>NC_142065.1:71141253-71813753 GCF_059756535.1 Pantherophis guttatus | reverse complement strand
TAAGTCGAGGATTACCTCTACATTAGTGGCTAGGATTTGTCTTCTTTTTTTCTTTATTTTTTTTTAAGCTTTCTATCCTGCCTTTTTTTTCATACACAAATCAAGGTGGAGAACATACATATTACTTTTTCTTCCTTCTATTTTCCCCACAACAATCCTGTGAAGTAAGTTGGATTCAGAAAAAGTGACCAAACCAAAGTCACCTTGCTGGTTTCTCACACTGAGGTGGGTCTCAAACTCATAGTCTGCTGGCTTCTAGGCCAGCACCTTCATCGCTACACCAAAATGATATGGGCTCCTTTTTTTCCATAGTGCCATGAATGAAGCAAAAAGGGAAGAACTCACCAAAAGAAATTTCACTAAGGGGAAAATCAGTGCTAGCAGTAGGATATATAGCAGTATATTAATTTCTAGCGTACTATCCTGATCTCTCCATGGGAAATAAAAGATGCAAATATGATTTAAAATATTTCATTATTATTTATTTATTAGATTTATATTAGACCCATTATTTTGTACAACTGAAGGTAACATGAATAATGCTCATTCCTCCTGTTTTCTTCACATAACCCTGAAGTGAGTTGGTAAATGACCCGAAGTCACCTAGATGATGTCCATACCTAAAGGAGAACTAGAACTCCCAAATTTCCAGCTTTTTGGTCTAATATCTGAACTGCTACAGTGAAGCAATTGTAGTCTGTTGTTATTGGAATGTAGGAGATGGCCTAAGTTATGAACTTGCATGGGGCTAGAAAATAATATTTGAATCTTGTTTGCATAGAAATAGTTGATGTAGCACTTGCTAGGACGTACACTACAACTTGTAGTGACTTTCAATTGTATGGTTCATTCACTTTTTTAAAAAAAATAGGAGTGTAATTATTAATCCAGATTTGGCAAAGAACAATGCAGTTTGGATGTTTAACTATCCTGTCATGGGGAATAAGTAATGAATGATGAGGAAGAACAGATTTGAAAATTATATAATATGGGGAGGTTTTTATTTTGATTTATTTGTTCTTTTTCTTAGAATTCTGATCCCAATTTTCATTTTCTGTTGCTAACATTGATAGAGATCATTTCTTCTTGATACTAGTTTATCACACTTTCTCTAACAGCCTCTTGGCAGTAAACATCTCTTGTTTAAAGCCCAACTCTTAAATCTCAGTCAACATCAGAAATACTTAAAGGCAAATTTCTTTAACGTATCCTGAAAAAACAAACATAAGTTCTTGACAATTTGACAGGCAGGTGTTTCTGATGAACACTGCTGCAGTTGATGACAATTCAGAAATACTGGTGCATTAGGACATAACGCTTAAACCAACTTCACCTAATGAAGTTTTATCGTGTATTTTAAGTGTTTAGTGAAATTGACTCATGGGCAAGAACCTGAGAAATGAAATGAGAAATGTGGCAAAATATGAATGCTTCCTTTTCAGTTAAGATGGGTTTTGTCAAATAAAATTATAGGGAAACTGATAGGGTAGGAATGAAGAAAGAGATGGAGGAAATGTCAGGTTATTGTATAAGCAGTGGTGAAATCTAATTTTTTTTACTACCGGTTCTGTGGGTGTGGCTTGGTGGGTGTGGTGTTGATAGGGGGCGTGGCTTGGTGGGCATGGCAGGGAAGGATACTGTAAAATCTCCATTCCCACCCCACTCTGGGGCCAGCCAGAAGTGGCATTTGCCGGTTCTCCAAACTACTCAAAATTTCCGCTACCGGTTCTCCAGAACCTGTCAAAACCTGCTGGATTTCACCCCTGTTGTATGAGAGATTGATCACAACATATTTGGAGAAGAGTTCGTAACTGATAAAAATATTGGAGAAGCTGGTTTAGTAGTGGAACCTTTGCTTTGCGTGGAAAAAAATCTCGACTTTGCTCAAGCCTGGACCTCACTCTATTCTTCCTTGGCCCAATGAATGTTCAAGTAAAATGAAGGCATTTTTCTAAAAGAGAATTTATGAACTAGATCAGGACCACCACTTAAGATTATTGCTTCAATTGCCAGCTTGTTGAAGAATCAGCGTTATTCTTCTCGGTTTTTCTGCCATCAGCTGTTTTTCATGCTGTGTTAAACCTTTTAAACGCTGCTGCCTTGAACTTTTTGCAATAACATGTGGCCATCTCACAGGATCCTCAAAGAGCACCAATCAACTTAGCTTCTTCTCTAATCCACGATAAATAGAGGTATTGGGAATTAACTTTCAAAAATGTTAACTGCTTAAAGGTATTTCTAGTATCAGTAGCTCAGCTTCTCTCAATATATTAGCAATTTTGTGGAGGTTGGAGGCTTAATGGGATACTTTCATTTCATGTTTCATTTAAAGCTGAACTACTTACCATAATACAAAACTTGCAGGCAGGAATAGCTACATATTACTGCCTGTGTACATGAAATTATAATATATTCTACTACCCTTTATTAAAATTCTGCCTGTTTATAAAAGGAACATCTGCTGAACAAATAACTTAAAGCCTATTTGTGGTTTAGTTGATAATAGTTACATATTAAAATTCCAATGAGAAATATAGTCATCTCACAAGACCCTCAAATAGCACCGATGCATAATAATATTATGTTATTGAAAAATACTAAATTTATTTTATTCCGACTTGTCAAGCAAGACAACTTGTGAAATTCTAAGCAACTGTTCAAAGCGAAATTGTTACATGCATATTATGTACATAACAAGCTTCTTCCAAGCAATTAATGGACATGTTAAAGAATTGCAGCCTATTCTAATCCACTTAATACCTCTGCTCAGTTTGATTAGTAAGTGTTGATGACCAATCCCTGAATATGCTTTTCAAGACGATGGTGCTTTGTTGTAGCTATAAGATCTGGGCAGGGAACACCCAGATGGACGGGACACTAATTAGAAGCAACAACAATTTTCAGTATTTCTTTGCTGCCACCAACTGGTCATTCATGAACGCATAACGCATGTTGTAAAAAATATGTTGTAGAAATTTTAAAATGATCCCTGGAGGTTTCACTAATGTAGGAGAAAATTCACCTTGCTAAATTATATACGTCATACATTGTCTTGGACTTTATCTGTGATATACAGCTGTGGCTGCCTTATAAACGCAACTGCCAAATCCCAAAAAAGAATAAATTGGCCAAGCTTCATTACATTGGCAAAATAATTATTTCTGTCTAGCTGTATTTAAATCATTAGCATTTAGCATAACTACATTTATATTTATGGCATTTCAGCCCAATGTGAAATGATTTATGAAAAAAAGAAAACCTATGTTTCAGATAAAGAATTGTAGCTATTTCAGAATGTTTGTATGTATAGTACTTCTTATTTTAACAGATAAAAGATAGGAATCCATTTTCTACCAAGGGTTATGAAAAAAAAACAATTTGATTCAGTTTTGAACTGGTCTGTTTCTCTGTTCCTTCGTGAAGATGTTTATGATTGGACACAACAACTATGTGTTCTGTCATTCAGTCCCTTATGGGTTTTTATGGAAGTAAGGACTTGTTACCCCAAAGGAAGTTACTATTGAAACACAAAATTCTTGGATGTGCAAGTTGCTATCCTTTATATTTTACGAGTGTTTCTGTTGGTTGAAACTACTGACCGACTTCTGTAAGAGCTCAGAAGCTAAGCTAAGCTGTTTAATAATTGGATAGGGGCATACCAGGGAATACCAAGCATACAAGTTAAAGTGAATATTTTGAAAACAACTTAGAAGAAAATGGCAAATTACTACAAGACAGAACTCACCAGCCATTAAGCTAATCTTGAACAAGACTTTCCTTTACTCTCTAGATTTAAAAGAGTATCAGTATGGAAAAATATATTAGTAGCTACAATTCAAAAGAGATCATCCTTTTCTTTTAGCAAACTATATGAAGTGTGTGTTACTTCAATTTGGAGAATATGTCAGTGGATGTCAAAATCTTTGGTTAACCCCAAAGTGATTGATATGTAGAGTTCCAAATTTTAGTTTGTTTATAATCAGGCATATGACAAACCAATTAAAAGGTTTGCAAGCCCAAACTAAGTTGGTTAAAATGACAAGTAGACTGAAAGAATACTGTCAAGTTATCTATTTGATCTTGATTAAAACTATGGATAAGTCAAAGCAATTTGTTTTTATTCATAAATCAAAACTGATTCAAGTTTTAAAAAACAAATTTGTGATAGGAAGAAACTTGTCTTTTGTCAAATATAGAATAGAATAGAATAGAATAGAATAGAATAGAATAGAATAGAATAGAATAGAATAGAATAGAATAGAATAGAATAGAATTCTTTATTGGCCAAATGTGATTGGACACACAAGGAATTTGTCTGTGGTGTATATGCTCTCAGTGTACATAAAAAAAAAGCATACATTCATCAAGAATCATAAGGTACAACACTTAATGATAGTCACAGGGAACAAATAACCAATCAAATCATATTAGGAAACAGGCAATATAAATCTCAAGGATACTAGCAACAAGGTTACAGTCATACAGTCATAAGTGGGAGGAGATAAGTGATAGGAATGATGAGAAGATTAATAGTAATGCAGACTTAGTAACTAGTTTGACAGTGTTGAGGGAACTATCTGTTTAGCAGAGTGATAATGTTGGGAAAAAAACCGTTCTTGTGTCTACTTGTTCTGGTGTGCAATGCTCTACAGCAGCATTTATATATAACATTGTGTTATATATGTTATATATATAATATCAGTGTTATATATAACACTGATACAAAATACAAATGCATGCAAAGAAAACAACAGGACTTGTTTGTAGTAAGTCAGTTGCCCAATCTCATCTAAATATTTTGTCCTCTTCAAAGTGGCCTTTGAAATAAAGAGTGTGGTCTTACTGGTGATATGCACAGATCATTCCCTGCAAATGACAGTTTCTCTAAAATGCCCTAAAAATTTCCAGTTTTTAAATAACAATCTAAGTTACAAAGTTGTGGATTTATAATAGGAGAACCGTTCACCAACTGTATATTATCTCCAATATATACTATGTAAATCATGGCATTGCTTTCTGACCACTTTATGAAGGGCTTATGAAAAAGAATTTAAATAAGTTATCTGTATATTTGGAGTATGGTTTTTCTTCTGAATCAATTCTGAAAATAATCTGTGAGATACAATTCAATGTAAAGTCTCCTATGAAGCACATTTAGTGTGAGTACCATTGAGAGTTGATGTCTTGCTGACCTAAACCTTTATAAAGGCTTAAACCTTTATGGAAGCCTAACAGGGTTGAGACCATCTTAATTTCAGTTGTGGGATTGTTCCAAAGGGCAGGTGCTTACACAAGAAAAATAATTATAAGGCTAGTAGTTATAATAATAACTAAACTGCAATGACCTTCATGCATAAACACATATAACAGCAAGAAATGTAGACGTTAAATCAATTTAACCTCTTTATAGCTGTAGTTATAGCTGCCATTAGAGGAGCTCTGTTACACCTTGCTATCACTGCATATCCTACCCACTTACTACATTATCTTGTGATCTAGGCTGACCAACAAAAAAAATATTATTTCACTCCAGGATTCTTAGGAATTCTAGGACTGCAGTGGATAACTAAAGTGGATTCTAGGAGATTTACCACACTTTATAGGTGAGTGCATAATTCATTAGAACTCTAAACTTCCACAAGTACAGAGATGTTCCAAAACTGATACTTTCTACCTTCTCCAAATATGCGGAATGCATTGACTGAAAATAAATGACAATGAGTCCAGTAGATTACCGGGGTCATAAATATGTCTTTCAAATGCTGAAAAACTAATGTTTTGGCAATAATCATGGTACAGAAAACCTATTTCTACTCAGACCAGCTGTCTGCAAGGAATATAAATCCTTCCATTCCCCATTATCATGTCAGAGTTGAAGAAGCTTCTTGGATGAGAAGCGAAATGTCTTCAGAGAAAAAACAAGATAGTCCAGTTGCCTCCTGAAAAATCACCTTTGGGACAACCATGACCTGGATGACTGAGAATCTCTACAGACTTTTAGCTATACAATTTGGGATGAACACCCTTTGAATGGTGTGGGAGTAGGAATGGATTTCCAGAGGAAAAATTGCAGACTACAGGAACCTGGAGCAGTACTCAGGTGACCCTGAGGACACAGATAAACCTCCAAGTGCTACAGTCACCCGCTAAAAGGATGCAAATGACCAGCTGTCTGCAAGGAATATAAATCCTTCCATTCCCCACTAACCTGTCAGAGCTGAAGAAGCTTCTTGGAAACGTATTCAAAGAAAAAACAAGAAAGTCCAATTGCCTCCTGAAAAAGCCCCTTTGAGACAATCATGACCTGTATGAGTGAGAATTTCTATAGTAGACCTATAGTCCTACTATTAATTTCATGTACTAAGTTCAGATGAATCTGTGTATCCAAAATATTAATCTTTGTCTTAAAGTCAAATTAATATATGTAAATACTTCTTCCCAAACATAAAACCCTTCCAAGACCGAGTGGCTGTGGATGCCGGCGTCCCGGTATAGCCAGCTGGTGCCATCGCTGGCTATTGGGGGCGAGTCACTGACCCCCACAGAGGGGGCTCGCAACTTGGGCGTCCTCCTGGACACACGGCTGTCTTTAGAAGAGCATATGACGGCCGTGGCCAGGGGAGCTTTTTATCAGGTTCGCCTGATACGCCAGTTGCACCCCTTTCTGGATCAGGACTCCTTGTGCACAGTCACTCATGCCTTGGTTACGTCACGCCTGGACTACTGTAACGCTCTCTACATGGGGCTCCCCCTGAGGAGCACCCGGAGGCTCCAGCTGGTGCAGAATGCGGCCGCGCGGGTGATTATGGGAGTGATGTGGTGCTCCCACGTAACACCTCTCCTGCACGAGCTGCATTGGCTCCCGGTGGTCTTCCGGGTGCGCTTTAAGGTGTTGGTTCTCATCTTTAAAGCGCTCCATGGCTTAGGGCCAGGGTATTTGCGAGACCGCCTGCTGCTACCGATAACCTCCCACCGGCCAATACGCTCTCACAGAGAGGGCCTCCTCGGGGTGCCGTCGGTCAGGCAATGTCGGCTGGCGGCCCCCAGGGGGCGAGCCTTCTCTGTGGGGGCACCCGCCCTGTGGAATGAGCTGCCTCCTGGAATACGATTGATCCCGGACCTCCGGACCTTCCGTAAAGCCCTGAAGACGTTTTTATTTCATCAAGCCGGCCTAGCCTAAATGGTTTTTAATTGGGATTTTAAATTTTATGGATTTGGGGTTTTAAATTTGGGTAGCCAATGATTTAATTCTTTTAATTATCTTAACTTTTGCATTTGTATGTTTTTTAATTTTGGCTGTTCACCGCCCTGAGTCCCTTCTGGGAGAAGGGCGGTATACAAATTAAATTAATAAATAAAATAAATAAAATAATAACTTGAGGATATTGCACTACTATAATAAAGTATTGATTATTCTTTTTCTACTCAAATACATAGCTTTAAATAATTTTTGTGGTTGTATTAAACTGTCTCTGTTGTTGGATAAAGCTATAATCAAAATGTTTTGCCAATGTTTAGGCAAAATTTACCATTGTTGCCATTGTTCAGCCAAATTTTACATTCCTTATTGCAATTAGTCTAATTTGCATAGCAAATTGATTTATTGATAACTGATACCTATATAAACTGATTGTAAGATTTTTGGTCTCAGAGGATTTAATGATTCCTTCTAATAATTTGGGTATCTTTGAAGCTGAACATGTGGCTGATCCAAATCAGTATATCATTAAACACTGTAAATATTGCCAATCTGTGGCAACTGCAAAATGGCATTTATCCAGATTTGCCAAAGACTGTTATCTGCAATTTCGTCATGAGGAGTAACTGTGTGTAGCACTTGTAGGCAATCTTAAATTCCAGGATCTGGGTTGGTCACTGAGACCAGAGGTTTAGTCTTTCAGGTTCATGTTGGACTCTATCCTCAGGGAACTTCCCAGTGACCGACCCAGATTTGATCCTCTAACATTATCCTGGGACATATCATTCATGAATCTTAAGTTCTCTCCCTGTCCATAGAGGACAGGGCTCTTCATTGGCTCTTTATTCTGTAATAGTCATTGACTCTGCTTTTCGTGGAGCCATCTTCAATTTGCCATTTCTTCCAGAGGTCCCTAAATGTGATACTTGTTAAAAGCTATGCATAATGGTATAATTCAAGTTTGAAAAACCGAAACTTTCATCTTTAAATGTCAATTGTATCTTTTTCAAAGATATCTTTGGAATGGTTAAATTTAATGTACTACTCTGAGTTATGCACACATATACTCATGGCCATTAGTACAATCTAAACTTCCTGATTCGGGTCTAAATTTAGACCTATACTAAAGTGAGAATCTATTGTAAACCACATAGCATACATTAAATATTTAGAAAAAATATATATAGGAATATCCTCCTGGTCAATAAGGTATTAATGTCACATGGACTTTATTCCGCATCCAACCTTTGCACAAACTAAAAGTTGGTCATATTTACTATGAATTAATTTACTCTGAGTTAATAGTCGTTCCTGACTAGCACATATGTGCGAGGGAAACCTTTACCTTTTTAATGGTACATTATATTGGCCACAGATAAACTGTATGAGCATTAGGTTGAAATTTTTGACAAACATTTATATTTGAAGACTGAAATTATTTTCCAGTTCTTCTTGAAAAAGAACACTTAAAGCCCCTACAATGAAGAGGCTTTAAATGGTACTCGTTTCATTAACATGGTTGCTAATTTAAGCTAATTTACTTTTTTTTAATTCTGTAAGATGAAATTGTTTAAAATTTAAGAGCCTTCTTTTCTTATGAACCGAGACAAAAAAAATGAAAGATGATAAGTATTTATTTTAAATTTAGTATGTTGTTGCAATGGGAAATTCGGTTCTAAATTACAGTTTGGTTGCATATTTATAAGATTAAAATTGGGAAATACAAGTCTACAAAAGCCATTGAATTATGGGAACTTGCAGTATGTGGAATTGTACCTCTCTGTATCTGGAATGGTCTGTGGTTCTTACTGACTGGATTTATGAACTTGGGCTCCAAGGTTCTTAGACACTGTGGTTATTCATTCAACTTGATGCAGTTGTGTTGATTACAATGCAAAACTGCACAAGTGTCACAATTTCTTTCATTGTGATTAGGGATATATTCCATGTGTGACTTCTACTCTGAAATAATGAGTCGTTTTCAGGGCAGAGCAATGAGATTTTCATCATGTCATAATAACAGAATAGTGTGAAAAACAGAATAATATGTACATTTATTTTCTGCTTTATAACTATTTCTGTTGTAGATATTCAGTAATCATGTAAAGAAGTGATTCACATGTGTGTTTTATTTTATTATTTATTTCAGGGTAGAGCAATGAGATTTTCATCATGTCATAATAACAGAATAGCGTGAAAAACGGAATAATATGTACATTTATTTTCTGCTTTATAACTATTTCTGTTGTAGATATTCAGTAGTCATGTAAAGAAGTGATTCACATGTGTGTTTTATTTTATTCATATATCATCAATGCCCTTGATAGAAAAGCATTTAACATTAAGGGCATGACAAATTAAAAATACACCAAAACAATAACATTAAATCTGGGAGTCTCCTTTTAGTCCCCTTCTAAACAATAACAAGGAGGAAGCCTGCTTCAAAAAACCAATTTGTTTTGCAGTTATACTGTGGGGAATTAGTTTCTTTTGAAGCAATTTATTCGTCATGTAATATAGATAGTAATGTTAGTGTGGAAATACAGGTTTCAAAATAAGCACTATAAATAAAAAAAAAGATGTGATCAAATAAAATAGATGTTTTGGCTGAGTCAGTATAATGTCTAACACTTTCAAAAGGTGTGTTTAGGCCATGAAAAATCATAATCATATAATTCATTTTCCTTGAATAAATGTATCTACTAGGAGAAGAAAATTTTCTATCAAATACAGAACTTGAAGCAGGTGAGATTGAATTCACTGATTCCCGTTTTTTGTATGTATAAGTGAGAAATAATTGTCCTCATGAACCCTTATAATTTTGATGAGCTTCATGATTCTATGAAATTAAAAAAGTTATTCAAAGGCCCTTCTATATTATCTATAGTCAGATTCTTGAAAGCCACTTTCCAAAAAGAAATTAAAATATAGTCTTAAGGAAGAGCCTTGGTAGTACAGTGGTTTAATGCACCCTGTTATTAACACAGCTGCCTGCAATTTCTGCAGGTTCAAATCTTACCAGGCTCAAGGTTGACTCAGCCTTCCATCCTTTCTAAGGTAGGTTAAATGAGGACTCAGTTTGTGGGGGCAATAAGCTGACTTTGTATAAATATACAAAAGTATGAAGGCTATTCCTTAACGCATTGTAAGCCACCCTGAGTCTCCGGAGAAGGGCGGCATATAAATCAAATTTAAAAAAAAAAAAAGTCAGTTATAATTTTAACTGATTAGTTTTATAATACTTTTACTTTGGTTTTTTCTAAAGATATTTTGGGCTAAATAATAAGTCTATGCATGCTCTAAAAATGATGGAGATGTACTTTGGCTCCCATATTTCTTGATTATCCATTCCATCTTTTTTCAGGTTTACTCATTAATGTGCAAAGAAACAGTCACATAAGGGATTCTTAAAGCTGGAACAATTTATTTATCATTTCATACAAAAAAAGTTAGCCTACTTTAGAGAAGTACTATGCTGGGGTGTGATTTGTCATACTTCTTCCAAAATATTTTCACAGTATACACAGCCCTAGGCTCTTGTTTATTTTTTGCCTGCAAAAAAGTTTTTCTCTGCACCAATGAGTTTTGTGCACCAATTAATTACATTCACTTATATTAGCTATGTAGCGCTTTTTTCTGCACCAAATTGATTATGATTACAGTTATCAACCACTTTGTAGCAAAGATATTGTGCCAATTGATTATGTCTATCATGGGCAAAAAAAATTTGGGACATTAAATTTTAACAGTTGTGTCCAAAAAAGGAATAGGAACCTAGCTTAATTGCAAAAGAAAAAAATGATCTACTAATTTTTAAGTCTCTTAGTATATACTTACTTAACTTTTTGTCATGAACGTGCTGGTTGAGGAATCAAGTTTGGGAAATTCATGAGCATTGCTGTTGAGTATATTTTCCTGTTTAATGTGATAGAAAAAAGTACATGTGAACTGCATTCACTACCAAACCTATGAAGTTCCACCACCATCATCCCCAATTCACATGAATTGCTTAATGTGCCTTTGTAATAAACCATTCAAAGCAAGCTGAAGTGACTGAATGGTGACAGGGATAAGAATTAATCAGGAACCTGTGGTCCAGTAAACCAAATTGTTTATATTCAGTCCCACAACCATTGAAGGAAGCGGTTGTACGGCCCCTCCTCAAGAAGCCTTCCCTGGATCCAGCAGAATTAAAGATCTTTCATCCAGTCTCCAACCTACCCTTTGTGGGAAAGGTTATAGAGAAAGTGGTGGCATTTCAGCTCCTGCGGTCATTGGATGAAACGGATTATCTGGACCCTTTTCAGTCTGGCTTCAGGCCTGGCTACAGCACGGAAACTGCTTTGGTCACACTGATGGATGATCTCTGGCGAGCCCAAGATGGGGGTCATTCCTCCATCTTGGTGCTACTTGACTTCTCAGTGGCCTTCGATACCATTGACCATGGTATCCTTCTGGGATGACTAAAGGAGTTGGGAATGGGAGGCACCGTGTTACGGTGGTTCTCCTCCTATCTCTCTGGTTGGTCACAGTCGGTGTTGATAGGAGGACAGAGGTCGACCCCTAGGCCCCTCGTTTGCGGGGTGCCTCAGGGCTCGATTCTCTCTCCCCTCCTATTTAACATCTACATGAAGCCGCTGGGTGAGATCATCTGACAATACGGGGTGAGATATCAGCAATACGCTGATGATACCCAGCTGTATATCTCTACTCCGCGTCAATTCAGTGATTAAGTGGATGTGATGTGCTGGTGCCTGGAGGCTGTGAGGGTCTGGATGGGAGTCAACAGGCTCAGACTTAACCCAGACAAGACCAAGTGGCTGTAGGTATTACCTCCTAAAGACTATGTAGATTGTCCATCCTTGGTTCTGGGGGGGGGGAGAAATTGTCCCCCTCAGAATGGGCTCGCAATTTGGGTGTCCTCCTAAACTCACAGCTAAGATTAGAGCAACATCTGACATCTGTGGCTAGGGGGACCTTTGCACAGGTTTGCCTGGTGCACCAATTGCGACCCTACTTGGATCGGGAGGCTCTCCTCACAGTCACTCATGCCCTTGTCGTTTAGATTATTTCAATGTGTTCTACATGGGGCTACCCTTGAAAAGTGTTCGGAGACTACAGTTGGTCCAGAATGCAGCCACGCGAGCTATCGTGGATGCACCTAGATACACCTACATTACACCAATTCTCCGTAAGCTGCACTGGCTTCCTATTGGTCTCCGGGCACAATTCAACGTGTTGGTTATTACCTTTAAAGCCCTTCAGGGCCAGGTTATCTTCGAGACCGCCTTCTACCACATAGCTCCCAGCGACCGGTAAGATCCCACAGAGTTGATCTCCTCCAGGTCCCGGTAGCTAAACAATGCCGGGTGGTGGGCCCGTGGGGGAGGGCCTTCTCTGTGGCTGCCCCAGCTCTCTGGAGCCAGTTACCTCCTGAGGTCCGGACCACCCCCACCCTATTGGCCTTCTGAAAAGCGGTGAAAACCTGGTTTTTCCGGCAGGCCTGGGGCCGTTGCTCTCGCTGTTGCGATCTTGTGAGATCCGGCCATGAATGGTGTGAACGGGTTTTAATGTTTTAATTTTTAAATGTTTTTATAATGGTTTTTTAAATGCATTGTAAGCCGCCCTGAGTCTTCAGAGAAAGGCAGCATATAAATTGAACTAATAAATAAATAAATAAATATATTCACTTAGTTTCTTGAGGTGGGAATCCATGAAAGTCTTTAGTAGCCTTCCACTACATCAATGGCAGAATCAATATCCTGGTAAATCTGTAGTCAGTTTGGCATGGGATCAATATTCTCAAGTCAGAACTGAAAAGGAAAGAAATGAAAGTACCAATAGCAGAAATACTGAGGAGAAACAGCCATTAAGAAAAGGCCCTCTGTAGGGACCTGGTTTCACTTGTGGACTAACATTCAGGTTCTTTGATTTCCAGCTTAAGGCATTTGGAAAGGACATCTATTTTATATTTGGTTCTATTGTATTTACAACATCTGAAAGCTTGTAAATCATATTAGAAGTATATCTAGAGTCTAGTTTTGGGTGTTTATAAACAGTAACAAATGTTATTCTAATGTATCAGGTTGGACTTGTCCTCAGCTGTCATTTTTGTTTGTGCAAAGGGAAAATGCTATGTGTATGTATGTATGTGTGTTTGTGTATGAAAAATTGAATACATGAGTTGTGGCAGTTCCATAATGTTTATACTAAGAAGGCAATGTATGATGGCTTCAAATGTTCAGTTGTATTAATTCAATTTCTCAGTATGAGTAAGCAGTTTTTAGAAAGAGTTAAGCATTACTGGAAGACCTCATTTTCCCCATATGATGGTGCCTTTCAAAATAAGAATTTCCACTGAGGACAACATAAGTATATCAGAGGTGGGTTTCAGTAGGTTCTGATCAATTCTGGAGAACCGGTAGTGGAAATTTTGAGTAGTTCGAAGAACCGGTAGTAGAAATTCTGATTGCCCCCCCCCCAATCTATTCTCTGCCTTCCAAGTTCCAGCTGATCAGGAGGAAATGGAGATTTTGCCTTCCCCTGGAGTGGGGTGGGAATGGAAATTTTACAGTATCCTTCCCCTGCCATGCCCACCAAGCCACGCACACCAAGACATGCCACATCCACCAAGCCACACCCACAGAACTGGTAGTAAAAAAATTTGAAACCCACCACTGAAGTGTATATTTTGAAAATTGCATATATTGGATGGTACAAACCACCTTAGTGACATTGTCTTAGCTTGTGTAATTCCCATCCTGAGGAAATTTTCCTGGCATAATTGTTGTTATTAACCTGAAGAACTGCTATGTTTTATTTACAAATGCTTTTATTAAAAAAATATCTGCAGCATTAAATAATGAATTTTAAATTTTTATTACTGATACTTTATAGGAAAGGTTACAAAATGTTTATTTATCATTTGTCATACAAACAATTTAAAATGTTATCTCATGGTAACATGACCATAGATGATTAAATCAAAAGCAATATAATTGACCAGTAATTGTTCACATGATTAACTAACTAGGATTAACTATGATACTTTCCATTTATAAAATAAAAACAACTGGGGATGGGAGAACAAAACAGAAAAATAAGATAAAATAGCAAGCAATAGAATCAGGAAAAAAGGATAGCAGGCTATCAGGAAGATATGCTATACAGGTAGTCCTTGATTTACAATGACAATTGAAACCAAATTTTTGTCAGAGTTTGTTGCAAAAAACAAATCCAGAAGCACACGCAGATAAACTGATGCAGCAGGATTCATTAACTTCTTTATATGCATAATAATACATGAAGTACATTTACAATACCAACAGCAGATTCACAGTTTCATTTCAGATCAGATCAGCAGACAAATTCACACACACTGGTTAGTTTCAGTTTCAATTTTCTGCACAGAATCAGAAGCTGCAGACTAAGACACACCCTGGCTCCAGTCTGTCTCAGGTCCCAATTGGCTGATTTAGTTGCTATACCTATTCATTGGCTGACCTTGTTACCATGTCTTTCCAGTCATGAATATTCTAACAATTTCCAATTGCTAACTGAGACATTTAAGTGAGCCATTTATGACCTTTCTTGCCACAGCTGTTAAGTGAATCATTGCAATTAAGTTAGTAATATGGTTGTTAAGTGAATCTAGTTTCCCCATTGACTTGGCTTGTCAGAAGTTCACAAAAGGTGATCCTATAACCCCAGGACACTGCAGCAGTCATAAATACATGCCAGTTGCAAAGCATCTGAATTTTGATCACATGACCATGAAGATGCTGCAACCATCATAAGTGTGAAAAATGATGATGTCACTTTTATCAGTGCCATTGTAACTTTGAACTGTATCTATATGAATGATTGTTAGACAAGGACTGCCTGTACCTGAAAATACTGTTTTTAGTTTCCAAAAAAGGTTGCTTTATTATTTCTTTAGTTTATGTGTACTCACAATGCTTTACAAATATTTGGAAGAATATTCAGCACATTACTCTCCTTTATAGGTTTCCTTTAACCACTCTTCATATTGATCCTGCAATTTTTTTCTCTAATTTTTAATCTTTAGTAATTGTTTATAAAAAACTGCAAAAAGCTAGAACTATGCAATTTTCCATTTTTCTTGGTGTTTTCACATTATTTCATGCTATTAAAACAGTTACATTAAGATAGTTTGATCAACATGTATAACTTAGATCTTTTTAAAAATAAATTCAGCAGACATTATTTTCCAATGTGCATGCTTGTTGGTATTCATAAATGCCAGTTAAAAGAAAATGAGAAAACTGCTCAACAGAAACAGTTGTCACATGTTGTAAATAAGCAATCTGAAAAACAATAGGTAAACATCATATTTTTTTTCTAGAGCCATCTCTTCTGTTCCTCTAATTAGAAGTGGGCATATAGTTTTCAGCTACAATGCAATATTGTGTTATTGTGAATCCCTTAACTATAAACTGCTGTCCAAATGATCTAATGATCTAGTTTTATACTCATGTTTCATACGTTTTATTACTTCAGCGGCATGTAACTGTTTCTTTCCATCAGATTTTACAGAATTTTCGGTCTGTGATACCTTTGGCATTATAATAAAGCAAATTTTATTATAAATTTATGTGGTAGTATAACGGAAGGGGGAAAACGTATAAGGATTCCTGATGGTTTTGATGTAAAAATATTAAGAAATATTTCTAATTGATAGATCTGTTGTGAAACAGTGGCTTTAGGCAACTTGAACTTTCTGAATACCAAATTTAAATGATTGAGATTTAAAGGTCACAATTTTTTTAAAAAATTACACGTAATCTTTAGTTAGTGACTGCCTCATACAGAGACCATTCATGGTTATGACAGTGATGGAAAAGTAACTTTGTAATGAAGGCTTTCATTTTTGGCCTTTGCAATTTTATAAGGGAAAGGAAAGGCAAGTAAAATCATAAATACAGTCACAGTTTCACTTACAATCACTTTGTTTAATCACTGATTTGCCGTTCCAAATTGTGGGTACTAAATGAGGACTACCTGTATTTAGGAAGAACAAGAAATCTTTCATTTTGAATGAATGAGCTCTGCACACATCTAGTGCTCTGTTTAAGTTGCCATAGTTGATATTTAAAATTGCACAACCTTATGATTTTCCTTTCTGGATATATGAAGTCCATATATATAAGCATTAGTAATATAGAAACATAATGTAGACTTCTGGTAAATTTTTTAACATTTAACATTTTAACAGATGTTAAAATGAGATGAGGTAGAATCTTTAGTTAGTCACATTTTATATATCCAAAGAATTGGGGCAGACCGTTTAGTTCTTGTTTTAATGAATGAGAAAATTTAAGCATTGATACTGTAGGGTTAATACATTGGCATATTGTATATACACAATGGTTTTTGTTACTGGTTGATCATGTTGAGACCTTATCTTAGCTTTTAACCAAGAAAATAAGAGAGGGCTCTCAGCAATTGCAAATCTAGTACATATAAAAGTTGCCTGGAATTGGGAAAGAGATACAGTATGCTAACTGAAAATTATTTTGCATCGGTTACATTTACATCTTTTTCTCTTTCTTTTTTCCCCAGTAGTTTTTGCTTGCCAGTTTAGTTTTATGGAAAGATGAATAACATAAGAATGCCACAGTCTGGCATTCATTACTATAATATGTTGTTTCTGTTCCATCAAAAGAATAAATAGGAAGAATTTTGTCATGCTCATGTACATTGTTAAAACAAGATCTTTATAGAGTTATCAGCCTTAAATAGTTGGAGAATGTTTAATATATGAAATTGTTTGGGTGGGAAAGGGTTTTGTACAGAACTCTGAACTTTGTCAGATTTGATAGGATGAAAAAGGAAAAAAATGGGAACATAAACAGAACAATTGTAAATATGAACACTGAGTAGTTAAGCACCTGGGGTGGTCTGGAAGAACCATCTGTTTACTGGAAGGGGACTGTGCACTTCTGAGAGAAAATGTAATCATTACTTAAGGAACACAGCATCTGGGATTTAAGAATTAATGGAATGGTTGGTAAGGTCTGCTGACCTCTCCTCATGGAATTCCCACGCTCAATTTGAAATGTGCTTGTTCTGTATGACACTGTGGCAAAGAATTCTTGTCAACAAAATAATAACACATGTAATGTGTGGCTTCCCTTTTAGTCAGCTTGGAGCTCTGCTATCTGAAGGGATATTGCTTCTCTTCTATTGTCACCCAGGTTTTGCAATCATTCTTCTCTAAGTAACCCTCAATGGTGGCAGTATCAATTCTCTCACATGCATTTTTCTTTTTGAATCGAGCAACCATTTAATAGACCTTACTGGATTCTTCCTTTTCCATTCCTCCTTCTATTCTAAAAACTGAAATTCCCAGTAAATCCATGATCACATTTTCCCACTTGCCTACTACATATCTTCATTATAAAAGCCTAGTAGAATAAATGGAAAATAAAACCGGCAGAGGTTTTTTTAAAAGGAGGAGACTGTGGAATGGAGCTATGCATTTTACAAACATCTGTAGAGGACTATAAAATGATTTTAAAAGTCTACCATGATGTGATGCAACTAATTGTGTCTCTTTTGTGGCACATTTCCCACACGAGTATGGAAGCAACAAGCTTCATCATTTTGATGAAAACTTCATTTATTGTAGACACCTAAGGTACTTGTCACAATAAATAATTTGAAACCTTTCCATCCAGATCCATGAAGCTCCCTCATCCAAACAACTGGACCCATTGTGAAAAGTACAACAGGACAAAAACAGGTTATGTTCAGTTGAAAAGCAACTATTTGAATGCTTTATACTGGGATCTTTGTTGCCACCATGCCCCATTTCTACCCATGAAAACTTAAAAGTAAGAAGAATATTGTGTGTGGTAAAAAAAAAAAATGCAGCCTAGCTCCAGCTTTCAGTGCCCAGAGTTTCCATAGAACAAGTATGTGCCCAATTTCTCCAGGCTTGTCTGCTTCTACCTTCAATAAAACAATAAAGATCATTATGCATCCTTGGAAGTCAACTTTAGATGCGCATGCAAGCCTCTCCTTCCCCGAACACGTGGTTCGTCTTACAGAAGAAAATCCAAAAGGGCTTTCTAAGTGTGTTTGGCTAAAAAACTTAAAAAGCTCCTTGCACTGAGGAACTCACCCATTCTTATCAGAGCTAGTCTTTTTTATTCCCTTCCTTTTGTTAAAGTATGTACTGTATAACTAGGTATATTAATTAAAATTAGTTTGAAAAGGCCTCAGGTCAGAATGGTGATTCACTACCTAAAGCTAAGAGGAGTATTTCCCCATTATTTCCGTCGTGTCATTTTTTTCTTACAGCATTATGCCGTATAAATCTTTCAGCATATACTTTTCTAAGAATACCACATTTTGATAATGTCACAACCATTTTGGCAAATACAAGGGAACAGAGTACAATAGGAAGAGAAAATGGTCTGAATGGACTTTGATGATCAGATAACTAGTTTTTAGAATTTACCATATTGATATGTATAAAGGACAGTGTGCTCATTTACTGCACTACAGCAAGAGCAGTTTGAATTTATTTTGCATTGTTCGCTAAAGTTACGAGTCCAGTATAAACTACCTTAAAGAATTACAATATTAGATATAGTAAAAGATCCATTTTAGATAGCACTTTTTTTAACAAAACAAGACTTTAAAATGAACTGAGAATGACATCATTCTTCAAAGCTTTAGCAAGCAATAGTTCTGTCTTTCTGGATATAGATCTAAATTAAATATTATGGCATCTATAAGAGTCCACTAAAATTATTTTACATGTGTCCTATTCACTACTATAAGGCTCTCAAGAACTTAGATATTCATAAGTGTACAATTATAATGTTGAACATCCTAGAGTCCCATATCATAAATATTTGATTTGGATCTATTGTCATTCTTTGAATGTAGCTCCTTCCAGCCAGGAAAGGCAAGATCCAAATAACTGAAATTATACATTTGTCCACATGAATCAGGCAAAGAAAGGGATGACGACTAATCTCTCTTTCTCTCTCTCTCTCTGTCTCTCTCTCTCTCTCCCTCCCTCCCTCCCTTCCTCTCTTCAGTTCAATCATGTCTGATTCTTAGAGACTGCCCATACAAGAACCTGCAGTTTTCTTAGTAAAATTTCCCATAAGTGGCTTGCCATTGCATCTTTATTATGTATACATAATACATACATAGATACACACACCTACACACACACACACACAGAGACACCAGTGGTAATATTCAGCTGGGTCTATCTGGTTCTGGTGAACCGGTAGCAGCAGCAGGAGGAGGCTCCAAGATGTCATGATGTCCCGTTTTTGACACGGAAGGTCCATGCGCGGAGGTGTCACGTGAGATCAAAGCAAGCACTCACATTTGTGAACCAGTAGCTATGAGTGAACACACACACACACACACATATATGTATTAATCACCCACTCCTTCTCTAAGCACAATGTGTCTTCAAGAACCATATGGTGAACATATCCCCTCCCCCAATAATCCAAGAGGGACTATTTATTTATTTTATCCCATAAAAATCAAGGGAATCATTAAGACAGCTTCTTTATTTAAAAAGAGTCTTGCAAAAGTTAAAATCCATTATAAAACATAAAAAGTTAACGTCAAAACACCTCATCAAAACTAAATTAGTTTTGAGTTTGCTACCTTTTTTTTTTTTTTTTTACAGAATTAACACTACAGAAAGGTTCAAAAGCATTTCTGGTCATTATTTTTATATCAGACCTAATAATAAGGCTTTACTTCAGATTCAAAGGCAAAAAATACACTTAGGATTATTTGGAGATGCTTTTCTGCAACTCCTTGAAGCAGCTGAATGTGTTCTCAAGATGCACCCTGAATCATATTTTTGCCTTTGAATCCAAGGTGCTGCATGGCTGTATATAATAATAAACTTGGCTTTTCAGTAGCAGGTCAAGTAAGTGGAACCGGGACAAAATGTAAATGTGATTAATTTCAATTTAATGCATTTAATTATTTTCCCAGCTTGTCCGATAAAAGTAACAATTCGGCTGTGACATCTGAAAAGCTTGTGATCACCATCCCAGAGCTTGAAAATGGTGTATTCACTCCTGCTGTGAGGTACAATGGGATGATCAGAATCCTTGAATTAAAAATGTAATTGACCATTACACTCCTAAAGAGATTCGATTAAGACCCATCAAGTCTGTGTCAACTCTATGATTTTATTCCATTGCTCTCCTGGTTCTTTGTCAATGTCTTTATAGTGATTCCTGATGTTCTTCTTGAAAATGGAGGATAAATGCTAAAGACCACACTGTTGAAACTAGTTGGCTGTGTTCTTTCACTTCAGCTTGACCTGGAATTGCATATGAGCAATTGTCATGGACACCCACAGTCAGCCCTTAGCCAGATCTTTGTTGTTATAAGTGAGATTTTTCATATTCTTGTACCAATAATATACAGTCCTTTTTATGGGCTGCATAGTGATATGCGTGTATGTGGTACTGGTTTTGGTTATTTGAAGATTGTGTTACCAAGAAAGCAACAACTGGATTGGTAGAAATCAGTAACTTGTTCTTCTGCTTAATTTCCGCTCCCTGGACATGCATTCTGGCAGCATTGTCCTCCTTACTATTTCCAATCATAAAGAAATTATGGTAGTTAAGAATATCTAAGGAAGAGTCTGTCCCATTACAACCTCGTTTAATTGATGAATACAGCAGAAAGTCTCTTGAGATTTTTTTTTTAATAAATCGTGGGTTGCTTTGAACAACATAAAATTAGTTTCCTGCAATCTTAAAATGAGATTACTGCAAAAAACAAAAAGTTACATTTATAATGTATACCTTAGAAAATGATTAATAAGCATTTTTGGAAACCCTCTTGCTGATGAAGAAGCATCTACTGTGCATCAGAACACTAACTGGTATGGCTTGGAATTATCCTGTTACCATCGCATATTGAGCTAATGTCGGTAGAAGTCATATGACTTAAGTCTTAGAAAGGCATGCATTCTTCCTGCTTGTGTTTCCATATCAAAGTGTGAAGAATTCATGGATTTTTCAGGCATGGGAGGAATTACCACAAAGGGATGTTGTGGCTCAGTGGCTAAGATGCTGAGTTTGTCGATTGAAATGTCGGCAGTTCAGCGGTTCGAATCCCTAGTGCCGCATAACAGGGTGAGCTACCGTTACTTGTCCCAGGTTCTGCCAACCCAGCAGTTCGAAAGCATGTAAAAAATGCAAGTAGAAAAATAGGGACCACTTTTGGTGGGAAGGTAACAGTGTTCCATGTGCCTTTGGTGTTTAGTCATGCTGGCCACATGACCACAGAGACGTCTTCAGACAGCGCTGGCTCTTTGGCTTTGAAATGGGGATGAGCCCCGCCCCCTAGAGTTGGGAACGACTAGCACATATGTGTGAGGGGAACCTTTACCTTTACCTTAATTGATATCAATGAATTGTCTGTCAACATTTCAGTCAGTTTCCCCCCAAAAGTGGAGGAAGGGAGAAGAATTTGAAATTGATTTATTACAATAATTTGCTGTCCCTCCCATTTTCTTTTTAAAATTAGTAATAGTAGTGTGTTTGAAGGTATATTATTTCTTTAATTTTGTGGTATGTAGAGTGCATGCTTTTCTTTTGCTAAATACAGTAGTTCAGCAAAATAAGTAATTAAAAAACAGAAAGAGTTCCTTCTAAAGATGCCATTGAAACTGTGGAACACAATGTTTGGCTGCCCTTCTTGGAACATTTGGAAAATCTTTAAAAAAAAAAATAAAAAAGCTTTTGACTTAATCAATTATGTGCATCTATTTGTCCAGGCTTTTAATAATACATAAATAAATATATTTACATTAGGACAACTTGAATAGAACCCACATTTATCTCGTAGTATTGTCATTGTTATAAATTGAGTGTTTCTAAATTAAGTGTTATGTGAATTGCAAACTCAATGCTGTATAGTAGGAGTAAAAACTTGCTATTTTAAAAATGTGCATACTTAGTGCTATGGAAGCTAATTTCTGCAATGGCTCTAAATTGTAATCTGAGATGTGTTTTCGACTCATGCTGCCACTGAAACTTCTCCTGTTCCTATAAATGTCATACACAAGATGCACATAAAAACAGGCAGAGTTTCACTCTTGTAGCTTCCATCTTGACTCTTTTACCACACCCTGAAGACACTACTGTGTGTTTATAAGAAGCAAGCATCATTTTCCTCTACACTGGCTTGTTTTAAATTGGCTGTTCCACTGTAACTCCTTCAGGATGTAAGGCTGATTGAAAATATGTATATTGTACAAGACACCTATCTGCTACTTAAAGGAGCTTTATATACTTTCCTGCTTCCCAAGTGTAGCAGGGCAATCACTCTTCATTTCTATGAAAGGAAATGAACTGAAGAGGCAAGGTCTTGGAGAAAAGGATGCCAGTGCCCAGCAGATGGCAAAATCAATGACAAAAACTAATTGCATATCGACAAACAAAGGAAATTCTCTGAAAGCTGAAGTTGGCTTTTTTGTCATGAAGTATATGAATGATTTGAATTTGTCTAACTAGAACCTGTAAATATAACAGAGCAGCAGTGTTAATTGAAAATGGTAAAAACCACTGTCAAATGCCACTTCCAAATAAAAGAGGACACTGATTTTCTTCACTTAACAGGAGGGTTGAACTGAACATGACATTAAGTGTATTTTTGTATTGAAGATTCATGAGTTTAAGTATTCCGCTTTCATTAGCTGAGAAAGGATGAAATAATTAGTGGGATCGATGCAAGTAATGGATGGAACATAACAACTTTTTACTATGAACTTGAAAAAGATAAGCAATGAAAGCTCAGAAACACATTGGTGCTGTTCGCCATGAGCAGAGACATCATTTTTTCTCCTGAATATGAATTTCTGTCCCTCCAAAAACAAATTTTTGAGGTCCCAGTAGGGTGAGCAAAGTGAGCACCCAAGTTACTGGTTGCACAAAGTTGATTTTGTCTTTCCTGCTATTTCATTGTACTCTTAATGTTTTAAATTTTCGAAACTGAAAACTATTTTAAAATCAAAATAGTTTAAGGTGCAATCCTGAGTAGATTTGTTAGGGAGCAAGCCTCATTGTGGACAGTGAAACCTTTTTCTTAATAAGTATACCAAAGTTTACACTAGTAGTTTCAGTGGAAGTAATAGTAGTGGTGGTTTATTAATTGATTAGTCTTACAATCATATCAAGGGAGGTATCACAAAATTCTATATTTGTCATCAACTGATATTGTAGAAGCAGCAAAAGTGTAGCAAAATTTAATCATTCAAATTATTATTATTGAAAAAATAGCAGTTTATTGGAGCAGTTTATTTAAAAAATTGGAAGGCACTGTAACATATTCCAAAGTTTAGACTTTCCTTTTATTTGTTGTTATTGTCACAGAATATGATGCTGACTTAATGACATTGCTGTCAAGATGAATCTGGAAGCGCACCACATTCCAATTTAGATAATCTTAGGTAGTTGATCTCTTTCTAGTGACGTGTTTCTTGTAATTACTGACATTATGAACTATCTTGAGGATATTCGGACTTTTTAAAAATACTGCAGTGGAAGATTGCGATTGCACATTCTGCTGCAAAATAATCTTGTGTAAAAGCCTTTGAAACAAACCTGGGGAAATTGGAAGGGTTTTTTTGAAGTAACGTATTCTTTTACAAGTTTTTAGAAATGATAATGTTACATTCTAAAATACTGTTATTCCAAGAACCACCCAGGAGAAAATATTATAGCCACAAGGGATTAGAAAGAGATCTACTTCTTGTTTCATTCCTCTTATTTTGTCTCCCTGTTAAAATTGACAGACAGTTTTTCACAGTTCTCTAAAAGCAAATGGAGATGCAAATTTAGAAAGATAGTTTTGTCCCTGCTGTTTTTTCTATCCAAAGTTTTGGATTGTCTGTTCTTAGATAGTTACCCATGAATGGACAGGCCAACTGAGCCAAATCTCTAATTGCCAGAATCAGAGCATGCAGCAGATGTGTTTATACCAGTAAAACTTTCAATATAACCATGATTAATACATTTGTCCATCCATATTTGTCTTCTGTCGTAACAAAGCTTAACTGTAATTATTGTGAAATTAGTTCCCTTTCCAATCATCAAAACTGATAGAATATGCATCCCATCATGTCCCAATTCATATTCTTATCCCATATTCCTTCTAGTACGATTAGACACTTGATAGTATACAGAATCAATCACACTTTTCTGTAGGAGATATAAGAACAATTGTCATTTTTGAGCTAGTAGGGGAAAGTCTGGGAAAAGCCCAGAACTAATATTACCTCCCATCAACCCAGAAATATTAAAGTCTGATCTTTTCAAAAAGCTGGGAAGATCTAGGAAAATGCCTCATGTACCACTAAGTCTGCAGGATAGGATATAACAGGATATTCAACCAGAAATTTTGCATTAGATTTAATTTTTGTTTCTGTATAAATTGATTAAAAAGATTGGAATCTCTGCACTAGGATGTTAGCAGATAGATAATAACATAAATTTAAGATGAGACTATTCTGATAGTGGTACCATGATCTTGAAATCTTTGTTCAAGGATTTGTTTTTTAAAAAAATGAAATGTTAAATATACATTGAAATAAATGTTTCTCCTTGTTCTACAGTATTGCATTAATAGTCCAGATACAAACCTAAACAGTGACTATATTCACATATGGAACTTAGCCAATGTTTATTTAACAATAAAAACCACACAAATCATGATTTACAAACCGCAATGGCTGGATCCGAAGAGCACAATAAATGAAGATTAAATCATATGTTGGTTTAGTAAGATGTGTTCATTGGAAAAAGACAAATGTATTTTTGAGGAAGTTAAAAATGAAGAATTCAACCAATAGCTTGGCAAAACAAAGCCAACATATTCTGTAAACAAAATATAATTGGGAGTGAGTCAGCCAATATCTAGAATTGAGCATTTACACTTTAATAATGATTGGAGATAGGGGCTGTTCCTTCAGGGAAGTGTTGACCTCTGGCAAGCGCCTGGATAAGACCCTGCAGGTTTTTTAGGCAAGGGTTTTTGAAAGTGGTTTACCATTGTTTACTTCCTGAGGTTAAGAGAAAGGGATTGGCCAAATCCAGATGAATTTTTGCGTAAAGCAGGATTAGTACTCTGGATCTCCTGATTTCCAGCCTGGCATCTTAAGTACTATACTAAGCTGGGTCTGTTAGTAATCATATCTCTTTTCCCCATTTTCATCTTTCTGTTCTTGCAACTTCTTAATTTCTGAGAGGTTATCTGTGCCATTTCCCACCAGAAACACCATTGGTTGTGGAAGACAGTAAGGTAGCATTAAATTGCTGCAGAGTATAGCACAGCTGGAGGCAAAAACAGAATGTGAAATGTCTCAGTTCCATGTGGGAAGACAGGACGTATATTTGCTAGCCCCTAAGTGCCATCAGGGAGACAATTAGTAGTATGTCATGGAAAGCAAGTCCCATCCTTTGAGTGCTTATTGTTACGAGTTGAAAAAGAAGGGAAGCTATAAATACGCATATGTCTAGAAGCTCACCAATGAAACTGGGACATTCAGTTCAGTGGCCTCAAGAAATCTGCAACCATTTATAGGAAGTGGAGGGAACACTTCAGAGCAGAAAGTTTGTCTTATTGTAGGAAAAAAGCAGTGCAGTTTTCATTAGGAATATAATAGCAATAGCACTTAGACTTATATACTGCTTCATAGTGGTTTTACAGCCCTATGCAGTTTACAGAGTCAGCATATTGCCCCCAACAAACAAGTGCTTAAATAAATGAAGAAAGAACTAAATCTGGAGGATTTTTTTTTCAAAATATTATATTTATGTCATAATTAAACTGTCTTTCCCTTTTTCTTCCTGCTACCAAGATATAAGTCAGTTTCTGGCAAAATAAAAATAAAAATTACAGGCCTTCCTGGCACTCTATGCTACCCATTCTATGTCCTGGGGGAAAGGCCAAATAAAATTAAGAAAAATCACCTCTTGTAAAGAGCACTAAATGGCATTATTAACATTACTTTACAATGCTTCTTTCGGGGAAGAGAGTCAGATATTATAATTCATACTAAGAATTCTGTCTATCCTTGAGAAGTAACTGGAGATGCATTATGTTCCAGCTAGAATAATTAGCTACCGGTAGGTATTACGTCCATATTTGCTAATACAAATATTACCCTGCTCCTATTTAATTTATACTGTGTTTTCCATTTTTTCATGGACCCAGTTAAGAACACTGCTTATTATTTGCCCCCAGAGGCCCTTCTCCATCTTCTGCTTCCAAGACTGTTGCAATCAAGATGGTCTTTCAATTTCCTATATTTGCAATCATGGCGACTTTCCTACATGCCTACATACCCATTGGGCTGTTCACTGCCAGGGTCAGCAGCATTACACAAAGCAGAGAAAGTAAGCCAAAATAAGGTATGAGGTAAGAAAAAGAAAAGGAAATATAACTAAATCTAATCGACACCAACACCATTCACTATTCTTTATTATCCCTGCTTTCATCACAGCCAAATCCCAATTCATACATTGACCTTTTTCCCTTTTTGAGATCTTAGCAACTCTATCCAAGCATGACTTTCTAAGTTCTCACTTCAACCCATTCATTCTACTTTCATATATTTGTTTTGCAATTTGATCCTCATTCATTCTGTTCACATGACCAAACTAACTCTCCCTCCCTCCCCTTCTCCCTCCTTCTCCCTCTCTCTCCCAGTTCATTTTGAATACTTAGCAGAAAAAGAGTCTTGAGAGTTAAGCTATTACAGAATCTAGTTGTTCTGCTTCGGATACTGCAAAGCATCCTCCCAGAAGATAACAAAGAAAACCAGTCATGGAGTGGATGTGTAGTATCCTGGCAATACTGCAGACTTCTTCTTTTACCACACATTCTTGTTAAGTACCCCATGTGGAGTCCTTGGTGCTCTTTGAGCTTGGTCGCTTGCTTGCAGATATTTTATTACCCAACTAAGTAACAATATCAGTGGTTATGATACTTTTACCTAGTACAGTATTGAAACAATGGCGCTCAGAGAGCCCCAAGGTTGTACTTAACTCTGAGCTACATATATTTTCTTCTGTTGGTAAGTACCCCATTGCTGTTAGTTTTTTTGGGTTTTTTTAATGATATGCTGGAATCTTACTTAGATAACAAAGTGATATAGCAATGCACATTCATATGCATAGCTATTGTCATCTTGTTTGACAAACATCCATTCCTCAAATCAGGCCACATGCTACTTAATATCCTTCTACTTGTATTTTGCACATTTCCCCCCTCCACTTTTCCACCTTTAATAAACATTCTACAAAAGTATAAACTTTCTTCTATTTGCTTAATTTTTCACTGTTTATATACAACTTGCAATGATTCACTGAATTTTTCCCCGTCAAGTACAGGTACATTATCTTTGACACATTTATTTTCATATGTATGTTAGACCACAAAATGTATCCAAAATTCACTGTAAATCATTTGGGTTCTCAGTAAGACATTTTATGCATGCAAAAGTACATGTACATTCATATTCCAAAGTAACAAACTTCTAAATTTATTTGTTAGAATGCATTATTATCATTCAGTTTATTATTTATTATCAATTTATTCATAAATACATAAACCACTTGTACAGTATATCTTTGCCTTATTCCCTGGTTATTATTGACCCATTCAGTAAGCCTTCCATTTCTACTCACACATGCTTCACTTCTACCACTCATAATGCACTCATATACCACTCATAATGCAATAATCTACAAACCTTCATCCAAAAATTCCCCATATCAGTTTATGTTTTTTCCAAATTAGTAACCTACTGAAGAACAAAAATTTGATCTACAGATACCCTGCCCTGCATAAAATCATATTGCGATTTCCAGACCTAGTACCTTTTGAGTCATAATTCATAATTCATAAATCATAATGAAGACCTTTCTGTTTCACCAAGCCGGGCTGGCATAAATTTTCAAATTGTCTAAATTCTATACTGAGGATCTTAACTGATGAGCCAAATTGGTTTAATTATTTTAAATTGTTGTTATTTCACATTATATGTATGTTATTCTGACTGTTCACCGCCTTGAGTCCTTCGGGAGAAGGGCGGTATAAAAATTAAATTAAATTATTATTATTATTATTATTATTATTATTATTATTATTATTATTATTATTCTGGAAGAATTTGTGGGAAAACAACAAGAAGCACAACAGAAATGCAAAATGGATCAAACAGGTTGAGGACTCTATTAAAGTGAATAAAATGGAAGACGTGAAAATAACAAAAGCAATGGTGCAAAGACAGTCAAGAAAAGTGAAGAACTGGAGTGCACCTGGACCGGATGAGCTGCATGGCTTCTGGTTAAAGGCACTTACAAGTCTGCATAAAAGTTTGGCAACCCAGATGAACCAGATCCTAAAAACACCTGAAAATGATGAATGGATGACAACTGGAAGGACATTTTTGATCCAAAAAGAAAAAGAAAAAGGAAAGGACCCTGGAAACTATAGGCCAATCACCTGTTTGCCAACAACATACAAGCTTCTTACTGGTATCATTGCAAACCAAATCTATGGATACCTGGAAAGAAATAACTTGCTTCCTGTAGAATAGAAAGGATGCTGCAAAAACTCAAGAGGAACAAAGGATCAATTGCTGATCGACAAGCTAATCCTAAAGAACTCAAAGAAAAGACAAACCAACCTGTTCATGGCTTGGATAGACTATAAGAAAGCGTTTGATTCAGTTCCCCATAGCTGGATCAAGAAATGCCTGGAAATATTAGGCATCAGCAGCAACATACAAAAATTCATGGAATCTTCAATGAACCTCTGGAAAAGGAAACTTATGGCTAATGAAGAAGAACTGGGTGAAGTTGAAATTAAACGAGGCATTTTCCAGGGCGATTCCCTTTCACCCCTACTTTTTATACTCTCAATGCTACCACTCACAATTATTTTGAAGAAGATGAACTGTGGATACGAACTTGCAAAGAAAGGACTGAAAATCTCGCACTTGATGTACATGGATGATTTGAAGCTGTTTGGTAAAACAAAAGCTGAACTGAATTTATTAATTGAAAACACAAAAGAATTCAGCCAAGACATCGGTATGCAGTTTGGAATTGACAAATGTGCAACGATAGCAACCAAAGCAGGCAAGATCATAGAAGAGGATGGAATAGAACTAGAGAATGAAGAAATGATAAAGGCAGTAAAATCAGAAGAAGGCTACAAGTACTTGGGGATTTTAGAAGCCTCTGACTTAATGCATAATAAAGTCAAGGAATTAACTTCAGCCAAGTACATTTGGCGAATTCGTAAGATATTAATGTCCAAATTGAGTGGAGGAGACATCATAAAAGCCATAAATACCTGGGCTATACCTGTGATTAGATACTCTGCAGGAATAATTGACTGGACCCAGATGGAGTCAGACAATTTGGACAGAAAAACAAGGAAGCTTATGACAATGAATCATGCCTTGCACCCTAAAAGTGATGTTGACCGATTATATTTACCAAGAGCAGAGGGTGGTCGAGGACTCCTACAAGTAAAGCAGACTGTGGAAGAAGAAAAATGCAGCTTGAATGATTACATCCAGAAAAGTGAAGAACCAATGATTAAGGAAGTAAATAAAGGAGGCATTTTAAAGACAACTAAAACAAAAGCAGAATATAAGAAAGAAGTAATTGAGCAGCGAGCTGAAAATTGGAAACACAAAGCTCTGCATGGCCAATACTTGAAAAGTATTGAAGGCAAAGCTGACCAGAAACTAACTTGGAACTGGTTAAGATCAGGAGTACTGAAAAAAGAAACAGAAAGCTTTATTTTGGCAGCTCAAGAACAAGACCTAGCCACAAACTGCATGATGGCAAAAATTCAACATGTTACCACCAACAGCAAATGCCGCCTCTGCAATGAGAAAAATGAGACAGTCGACCACCTGATCAGTGGGTGCAGCAAAATTTCACAAACTGACTACCTACAACGCCATGACCGTGTTGCTAAGATCATTCACTGGAAATTGTGCCAGAAGTTTGGATTTGAGTACAGCAAAAACCACTGGGAACATCAGGTTGCGAAAGTTTTAGAGAATGAGAAACTCAAGATCTTGTGGGACTTTAGGATTCAGACTGACAGGCACTTGGTCCACAACACACCTGACATAACAATAGTTGAAAAGAAAAAAGTATGGTTCATTGACATTGCAATACCTGGTGATGCCCTGATTGAAGATAAGCAGCAAGAAAAAATCACAAAGTACCGGGATTTGCAAATTGAAGTTGAGCGACTGTGGAAAAAGAAATGGTGTGTTGTCCCGATTGTAATTGGAGCCCTTGGAGCAATACCCAAAGGGCTACCCCGCTATTTAGAAATTCTAAATTTGCCGGACTTGAACATTTTGACTCTACAAAAAACCACCTTACTCGGAACAGCTTACATCCTCCGACGATACCTTAACAGTTCCTAGGTCCTTGGTTAGGACTCGAGCTGCTGAGCTATTAACCAGCCTCAAAGGCTGTGAATCTCACTAAAGATTAAATAATAATAATAATAATAATAATAATAATAATAATAATAATTATTATTATTATTATTATTCTGCCAATCACCCTCCAAAGTACACTTAATCAACAAATCCTCCTTTAATTTCTACATTCAGTCTTGCCACCTTTCCCTTTATAAATGACAGCCATAAATGCATTTTTCTAATTGAGAGGCAAAATTTTTAAAGGGTTATGAATCATCTTTTGATTTTCCTCTAATTGAAAAATAGTGTAGAAATATATATGAAACAGCAAGTCAAATACTACAGCATAGTAACATAGAATTACTGAGAGTATCACTGAGATATTGAGATACTTTTAAACTGCTATTGAGCAGCTAAATTACTTCAAAAGTGTTTTCTTCATTGAAAGCAAATTAATTGATCTATATAGATGCAAATTTTCTGTATTGACAGTACATCCAATAGGCAGAATTCTATTAGGTTATCCTCTAAGGCAGGGATGCCCAACCCCTGGTCCATGGCTCGATATCCTTTTGAAACTGGGCTGGACAAGTGGTGGGCCAGCCCGCAAGCACACACAGCTCCACTTGTGTGAGCAATGAGCAAAGGCACGAGCTTGTGAGGAACCATTCCGTCTCCCCCTCCGCCACCATTGCCGCCACCGCCACCAGTCCACAAAGCCAGAAATATTGGGGACCGCTGCTCTAAGGGATCTAGATTTCTATTTAAAAAGTCCAGATCTCTATGGCCATCCCTAACCTTACAGTTCAGGTAAATTCAGGTAGAACAGGTTGGGAGAGACCAGTTTCATCAATAGGAAACATCAAATAATGTCAGAATGATGCAATCCCTCATTTTCTACATTTTTTAAATGTGACATTGTAATGTAACATGTATATATAAATGATGTGGTTATGATCTGCTTAAGGGCTGATGCTGGACTCTATACCCTGGAGTTTTTGACATATGGCTGGCTCACCCCATCTCATTTCTAACAGAGAACTGGAAGAAAATTAATTACATTTCTTCTATTTTATGGTATAAAATGGTAGGCATACAATGCAGAAGTCACCATGGATGGTGCAACTTCTCTTGATATATCAATGTTTACTTTCCAAAGAGTGCAGTTCATTATCATTGTCTCCCATCTTTGCCTTATATCAGTGAGGTGAACTTTAAAGCAGCAATTCCTCAGTTTTATCCAAACTATATTAAAACGGGCTCTATGTACAGTACAAATATAGTCCTCTGATATTCAAGAAATACTGCATGCGTGGGAATGCTAGAAACAAAGCAGCAAGAAAAAGCAGTCTACAATATTTCTAATAAGACCTGCTCCCCACATCAAGTGCCTGAGGACATTTTGTTCCACACAGAAATAAAATATCCACTAATAAAAAATGACCAGGCTAAACTAATTATTAGGGTGCAATTAAATAACAGATGATGGCCTTAACTTAACACTCTTCTGTAGCTCATAACCAGTGGAATAGTCCATTTACAAATCTCCAACTTTGCTTCTATGCGACAATGAAATTATCTTAATGGATGTTGAAATAGCAGAATAGATGAATGTCTTTCCCTTGAGTCATTTTCTGATAAAGACACATTGCTCAGCTGCAAGATAACAAACTATATGTTCAAAGTGACAAATCACTTAATTAAAATTTACAAGCGGTTAAATACTGTTTGACCCTAATGGAGGCAGTTATCATGAATCAATTTTAGAGCGGGGGGGGGGGACAAGGGTGCTCGGAGAAATTGATCACTAACAGCTCTAGTACCTGGATGTATTCTGCATATCTCTACAGCCGTTTCTTAAAAATAGCCCTCTCAGAAGGCTTTGGTGTTGAGAAATGTTTTCAATCAGGTTGAAAAATAGTAACACTTTTGTACTTGGGCAGTATCTGAACTCACACTAGTCTCATGAATATTTAATAGCACATAAAGGGTTCAGGAGGAGAAAAAAATCTCTTGTGTATCTTAAGAGCAAATAATTCAGAATTTGATGACTTAGGCTCTTTTATTGCATATATAGGCCAATGGAAATCTCTGTCATTTTTCATGAAATGTCTGAGTACTTTTATTGTTGAGGAATGAGTATGGTCAATACCTTTGCTAACTATTAGAGTGAATGCAGCAGATCTTGATAATGTACTTTATTATGTATGTCACCAAGCAAGTAATGTTTAGTTGATACACATAAATATCAATTTTCATCTGCCAGGAAGTTGTAGGTGTGATCTGTGCAACTTCTTCAATATCCTTGTCTTTGGATTATATTATTATACAAAGAGCTTTGTTTCCTTGATGTAAAAGAAAAAATGATACTGCTTTTAACTTGAATTCACATATCACTGAACTCCACTGAAATTTATTATATTTGATTTCCAAGTGTTTAATGAGAATTCCCCTTTTTAAAAACCTAAATATCATTTCTATTTTCAGACAAAGAAATAGATAAGACATTAACCACTATTAAAAGAGCATTCTAGTTTTTTAACAGTCTGTGGCTCTCACTTGTTAGTTGTTATTAATATATGCTAGGGAAAAAAATATTCTCATTAAGATAAAGCTTAATGCACAGTACAAAGACTGTGATATATAATAACAATGATACCTTAGAAATAGTATTTATGATAAAATGGACCTCTATCGATGAAGAATATATATTCACATGTGACACATTTGTAGAGATCTTTTGGATTTGATAATTTTGAGCATTGACATAATATATGTCAACAACTTCTTAAAGCAGGCAGACCTACATCTTTCTTTACAGCTGCAATATGAAGCTGTAATGGTTTGTATTATTACAGTACTTTCTCAATAATTATCTTTAAAAGTTTACAATTTAAATGGTCATGTGGTCCATGGTCACATGATCAAAATTCAGTTGCTTGGCAACTGGTTCATATACAGTGTTCCAGGATCATGTGATCCCCTTTTGCAACCTTCTGACAAGCAAAGTCAATGGGAAAGCCAGACTCGCCAAAAGCTTTGTTACAAACTTAACAACTGCAATGATTCACTTAACAACTGTGGCAAGAAAGGTTCTAAAATGGAATAAAACTCATTTCACAAATGTCTCACTTAGCAAAATAAAATTTGGACTCAATTGTAGTCATAAGTTGAGAACTACCTGCAGTGGTGGGATTCAATTTTTTTAACAACAGGTTCTGTGGGCGTGGCTTAGTTGGGGGTGTGGCTTGATGATCATGTGACTGGGTGGGCATGGCTAGCTGGTCATGTGACTGGGTGGGTGTGGATAGCTGGTCATGTGACCGGGTGGGCGTGGCTAGCTGGTCATGTGACCAGGTGGGCATGGCTATGTGCATAGGAACTACTCAGAGGGCTGAAAAAAAGTCATTTCTCGCACTTTTGACCGGTCCTCACACTTATGACCATCCTCACATTTATGCCCGTTGCGCATTCTTAACAACCGTGTCAGTCATTTCACCACTACTTCTCTTCACCACGGTGACAAGATAGGGCGCAAAATGTAAAATATGAGGACAGTCGTAAGTTCAACGACTGGTCAAAAGTGCAAGGACCGGTCAAAAATAACTTTTTCAGCCCTCTGAGTAGTCCATTTACTACCGGTTCTGTGGATAATGTGACTGGGTGGGCATGGCCAACTTTTTTTTTTAACTTTTACTTTTAAAAGCATTTTTTCTACAACCTTAAGAGGTTGCAGAAAACAATGCTTTTAGAAGCTTCTGACAATCAGGCAAATCTGCTGGGATCGCCAGAAGCTTTTAAAGGGATTTTTTTTCCTACAACCTCTTCGGCTGAGGAGGTTGCAGGAAAACATGCTTTTAGAAGCTTCTGATGATGATTCAAATCTGCTGGGATCGCCAGAAGCTTTTAAGATGATTTTTTTTCCTACAACCTCTTCAAAAAATCCCTTTAAAAACTTCTGACGATCTAAGCTGAGTTGCCTGATCCTCAGAAGCTTCTAAGAGCATTTTTTTTCTGCAACCTCTTCAAGCTTCTGCCTTTTCAAGGCAAAAAAGGGCTAGGGGTGGGGGGACACACACGTGTGGCAGTGAGATATTCCACAGCTCAAACCTCCCCCCGCCGGAAACCTGGGAAGGTTTTCCGTCTCTAAACAAACAATTCCTGAAAATTGAATGGCAGGGGCAGGAAAGTCTCGCCCAGTGAGGAAACAGACTGGATTTCAGAGGAAACACAGCTCGGTTTAAGGTTAAGGCAGGGCAGAGGGGCTGAGATGGTGATGGAGGGTGGGGGGGCAGCCTTTTCAACAAGCAAAGTCAATGGGGGGGTTCACTTAAGTTAATAACCATGTGAATCACACCTCCCTGCCTACCCTAACACAACACACACATACATATCCAAGAGACCCTTTCCCCAGGCGAGAGAGATCCAACCCTGACAGAGCCAAGACAGGCAGGGAAGCCAGCAGCACAAACGTTTGGGCAACCCATCCTTTTTTTTGGGAGGGGGGGATCTTTGCAAAGAAAAGGAACGCAGATAAGGCAGGTTTAAAGACCCCTCTGCTGCAAAGCCAGGAGCATCCCCTGGAAGTCCCAGTCATCGGAGATCCTGGGCCCCCACCCCAAACAAGCCAATCCACAAGCTCAGATTCCTGCCCACCCCCCTCTCCCCGCGAGCCACACAAAACACGCGTCGAGCATCAGAATCCCCAACTTGCACCTAGTTTTGCAAAAGCCAAGTTGGATAGGAACCCCCCCCCGCGCCCACCCTACACTCCCTCCGCCAGTTCCCTGGTGGCGTAGGCACAGCAGCCCTGGCTGGGGAAAGGAGGTGCTGGCTGTGAGGCCGCTTTGCAAAGGCGCACCTGCGCTGTGCGGCGCCTCCTGTGCTCTCACCTGTTGGATCTGCCCGGACGCCATCGCCACCACCGCTGCAGCATCCGGAGCCCATCCGGCACTGGCGGGGAACTTTTTCAAACTTGGCCCGGCCCCGCGAAGGAAATGCGGCATGCATCTTGCCCCCTCTGCTGCCTTTCCGACCCGGCCAGAGCCCGGGAACCCCCCGTGGAAAACTCACCGTCTTTGCCCCATGGGTTACGCACAATGGCCCTCGCAGGTAGACCCAGGGCCCTAGGAAGGTCATGGGGATACTGGGTCCCGCGCGCCCAGGCGAGTCGTGTTGGACGTGGGCGCATCGCGGGGGTGGTGGCCTCTGGGGCAAGTTTCACCTTCTGCTCTGCTCCCATGTGTCTGGGGCGGATGGCTTATTCCTCAGTCAAGCCGGCTAAGATGCAACGTTCCTCCTCCTGCCAGCCTCGAATTCAGCTCTGGGCAGCGTCCAGCCAGCCATACCTGGCTTCTCCCTGCGGCAGCCCACGTGGATCCCAGACAGCAGAACTCAGGCTAGGGAAGGGGTGGGCAATTGTGGCTCTTTTACAACCTGTGGACTTCAACTCCCAGAATTCCTGAGACAGCCAAGCTGTCTCAGGAATTCTGGAAGTTGAAGTCCACAGGTTGTAAAAGAGCCACAATTGCCCACCTCTGGCTAGGATAAGCTGACGCTGCGCGGGTGGGGGGCGAGGGGTGGGCGAGCCAGCAATTTAACAAACGGTTCGGTGTGCTGCAAGGCCAATAAAATTACAAAAAACCACCGAACCATTTGTTAAATTGCTGGCTCACCCGCCCCTCGCCCACCACTATTTATTGGCAATAAAAGGTGGTGTGGAGGGGCGGGGCAAGGGGCAGGGTGAGCCAGCAATTTAACAAACAGTTCGGCCGAACTGCCTAGACCCGGCAGAATCCCACCACTGACTACCTGTATCTTGAGGTTGCCACAAACCCCAGTTATTCATCTGGGTCAGGGGTCACCAATCTTTCGGATCTCGGGGACCACTAAGTTCATAATTTTAAATCCTGTGGACACTAACATGATCTGTCTAATGATCGGCTGGGTGGGTGTGGCTAGGTGGTCATGTGACTGGGTGAATGTGGCCAACTCCTCGCCTCCCCACCTGGGGCTCCTTAGAGCCTCAACAGGAAGTAGTTGTTGGAGCTAAGCAGCCACCACAAGAAAGAGTTGGCAAAACAGCTGGCTCTGTTCAAATTGGATCTGACCGAGAAGGAGGCTCAGCAGAAGCACCTCACACAGGACTACGAGTGTAGGCTTTCCAAGCAGAGGAAAGACTTGCAGGAGTGCAAGGCCAGGTACCGGTGCCTGGAGACTCAGCAGGCTGAGGTGGTCAGCCAGTTCCAGGCCATGAGGCAGTCCCACTGGAACGAGGCCCTCTGGCTCTTTGCCACCAGCAGTGCTTCCCTCCAGCCTTCACCCAAAGCCCCGCACCAGGAGACTGAAGCAGACCCCAAGTTAGAATTTCTGCCCCCCTCTGACCTGCACAAAAAGACCCAGAAGGGGGAGACTCTCTGCAGCAACACAAACGTTCATTGCATGTATCCATCCCAGGAGCCGTAGTTGGAGGACCTCTGATTTAGTGCAATATTAAAAATGCAAATAATTTTTCTGCGGATCACCAAACTTTTCTCGCAGACCACCAGTGGTCCACGAACCACCAGTTGGTGACCGCTGATCTGGGTAAGTCGACAGTTGTGTAGCACCTTCAAAGGACTTTGAATCAGTTCCAGGTTTAGATTATGTAGCTTTTGCCATCTTTTTATGCCTTTCATAAGGAACAGAGATTATAAAACCTGGCACAGCTGCTAGCACATCTTATCAGTGACTTGATCACTACTTCAGATAATTGACCCTATGTCATTGTGATTTAAATAAGATACTGTGCTTGGTAAACAACCTTGTCATGACATCTTGTCAATAAATTGAGAGCTTTGACATAGACTCAAAGTCCTAAGAGTGTGTCCCACAACAATTGGATTGTTCCACAGGGCATAGATTTTGTGGGCTTTACCATAACCTCAAGTAGCCATCGTATCGTCATCACTACCGGCTCGGCGAAACGGGAGGAACCCCCACTGGTAAGGAGTAGTCTTTATGTTGCAACATCACAACTAATGTTTCCTACATACCCAAGCCCAGTTCCAATTCTGCAGACATCTGTGAGAGAATAAAAAATAAAGGTATAGGTTTCTCCTTCCAGTTGTGTCCAACTCTAGAGGGTGGTGCTCATCTCCTTTTCCTAGCCAAGGGAGCCAGCGTTGTCTGAAGACGCTTCCACGGTCATGTGGCCGGCATGACTATATGCCGAGGCATAGAGAACGCTGTTACTTCCCACTGAAGTGATACCTACTCATCTACTGGCATTTGCATGCTTTCAGACTGCTAGATTGGCAGGAATGCTACTACTAAATCCATAGATGTAAGCTTGCTGTTTAAGGATTGTTTACTACATGATTTTATTTTAAGAAAAAATAAGTCTTCTGGAAGTTATATGGGAATATGTATTTTATAAAAGGTCAAATTCATGAATACTTTGCACATAAACCAGTAATAAATGCATCTCCTTTAAAAATTAGAAGTACAGCTAATGCCTTTAAAGCTATTTACATTACAGCTCCTGAGGTCTAATTACCCACTCATGAATATGTGACAGGGATGCAAATGTGCCAAAAAATGCTATCAAATTGGAGTAATTAGTACCCTAGTTCAAATATCTGCTCACATTAAAATGCTCTTTTCTGCAACACGACATTAACAAATGAAGATATTTTTACTGAAGGAGTATAGTGCCAAAACTATATGCATAAATATCTTATAGAATGTGCTCTACATATTAGGGCTGAAATACATTTGTTCCTAGTTTAATTTATCACCTTGTAGCTATTGTTACAGCTTTTCTGCTAGGCATATTTATCAAAATAGAACAGAAGCATGTGTCTCAAATTCGTTCTATTGCTTATAAAAATGTGTGAGACTTGGATATTGATTATAGATTCCCCTTGCTGCTCCACTGTTCCTGCTGATATCTCAGGCAGCTTCTGCATAAATTCTATTCCACTCTGCTTACACCCTATGAAGGCATACATATATTGCACAACAGCCTAACAGCAATTCAGTGAAGGTCAACAATCCAAATGTTGGTTAAGAAAGTGCCATTCAAGTATTTTTAAAAGGCTTGTAACAAAAGGAAGCAGATTTGTGAATGCTTCACTCTGTGAATCACTGTTGACTACTTACAAGTTTTGTTGTTGGTATGCTTGTTTTCCTTGTACTATTTAGAACTTCCCACAGATACATTTGGACTTATTTTTCTCTTGTCTTCTTGTGCAGTACTTCTGGATGTTATGTCCAATATGCCCATGAAAACCTCCTATGATTCCTACACTTCTGTGTGACTACTGACTTTGTTTATTTTTAAAATAATATTTTAATTGTTGCATTCTTCTACAGTAGTTTCAGAAATTTCAAAACTGAAACTTGTATGCTTGTAAACTCTCTTTGCAGCTGTTTTTATAACTGTCCAAACATTGCCTCCATTTGGTGTCTTTCATATAATACTAGTTTATTGTTGATGTTTGTTATATATATATCCAGAATGAATGAAGTATCAAGGGACTGATTAGCAAAGTATACTTTCTTACGTCTAAATCAATCTCTTTATCATTCTCTCATTCTCTCTCATAAGTTTGGAGATCAGAAATATTTTAAGTATGCATTAAGAATTCTTTGTTTTCAAGTATACTTTTAAAAAATTAATATAGTCACCACAAGATTAACTAAAAACTTTGTATATTAACATTAAATATAACTGTCATCAAAATCCTGCAGTAATTTGGAAAAGGCTTAAAGTGTTCTTTTTTTAATCTTTTTTTTTTAATTTTCAAAAATAATTCTTCCCATATTTTGAAATGTATAGCTGACATAGGGTGTATGTCAAAGCTGCCCCCAGCTGGATCCCTAGGAAAAAAAGGCCCTCGATTCCATTTGGTTAAAGTGATAGGTTATTTTACTAAAGATCAGTGAAAGTAAGACTAGATCTAAGTATTCCCACACAAAGGTTACAGTTTTCCCCTTTTCCTGGCCTTCCCTTCTTGACCAGTTCGACAGTATCCAATAGAATCCGTGTGATGTTTTAGGAACTGCTTTGATGTCAGGCACTTCTTGAAGTGGTTTCAGGACCTTGCAGTTTCCAAGTAGTATTTAAAGGTGCCCCATCTAAAGCCCATTGCAGTAGTCCAGCTGGGTGGTAATAAGGACATGAGCTACTGTAGATGTGGGATCTGTTCTCCTATTGAGGTCAATACTGTTCAAATGAATAGTGATAGCATTTAGACTTATTTGCATAATGGGTCCAACAATGTGGATTCTTATTTTATCAACCTCAGAAGTATGAAGACTGAGTCAACCTTGAACCCTATCAGGATCAAACTCCAGCCTTTGGGCAGAGCTTGCTTGTAATACTGCATTTTAACCACTGTGCCAGTGGTTGGACAGTCTGTAATACTTACATAGGTAGGTAGGTAGGTAGGTAGGTAGGTAGGTAGGTAGGTAGGTGGATGACGATAGATTTTTAAGTAAAAATTAAATAAATAATATATAAATTTATAAATAAAAATTATATAAATACGAGCAGAGACAGGTTGGTCTAGTAGTTAAAGCACCCAGCTAGAAATCAGGACACTTTGAGATCTAGTCCTGCCTTATGCATGAAAAACTGGCTGTATATCTTTGGACCAGTCTTTCTCCTTCAGCCCAACTCAATTCACAGGTTGTTGTTATGCAGAAAGTAAGAGGAGGAAGGAGTACTGGGTATGGTCACCACCTTGAGTTATTTATAAAAAATAATAAAGGTAGATAGTTAGTGGAATAATAAGAAGGGGCAAGCAAAGAACATGCTGGCTCGATAACATCAAAACTGCTAAAAAGATGAACATCTAACTGTGCTTGACAGGGAAGCTTGCAGAACATTTGCCTATAAAGTCACCAAAAGTCAGATACAACTGAATGGTTAAAACAACAACAAAAGGTCAGTAAGCAGATAAATGAATATCCCTTACAGGGTACCCCAATTTGTTCAATGTATTGTGTTCTTAAGACCTCTACCTTAGTTACCAACTTAGCAGTTGGAGGAAAGCCCAGGAGGAAATATGAGAATCTGTGGTTCAGATCCCAGTGTGTTATTCTTTCCAGTAGGGATGTTGAGTATTTAGCAATAGCAATAGCACCTAGACTTATACACCACTTCACAGTGCTTTATAGCCCTCTCTAAGAAACAGCATATTGTCCCCAACAATCTTGGTCCTAATTTTACCGACTTTGGAAGAATGGAAAGCTGAGTCAACCTTGAGCCAGTGAGAATCGAACTGCTGGCAGTCAGCAGAATTAGCCTGCAATATTGCATGCTAACCACTGCACCATCACGGCTCTTAAGTCTAATAGGGTCATATAATTAACAGTCAAACAAAATATGAGAAATATTTTCAATGGCTGGCATACTGTTTAGACAGGTTCTCTCATAATATGGTAAGTGGTGGAAACACTTATGTTTGACCATGGAGTCCCCAGAACTCTCTATCAAGCTTATGAATGATGTTCCATTCCATTGTTGTTCAGAGAGCCATTATGGCTTCTCTCAGACAATCCTACCAATGAGAAATATTTCTTTCTCAGGAAAAAGCAAGAGAAGGCAGATTTGGATAAACATAAAATCAGACGTGTTCAATTTTTCTTTTATGCCCCAAATCTCTCTTCCACCATTAAAAGTATCAATGACCATATTGCGATGATGTTTGAAGCAATGAGTTCAAGGCTGGGTTCGGCACTCACTGTTTGCCTCAAGACATTTATTACCCACTTAAATGATTCCTTTTGATCTGGCAGTCATGCTGATTTCTCCTGACCAAATTCAAATAGTTAATTAAGTGAGACTATTATGTTAATTTGGGATATCACACCGAAATAAAATTACTTTCAAAAGAATATTCATCATGACAAATCACAGTCCTACTTCCAATGAATGTCTGTCCTTGACATAGCACTACTGATATTAGTCCTAGCAACAGCCTGCCGATGTCCGTTAGTGCCAAAATTATAATTTCTCTATCAAGATGTTGATCCTGTATTACCACCATTTGGTTCCATTGCTACTATTTCAAACATTTTTATGGATAACTGTAACAGGGCTCTAAGTATAACATCAAACTGAATAAAACTGCAAGCCAATATGCTGTAATTAGTGGTTAAGACTAGGCAAGGGAGAACTGTATTTGGATTATACACATGTACGAATGACCTTATGCTGTTGCTGTCTTTCTTATCTCATTGTAGGTTATAATTCAGCCTGAACTATTTGGAGAAAAGTAAGATAGAACCGCAGTGTATAAAATAACATATTATATATGTCAAATTTTAAAAGAACTATTTATAAAATTGGATTTTGAATGCTGGTGTACTTCAAGGATCAAGTTAGAAGCAAAGTGAAGATATAAAATTCCTGCTATTAGTAATGTTGTTTTCCAATATGGAGCCCCCTGACTCCATAAATTTTAGGATTTTTTAAATTTATATTGTTATGTAGAGTACAATGGTGTCTTCTATTTTGCAGAATGTCTACAATCTGTCATATCAGTGTTAGCATCCATTCAAGATATTTTATTTCAAGAAAGTGTAAGAAAAGTCTTATACCACATTATTAGAGCCATGGAAAGAGCTAACTATCTTTAATACTTAAACTATGAATATGTCCATAATAGCATACTCATGGAAGACAACTCTAAGGATAATAGAAGTAGATACTTTCAACCCCATTCTTTCCCTGAATTATTAGTGTGCTATAATTGTTGCACTGTCCTGTTCTATTCAAATATAATCTTAACTTTTCCAATATTGTTTTCTCTTTCTAAGCTCTGAAATTTTGATTTAAAGCTGAAACCAAGTATGTAAATAAGAGAACTGCTCTTTTTGGATGCAGTCATTTAAAAAAAAAATCATAAAAATAAAATATATCTTGATAAGGCAGAGAACATCAATTTGCCAATTACTGTAAGCACATTCTGATAAAATGAAATTATGTAAATAAAAAAATAACTACTAATTGCTTGATTTTGAGCACTTGTAATGTAGCTAGTAAGAAATAAATATATTTAAGAGATGATTGGTTTGGTGGTAAACCAATGCTCCCTCACTCACCATAACTATCTTCTGTGATATTTTTCTATGTCCTCTATAACTAAATTGAATCCAAAATTAAGACTGTAGCAATATTTAATTCAATCCATTATCTCTGGAACGTCTTCAGAAATATCAAGAATTGTGAAACATCAAATTTGGATTCAGATTGCAAACCAACCCTACCATGTTTAGCTGACTCAGAACATTATGGTAATTTCTTCAAGTGAATTGCCGTGACTATTGGATTACTAGAAATCCTTGAGGCAATAGTTATTATCAGCTGAACAGCTTTGAATGACTCATACATCAAGATAAATTAAAACCACACTTTTCTGATGATTTCAAATTCTCTATCAAATATGCATCTAAAAATTCGAAGATACCCAGCGAAGATACTGATTGCGGTGCAGATTTTCTTCTGCCAAACCAGACCAACCCAATTTAATAGTTTAAGGATTCTTTATTTGTCAGTAGCCAAACATATTCAAGCTTTCTGTCTAACTGTAACAGACGATACTTGACATGTGTACATTTTTAACGATTTATTTTTCAAAGAAGTAACACCACCTGCTCTTGCTTCAGCCTCTTTTCCCAACAGACAAGTTAGCATTTGCTACATAACAGTTCCATATTGTATTTTTTTCCCAGAATAATTCAACAAGCTGAGTTAATGATTCTATTTATAAGAATAGGTTATTGCTTTATTTCATTTTTTCTTTCCTAACTGAAGAAATCGAAGCAGATGTCTGCTCCTGCATTGTTTCAAAATCCTATTTAATGATATTTAGGATTGCAATTTAAGAGACAGGCGTCATATGCATTTTCAAAATGGTATTGGATTAAAAATGCAAATTCCAATTTCAGAGCATTTCAAGGAACTATGCTTAGTAAAAGTTGCATATATTATATAAATTCTGCGCTGTGTGGCTATTTTACATTGTTTGGTTCTTGCTTTCTATTGGTCAGAATGTCAATATGATATGTGTCAATAAACATGTAATTAATTACCGTATTTTTCGGAGTATAAGATGCATCAGACTATAAGACACACCTACCTTTTTTGGTGTGGAAAACAAGAAAAAGAAATCTGCCTCTGCCTCCCAGCAATTTTGCCTCGTTGCAGCAAACAGCAAACAGCCTGCTTTACTTTCATTTTCGTTTTCAGCATAGCTTGATTAATACAAGGGGGAAAAAAATCTGCTCCAGCAATTTACCTCCTTTCAACAAGCAGCAGAGGCCTGTGCAAAACAGCTGAGAGTCGGGAAGCCGATCCAATCAACTTGTGCTAATTAGGCTGTGCTGAAGCTGAAAGGAGCTGTTTCTTCTTGCTGTTTGCTGCAAGGAGGTAACTGCTGGGAGGCAGAGGCCAAAGGGAGGGGGCCAGTGGGTAGGCGGGGCTACATTCGGTGTATAAGACGCACCTAAATTTTCACCCCCTTTTAGAGTGGAAAAAGGTGCGTCTTATACTCCGAAAAATGCAGTAATGAATAAAATAAACCAGTTCCTATCTCATACAGTAAGTTATCCTTGGAACAATAAAATCCTCAAACTTTATCTTGTTTGAAACAATTATTTTTTATCACATTCACAAAAACTAGTATTATCAACTACCGGTATGCTTAGCATCCAAATTTTATCTGGAACATATTTTGTTTTAACTGTCACATTATAGAAAAACATTCTTCATGGCATATTTCCTTTGCTTTTTAAATCTTACTATTTTATAATAACTTGAGACCTATTTAGTTTGGATCTAGAACAGAGTTTCTCCACCTTGGCAGCATGAAGGTGTGTATAGACTTCAGCTTTCAGAATTCTTCAGCCAGCTTGCATAACCCAATTTAGAGTAGGTTCATGTTTTATTTCCAAGCCAATCAAGAAAAATGATAAAAGTTAAATCACTAATAATAAGACTGTGATTATTGTAAGTCAAAAAACCGTTTTGGTTGCCAGAGAAAATTTTGAAGTTGAGTCAATTTGTTTTTTATTATTTACTTTTAGTCAATTTAGTAAATAACAGGTTTCTAATACAGACAACTTTTGTGATGTTATAGCTGTTCCAGAGCTCTTACCACCATAAATCAACATCTAATAGAAAAGACTTGGATTTAGCTTAATCTGTTTTCATTGATTTTTAAGTTGAAATTCTAATATTTATCTATATTTTTATAATGTAATATACAGTAATAAGAATTATTAATGATGCCATACTTTTTGTGGAAAATTTCAAACCATTCTTTCAAGATTAAAAAAAAGTTCAGCAATATTTCATTACAAATCTTTTTTTTACAGTAACTGTGACTCTTGAGAAATGAATGGAGAAAGAAAGTAAGAGACAATAGCAGTTGTAAGTTTTCCCAATTCAGATCCTTTGTGCATTTATTCTTGTGTTCTTCACCCAAGGTCATTGTTTCAATTATCATAGTTTGATCCTCAAGCTATAAATTATAGCTTTCTTTTTGACAAACTTTCCTCCCATCAAAAACACTAATAATTCTGTTGTGACACATTCAGACCAGATTAGGTCTTCTATCTCAAGTCAGTGCTTTCTGATCCAGTCTGTTTATACAGCTTGTTGTCCAATTTCTCTAAAGTCATAAATCCTGAACCATAACATGTAGTGATTTTATCTGTAGGACTCAGTTGGGGCTTCACAACTGTATTATCATTTCATCTTTACTCTTAAGATTCAATTGTGACAAGGTATATTTCTTATAAAAAGGTTCTGGCCTTCAATTAATTCTAAAGAGACCTCCTAGTTTGTTTTACTTTCAATTTATTACTTACATTTATTACCAAATCATTACTTAATAAATTATTACTGTAACCGTTCAATGAGAATGGTATAGTGCCTTTAATATGGTTACTTTACTGAATTATCTATGTACTGAATTATCCATGTATATTTAGACATGTTTAAGGGCCCTCTGTCTTATGAACTTTCTAAATTGCATTATAACTTCAAGTTGTATAATGTGAGTTTGTCAAATGTACAATCTACTTCTATGAACTCAGTAATATTTACTTCGAATTCAATGTATACAAAAATGCAGTACAGTGGTAATGTTTTACAATTCCTTTAATGTTTTAGAATTGTTCCTTATTTTTCACTATCAAGAATAGATATTATCAAATAGTTGTAAGATGGTGTAATGGTTAAGGCACATTCTAATTCTACTTTAGGCACAAAGCCTATTGAGTGACTATTTCCTCTCAATGCTAGGAATCAGGCAATGGCAAACCACTTCTGAAAAATCTTACCAAGAAAAATGTAGGAACTTATCAAGGCAGTGACCAGTAATCAATACTGAGTCAAAAACATCACTCCCCAAAAACTGATAGTACTGACATTTTCATCTACTACACCTTTGTCTGTCTGTCTATCAAACTTATACACCATTTATGTCATTTTAAGTGACTTATACATTTTAAATTTATTCTAGTTACAACTGTAAGAGAAGAATGAAACAAACATAACAAGGTTGGGCACAAAATGGGTATTTCACACTCAGTTCATTTTTATTTCACGCTCAGTTCAGATTAACACAGTTTTGGACAATGATCCCAAATATTCTGCTTATTCTGAAGGACACAATTCAGAGAACCCTGATGTCCCATGTGCCACCATAGGGGCAAGCATAGGTTTTTCTGTGAAGACTTATAAGAATACGGTGTTAGTTCCTCTTTTTGTTCCATGGCCACCAAATAAAAAAAACAAGGCCACTTCTGCCTACCGACCTGCTGAAACATTGCCTGCTAATTAAAAAAGGAAAACATTTTTACATCCCCCTAGGAAATGAAAGAAGTGAATTACAGCCACATTGATCACACTGAGCCTAGCAAGAAGCAAGCACACAAATCCAGCCTCAAGTCAGCAAGGAGCCATAGCAATAGTTAATTGGATTCACTTCAGTATATCCATAATGAATACATGTAACAAAGGACAAATACATTCCTTTTTGGTTATGAGTTAATTCACGTGAATTTTGTACTATGAACCATGGCCTGCAAGTTCTTCAAAACCAACCTGAGCACAATTTGGCAATGCATTAAGTCTAATGGAAAACTCTGCAGCAGTGCACATGTTTTTGCATTTCAGGATATTAACCTGCCAAAATCCAGTGCCACGAAAGCAAGTTCACAGTTTTATTTTAATTTTGTGAAGATAGATAGCATCTTAAAACTCAGTCAACAATATTAGCAATATTTCTGACAGATGCTTTGCACAATTTTGCGTCTGTTTATTTTTAATGACTGCCAAAGGAAAAAAGTGTCACCTTAGTAGTTCATGTCTAATTTCTAATAGAAAGTATTTAAAAATAGCAGTAAAATTACTTTAAAGACACGTAGATGTATTTTTCTTATATCCAAACTAGTTCTAGGTCTCTTAAACTGTACTTTACTGGTTCTCCCTAAGCTCACCCCCTTTCCTAAAGTACTTCCCGACAATAGCAGCAGGGGTGAAGTGAAAATACTTCTTTTAATGGTTAATGCAGGGCAATTTAAAACAGAAAAAAAAATGAACCACAATTTGAAAACAAACTATTCATAACACGGGAAACAAGACAATCAGAATGTCCATATTTTCTCCAGAGCTCAGTACAAACCATATCCCTATTGATAAATGCTCATTATGATAGCAAGTTATTTTTAATCTGTAAAAAAATAGCATTGTTTTAATCCTGAGTTCATAACAAATACATCTGAAAGCTGCTTGGACTTTTTTGGTAAAGGTTTTTAAGTTTTGTTTTGTGAATAAACAACATAGGCATGTACTTCTTCTTGACAGATAATACAGTGATTGGGGAAAGGCTTCCCACAACTACAATCACGTTGCAGGGATAAACTTTCATTATAACAAGTCTTTTCCAAGTTGGTGTGCTCCATGTTCAGCTCTCTTATTTAAGGAGTGAAGTCCCATCACATCTGGACATCACTAAATGGAAATGTTATTCCATTAAGCATGTGCTGATTTTTTAAAGAAAGGTATGTTCAGTGCCCTCAGACATCTGTATGTATAGATTTAGTTTAAGAGGAAAAATATTTTTTGGCTATTTTCATCCATCCTATAAAATGTAAAATATATGCCATAGTGCTAAAAACAAATAATATATATAGATGTTCTTCTAAAAGATATGGAAGGCAATTCATCCATAATAGATGGACAGAACCATGCTGAAAAAATTAAATTATATACAGTGATAACCTACTGGCCAGGAAGTCATGAAGAATAATATTGTTGCTACTTCCAATATAATAAGTATTGCCCTCTAAAGAATAAAACAGATGCCTTTCCTATATGGGATCTTCCTTTATTAATAGGACGCTCCAATGATTGAGGATAAAAGAATTCTACGTTCTTAATGTAACAAAATAATACGTTACCAAATCCTTTCAGTTTTTGTTCTCTCTCTTAAAAGATTACCTTATTTTAAAACATAGTAATTATACATTTACAAGTCTCAGGACTTGTTCTGTATTCTGTTAATCAATATGAACACCCACATTTTCTACTTGCTTTTTGTTCTTATGTCAGAACATTGTTAGGAAAGTTAACAGTCTTCATCCAGGCAGAATGTTCCTTATCTTTACATCTATTTGATAAATAATGTAAAGTAGCATTTGTGAGCACAACATGTAATTATTGCATTTCATCACTTCCAGTTGAATTACCAGAGTTGGTTGGAAGATGGGCAGCTATATAAATGTTTTAAATAAATAACATAAAATAAAATTATGATTCAAAAGCCACATGGTTTCCTCACCAATCGTTGAATACTGCTTTTGTTAATAAAATAGACATCTCTCATTATTAGATATTTTGTCCTTACATTAATTTCTGGAAAATATCAGCTATGGCAAACTCCCACTTGGCTGAAGCTTATTATTTGTATAGCAAGCCCCATTTTCTAAAGATATTCCATTAAACAATTGTTTGCACTTGACACTTGATGCAGTTTACACTCTCATGCTTTAGCAGGTAAGAATTAGAATATAATAGATTTGTTTAATGCCAACACAATTATTTCATTCTTACTATAAAAAATAGGATTCTGGTTCAGTTATAGACCAGCTGGAAAATAAATTCCAGGCATTGAGTGTCTGACTGACTAGACTGACTGACTAGTCTATGCATAAATCACCTGTCCATAATAGCAGGATGAATTTTTGAGTATCATATAAATGTTTAAAAAGTATACAATGTATGTTAAGACATAGGCAACAATGGTATTTCATTTTTATAATTGGATAGATTAAGGTTAGTAGTTTATAAACTCTCATTACAGGCCAATGACATGGATTCAAGTAGTGTCCCATATAAAGGACTATATGAAAGTTATGGGAATTGTAAATATTTTTTATAATGTAATAAAGACTTGATGGAAAATAACTCAGATATATATTCTGTGCCTGGTGTGCTTTACATAGTTGATACTAGGTTAATGCAATATCATGAACTTCTTTAGAAAACAAAATAGTCAAAAAGAGCTGATCTTCCTGTTTATTTAATCTGGAGAGGTGGATGTAGAAAATATGAAATTTTAAGGTATACAATAAGTCCATTTGAAGTACACAGGGGACCCATTTGAGCTTAGTGGCTTTATCCAGTGGATGGCAACAAGGATTCCTTCAGTGACATGTATAAACTTTTCTGTTTTCAAATAGGTTTTCACTATTCTGTTCTTAGTCACAATTTTGTGTGCTGTTCTTAGTGTAACAATTTTGTAACTTTGCTAAGTTCAGTATACATAGTGCCAACTGAGCTTTCCTGTTCATTATACTGAATTCATTATATCAGTGGATCATAAATACTCTCCCCAAGAGCTCCGGTTTTTAGTATTTTCAGATTTATTCATTCTGGTTGTATAAGAATAATCCACTTATCTAGGCAACTTTTATTCATATTGGTGCATTAAGGAAAACGCATATAACTAGAATGTTATTTGTCCTTCCTCAATCTAGCCAATCTAAGGATGCTTCAGCAGAATTCTCAACAAGTATGGCTATTGGGCATGCTTACTGGAAATTCTTGGACTAACCCTATCGGATCTGGAGAGGATTAAGTTGGGAAAGAATGAACTGATATCCGATTTGTCTTTAGGGACTTTGAAGAAAATCTCCGAAATCTTTAAAGTGATTGAATGTGGAGCTCATAAATAAAACATTTTCTTCAGGAATCACTTGAATTGTATACTACCATGTTTGATATTATGTTCTATCGAATTGTAGCCAACTCCTCAAAGAGTACTGTAGCTTTATTCTTCACAATGCTATAGCCTGTAGAGTTTCTGCAACCTTGTCTATGGCTTAAGACCAGCCAATATATTTCATTTTGGTCCTACACCAATACTGATTTTCTGCTGCCTGCAATCTGAGAGATGGCATTGGTGTCAGCGTTCCAAGTAATAACCCCATTGTAGACAGAACTCCGAGGCAAGTTGATTCCTCAAAAAACAGCTCTATTAGGAGACAGCATCTAGGTGGAAAGCCAATTCTAAATATTCCCGCGCTTTCTACTACATTAAAAGAAAAGTTTCCTGTTTTTTCAAAACAATAAATCACATTGTCCAATCTGGATACTAGCTAGTTGCCTGGTTACGGTCTCTCCTCCTCTTCTGGCCAGCCAGCCATTGGAATGTCCCTGATTCATCGGAAGGCTATGTTATTTTGACTACAACCAACATCTATCTCTCCCCCTTCCGGCCTCCAGCTGTGTCAACCTGAAGCCATGTGGAAAGAAATGCTGATAGGAAATACCCTCTCCCCAAAGAGAAGGAAATGGCCCCAGCCAGGTCAGCTTCAGGCTTGACAATTGGATTTTGAGGTGGTTCATACTCACCCTGTCCCAGTACCATCTTTGGATTTCTGTGCCATGTTTTTAAAATGGCATTCTTTACAACTGTGAAATAAGTACTGTAAGATAACACACAAATTACATCATAAAACAACTTATAGAGCAATACACCAGAAGTTACCCTCTTTTTATATACTAAGGGAATAATTTTTTTAATTAAATATGATTCCTAGCGATGGGAGGGAGGGAGGGAGGGAGGGAGGGAGGAAGGAAGGAAGGAAGGAAGGAAGGAAGGAAGGAAGGAAGGAAGGAAGGAAGGAAGGAAGGAAGGAAGATCCTGTCAGCCTTCCACAAGGAAGCTCAATGGCAAAACTGGCAGAAAGTCAGAAATTTCTCCCACTTCCATTGCTTTTTTGCTCAGCTATGATCTTTGATTTCCTTGCTTACATAAAGAAATACCTCTGAAATGGTAACCCAATAGGACACAGGATGTCTAATCCTGCTATAAAAATGCTAGCTAGATTCAAGCCAAACTGCTCTTCAAGTTTGGCTTGAATCTAGCCAAGATCAGTCTACTTGCTACATAACTGGACTTTTTTAATACTGATAAATATACCTTTTTAATATATATCTGGAAGAATAAATAATTCAATTCTTATTTAACAGTATCACATACAATTCATGTATATGGTTGCCTACAAATGTTTAGGTGATCCTTGTCACATTGTACATTTCATTGAAACAGAATATGACACAAATTCTAATGTCCCATATTTGAAGCAGAAAAGATTGTCTAGACTTCCAGATCACTGTAAAGCACTTACAGTAATAGTTTTGGAATGATTTTACCAAACTTAAACTGTTGAGAGATTTCAGGATCTGCAAGGAGACCTAAGAATATTTCTGTTGGAAGAGGGGCTTTGTGCCCAGGCCTGAGGCCCCGAGGGTGTGAAAGGGCCCTGTTTCCTAGCTAGGTTGACACCTATGATGATACTTTTTTTCTTAGCTGCCATATATAATTAATTTATGTTATGCTATAATTCTTTTTAATTGTTTTATGATTATTCACCACCCGGACTCACTTGCCTGAAGGCCCACTATAGAAATTGAAGAAATAAATTAAATAAATAAATAAATAACTATAAAATGTATTTTGATTGGGCTTCTTTGGAGATATAAATCACTTTCGTATGTTCATGTATGAAAGGAATTAATATCAAAATTAATTGTCACAGTACAAAGCAAGTCAGCTCATAATAAAATTCCCAAAAATGAAACCTCTTAAACTTTTATTTTCTACCAGTGTAATTGCACTATCCAGCTGTGATAGACCTTATTAACAAAGGGATAGCAATACAGCATATATGCATCTGCTATCACAGTACATAATGCATGCATATACTAATATAGCATCATATCCTTGACTTGAACGTACTTTAGCATACAGAGAGAACTTTGGTACATTTGGAAATAAAATGAATTGCTGATTTTTTTTTTAAATTTGATTAAATGCCACCCTTCTCCGGAGACTCAGGGCGGCTTACAATGCGTTAAGCAATAGCCTTCATTCTTTTGTATCTTTTATACAAAGTCAGCTTGTTGCCCCCACAAACTGGGTCCTCATTTCACCTACCTTAGAAAGGATGGAAGGCTGAGTCAACCTTGAGCCTTGGAGAGATTCGAACCAGCAGAAATTGCAGGCAGCTGTGTTAATAACAGGGTGCACTAAACCACTGTACTATCAAGGCTCTTTTCTTTCTTTTGGTTTTGAAGATTTATGCTTTCCAGTTCAGGAAATGAACTCAACTTGCAGCCCATCACAAATTCTAAGATAAAGTAATGCTGTTAGTGTAACAGGTAACATAATAAAAATTGTACATTTCAAACAATTGCAGCTTATTTTTCTTCCCGGCGCATTACAGTTGTCTGATGTTGCAGCAATAGAAGGCATCTAAATATTTCATTTGCTTACTTGAAACTACCCTTCCTAAATAGCACAATTTAAAAACAAACAAAGGATAAATGGTAGAATTTGGTGTATTTGTGTTTTTACAATTGGATGTGATTTTAAACTTCCACCGTACAGAGAAAAGTGGATTTGTGTAATTTTCTCTTAATCCTTGTGGAAGAAGTCACAACAATCTCAATTGCCAACACAGATTAACTGTTTAAATATGATTGTTTTAAAAAAACACCTTTCATTGTGCTTGATCTTCTTGGCTTGATTTTTGATATATATGAAACGTTGGTTTGTCATACCAATTTCTAATATAATTTTCCTTTGTAATCAACAGAAATAATATTTAAAACTACCCCACTGCTCCCTTGCTTCCGCATCTTTAAGAATGCATTTGATTGCTGCGGTTTATAACTGAAAGTACTGCTTGTACAAACAAAAGTTTTTGAATTAGGGGCTAATTTTATGTTTTTGGAAATGGAAGGTAGTTGGTAAAACTTCTCCATGTGGAGTAAAAATTGTGTTTTGTTCATCTCAAAGTCTGTGCATAATAAGAAGCAAGTACTGTCAAGTGGGTGACAGCTGTGCCACTGATTTCCTCTTACAAGGAGAATGAGGAATTGAATTTAAGTCTGCTATTCAAAACACAATTAAATTGCCAACTCAGGGGACTGTACAACCACAAAGAAAACAGAATGTGATGCACCTTTCTGCTTTTCTCCTATTAATATTACTATATCTCATGTGTTTTGTACTCGGCTAAGCTTAAAAAAGGACTTTAATTAGCAAACATTAAAGTGTTTTTGTTTGTAATGGCGATTAATGCAGTATTACGAAATAAACATGGAGCCTAGTTGCGCTTTGTAATAAACTCAATATAAGCTCTATTGATTTTTATGAGAATTGTTCCAAGGAAAATAGTCTGTTGAGATGTAGTTCTATGCTCTGGTAACTTTAAGAGAACCATGACTAAAGGAACTTCCTATGCTAAAGTTCAACATTATGATTAATTTCAATGAAAAATAGGCTAAAGATAGATGAGCTAGATAGATTAGATTAGATGATAGATAGATAGATAGAAGAAACTTCAACATAGATTAATTTTAATGAAAAAGGGAGAGAGAGTTCTGAATGATTTTATTATATCTTTTGACTGTGCTACTTTTTTGCTTTAGTATTAATTGGTAAATTAATGAGCAATTCCTTACCACATAAAAGTATGTGAAAGCCTCAACAAATCTTAATAAGAAAAAAAAATCCCATAGAGTTTGATGAGATTTATTCCTCAGTGATACTTCCTGAGTGTCCCAAAACATCACAATAATAAAGTCACACCTAAGACGGCTGCTTTTTAATCTTTTATTTTTACAAAAAAAAAAAAAATGTTGCTTCCTTTTAAGTCTTCCTCACTATGGATAGAGACTTTCCAGAATGATGTCGTTATTCTTCTGATCTGAGAGAGTGCAATGCTTCTTTGTTAGCATCATAGCTTTCTGTCCATATGGTTTTAGTGGCTAGTTAGTCACTAAACTTCTAATACAGAGCTTTCTTTTCAAATTGTATCATGTGGGTCATCAGCCTTTGCAGACCAGTTCAATTGTGATCAGTGCATTCTCTTTGTTAATAGTTATTCCTGCTGGCTGCCATAAGGTCTAGCTTTAAACTCAGTGTTCAAAGAATGCATCCAACATTCACTACATGGAGAGGTCTGTATACAGTCCTCATGCAGGGGTGAATGTCAGCCGGCGAAATCTCCTCAGCTATGAAAAATTCAATTACTATTTCCTACTCAAAGTGTGCATCAGTGACTATTGTCATTTTGAACTGCCTGGTTGTGTTCCCCTTTGATATGAAAGAAGAATAGGAAGGGAAATCCCAGGAACAAAAATACTCTCTTCTTCATATAATTTATGATGACAAGTGTTACAGAAATAAAGGATTTTTCCCCCAATCAAAGTTATTATTAGAAATATGGAGATCTATACAAGAAAGTTGGCCAGTAGAAATGGGTAGTCAACCCCAAAGGTTCTCCACACGGTCAAGAAGATAAGGGAGTCAACTATTGCTGGTAGATAGCAAACAATCACTCAGTCATTAATGGACTAAAACATTATAGTTCTAAACAGTCCACAATAATTAGTACATTGAATATCGGTGAATTGTTGGACTTTGGAATGGATTATCAAGTTTGCAAAGCCACTTCCTGCCACCTCAAACTGCAAGATGACTGGCATATAAATTTGACAAATAAATAAATATAAATGAATGAATAAGTACAGTAATTGGCTGCCTAACTACTGTTGATAATTGCATTTTATTTAAAATTCTCAAATGTTACAGATATAGACAGACTTAATAACAACATTCTGGCATCATTAAAACCAGATTTGGCTTGATCATGCTTGTTCAGGAAACCAAAATTTCATAGGATACCACCTACTAAGTTACAAATGATGCCACACAATAGCCAAATGCCCAACAAATAGGGGTGGAGTCCTGAGCCTTTGATTGCATCCACAAATATCTGTTTCTATCTAAAAAAAAAAAAAAAAAAAGTGGAATGTAATATGTTGGAAAACGTATGCTTCCCTTTAAGTTTTCTAAGCAATTTTTTTTAAAACCCCTTCATTTATCTGGAAGTTTCTGAAAGCCAGAAAAAGAACAAAAGCAAACAGTAGAAATAGGAAGAATTTTAGAATTAGTAGAACTGTAGATAGAGATGAAGCACAATGTTTAGAATGCTGTATTTCCACCAGGAGTTTGATTCTGATGGAGCTCAAAGTTGACTTAGCCTTCCATCTGAGTTCAGTAAAATGAGGACTCAAATTGTTGGGGACAATATTCTGACATTGTAGACTGCTTTATGACTGTTCATAAAACACTATGGAGCAGTATATAAGTCTAAGTGCTATTGCTGTGGTTAGTAGTGTATTCCATCAATGCTTTCTTACATTTTTAAAATTCCATATGCATCTACCAGTCCAAGATCCAAGTCAGGAACTGCACCTCTGTTCCTGCTCTGCTAAGCCACTTCTTGCTTGCTTGTTAGCCATACACAATGCCAACAAGCTAGTGCTTATGTACTAGCCAAAATCAATTTGGTCTTCCAGAAGAATTAGAACTTGGCATTGTTTACTATAAACAATGATGTTTACTATAAACATCAGCATGTTCTCTCTTAGCTACTTTTTCTAGTCCCTTGTCCAATCAAACCAAATATTCAAAGGAATGCAGATGCCACACCTCACTCTTCAAATGAGGAGAGTGCATTAGTTTGTAAAGCAGCTTCAAAGGGATGCTCTAACTAGCCATGGTGGTCCAGTGGTTAGACTGCAGTACTGCTGGCTACTTCTGCTGACTGCTGGCTGACTGTAATTTGGCAGTTCAAATCTTACAAGGCTCAAGGTTGACTCACCTTCAATCCTTCCGAGGTGGGTAAAATGAGGACCCAAATTGTTGGGGAGCAAAATGCTGACTCTGTAAACCGCTTAGAAAGGGCTGTAAAGCACTGTGAAGCGGTATATAAGTCTAAGTGCCGCCCTGAGTCTCTGGAGAAAGGCGGCATATAAATTGAATTAATAATAAATAAGTACTATTGCTGTTGCTAACTAACTGCTAACCACTAACTACTGCAGTGAAGTCTTTAAAGTCCTTAGCATATTACGGTATTCATATAATTTTTAGAGTTTTCCTAGAGAAAATTTATCTGGATAGATTCATGTAGGTGTCTTTTAATAATCTGTGATGTTTCAGAAATATTTGTCCTAGTGAATAAATTTCTCATGTACACATTTGAAATATAGATTGTCCTCTTTATGGGAAAGTCACAGATTTTAGTTGAAATGTGGAAAGTTATTCAGATCTATGGATAAAAATCTAAAGGTTGTAATCATTGGCAGAGACTGAGATGAAATTGACTTGGGCCATTTAAAAATGTTCTCTTTTAATAATTTGCTTCATTGAATTCACGTTGCTTAATTTATTTTGACAACTTTGATTTTATTTAATTTGCTTCAACAACTTCAACCTTGCTTAATTCACCTTCTTTGCCAGTATTTTATATCTGGAGCTTCTTGCAAAATTGAGGTCAGACTTTTATTTGCATCTTTATTTTACTCTTGAAGGGTGTTGTAGATATTTGGTATCAAATGTTTGTTATTCATTCTGGAAGTTGTTTACCAATAACTGTATGAAACTTAAATAGAATAGAATAGAATTCTTTATTGGCCCAGTGTGATTGGACACACAAGGAATTTGTCTTTGGTGCATATGCTCTCAGTGTACATGAAAAGATAAGATACATTTATCAAGAATCATAAGGTACAAAACTTAATGATAGTCATAGGGTACAAATAAGCAATCAGGAAACAATCAATATCAATATAAATCGTAAGGATACAAGCAACCAAGTCATGCAGTCATAAGTGGGAGGAGATGGGTGATAGGAACGGTGAGAAGACTACTACTACTACAATTAAAGTGATTGAGCCTCCTGGCTCAATAAGGTTATATACTACTACTACTACTACTACTACTAGTAGTAGTAGTAGTAGTAGTAGTATATAACCTTATTGAGCCAGGAGGCTCAATCACTTTAATTGTAGCCTTATTTTATAAACCCGTAGCACTTACAAAAAACCACCAAACCCATCCTTACAAAGTATGGATAAAGACAACATTTTGCTCCTGTATTTTGTTTTTAGAGTTTACTGGAATTAATTAATGTGTGTCTCTGACTTTGAAGCATGAAAGAAAATGCACAGAAATGTATACATCTCAAGCTTTAAAGTAACCAGCTGCTTTTTATGAAACAAGACATACACACAGACATTTTGCAGCCCTGTCTATGCTCATAGTGGGCAGTTTCCTACCTCGTTATTGATCCCATACAAGAAGAGGATCAATGCTTAATGTATTGTTCTTTATGAGTTCCTTATGAGGTGTTCCTGCTGGTATATCTCCCCTAATTATCTATAGCTTGTTTGCCTTGCCTCCATGTGAATGGAAAAATTGCCATTTAAAAGTTCCTGCACACTTCACTTTCTCTCAGGAGACATAAGTATCTGTTGCCTTTGTTCTTATTTCAGTGGAATAACTTCCACAACTAATTCTGGGCCCAAACTGTAAGTTTTAAAAAATCCCTATGGAATAATAACAATATTGTGCTTGTTTCTTCCTCCATCCTGCATCATCTTTATACTTGTGCATTTAACACCCCCCAAAAAATGAAATGTATAAACTTTTTTTTAAAAAAGTTTCCTGGTGTCATACAACTATTGCAAAGACAAAACTAGTAAGCAAAGAAATATATTTTACAAGCTCATCTTCATCCCCACCAAACTAGTATATTTTAAGCTGTTATTATTTCTCCATATGTTAGATTTTAAATTACAGGATTCTCAACGTGATTTTGGTTATTTTGGTTTATATATTTTAGACAAGCCCTTAGTTTGAAACCCCCTTTGCCTCATCACCACCCAGATTGCTGGAGTGATCTTAAAAATCTCTTGAATATGCTTTACTGTCAGCTTTACATCTAAGCAGGAAATCATAAATCATGACAGTCTCCCCCATTCTGATGTATTAAACTTTAACAATTACAGATCAAAAACAAACCAGGGAAGGTTGAGTTATGAGAAAAGTCAATAGTCGATATCAAATAACAATTCAGAAGACAAGTGACAAAAAAGTTGGGATCAGAGAATAAACTGAGTTGCAAGAACAACTTGAGTACAAGAAAACAATGTTGCTGAAACACAGTCTCTGTTGGAACAGGGAATCTGTCATATTTTACTGTTCCTAACAGCTCAATGCACTAACCCTAAATCATGGGATTTTTAGTAAATTTGAAGAAATATGGGTGATATTTATAGATATGTGGATCCAGCAGTTACATTTCTTACAGATAAATCCAAAACATATCAACTGCATGGGTGGAAAGATATAAAATTCATTCAAACTTCAGAGAAAGTAGAGAATCTAGCTAAATTAAATGTGTCAATGTGATAGGCTAATATATTTAATTAACTGAGGGAGAAAAGACACAAGCTGCCGATTTGCTTGGATCCCAGATTGCTTAACAATGATCTATTTCAAAAACATGTTTTATTCAGGTGTCAGTGATTGTTCAGCGCTGTTGGCTAGAAATCATTTTTTTTTTAATTCCACATGCAAAAAACCAATTTGGCCAATTGAACTAGATGGGGAAGCCATGATCTTTATTTTCTAACATACCAAAGGGATCAAATTTTTGTCCTATCTTTCTTTTTTACAACTCAGTGCAGTATATGTAATAGTCCCATCTCTTATTTTCCCACAACCGGGTAAGGGAATGATTGACCCAAAGTTACCCAGCTGGCTTTCATGCTTCATCATTTCTTGAAGGACATGATCTGATTCTGAGAAATGTGGCAAATGTTCAGTCATTGGTTAGTATAAGTTATTGTCAAGGTTGACTCAGCCTTCCATCCTTCCGAGGTGGGTAAAATGAGACCCAATTTGTTGGGGGCAGTATGCTGACTTCTGTAAACAGCTTAGAGAGGGCTGTAAAAGCTCTATGTAGCGGTATATAAGTCTAAGTGCTATTGCTATTGCTATTGTCCAAGTAATAAAATGCTCATATCATATTCTCTACACAAGAAGACTGACAAGCAGATTACAAAATTGAAGTAGTTCTGTCTCACCCACAAAGACACACACTCTATTTCTCAAACATAATGTTACAAGAAATCATGGTACGTGGCATATTAAAATAAATATATTTCTTTATTGTGTCCTATTATAACCTGTCACAGAAAATTGAATAGGGATTACACCTTACATTCATTAAGAACCTTTCCCCCAACACTGTTATGAGCCTCTGTTCACATCTTTTAACAATAAAACCATTTTCATACAAGTTAGCTTGAGCCTAATGAAGAATCATGTTCTCAGAATGTTTTGTTCCTTTTTCAGATTACTTTCAGAGAGTTGAATAAGGGTTGATTTTTCATAACTTTTTTTTAATGAGCAACAGTTTTCAGTAACAGACCTCCCTGTTATTCTGATCAGCTACAGCCTTAGTACCATCTTAAATCGGAAAATTTGTTCTCCTTTTTCCTAATAGCAACATGTCACAAGGCGAAGCTTATAGAAATTCTGGCAAAGAAATGCTCATTTCAAATTATTACCAGGAACTCAAGTGGCAATCCTAGCAAGAAGATAGGAATGTTATTTCTGGAGGACAGATTATCCGTGCAATCAAAGCTTTATTTTATACATATCCTGAAAAGGGATTACTAAACAACTCTTGAAATCTGAGTTTAACGCTAATGGAGAAGAGTGACTAAGCAAAGGAAACAAAGTAATCCCAGATTGCCACCAAAGAAGTTTCAAACACTTTTTATCTGGGAATTCTTATTTCTATAAATATTTGACAGATTATTTTTTTAGGTACCTTGAATTCTGACTTTTCCTAAATAAGTTGGAATACTATGGCACTACTATGTTTAAAAAATTGTATTTGCACCATCTATATACTACAATAAAGAGAACTACATACCTCCAATGCAAGCAGAAAACTTAATATTGCATTGTAACTTTAGTTTGTGTTCTCATTTCACAAATCAGTTGGCTATAATTCAGATGGAGAAGTCAAAGTTCTATAAATAAGATGATTCAGAAATCTTTGTCAACTTCATTCTGCTAGAACATACCATGGGGGGGAGGGGGGGCTGGTGTACATGTCTGAATATTTCCTAGTAGTCAAAATGCTGAGAACAGCTTTTCCTTCTTTTGTGTTAAAAGCATTACTATAGGTGCAGTTTTTTTCTGAAGAAATACTAAGTACTGGTTTGAGCTTTAAAGACCTTCATGGTCTGAGTTAAGGCTAGTTGAAAGAATATCCCTCCTATATTGAGATCATCAGAGGAGATTCATTTAAAGTTACTGAAGGCCAAAATAATCAATCTCCATTAATTTGGGGCCAAGCTTTCTCCAAAGCCATCGCAGTTGGGAGGAGGTGCTCTTTGCTGAACTGAGAAACCTAATATTGCTTTAGGTTTCTTTTAGGCTTTTGCTTTAACCATGTTTAATTATTTACTTGTGCTGAGTTAATTCATAAGTAGAAAATAAACAATTGTATCCGGTTGAAGTAAAAGTGATGCAGTGAATGAGTTTTTTACATGGAGACATTTTTATTCTAATAAAGAATATGGGTCCCAGATTTCCTGCATTAGAATAGTAATATGTATTATCCACAAAAGATGATCCAGACTTGTCTCAGTAATTATTATCAGGCATATTTATATTTCCTTTCAAGAATTCCAAGCCAAAAAAAATAGGCTTAATTAAATGCACATAGAGTTATAATAAACCTTGCTAAGAATAGCTCTTCCATGGATAACTTTAGCTTTTCAGAAGTATACATTTTTCCCATTCATTTCTCTCTCTTTAGCTTGTGTAGCACGTGGTTGCTCTTTTTGAAACCTGTTTATGAACTCATCCTAACTTGCAGATTTTTTTTTTAAAAAAAATAACCTATAGTAAATAAAATAATGAATAAGGGGTAGCGAAACAACATCAATATGTAACTACTCTGTATTCTTCTCTTTCCAGCTCCAAGTACAACTCAACTTGGGATCACTGGGGGCACAGAAGTTCTCTTGTCCTGCTGGTACCTTGTCTTGACACTATCCTCTTACACCAGCATAATGTACCTGAAGAACATCGTTCTACAATAAATGTAAAGAACCATGAAAAGCTTTTAAGGATTATTTGAAAGTGCTGATGACTGGATCCAATCTGGTAGAGTTGGTTAAAAAAAAAAAACACGTCGTGGGATATAATCAGCAGTGCTTATTTGAGAATGATCGCCTTCTGTAGAATTGCTCATTATGTAAATACTTTAATTCTACTCTCTTTTTTATTAGCTGCATTACCTTGTGAAGAAGTCCACATTGTCCTTTTTCTTTACCTTTCTCTCTCTTTTTCTTTCTGAAAGATGTGAAATTATTTTTAGAGGATATTAATTGTGAGTTCATGTTTGTAATCTACAACGTTTCAAAAGCGTTCAGTCATGGTCTGCCAAGTTGCGGACAATAGTTTACATTAAAAAAAAAGAACCCAAATAATTGCAGTTTAAAAAAAAAAGGTGATCTTTAAGGCTGCAATACAAGCATTCATTTCCCTCTTTAAATAAGATTCTATCTATACTGACACAGAATCTTATTTTTTTTAACAGAAAAAAAGCTAAATAACATTGGCTTTGATTCATCTCTTCAAACTAGAATACATATCTAGATTTTCTTCTAGCATGACACTCAGATTTCAAGAATGAGCTTTGTAATATGACTGCCCTGTGCAGTTATGCTTTGATTTTGATTTTCTTGTCTGTTCAGCATGGGTGTGCCTTCATAAGATACTGCTTTTTTCTTCCTCTCGGGTGGAAGATTATATAAATATATATATATATACATATATATATTTTGGTAGATGCTAAGTTCAAGGGTACTGAATCTCTTATTAAGAACAAAGGTGCTATTGGCTGTACCAGTGGGGAAAGGAACTATTCAAACACTGAGCACAGAAGCAGACAGAGTAAATAAATGGTACTGGAAGTGGGGGGGGGGTTTCCCCTCCCCGAATCTGTTAAAAACAGCAGATATCTCAGAGGCTTCTTAATGAATGTAGCTCCCTTTATTTGTTCATACTGTGGCATGATTTTTAAAAGACTGCAGAGAAAGTGAGCATTTCTTTTATTTTACTCAGTGTTCAATGTCAACATTGGCATTTCAGAATTGTTCTTCCTGTTTAATATCTAGTAACGAGATAACCTAAATCATTTGAATGGTCAGAAGATTTTAAAATATTTTTAAAACCCTACATGCTTTTAAGATATATACATTCTTGTGCACAGACATCAGGAATAGCATCTGTTCCAATCACAGGGCACAGATGCTACGTAGGAATGTGCTAATGTATCATTGGTACTCAAACGTTTTTTCTAAAGTTAGTTTGCTTAAATAAGAAATGACTGTTTCCTCTCCTATGTAAACATGTGGCTGAAGAATTTCCTCAAATGTTTGCAGTAATTGTGCCATAATCTTCACTGTTTTATGTGTAGGTAGGAGAGAGGGGTCATGTAAATGCTGGATTATGCTATTATGCCATACAATGTAGGGAAGATGATAGAAAAATGCAGATGGGCATGTTATTCTCAAACATGCATTTAGAACTTTCAGAACACGAAATAGGTGCATAAAAGAGTTTTTCTCTCACTTATAATTTTTCTTAAATGCAACTTATAAGAGGGTTTATAAGTATGGTTTTTTTTTTCCCCCAAATGTTATGTGCTACATATCTGGTTGCCATAGTGTTGATTCTCTACCTTTGTCTTAGCATGACATTGTATTTTCTCCCCAGAAGGAGAACAATTCTCCTTCTCTCAAAAGGAGAACAATTCAGATTAACCCTAAAAACAACTCTTGTTAAATGTCAGTCTGCACAATCTAGGAAGGAACTTGTAGATCTGTCATTCTAAACAGATAATCTTTAAATGGAAGAAAATGGGAGAAGCTGCAAATTTATAGTATTATATGTGTTTGACATGCAGTGTTGCAAATTAACAAAAGATTGTAAAAATCCAAACATGTATCTGTAGAAACAATATCCTGATGTAAAGTAAGTGGATACTTCAGCAAATGCATAGACTTCTATTTGGACTCTTGACATGCTGTTCAGTGAGAAAATTACTCTTTGCTACTTGAATGAGGGCAGTTTCCTTTTCCCTGTCTTTTCCCTGGTTCAGGATGAATGATAACAGCTTGTTTCTTTAATTGAAGTTGCTGAGACATTTATAACAAAGTGCAATAAAGTGACTCAGAATGTTAGATAAAGTATTGTTTCTTAGGCAAAAAGATCTCAAAAGCAAAACCCAATTTATCAATATCTCAGAGGTCTACAGAAAAAGCTACCAGGTCTCGACCCTTATAAATTGTAACTGTGACTTTAAAATAAACGACTAGGGTATCCTTTTTTAAGTCTATCAAAGCCAGACAAAAAATTGAAATTTACTGACTGAGTACAAATTCAGCCTTTTTTTTAATATCTTCCATCCAAATATTACTCAATATTTGGGGAACCAGCACAATCTGTTCACATGTCTGCCAGATTTAAACCATATTATACCATTCAATACTCTGCTTTTTTACTCCATAAATAAAATATTATTAGATTAAGAAGGGAATCCATTAAAACCAACAGATTTTTCTTAAAAATAGGAAGGATATCCATATTATGATTATTAAACAATTACAGCCTCCAGAGCTGGGCTATAAAAATTCAGATGCCCACTGGATGGCAGCAAACAGGTGCAGACATGCTAATCTTTGCTGCCATCTAGTCCTCATCTGGATTTCTGCCACTCAGAAATGGGGACATTTTCATATTAGGGCTATCACCATTCAGTGAAGCAGTCTGTATTTTCTGTTCTGTTCTGCTGTTAATCAACTGTTGTTACATGGATGTTTTTCTTAAATAGAAAAGCTTGATTGAATTGGTTTAATGGAATATTCTGACATTTGTCTGTCCAGACATTCAAACTTATTAGAGTAAGGAGTGCAGTCAATGTTGCTGCGTAATAGATCTAAAAGCCTATTCATGTATCCCCTATGGAATGTTACATATAAACCATATAAACCAAGAACAGGATATGAGTTTCTCAAACGTGCTGTGTGCTCCCTGTACCTTTGAATGCCTAGAGCCATTCTCTTTAATTTCCCTTGTATTGCAGCTTTAAAGTTCTAAGAATGCATTTCACAGAACAACGGAGCAATACTGCAGAATCTTCTGTCAGTACTCTCTTAAGGAAAAAGAAACAGTTCAAAGCTATGTCACAAATAGAGAACCCAGCATTCCTTTTCACATCCGTAGAGAGCTGCTTTAATAGATTTGTTTATCCAAATTCTATAGTCAAGTTAACTGCTTTCTTATTCCTCCCCCAGCACACGGAGGCTGCTGATTCCTGCAGCAAACAGGGTGATCTTATTTTCTTATTACTAAACATGAAAATACCTGTGATAAAAGAATTAGTAATGTTTTTGTTTGTATGGAAATTCCCACCACAATAGCAGTTGGAATATATTAGCTCAATGTTTAGCCCAGCCTCTGAATGTTCACTTGCAATTGTTGAGTGTTTTCTTTAAAAAAAAAAAAACAACAACATTAAACCCCTAGTTGTAGGGGGAGAAAACATAGTAGAAAACCACTTCCTGATTGTGTAGGGGAAACAATTGTATGTATAAAACTGGGTTTGATTCTGTAAGTATTTATTATCAAACTGGGACTAGCTCAATAAATACTTTCAGGATTTGCCTTGGAAGAGGCACCTTTGCAAAATCATGTTTGGCCTACTCCTATCAAGACAGACACACACCTAATTTTGCACTGAATTGTCCCAGTAATCATTTTTTAATAGCAGGTGTCTGTGTATTGACAGGATTGCCCCCCTCACACAAGTTCCAGATTTCTCTAGTAAGCCTTTTCTATATGATCACTGTACAATTTGGGATTTAATGGGACTTGATGTGGATTGCGTTGGATGTTCAAATTACAATAACATTTTACAGAGTTTATTAGTCCTTAAATTGTGGGGTATGTTTGTTTCTGTTTCTTACATGATAATCTATGGTCATCTAGTCAACATCATTGCTGTTTAGAATTTTAATCAACCACTATTATATTTCTCCCAGTCATGAATATTATATATATATATATATATATATATATATATATATATATATATATATATATTATATTATATATATATATATATATATATATATATATATATATATATATATATTATATATATATATATATATATATATATATATATATATATATATATATATATATATATATATATATATATATATATATTCCTATACAGATTGGATTGAATTAAATCCAAGAAATGGAACTACGAACTTATTGTACAAAATGTGTCCCAAGTTTTGAATTGTGACAATCTTTCAGCTAAAATAAGACAATTAATTACAACTGTATTGTTATCAGATTAACATTCAGAGAAAATGAGTTAATTCCTGTGGTGTAAAGTAGTGGTGCTGATTGGAATTAAGGGTGTCTTAATATATGTAATATGAATTTTGATTTTTTTTTTTTAAAAAAAAAGCTTAACTGGGAAATTGCTATGAAAATTCAGTTGAAGTCATTCTTTTTTGTTCTTCATATTGTTTTAAATTACAGTTTGTTTCAGATACAGATGTCCTGAAAGCGCCATCACTAACTGTGCAATGCTATTCATATTTACCTTGGAATAAGCCCTCCTGAATTCAGTAAGACTTATATCGAGGTAAGTGAGTATAGCATTGCCGTCTAAAGTATTGTGCTTTTTTTTCCCTGAACATTTTCAAAAATCAGTATTTAACATTACTCTGACCAAAATACCCATATACCCCACAAAACTGTGTGCACTTAAGATTGTGTATACCAAAATATGAATATACATGGATAAAATGCCTTAAAGTTTAGTATGCACTTACTTTCAGGGACTGGACCATTTTTTTCCAGTCTGAGGAAAATAGTCCATATTTCATAACTTGCAGTGGAAGGATTGTTTGTTTGTTTGTTTGTTTGGGAAAAAATGTTTTTACCCCAAAGGAGCATTTGGTAATTTCAAGTATTATTTCACCAAGTAGACTGTGTCAGAAATTTCAAAGCCATGGTAGAACTCAAACCTGATATTTCCAGGTGGGCAGACAAATATTTTGTAAAAACATGATTAATGTTGCAGTCCAAATCTTTTTGCATCTGGTGACATTTTGCCTTTGATTTGATTAAGTAGAGTGATGGATTACATCTTGAAGAAGTAGTAAAACTCTCACTTTGATCACGCTTGCTATTAGATAATGGGATGATGGTATAAACTCTGTCAGTCAAAACATGACCCATCAAAAGTGAATGTACTCCAGTAACCCATATCTGACAGCTCACCACTGGATGCCAACAAATCTTATGGTTGTAATGCCAGTCCAGGACTACAGAAGCAAGAAGGCTGTCAAGTACCTTTTGGACTACGACATAGAGATGGGCTTGATTTGTTGTTCAGCCTGATGTACACCGTAGCAGGATTTATCCTGTAGCTATTAAAAGAAATACTGTGAGTATGGAAATAAGGTAAATTAATTTCAGTTACATTTGTAAAAAGTCCATCGGCGATCACTTTGTATACATCTTGAGCACAACTACTTCTCTTCATCTTCCTTAAACAAGACATCCTTCTTTTATCTTTTCTAAACACTTCTTGCCTGTCGAATACGGAATGCCTCTGCTGCAAAACAAATGAATCCTCCTTTGCAGCATTGGGCAAAAAGCTGGGAAAGAAGAAATAGGACAGTAACATTATTAGCTTTATTAGAAACTGATGATAGAACGATGAGGGAAGACATACAAATTATAGTTGTTGGACAAAAGCAATTGTATGAACTCTGTGTGTGTACCTTTTCTAAAACATCTGCAGAGTGTTGGTTTTTGAAGATAGAATTTGCAACACCAGGGCTGTGCTAATCTTTTGCAAGAGATATGAAGGGCCGCTTACAAAACACTATTTTTAATAGTTAAAACCACTTCATTTTTTTCCCCCATGATCTCACTGTTGCTTCAAAAACTGCTTTTGGCTATCTCCACATGAGACAAACGAAGTAGCTTCTTTGACCCTTTGAAAAGACTTGCTCTTGCACTTTCCATTAACAACTCTTTCAAATAGCTGGGGTGCCTCTCCTCATTAGAATTGGATGTGCAAAGCAGGCGATGAATTTTCACCCAATGTATTTCATAAGTAAGATGTTGCCTTCCATAATGTATCCGTCATTTAGACAATGAATGTGACCAATATGTTCTGATGCTAACAATGCAATTCTGTACTTGTCTATCAACAGGAATACTCTGCCAACTAAGTGGGAATACAGTTTTAAGTGTGAAGAACATAGTCCAATGCCCTCTATTCAGAAGCAAATCCCACTCAGTTCAATGGGCTTGCTGTCCTGTGTGCTTGGCACAGCAACTTAAACTAAAGAGTAAAATTAATATTACACATATTAGAAGCATGGATGATAAACAAATTGATTCAATTATTTCCATCTTCTATTATTATGAATCGGTTATAGATTGGAATGAGCTTGGGAGTCAAGGAGAAGAGCTCCAGGCACGAGAGCAGTGAGATAAGAGGTAGTTTAGCCTGCAAAAGGAATGGGGGAGTGACAGTTACCCTCTCTAGTTTCTTGGGCTGTAAGATGAAAGGAGAGAAATTTACTTTCAGACTTGCAAGATTCAGAAAATGTAACCTTACAATAAAATAGAATTATTCATCTGGCCATGCTTCCTGCCTGAACTATCTTGCAAGGCTGATGACAATCTTTAACATTAACTTAAAAAAAAAAAACCTCTCGAAATAATGAAATGGAGATTATTTTGTACTTCATAGAACCCGAAAGCCAGAACTGTGAGAGCATGGTGTACACTTTTTAATGATTCTGGCACATTGACTGGATTTTGCAACCAGAACATTCCAGTCATGTTTGTGGGATCAGTGTTTCTTAATCTGCTGCCTGCTAGATTGGACTTCAGCAGCTACTATAATTCCCAATGTAGTCATTTAGAGTTGCACTTTCATCATTTCAGGAGGATGCCATGCTATGGAAACCTTGCCGTCACTAAGATGATTTTGAATTCATAATCTCTGATCCTGGTTTTTTTTTGGGGGGGAGGTGTTGAAAAGTTCTGCTTTATTTAATACAAGCACATTAATATTGCTTAAAAATACACTGTATGGAAATACAGGAAAGTGTCACATGCAGCTGAAATATAAATAAATATACATGTCCATGTTATCGTTTACATGGTTTTTAAAATTATTTTTTGGAGCTGTGCTTAGCTGAGATAGTGATAGGACCATAAGGTCAGTAGGCTGCTTCATGTTTTAGAACATAGCCAGTCCCAGATTAAGTCCCTATTATCTCCAAATGAAAAGATCATGTAGCAGATAGATCCTCTTCCTGAAATCTTGGAGCTTTTGACTATAAATGTAAACCATCAGGCTAAATGAAAAAAGACAACATGTAAAGGGGGGGAACAACATGTCCAACTGAAGTGATCTGTGACATTTATCTGCATTTGCCCATATGATTTAGCAACAACATTTTAACAAGTGTTGTAGGGGCACTTGCTAATATGTGTAACATGAACATACTCAAATAATTGCCATAAGATATATGTACTTTCTAGGAATGTGCCTTAAAAATAATCCTATCCTTTAAAAAAATGGGACTTTTTAATTATATTTTCTATCTAAATTAAATCTATTCAATTGACTTTTCTCTCCTGTATTCTCCATAGCAAAAGCAAAATGCATTATGGAGATTTTGGGCCCCTGATAAACTACTTAACAACTACTTGAGGGATGACCTGTGGAAAATGTGGTCAATAGCTCCTTCAGACAGATTTTCTTAGAAACCAAAATGCCTCTAAACCATTCTAAAGCTGCTTTAGTCAATGTCTGTCAAAAAATATATATCTCCTGTTGCTTTCAATGATCTGGAAAATAAGCTTGCAAGCCAGCTATGTGGATTTTAGAATTTAAAGCAGACACATATACCAAACATAGCTGACACATTCACTGAAGATTGGCAGAAAGATATTTGCATAAGAGAATATTTCGACACAGTTAATCAAGTAGACAGATATTGAAAACCTCAGAAATTTTAAAAATAAGTCAGACAACATAGTTGCAATAGAAAATAAAACCAAGATATTAATTGAACAAAGATAGGGAGGCAACCTACTTCTCTGGAAACTTCTATCTAGGCCAGTAACATAACCAATGGTAAGAAGCTTGGCAACTTTAAGATGTAAAGAACTGGAGGCTAAAACATATAAGGAATGATTGCTAGAACTGAGTATGTCTAGTTTAATGAAAAGAAGGACTGGGGTGACATGATAGCAGTGTTCCAATATCTAAGGGTTTGCCATAAAGAAGAGGGAGTCAACCTATTCTGCAAAGCACCTGAAGGCAGGAAAAAGCAATGGATGGATCAAGGAGAGATCTCTCCTTGAACTAATCAAGGAGAGAAGCAACCTAGAGCTAAGGAGAAAGTTTCTTGCAGAACAATTAATTAGTGGAATGGTTTGCCTTCAGAAGTTGTGGGTGCTCCAACACTTGAAGCTTTTAAGAAAGATTGGACAGCCATTTGTCTGAAATGGTATAGGCTTTCCTGCCCGAGCAGGGAGTTGGACTAGAAGACCTCCTAATCTTCTCTGTTATTTTGTTATTGTTGTTACCTGGAGAATGCCACATTGTTTCGCTTTGGTAGAAGATCTTCTCAAATTTTAAGGAGATTCGGTGGACATCTTTTGATTTCATAGCACATTTGATCATAAAAACCATGGCTCTTTGTCACATAAATGAAAAGATTTTTCAAAGCTGACCGTAATTTGACTTCTAAAATAAATAGAGTAGGTCTACTTCAGGCTAGGGACAATATTGATATTGCAGTTCTCAGTGTTTGTGAACAAAATAAGCTGCTTTTCTGTAATAATATTTATTTAAACAGGGAGGGTTTATGATTAACTTAATGCCATTTGATATGTTGTTGATAATGTTGCTGAGAGGCCCTCTGAAGAAGGAATGCCTAAATGTGTGATTGTATTTATCCTGAACAGAACAACTAGGCAACAATTTTTAATGGTAACATTTGTATTATGTTACAAGATCTAACAAAAGGCTGTATGACCAATTGCTTAAGTCAAGTATGGTGTGTTTTAAATCTGTGGTTTATTGATCTGAGGTTTCTGTAAGTGAGCAGCCACAGATCTTGTAAACTTTATCAGTAACGAAGCCCTCTGCATTTAGAAACTTCCAATATTTTAGTTTAGATCTATACCAACCTTTTTGAATAACAATTCTTAAAATATACTAGCTGGAAATTCTTTTTAAAACTTCTTTAAAAAGTTGAATAAATGCTCATTTACCATTTTAATGAAACCATTGCAATAAATATTAAACTTTATTTGTTGAATGTATATTTAACGTGTTTCATAAATCATAGTTCATTTAAAACTTAGTAATATTTTTTGAACACACAGCTTCTTCAACTATCAGTAAGACAATGTTAGAAATTCTCAATTCATTGTCAGCAGCACATTCATATCATACCTAAAGCTTTATTTCTGAAACTGAATTTCCACAGGCAAATTTAAACTTGTTTCTGGCAATTTGTCATAAATCAGGACCATTCATTTGGCAATACTAAGCATGATATGTGACAATAATCCTATAAACTATTCATCTGCAATGTTTCTCATGAAATGTGAGGTATTCCTTGGGTAGAAATATATATATTTGTAACATAAAACATACCACCAACATATATTTAGTAGTAATGGGAATTTAGAGCGCAGTTACTGATTATAATGCTGAAAAATAACCATCTACAAAGTACTGTTATTTTTAAAATACAATTTTACATCAATCAGATGCTATAATGACATCTGGCATTTTTTCTTGATCTGTACTTATAGACTTTTTTGTTCCCCAAGAAGAACTAAAATTGTGCACTTACTTCTCACTAAAATCTATACTATACATTACCTAAATTCACACTCATGTCTGTATTTTTTAAATTCAGTATGTGAAATCTGATATTCAGCGTGAGCTTTCAGATTGCATCTAAAATCAAATTTATAATGCAATCATTAATACTTCCATTCTTTGCATAAATGTCTAAAATTTTGTATGATCATTCTTTTCATTATTCTGGTTATCATTCCTCCTATTATAACAACAGTGTACAAGGTATATCAGATTTTTATTTTCTTTTATTTATTTAGAAGAAAAACAAATTTCTGTAAACTGGAATATAATTCTTTGTGTGCTGTTAGAGTCAAAAATAGCTTTTTAGTTTCTTTAGCCTGAGGAAGAGAGAATCAAATCAAATCTTTATGGTCAAAGACCAGCATAAGGAAGAATTAGTCAATTAAAAAGCATAGCAAGTACATCAAAGGCTAAAATATAATAAAAATCTAAAATATATAAAATCTGATATACCTTGTATATAAAAGTCTAAAAGGAATCTAAAAGAAGGTTTAAGAGCATTAAATTGGTGTAAGGGAGCATAAAAGCAAGCATATGGCAGAGCACAATACAGAGCACTCTAGAATGATAAACTAGATGCTGATTAAAACTAGCTTATAGCCCAGGTAATCATCCGACACACTTAAGTGCTGCTGCACAGACCCTGGCAACATTATGTATTGTAGCAAGGTTAGTATCTGAGAGCAGCAAGCAGATATAAAATTGTCCTAAAATTGGGTATTTGTGCAATAACAGTAAGATGGGACTAGTACAAATATCTCTATTGTATAGGTACTGGAGAAGCACATGAGGATCACAGGGACATTGTTTCTCATGGTAAGGAATCTTCCTGCATGGATCTTCAAAGACAGCTGAGGAGAGAGTTTGACATTTTCCCAGTATAAAGGTCCTCTGGTGGCTAGACACTTTGAGGTTGTTTAAGTATGCAGAGAGTAGGAAAGATCTCCTATGGAAAGTATAAATGGCGAAGGTCATTTCTGGAAGAGTACCTACTGAAGTTTCATAACCTCCCCAGAAACATGTGAGGAATCAATTGGAGACAAAAGCAATCACAGATATTTTTTTTAGGATATTATCATCATTATTATTATTCAGCATACTTATGCCCCTCATAAATGTTCTCATTCTTTCTCTCCTTTAAAACAAGTCAGGCATCAAGGCAAAGCATACTTGCAAAATATCCACTTCTTTTTCCATTGAAATAACTGTCTACAGCAGCTAGAACATCAATTTAAATTCTCCCAATGACCCAAAATCAGTAGCACTGCTTGGATTGGCAAAATGAATCCAGGTTTTTCCCACATCTTTTGTCCAAATTTGCCTCACGTTTTTCCCTGTTGTAACTAACAAAGTTAGTTACCCATCCTTTCTTTCTTTAGGAAAGCATTTGCATGCCATTTAAAGGGGCAAAAAAAATCTTTCCAGCATGCTGTAAAGCAGTGCAGCAATCTTGATTTTCCCATTGTCTCCAGAACATTTGAGAGCAGCCCTGGCTGTCTACTTCTATCACATGATGAAATTCTTCTTTAAGTTGACTTCTCTATTTGGTAAGGAAGGGCACTGAAGAGGAACAGAGTGAGCAGTCTGGAATGCAAAGAATCTTAGGCACATGGAAGTTGAGGGGGCTTTCTGGATTGCTGGCCCCTAGCCTTCCAGACTGTAATAGCATAATTGTTCAGACATTGCTCAGTGCATGAAAGACACAATAGGAAATTAAATTGATGGTCACATCAGGCACTCAGTGCTGGGCCAGATAAAAAGAGAAACATAGAGTTGGAATCAGAATGAGCTTTTCCAGATTTCCCCAAGAATGTCAAGTATGATATCAAATCTGAAACTGATCTACTCACCTGCCATCGTATCTTGTGGGTCATTAAAATTAGTAGTCTTCATCCCATATGCTATTCAGATAGGACTTGTACATGAAGCTTGCTTAACAAACCTCATAAAAAAAACAAGCATTATTTGAGCTAAACTAGACCTGGTGTTAAATACATCTTTTGCATTTCATGTGTATACATATATATTTTAAAATGTCAATAACATCAACTATGCTGCCTTTCAAACCTGCTGTATGTAAGAGTGTGCAGATCATTAAAAGCCGAGGTGGTGCAATGGTTAGAGTGTAGCACTGCAGGCTACTTCAGCTGACTGCTAGCTGCAGTTCAGCAGTACCAGCTCAAGGTTGACTCAGCCTTCCATCCTTCCGAGGTGGGTAAAATGAGGATCCAGATTGTTGGGGGCAATAGGCTTACTCTGTAAACCACTTAGAGTGGGCTGTAAAAGCACTATGAAGCGATATATGAGTCTAAGTGCTATTGCTATTGCTATTAAAGGAGAGATTTACTCTGATGGAGAGTTGTGTGATACATCACTTTGAATGGTCTCTGTGATGTGCAGCCTATCTTCTAACCAGAGCCATATTGCTATGTTCAATATCCATGGCTGTTGTGCACATATGGCACACACAGAGAAGCCACTATTCACAAGTCTATCAAGGCAGATTAGCTTCACTGTGACTCTTTACCAAGGTAGAATATTGCATTGCTTAAGGCGGATTTCCCATTACTGTCATATCTCTAAGATTTCTTTGGTGGGTGGGAAGGATGAGTCTTTCCCAAACTGATAATAGTTTGAGCAAAGCAATTTTCTTTAGGATCACAACAGGAAAACATTTTTTTTTCTAGCTAATACTTTTCTGAAATTATTATTTTTAAACCTGGCAAAAAAGTATCTGCTCTTTACAACTTTTTAAATGTGAATTTTAAATACAAAGTACCTAGTTTATGTAATATGTAGACCCCTTGAAATGTTGTATTCTTTGCTTTGTTGCCTTAGGACTCAGCATAAAGTTCATTTTATGAGGGGGGAGGTCAGGAGGTAACCGAAACAAAAACACTGAATCCATAGCCTTTGGAGAATAAATATTTTCATTTATATTATTATATTACTATAATATAAAGCCTGACATTCTGTAATGTAATATTGAATCAATAATTAAATTTTAATTAATTTCCGTTGGACCAAGATCAGACCCTTCAATTGGATATGTAACAAGATTAAAGGTGATACCTTAAAGAAGCAATATCTCCTTCAAACCCACATTGAACTCATAAAAAGGAAACTTATCTTTAAAGAAACTAGGATCTTAAAATTCAAAAGGGGCAAACATTGAATAACTTATATGTACATGTCTAAATAATGCAATCTCAGCTACAATGTATAATTTCAGACAAGTATGTTAGATCCAATAGATTCATTTTCCTCCTCCCTGCCAGAGAAAAACTACTTTGGAGGTTTATTAACCAAAAGTCTTATGAAAATACTTTGCCTTCTTCTTTTAGTTATTTTTAAATTGAGATGGCCATAATTTAATATTACTATTTTCCCTCCCCGAATTTTGCAGTATACGTGATGACAATAGTACCATTTTTGCTTTCAAAAATGGCCCATATTCAAAAATGGCCCAATGTATCATATTTTGTTGATGCTCCATTTTGACTGTTATATTTCTTTTCATAATGGGACATAATGATTGTGCTCCAGGGGGTTGGACTAGATGACCTGCAAAGGTCCCTTCCAACTCTGTTAATCTGTTAAAATCTGTTAAATGTATAAGGAACTCTATTGCATGCTCCCAGAACACATATCCCTTATGGGCTCAGCCCCCCAAAAAATCCTACTCTTTTTTCATGTTTTTAGGGTTTGGGGAGAGTTTTCATAACAAAACCAATACCGTCAGGCTTTTAGAATCTTAAAACATGCATTTCAGATTTTAGAACTCGTGATCTCCCACCCAAAATACAACCCATGGTCACTGAACTAATGGGAGTTGCACATCCCTGATCTATCAGATGCTTTGTTTTCTTTTATTTGTACTTTTTGACCAAAAGCTTGTATGTAACTGGTATTTACCGTGAGCTTCTCAAAAGCTCAAAAAGGCTTTTTCTCTTCCACACTTACGGTAACTACCAGCCTGCTTTTACCTTTTGTGAGCATTTCCTAATAAGTGCTTGAAAATGCATCTTCAGTCTAATGTGAAGCCTTTGGAAATTGCACAAAGAGCACATTACTCATTTTCCTATAAATGAAGCTTGCAATTATTATCTTTCTTTAATCAGACAAACAACAGTGAATTGGAAGGAGAAAAAGAATGGTGGCCAATGTAATGTATTTGAAACTACAGCAGACAAAGCAGAGACAGAAGCAGGAAAGCTTTATTGTATATGAAAATCCCAAATTCTTACTAAAATCAAACAATTATTTTTTTAAAAAAATATGACAGAAACTCCTAGGTACCATACAAGGATCATCTAGAGTAAAGACTTTGATTTCCCCAATGTAAAATGAAATCTTTCAGTAGATTTTTATTTATTGTTACTTTAATACAGAATCCATGAAATTTCACACTTGGCAGACTATTGAATCTGCATATACTACATACAAGGCAAGCACTATCTTTCAACCATGATGCAATGAGTTTCTCAATTGTGTGTGAATTACCAGTGAAATATAAGCCCCAGTATTTCACATGTAGCTAATTGTCTAAAATATAAATTATACTGTTATTGATTTGAGGCTGCTATAAAAGGTATTATGACAGGGGCGGGTTCTGCTTACCTCCGCTACCAGTTCGCAATGGGAACGCATGCACGGAGAAGCTTCTGCGCATGCGCTGATCATCCATGATGATGTCCGGGCGGATGGGCGGAGCCTTCTGCCGCAGTTACTACCAGTTCGCAAGAACCGGACCGAACTGGGAGCAACCCACCACTGTATTAGGACTTGCATAGTGCTTGATTTGAGATAAAAAAAAAATGATAAATATCGCAGAATTTCAATACTGATTTCTATATTGAGCAAAAGGATTCGATGGATGGTCAATCTGACTCCTTCCAACTCTGTAATATTGAATATTGGGTGGATTTTCTGTGGCCTTCGCTGCTTTTGGATTGAATAAAAAGAATTTCCCAATATGAGAGTTTGAAATGAGGTTGAGAAAGGCAACAATGAAGCAACTTATAGAATAACCTATTGAACAAATTGTAATCCTTCCAAATTTACTAATTTTATCTACTGTTTGCCCCATTCAGCAGTGTCAGTGATTGTAAGTACTGGAGTTTAACCATTTTTTAAGAGTCATGGGTTACTCACTTATGACCAAGGAAGTCATATCTTTAGTTAGGTCCCAAATTAAAATTCTTAGAAGGCAATATAATATGAGAATAAAAGTGTCTTGTGGATATTTAAAGAAACCCCCTACAAATATAACTCATATTCAATACCTTGTTAATCAGTTAAAGAAAAAGAATCAAAACAAAAATAAACATCGTTTAAAGGAAGGTGATAGCATTTTCTTGCAACAACACCCCTTGTATCACAGAAGACAGAGAAAGGGGGAGGTTAATTTGAAAATGTTGCAATGTAACCTTCAGCTTTAAAAATCTTTAGAAAAAAAATCAAAAGCTGACATGCCTTTGCTAATAATTATGGGTTGGCAGGAGGACTCACCAGCTCCATTGTATGAAATTGACATCTTTGCATCTTTGTTGAAGAGCAGAGGTATTTTTTTTTAAATTTCCTTATGCATGTCAAATCTCAGATTAAAAATTAAGCAGAAATTAAAATTTCACACAACTTGAATTTAAAAAAAAGAAAAGAAAGTGTTCTTAAATATTTAATAGTTAAAATTGTAAGTAGTTGTTAATGAGCTCCAAGAAAATCTCAAAGTGAAACTTAAATTTGAATTTACAGACATAAGGGCTCAGGTATAGCTTTTGTTTTTGGTGCAGTGATCTCAGATAACTCTCTTTTCTACAATAGATCTGATCTTTATACTAGAAAAAAAATCAAATAAAGGAATATTTTTTTCTAAGAGTAGACCCACGTACCAATTTCAGTATGCAACTCGGAATCAAAATTGTGTCCAATACCCACTGCTGTTACTGAGTGATTAAGCACATCTTATGAACCTTATGGCATATCAATGCTACTATTAAAAATACTGATTAAGGGCAATAGACTTGCAACTGTGGAAGCTGTGATTATTCCCTGTTTTGAATCCTTAGAAGTCAGTGGGGTCAGTGTGTGATTTATACACTGTCACTCAAATTGGACATAGTGGCACTGAAATGTGATTTATATCAGGCAGTGACAGGAAAGTTAAGAATGGTGTAAAGAGGGAAGAGAAATTGACTGCTCCTACTTGGCCACTGTGGGAAAGAGCAGGATATACTACTGACATATCTTTGGACTCATCCAACAGTACTCTTATCTTTCTAAGACTGGATGAAACTCAATACTCAAATCTGTTTTACCAAGACAAAAAGATTGAAATATTCATAGTGAAAAGAGTTTGAAGAATTTGTGAATTTTCCTTGAAGAAATCTATTGCATGGGCAGCAAAGTGAATCATTTGTTAAGCGATAGCAACTATTGACCTACCTTGTGCCAACTGAGAAACAATGGGAAGAGTAGGAAGAATTAGCTTCATACATGCTTCCTGTGATGTTTCCCTGCTCAAACTATTTTTAATTGGCAATGGTAAAGATGAGCCAGAGACCATGTGCAACAAAATTGTGCGCCTTATTAATAGATGATTATAAAAATATGACATTACATGAATGTCATGCACTTAAATTTGAATGTTACAGCATAACTGTAGATCCCATGAAAATTTAATTTTGACTTTGGAGCTTCATGTTGCTGGACATCTGTCTGGATTTATATATTTTCTAAAGTATTCTAGTCATCTTAAATTATTACAACCCCCAAATTAGAATATATTATTGTACCTAACCTATATCTTATCTGATGTATAATACAAGATGCTTGATCCTAGAAAGTGTTTTTGTCTGGTTTTAGGAAACATGCATCATTATTCCCTCTTTAATTCAATTCAGTTCAAATCTCAGTGCACAACATATGTACAATGAGATTGGTTGAGCTCCTTCAGTGCACCCCCCCAATACAATACAACTCACAGTGAAGACAGAAAATCCCTAACCCAATAAATCATATTAACAAAACACCCAGTCCTATTGCACCAGTGTGAACATGTTACACATTGTGCCGGCACTGCAGTCCATCATACTACATAGTTATGATGTTATTTCTCATTCAGGAGTCTGATAGCCCACGGATAAAAACTGTTCTTCAGCCTGTTTGTGCGGCTGGCTATACTTCTATATCTCCTTTGATGAACACAAATATCCAAGGTAGGACCATTTTATAACCAAACCATACAGTTTCAACTCCAGATAGTACACACTGTCTTGTTTTCTTTTTCTCCTCATCTGTATAATCCTTTGTAAACATTTTTATGTACCTATGACAAAATAATATACAGTATATGGGGGGGGGAACTCATCAACCCACAGTCAATAGTGCCATAAATGTGAAATTGCTCTCCTTCACAAAAATACATAGCATGAAAACTGTGCACTTTGTGAATTTCCATCATTTCCAAAATAAGTAATGAGATGCGCTATTGTTGCCTGTTGAGAATCATGTGGCAGTACCTGAATACAGAATAATAAATTTGTATTCCTATTATCCCTGGCCCAGTTCTATGTTGAGGACTCAGGAAAAGCAAAAACAATAGCTTTCTTTCATTGTTTCTTTCCATGAGCTTTTCTCTTTCTTGCCAGTAAACTTCTTCTTTAAAAGCCACTGGTGGTTTCTGTGCACTACACTCAAGTCCGAATCAAAGCAGGACTAGCAGTAATGAAGCCAGAAGCCGAAACATTTCTTGTCTTTTATATGTGCTCCACTCTGTGTGATTTGTGGGGGTTAATATAATATGACTGGCTTTGTTAATTTTCTGGAGAGGCTTTCAGAGCTCTACCCAATGACATTCAAGAGAGCTAATAGCATTTACCGTCAGCACAAAATCATAGAGTGGCAAGAAGAATCAAGAGACAGGGAAATGAGGTGAGATGGATTTGACTATGTTAAGCCATACTCTGAGAAAGCTACAAAAACAGGATGGGGCAAAATAATTTTTATATTAGAATAAAGTTGGAGGTACACTGTATTCAAATATGTAAGTAAAACCTGACATTTCTGTGAGAAGTGTTATCTAGAGAGCATCTTTCTACAGAATCAAAACAAATTGCTCTGCTAGGATCACTTACTTTCCTGCAAAGCTCAGTTATGGTTTTTTTTTGTTGCAGTATTTGACAAACATGCATCAAGCTTTGGGCTGAGAATGGATCAGTTGCTGGCTTTCCTCCTCTCAACGTCTTTATAATGAGATCCTTTGGCTTGCTTGGAAATTTGTTTCAGATTAGATACAACCCAGAGAATAGACACTGCATTGTACTTTTTCCTCTCTTTTGTTATGCTCGCAATCAATAATTAAATGAGGTAAATATTTCCTTCCAAAATGAGCAATACAGATTTTTTTTTAATACCACATTACAGATGTGGTATAAAGCTTCCTTCCTCGTCTATTTCTTCCTTCCTCGTTTTTGTGTCATTTTTATGGTTGTTTTTTTCCCTGATAATTGAGAGTAGCTACTGAACTATAAGAAGAGATAGAAAAATTCTTTCATTTCTCCTCCCCCTTGAATTGTTTCAAACATCTGCTACTTTAAGTTAAAAGGTCAATTAATGATAGAATTTATAGGAAAGATTAAAATACAGTACTAATGAAGGAGAATATTTCTAGCTCAGGATTGACATGAGGAGTCCTTGGTAGTCTCTGAGCTTGCTTGTTTTCTGGCAGACATTTCATTACCAAACCTAGATAACATTGTCAGTGCTAGCAGCTGCAAAAATCTGGGTGACCAAAAAAAAATGGCAACAAAAAGATATGTTTAATGCTTTGCTGACCTAGGAAATGGCATTAGTATTGCTATAGTTGATTTGAATCATGTGACTTCAGCAGTACTATGCTGAACTGCAATGACCTCTGTGGGAGGTCATTTGGCCAATTTGCCCATGTTTGCATGGTAACCATTGGTGTTTGTTATTGTTAAAATACTTCTTTTTATTTTTTATATTTATCATGTATCACTTTTAGTAAGGTTTTAACTGATATCCCGTAACCAGGGAAATCTGGGGGCTGGACAGGGGACAGAATGTATCTGCCCTCAGTGTGGAAGGGATTGCCAGTCTCAAATTGGCCTTTTTAGTCATACCAGATGCTGTTTTAGGACCTCTTTCCAGAGCACGATACCATAGTCTCTTGAGACCGAAGGTTGCCAGTGCCATGCAACTGATACAACTAAATAAATTCATATTTTAAGATTGCGCCTTTCTATCTATCTCACAACTTGACTGAAACTACTTGGTATGTTATAGCAGTGGATTGAATAGTTTTTTGTGTGTCTTGTATCCTGTGCCACTGAGCTCTGTTAAATGGTCAGCATGGAGTTGTGTAGCTAACTCTGATCTTTGGAAGAGTAACCTTAAAGAGTACAAACTGGGATTTCTGGCATTGCTTGTCATAGCAACACCTATTTTAGGAGCTCTGTCTGCACTGTTATTGCCTTGCAATCAGAACGCGCCAACCCTTCTTGGCAATAGTGGTATTTATGCATACTTTGTGTTCTCCTACTGCTTTCTTACCCTTGTTATAGAATTATGAGATAACTCTTTTTAAAGTGTTGCCATTCTTTTTAAGCTATAAAGCTTGTCTTATTTCTCAGCCCAGCAAAGTTTGCCAAGTTTTTAATTCTCTCAATTCAGACTGCTAACTCAGAGAAACTATGTCTGCTAGTACTAACGATTGTTGCATTTTTAGACAGTTTATACTCAGTATACTGTAAGCTTTTAATCCACAGATTTTAAATTAGTACATTTTAGGTAGTTATTGGGTGAATTAAAGATATATTATTAAGGGTTTTTATTCATATTTATGTTTTTTATGTGTGTGGGTATATGAGAGAGCGAGACGGAGAAAAATAGCAAAGAACAAAGAGAACCTATGCAGTTACTTCATATTTCATCAGCTATGATGTTTAAAAGCTTTTAAAATATCCTAGGCTTCTTGTTTTTAATGCCTTCATTTAAGCCAGGTAAAATCTAACAATTGCTAGGAAAACCTAACAATTATTGCATGACCATGCCTAAAATAAACTATCATTGTTCTGCGGCTCTATGGAGAGTGATCTGATTCAGAAATTTCCAGAAGGGCAAACTTCTAAAGCTGTGGCCAGTAAAGCATTTGTTAGCTGTTAAAAAATGTCTATGGCTAAGTCACTTGAGTTCTTGTGAAATCTCTGAGTGAGATATAAATTTTTTAGCAGTTTTGTAAAGATGTGGAGCAAATTTGGAGCAATTCCTTAAGTAGTCATATACTCCCAAAGCTGCAAGATTTCCAAATATCTGGCTTTCTAAGACCTCTTTCCCCCAAAGGAAGCTCTAGGAATTAATTTACATAGTAGCAAAGTTTGAACATCTTATCTGGAGCTTTTATTTCCTATGAGGATAAGCAGATTTGCTCTGATTCTTTGAACTTTTCTTTCCTACTGAAATCAAGAATGGTTTCCATTAAAATGCTTTGGCATCCGTATAAGAGAAGCTATATATTTATTCTGATTTTTTAATGAGCATCATTAAGAAATGTTAATGGAGATTTAGCATTAAAAAGGAGACTTCTTAATTGTATCGACTCTATGAATCTATTCAGTGGAAGCAGTTGCTTCAGCCAGAATGGATTAATGAACTGGCTATAGGATAAAGTGCTGAGGCATAATCTGCTGGATAAAATTCACCACATTTATTTTTTTGCTTGATTTTATTGCTGTCTAAGGTGAAAGAGCTATATAAGTGGTTAAGAGTGGCTTTTTAATGTTTTGTTGCACTAACCATATTAAATGCGTTGAATAAATACATTTAGTGTTTTTTTTATTGAATTAAAGTGAATAAATGTATTCGCTGGTGTGATTAACTATATCAAATAGGAATGGTGGTATATGAATTCATTTTTGCTTCCCATAGGATTCCATTAGTGTAACCACAGGGGAAAAAAGTGCTGCTGTTTCTTTCATTAAAATCGGAGTAATTTTTTTTCTCTCTATTCACTTTGTTTCAGACTCTGCATTGTGTACGAGTAATAACTTAATGCTTTACCTGAAATGCAATAATAGGGGCTTCTGATGAATTAAACCAATAGTCATTCAAACTGGAGCTTAGAAAAAATGCTCCTTTGCGATAATTACAAGGCAAGCCACTCTATACTTGTAAAAATCCACTATTAGTTTGAGCTCATGCAACTGATAGGCCTATTGAAACAAATTTAGATCTATAAAGTTTAATTGTATTTCATTATATGGCATGATCTTGTGCATTATTTTCAGCGAACAGTAAAAAGAAAAACTGACTTTGAAAGGGGGGGATCACATATTACAATGATTCAGTTGTATTTTTCAGTCCAGTTCTGGGAATATACATTTAACAGCAGTTTTACAAATAATTAATTTTTATTTTTCATCTTCTTTCCTTGATTTTATCCCTTTCTATAGCTCAGCGATGGGCTTCTTCTTTTTGGACTATATATTGTATGAATAAATAAATCCAAGGCTGCACTCCTTTCCTGTAGCTTCACAATTGCCCATAATTGCATTTAGCTCAAAAGGCAGAAATTTCACAGTAGCCTCATGCTGAAACAGCGTGACTGGTTTCCAAACCCAATGCAAGGTATTCTCCAATGGTATATAAAACTTTATATAGCTTAGGTCAATGTTTCTCAGTCTTTGGAACTTAAAGATGTCTGGATTTCGATACCCACAATTCCTTAGCCAGCATCCTGGCTAGGGAATTCTGGGAGTTGAAATCCATACATCTTCAAATTCCCAATGTGTTGAAAAACATTGGTTTAGGACAACTTACTTTTTGGTTTACTTACACAACAGACACCTACTCCCATAGTATCTGTTTTGTATTAAATGGGGCATCTCTTGTGGATTCTACCAGAAAGAAGTTTGAAAACCAGGGCCAATTTTGCTTTCACTATGGTGGGTGCCATCCTATGAAACAAATTACCACTCAAGTCAAAAGAAGCTCTTCCCTTATTACAATTCGGAGATGACTCAAATGTTTAACCAGTTTTCTTAATGTTATTTAATTTTGATGGTAAATGTGAGTTATTTTATGGATATATTTATTTTTTCTTCATAAGCTCATCAGAGCCAGGGCAAAGAGTAAGGGCAAAGAATGAATCAATCAATCAATCAATCAGTGATAAGCACTGATAAATGGATCCCATTATTTTGAGATGTGAAATGCACCAACATTTTAACAGAATCCTATCTGCCCCTCTAATCGTATCTTAGGCCTTATGGCCTTTATTGTTCTTCTAAAAGTTAAATGCTCTCCAGACACCAAAAGATGGAGATGGGGAAGAAGATGCAACAATAGTAGTTGTAGCAGGGTTTATTTTTTCCACCTATTTCTGTTTTTGAAGTTTCATTACCTTGGAATCTTGGTTAAATCTTTTCTTCTTTTATATGCAACATTGGAGTGAGTCCTCTTGTATTAGAAATCATGACAGAGTGTGACTGTCTTTTCCTACAAATATTTCCCAATCAAAAGGCACTTGAAAATTGTTGTAACACTTCCCCCTGCCCTAGTTAGTTTTGGACAGAGGGGAAAAATTTGGGAAAACATATATGGAAAAGAAAGCATTTGAATCTCCCTGTAAAATTTCTGAGGATGAGGCAGAACATAATAAAAACCTTTATAAGATCCTCAAGGTTTGTTTGGGGTTTTTTTGATTGCAAGACCAGTTAAACTAGAATATTTCAACTACTAACTGCTACTATAGTTCAGTGAAGAAACAGGCTTTATTTTAAGCTGATATGTTAAGAATGATGTGTTAAATTGAAAAATACTACAATTGCAAAACCCCTGGCAGAAAGCCTCTGTCTACTACAGTGGAATGTTCTGTGAAATCTCCAGATTTCTAGTTGCCAATGAATGTCTAGAGATCCAGTTGCCAAGCAGATGTACTTTTTGATACTAATTGAGGCTAATTCTTCCTGCATTCTCAGAGATTTCTCAGCATAGGTAGAAAACCGATCCACTGCAGAATATGACTGCTTGTGTATATGAAAGCACAAACTTCATCCCACTTGCATAGGATTCTTTGGGCCAAGACTAACTCATGACTCTTTTATTGTAGCAACATAAATGTCTCCAGAGTTCCTGCTTCTAGTTTTTGTTTTTGTTGTTGTTAATGTATTTATTTATTTATTCCAATAGATTATGGAGGAATAAATAGTAGCAGGAATTAAATCCAGCTACCTTTATTTTTTTCCCATTTAAAAAAAAATCAGAGTCACTTTTCACGCAGAGAAGACTCTTTACTTTTTTAAGCAATAATTAACCTTGCAGTCACAGCAATGTGACACTGCTGTAGTAGACACAAGGCTACTTTTTCCTTTGCAATATAATATTTGGAATGACTGCTTGTCATTCACAATGACACAAATTCCAGGAAGTATTGCAGAGAAAAGGCAGTCTCTGCAGAGACCCTCATACTCCTGTGATCCTGTAGGCAATGTTTGCTATGTTGAGCAATATAGAATTGAGGATCTCGTTGTATTTAAAATTGTGTTCCGTTTGCTGTACTAGCTCATGTTATGGAATTCCCTACAGTCTTGAAAAAGAATGATATGTTTCTTGCAGTTTCAAAAATTCATTCATCAGTTAAAACCAAAATTTTCATCTCAGAGACTCTATCTGGATGCTAGAATGATAGCTGCCAAGAAAGACTGAGCATTCATGATAAATTCACATTCAGCTGACTTCTTATGCTTCCTCTTCTATAGATAAAATTATACCAAAAGAAGACCTCTATGGGCTTTCAGTAATACCAGTGGGAAACACAGTGAATAATGGACATTTCTCTCCATTTCACATTGAGCCTTACAGCTCAAATATTGGTGCCTGATATGTTTACCATTGGGACAAACAAAAATAATATTAAAAGTAATCCAAATCTTACAAGCGCTCATATTTCACTATTACAAATGTTAGAATAACCTTTATCAATACAGCACACTGAGGTACACTGATGCCTATGATAAATAAATCTCTAAAGTTTCTCAGAACTTTGAAGGTGCAAATATAGATGCGGCATTATAATAGTAACGTGGGGTTTGCAAATAGCACAAACTGTAATAAATCTTCCCATTGATGCAGGGGACTGGTAAGAGAAAATTACACTGTCCCCTACTTCACTGGTTACAGCTTGCTATAGCTCAAAAGGAAGAGAGGAGATTGACAGGAACATTTATAAAACCATGCATGATCATGTACCCATCTTGCCTTGTGAGTGCATCATTTGCATAAGAAAGGAATCAGATAGGAGAAATTAAAATACAGAAAAATGATAAAGGTTGAACATGTGATATCTCCTTGCAGTTCTCCTAAAACAAAGCCACTCATCAGATGTTATCATTTGCAAATCTACCCATTTGTTTATGTCTTGTATTTTTTTTCCTTCTCTTTCTCTCTCTTTTTAAGAACAGGGCTGGCATTATAGCATTAGTTTGTTCAAAACTGTCACACATTCATTCATCGTTGTCAGCAAAATAGTTTAATATATGTGGGCAATTATAATGGGAATAAATGCTGTGGAGGAGGAATAATACACGATTCACTGTCAAGGCAGACATGCTGAATTAAAAACATCTTTCTGGTCAAATGTTAACACATGTTATGACCCCTTCTTAAGCTCTACAAAAAGCAATGCAATAGGTGATAAAATTCTGAATAGAATTTCACATATGCAAATGTTGAGAATATATTACCTGTATTTTATTTAAACCCCAAATTCACTTTTGTTCTGCACTTTCTTTCTTTACGAAGGGTTGGGGTTTGAAATATTGAGTCAATTAGGATCTTATTTCAGCAATAAATATGGTTTATAAGTTACAGGACAGTCTCAGTATTTTAGAACAATACTTAACATTCAAAACTTCAATCCTTTTGGTGAGCAACAATAGTATCTAAACAGGAGAATGTTTCTCATTTAATAGTAACCATCATAATCTCCATGGCTATGTAGTCTACACATATGGAATATGTTCAGGAGTGTATCAAGTTCCTGTTCTCCCATTGTGAGGCATCAACAGCAGTTTTCCATAGCAATATATTTATACGCGTATACCTTTGGTGATAGTGTGCCAATTGTTATTGGGCACTGATTTTTTAACATGCTGAATTTACTCATAATCCTTATGCCTCCTCTGTGGCCACTGGTAAACTACTATTTTTGCAGGAACCAATAGGACCAATACTGTCATAAGAAGAAAGTTTTGTATGCTTCAAATATTTTCATTTTTAGACTAGCTGCATAACTGTAAGAGGGTAAGGGATTGGCCAGAATTCTCTCTTGAATAAAAATGTTAAGTTTGGCTATAATTCGATTAGGGGCAGTGCAAAAGGCCAAAATCTTTACCTAGAACAACTAGTAAATTTATATGTAGTATCTTCAGTTCCATGGCAACTGTATAGTATGCCTTGTGAAGAAAAATAGACTTAATAAGTACAAAAGAGTTTCTGTTTGGGGAGCTGCTAGTAGTGAGATGACCCTTGCTGTAGAAAATTGCTAATATCCCTTAATATTGAGGCTGAACCGTTTTAGCACTAACACTGTTACCAGTATCACACTCATTTTTCTTAAAAAGCTTCACTCTTGGGCATTAGCCCAAGGAACAAAGTATCAGAGATACTTCTTTGTTCCTCAACTCTGCTGCAGGAGTGTAAATCATGGGATTGTATCTCCTCCAAACTTGCTGCTGAAAATACTAGGTATTGTGACTTCTTGAAAGCTTAAGCATGATGTTTTTTGGGTTTTTTTTCAAACTTGGCAACTTCAATACCCCGCAATGGCTGAGGAATTCTGGGAGTTGAAGTCAACACATCTTAAATTTGCCAAGTTTGAAATACTGAGTTAGCAAAAGCATTTTGAGACTTAGCCTTCTCATCTGAGTATGCATGCAAGTGTGCGCATAGAAGATATTTTCACTAGCATTGCTCTCAATGCTCAATGGCATTGTGGATAACAATATTGCACTTCATTGAAGGACACATTGCAACTATCCAAATATTTGTAGTCTGCTACAGACAATTACTGGGAGTGCAGCTACTATACTAATATTGTAACAGCCAGTGCATATAAGACCAGATCAAAAGGTTTACTTGGGTGAGCTACTATTAAAATTCTGAACTTTATGAAAGGATTCAATATTGGAGAGATAAACATAATCTACATTTTTGTTATCATTGTTAAATCTAGTATTTAATATTAGATTATTTGACAGGTTTTTTTAAAAAAAATCAACATACTAAATGATCATAAGTTTGCAATAATAAGGTTATAAGGGAAAAAAATCATTTTCTGGGCACTGTAATAAAAGCAGCATTTGTATTCTTGTTATTAAGCAAATGGCTTTTTAATGGACACAGCTATAGCTGGTATGTAATGATCAGACCGCTATCAAATGCTTTCCACCAATCATTAATTTAAAGAGTATGTTCCTTTATTGTTAGAATAAAATATTGGATTATTGTGGAAGGATTTAAAGAAATGAAATTTACTTGTACAATAAATCCACCGGACTTTTCTGTTTCATTGGGGGGGGGGCACACATTTATCATTTTAATTTCTGTAAATTTATCATTTACATTTATCAATTTAATATCAGTTTGATAGCTGGTAATATTTCCAAAAAATTCCAACTTAGATTTTTTTTTCCTCCTCCTCCTCCTTGATTATTAGTGATAATCAAGGTAAATCTAAATTAATTATAAGTTTGGACGTCCTGACTTCTCTGACAGTGCTGCTTACATTACAATTAAATCCTGTTGCAGTACCAAGGAGAATTTTTTCCCCATCCCTGCATAAATCAGACAATGGTTTTCCTTAGATTTTTGCAAGAAATCTCAGAGTCCAAAAGAAAAAAGCTCATTCTTTCACATGCAGAGCTGTGCGAAGTTCAATTCGGCTTGCCTATTTTGCGAACACTGCAGGGCAGTCTTTGAATGCCCTACCCATTTTGTATCACTTCACATTTGATTGGGAGATCTTTATGACCCCCTTAATGTTTCCTAGATAAAATGTTAGGCTCTTGGGCTGATGTGCCAGTCTTTACTCCAGCATAAATATTTCATCCACTCTGTCAGTTCTGAATATAGCTGGAATGGTTATAAAGTTGAAAATGCTAAGTGTTCTTATTGCATAGCGAGATTCCTTATTCAACTGTTTGCATTGTGGCCAGAAGTCATGCTTTTGAAAACCTGGGCGCTGTTTATATTTTGTATATTTTGTTTTTATGGTTCTTTTGGCTTTGAGATACTAAAAGTTGCATAGCGATAAGTTAGCGCAATATTTTAAACTGCTCTTTATCTGTATTTTAGATTAATGAAGAGTACCAGAAGTTTTACACATGTTTTGAGGACTGTATTTAAGTGACAGATGATTCCCACTGAAAATCAGTGCTTAGCCTCCACATTTCAATCATCGAGCAAGGGAGGAACCAAGCGCTACACAAATCAAGCTGCTGAAGTGTTTGCATATTGCAGGTTGCCTTATTATGAAGGTGTAATCATTCTTTTCTTTAAAACATTTCACCCTAATCTTCAGAGATAAATAATAGGTCATAATGGCCCAGGGCCTTCAGTGTAGTGGGCACTATATATCACAATGCAGAGACGTATGCATTGATATTGAGTGAAAATTAAAATACTTCTTTTCCTAATGTGCAAATGAGAATGGTTATTCCCGTCTACTCGGAACTAAACAGCAAAGCGTAGAAAATGTTGGCCTCAAGAAAATAAAAGTAGTTATGCTACCTAATAAGCAAAACCTGGCACATTTTTGTTTTCTTCTCAGCTTCTATTTTCCCTTGAGATACTTGAAACTGCTGTGAAAATTAATTCTAGAAGAGCAGCAGTAAATTCCCATTGGCAAAAATGCAATCCGTTTCCAACAGTATGCTTGTAAAGTTGTTATGGTGTAAATGCACCAGGTGCCTAAAGCCGTAGAAACTGATTTTCTATGAAAATGTCCCATAATCTAATTAATCATTATTAATTTACCTTCCTTTTTTTCCACTCTGTCTACTTAAAGTGTTAGTAAGCCTAGATCTAATTAATTGTCTTTTAATAATCTTGTAAGAAAGGCTGATTTTATGGATCATTTCTCGTGGAATTCATGATTGTCATGATGTGGCCTTGTAACACACATGAAGCACTAAGTAACTTCTGGCAAGAGATCTCTGTGTAACTGATCAACAAGATTGCATAGGATCCTTCTGTAGAAAAACTGTATAATTGCTGAAAAATGTTGGTTTAAGGTAGTCCAGGGGTGAAATGCTCCCGGTTTGGACCGGATCACCTGATCCGGTAGCGATGGCAGTGGGTAGTTTGGAGAACCGGTAGAAAAAAATCCTGCCCTCTTCCCCCATGCCCAGCTGAGCCACGCGATCATCAGAGGCTTTTTTTTTCTTCTAAAAACATTTTTTGGCAGAAGAGGTTGTTTAAAAAAATGTTTTTAAAAGGCTCTGAGTTGTCTGATTGTCAGACGCTTTTTTTTTTACTTTTAAAAGCATTTTTTCTACAACTTCTTCAGCCGAAAAGGTTGTTTAAAAAAATGCTTTTAAAAGATAAAAAAAAAAAGCCTCTGACGATCCCAGCTGAGTTGCCAGATTGTCAGAGGGGTTTTTTTTACTTTTAAAAGCATTTTTTCTACAACCAAAGAGGTTGTAAAAAAAATACTTTTAAAAGGCTCTGACGATCCCAGCTGAGCTACGCAATCATCAGAGGCTTTATTTTTAACTTTTAAAAGCAATGCTTTTAAAAGTTAAAAAAAAAAAGATTGTGCATCACAGCTGATCACCCCCCTTGTGCGTTGTTCTACTTACCGCATGCCTCCTTTTGGTGTGCACTGCATGTGCACACCTCACATTTGGTGTGTGGTGCGCACTGCGCATGCGCAGCCAGCAAACCGGTAGTAAACCAGTTCAGATTTCACCACTGAGGTAGTCACTATTCCCATCTAATCACCACTGAAAATATGAGAGTGGGGGCAGTCCTAAGAACAAGCAACCTCAGTCCTACTCTGAAATCTGAACTGAGGTTTTTGAGAAACCACCACTCATACTAAAGTATGGAGCACCATTGGGTGGTCCAATGCATGAGAGAACATTCTCAGTAGCAAAGCTCTGATTATAAAAGTACCTGTTATGGGAAGTACACTTGGCAGCAATTCTGTCAGGTGTTCAATAACAAATGAATCATCTGTTCTCCTCAAGTATTTATGAGGTAATATTGTCCTGGGTGCAGAATGCTTCCTGAATTGATGGTTGTTGACTGAAGTTAAAATATACATATTTAAACAATGCAGTTAAAAAACGAACAGTGGTAGATGTGAGCATTTCGTATTGACTCGTCAGTACCAAACTTACAATAACACGGTTAAACGTGACATAAAACATTTTAACCATGTTATTGTAAGTTTGGTACTGACGAGTCAATACGAAATGCTTGCATCTACTGCTTTCGTTTTTTAACTGCATTGTTATTAATTATTAAAGGGGACTAACTGTTTTAGTCCCCTTTTTTGATTTGATTTGATTTGCTTTTAGCTTTTGCATTGTTGGTTGCATACTGCATACTGATTGGGTATACTCGATACATAACTGTATTTTGAATTGCTATGGACCTTTTTCAATAGGGGAGGTGAGTTGTTTCTTTTCAAAAAATACACACAGACATGTAAACATATATAAGAAGCAAAGCTTCACACAGGCTTTAAATTAATTTAGATTTCAGAATGATGCCACTGTTACTAATATATTTAAAGACTGTATAGTAAACTAAGCTAAAAACAATATAGCTCGCATAGGGAACTATGATTGCATGACTACACTTTGAAGGAATATTGATTTCTACATACATTTACTGATAAATATGATCTCCAATTTTTTCTTAGGATAATAATGAGCATATAAAGGATACTAAAGTTCATCTCATCTTATCTTACTTTATTGTTTTTAATCTTTCACTGAAAAAGATTGTTGCACAACTCAGTCCAGAAGTGAGAGTAGTCCTCCCCAGCTGTCTATTTATCTCCATTTTAAAAGAAAAAGAAAAAAAAATGAATGCTGCATGGCTACATTTTAGCTATAAAGGTATTAATCTCTACCTTTTTTTTTTAGAATCACAGCATGTGCTTTAAGCCTTATTTTTTTGTGGAGAGAAAAATGTCTGTAAAATGATGTTAATTTTTCTAACCTATTGTCATCCTGCTGGGAACCAAGAAAATATAGCTTCCCTTGATTGACATTCATATTATATACCCAGTAGACTGATTGACTTTCAATATTTATACACCACAGTTAGATCAACAGTTACAAGATGGATTGCTTCTTGTTACAAATTCAGGATGTTTAATTAAACACATAAAACTGGATGTGTGCCCTCTCTCTATGGCCACTTCCTCTTCAAGTTTTGATTGAACCCTTCCATTTCAATATTGGAAAGTTTATGTAGGATTTTAAAAAATACACATCACAAAATCCTTTGAAATGATTTTTATGCTAATGATCCCATAGTAGCTAGTGTGATGCTGAGATGAGATATATATTTTTTATTCCATTGGCCCCCCCTTCCCAGTATTGAGACAATTTACTAAGGCACTGGTGTTTTAAATTAATTTTATTTGCCAGTAAATGTAATATATATTTAAGATAGATGATTCACCTGTTTTGCAAAGGTTACTGAATATATGTGGAAACTACAATAGAGGTTGAAATGCTGTTTGCATTAATATTCAAGATTATGTTTTAATGATTTGCGATGGATGGATGGATGGATGGATGAATGCATGGATGCATGGAAGGAAGGAAGGAAGGAAGGAAGGAAGGAAGGAAGGAAGGAAGGAAGGAAGGAAGGAAGATAGATCATGGTGGTGAGCTAGATTTTCATTTCTGATCCTATACAAATTTGAGACATATTAAAATAATAATTAATTATTATAAAAAATAATTAAATAATTATTATAAAAAAAATAATAAAGCTGTACTAGTAGCTTTAAATTAAAGCATCCTTATGACAATGCAGACTGAAGGATAATAGTGACTCGCTGAACTAAATATCGCTTAACAAAAAATAAGCAATTTTCAGACAAGTAAAGAATGGTATTCCCTTACCTAATATATCAGAAACAGAAAATCAATGTTCTACTTGTGGCACAGGAGGGTTTTTTTTTATTTTGTTTTGTTTTGTTTTTTGCTTGGGGGCAGGTGTTTTTTTTTTCTTTGTTCATATTGAACAATGAATCTGAAAAATAGATAAAACTGTCTTATGATCTGTCTCTCCATAGCAATAGCCAGTACTAAATTTTGCCTATAATCATAAATTCAGGAAAAGTCAGAACTGCAAATTCCGTGGCTTTCTTGCATTACAAATCTATGGAATATATGCCTAGAATAAAACAGTGAATATAATACTTGATCCCACAAACTGTTATATTCTTAAGAAGTTGCTATTTTGCTTCTTCAACACTATTATAAAGCTATCTCATTGATGAGAAAATCAAATCTATTTCCATCATGTCCAAATTTCTCTGTAATTAGTTATTTGAAAAGACTAGAATTTCAGTACTCGGTGGGATTTACTGGCTACCACACATGTTTTTCAGGTTGCTGTGTTAAGTATTTACTTTATACTATAAATTCCATTGTATCTTGTGAGAACCATAGCTATGAAACCAGACTCCAGAATATTGAGAAAAATCGTTCCAAATCTGACATCAGTGAGCCTTCAAAACTAAGGGCACTAGAAAAAAGAAATAACTTTTATTTTTCTGGAAGATTTTTTTTTTAATATTAATTGTTTCCTCTTAACCTTCTCTATCCTTCAATACATCCAGATCCTTTAGAAAAGGATATCTGGTAACTTATTGCTATTTGTCAATTAGCTCTTCCAAAAGTGTTACATAGATTATTTCTTATTTGATAAGGTTCTTTGTAGATGAGAAGGTTAGATCTTTTAGACAGTACAACCTCCATTTTGTTTATATATTTTTTTTCCTGGACTTTACTATTGACACCCTTTTATCTATCAAATCTTTCATGCTGTTATTACCAGAATACCTCAAGGATTGTCAGAAGACAATAATCTCTTTGAAGTTGTCATTCATTTATTTATTGGGGTGGTCTGAGTCCAGTTTTTAAAAAAATAAAGAACCATAAGAAGGAACAAAAGCTTTGAAGTTGTTTCCAACAGCAACTAAGCAGCAAACTGAATCACAGACCTGTGTGCGCTGGTCACAGGCTTCCTTGCTATAATACTGAATTCTTTTTAAATTATAGTCATTAATTTTAACTCTTTGTATATATGTGCTTGGGTGTAAGAGAGAGAGATTATATTACCATATGATTTAATTTGTGCACATAGCTTTTTTCTGTTATGGAAATCCTTTTCCTTGGGGGGGGTTGTTTGTTTGTTTGTTTGTTTTATTTGTTTTTGTAATATCTAAATGGCCATTAGGATGTGTCTGAATCATTTCTGGCTATATCACAAAAAATCTTGCTCAATCTAGACATCTTCCTGGCAGCTTTCCCTAGTCCTAATAGGCCTGGAAAGACAAGGGCTATTTCTCGGCAGCTTAACCCCCATTTCAAAATCATTTGTTTCATTTCAGCTGTTTCAAGCAGTGAAGAAAACACTTTTCTTCCTTCCTTCCTTCCTTCCTTCCTTCCTTCCTTCCTTCCTTCCTTCCTTTCTTTCTTTCAAATAGTATTCAAATGCAAAGAGATCTTTCTGGCCTATATAGGTCATCAACCAGCCATTTTGGACAATTAATAAATTTATCATCCCTGAGGCCGAGAAAGCAAGAGATTTTATTTTGTTTTTTTAAAAATATATATTTCAGCCTGGCACATAGACAAGCCTGAGAGTGTTATGTAAATAACTGTCATGGCAGTGGGCACAGTACAATTTAGTGACATCTTACAGGTGATGGGGAAGAGGAACAGGAAAGGAGGTTCAGTTGTAACACTATACCATCAATAGTATGCCTTGTGTGGTCTGTGTGTTTAATGATTTCTTGTCATGTCAGTATATAAAGTGGCCTGATAAACTGCTAGTTTACATAGCTTTAAGAATAAATTAGATGGGAATACTAATGGGGAAGAGATTTCTTTGTGATTGGAAGAGTGTTATCAAGCAGCAAGTACTAAATACAAATTTCCCACTATGTGGGCAATGGAATCTGTAAAGGTTAACTTGTGATGGATTGCATCTCCTTCAAAATGCTTTTGAGTTGCCTATCCTTCTGGCTTTTTTAAAAAAAGAGGTGCTATATGTCCATGAGCCATTCCCTGAAAATCAGTGAAAGGCAAAATGGTGAGGGGGCGAAAAATAACTCTGCATGTAATTGGAGCCTCAACAAAACTGTGATTATTCTTGGCACAAACAGGAAAGACAAGGCAGAAATTGCAAAGTGTGAATAAATGTATATGTGTACTCTTTACAGTAGAGCATAGCAGGAAGAAAGAGCAAGATTAAAACAACAAAACAACAAATTAAGCCAAAGCAATTAGCAACAACAACAGCATAAATGGCATCTAAGGATGATCTGACACAGGGGGTGTCCAACCTTGGCAACTTTAAGACTTGTGGACTTCAATTCCCAGAATCTCCCTGTGTTGAAGTCGGATTTTGGGAGTAGAAGTCCAGAGGTCTTAAAGTTACTAAGGTTGGATACCCCTGATCTAACACAATCCATGCAATCACAGTCCTGTTAGGAAAAATCATCCCTATGCAATTAATATTATTCTTCAACCTACACAATTAATATTAAGGCCTCAAACCAGCTGAACAAAAACATTTACCATTCCCAGTTTTTGACCTAGATAAGTCACATATATCCCATTTAGAATTTCTAAAGTGCAAGGAAATTGCTCTAAATGATTCGTCTCCTGATAAAAATAATGATAAAAATAATGGGGAAACCATGTAATATAGAAACATTTTAGAGCAGGTATGCATAACCTGAAGCTCAGTAAACTTTGGAATTTGGGAAGGTGTTTTCTAAAAACAGCCTGAACACATCAGCTTAAAATAAAAGTTTTTCCGATTTATACTGCTTCAAGTAATGCTGTTTAAAAATACATTTCAGAGTCGGAAGCATTTTTACACTCATCCTTCATGTTTCAGAAAACTGTTTAACAGCACATCTTTTTTAACAATTGTAACTACCGTAGATTTCCTCCCAAATTCTCTATTAATATAGCTCACTCTTACTGAATGATGCTGAAAACAATTTAAGCAATAATGGTTAGTAGAACAATTCTCATTTTAAAGTCTTATTTTATAATGAAGCAGAAAAGTTAAAATGGATATTGGACATCTGCATGTATTGAAAAAAAAATCCAGAAAGAAGTATCACATTTACTGCCTGTACTTGTGTGTGTGTGTGTGTGTGTGTGTGTGTGTGTGTGTGTGTGTGTGTGTCTATATATGTGGTGGTGGGTTGCTACCGGTTCACCTGGGTTCGGGCGAACTGGTAGTAGCGACAGCGGGAGGCTCCACCCACCCACCCACCCGGACATCATCAAGTACACTCTGCGCGTGTGCAGAAGCTTCTGCGCATGCGCAGAACTGGCACGTGAGCAAAGCGGTAGCAAAGGTAAGTGAAACCCAACACACACACATATATATACATACATATGCTGGCTTAATGTAAGGGAACAAAGCCCAGCAAATTTACATGTTTTAATGAGCTCAATAAATTTCAAGAGGAAAAGATCAGTAGTTAAGCCAAGGAGAATATAGTATCGATGCTTTGCCATGAATAGTACCCTTCACATTACTACATTTCAAGCTCGTGCCCAAATAATGACACTTCCTGATTATTTCAAGGATGCTTACCCTTAATTATGAACTTTTGCTACATTTCTTGAGTATGTCAAGCTTAATTACTTGTATCTCTGATACATCTTTGTCAGTAAATTGAGCCAAATGGAGATGAGACTGACAGAGAAATTAATTCTTCTCTGAATAAATTGAAAAGAACTTCCAATTTGCAGAGTACACTGATATGAAACAAGAGCTTTTCTTACCAAGGGGTTGCCTACTGTGTTATACCTGCATGCTTTTGTTCACCTCATTTACCATGGTCGAACCTACCATAAAGCTGAATAAGGTCTTGGCTTCAGATGGCCAAAAATAAATGGAGCAGGGCTATTTGCCTCAGACTCAAAAATCTTGGGTTTCCTAAGCTATCCTACTATGTATGAAATGGTGCACAACTTTATCCATTCAGCAATGCTGAAGATGCAACCATCAGTCCAATTGGCTTTTGAAAGTCCAAAAGGGTGCCATTTTGTCTTTTGTTCCCAGAAGGAAAAAATGACTTGGGCCACTATTCCCATTTCCTCTTTACGTTCAATATCTGGAAGGCTCTTCAAGATATTTGGGGCATGGATAATTGATAACTCACATCAAAACATCATGATATTTTTAGTACCGAGTTCTTTTCATGTGACCTTGTGTGCCTCGTTTCATATGCAAATGAGCAAAATATAATGTAATCTAAGACCCTTGGATATGAAAAAGGGCATTGAAACAGTTTACCCTAATTTTCTCATTAATAGGAAATATTTATTCTGCTTTATAAATGTGTAAAATAGACTTGAATTACATTTCTGGCTACCCTGTTAGTCTAAACCGAACGGAGGTTTGATTTTAAGAGTATAAAATATTCAGCTACAACTCTTAACCGGCATTATCTCTGCTGTGGAGAAATTCTTTGTTTTTGCTTTCTATAATGTACTTTTTTTTAATGTATAATGATGGGCATCAAAGTAAGAACTTGGAATGTTAAAACATTTACATTGATGACCACATAAAATCTCCATTAGCCACATTGGCCAGCATGACTTCCAAGAGTCAAGCTTTCCTGTGGCTCTCATTTATTATTAACAGAAACATCAGTCCATTGCTATAAACCAAACTTTATCATCCACTGATCTTTATTGAATCCAACAGCTATAACATTTGCATATCTTCATTTTTCAAATGCGCCATTGTTCAGTTTCTGTTGCCTTTGTTACTGGCACTGATGCTCTTTGATAGAAAATGTGGTAAATGAGCTGTGCAATGGATTTAATTTACTGAGGTCTCTGAACTCTGTCTCCTCAGTCAATGAAGTGAGTTCAGGAACCAGTGGGGGAATATGAAATGTCCCTTGGGTCACACTTGGCTCCTGATAACTTCACAGGCATTTGTGTGTAGTTTGGGCCACAGTACAGAAATGGTTTGCAATTGCCTTCTTCTGGAATGTTTTTCAACATGCCATTTTGTCTGATAGCTGGGGTGGTTTGTCTGAGGGCATTCCAGGGCATTTTTATCTTTAAAATCTGAATTTTTATACTAAAGATTACCCTGAGGGTTTTTTCCCTCCTAGTTCTAATTTTTGTTGTTATTTCTGTGCTTATTGGATAAAAGCTTGTGACCTTTAATTTACCAACCATATGCAAATATAATTAATAGCTCACAATACCATGCTTTAATATCTTTTGTGCTTGGCAGGAAACACTGTGAAAGGCAACATTGGGTGAAAGAAACATAAATTTAGGCATCTCCGTGTAAGGAGGAACAGCATCCTATAAAAATTAATTTCCCCCAAATATTCTGTATATCTAAGGGAGGGGTATTGTTTTGAATCCATATTCAAAGCAATCCTGTGGTTGGAAATAAAGATTAGTGAGTTCAATTGGATTTAGCCAGGAATAAACCAGCAGTAAATGGATTCTAATGGAAGGAACTAAAGAATGGGCATTTATATATTGAATTTATTAAAGTCTAAAAAAAGTCTTTAATCCCTGGTAACAATCCATCAATACCTTTCACGATCTGAAAACAAAGCAGGCTTGGGTTAGAAAAAGCAATACTGCCCTAAGATAGATGGACATGTCTTTTATATTTATCTATGGAAAAAAATTAAAATTCCATTGTTTTAGTCTCTTTTATTTTTTATGATCATCTAGATAATACCATATGATTATTGCTGTTACTTTTATTTTAAATTACCATTATTGAAAATTATTATAATCATCATTATTATAATAATGACACCATATTTGGAGATATAACACTTGAACATGACTTTATAATCAAGGATTATGACACTTGAATTCAGAGATTGTAAAAGTGGCTTTATTCTATTTACTGGCTCTCTTCAACATCTCAATAACTTTGTGTATATTTGTCTCATAGAGTGTAGCAGTTATTTTCTTTAGTTGTATCTAACATATATTCCATTTGAAAGAAAATAAGATTCGATCTGTTCCTAAGTAAACTGGATATATAAAGAAGGATGTTACAAATCGTTCATCCTTAGACCAGATGGCTTGGATCAGATAGTCTCTGATGGGCCATCTAATCATGTTAATTCCATTATAAAAAATATATAACTTCTGCCTTTTATTGCCCCATCTTATTGTGAGCAGCACCTGGTAGATGTAGTTGCCCTATAGGATCCTTATTATGAGATTAGGACTCTAGAAATAGAATGATTATGTTTCAGTGATAAAGGACATCCTTGTTGGCATCTGTAGTTAACAGATTCTAATAGCAGTTGTCAAGCAAAAATAGTTATCAAGTCACAAAAGAACTACTGGTTACAAAGTGGGCAATACTGAATTAGCCAGATAAATTGTGTAGTTTGAGATAAGGCAGTTTGCTTTATAATAATATCTTTACAGGGTATCTGTGAAGAACAAAGAAAGCTAAAACTTTTAAATAACCCAACTTTTAATGTGGATTGTTTAGTGGGCAACATTAATCTAAAACTGTAAGCAGAACATGTCCTTAATAAAAAGAAATATTTTTGTTTACAAAGTTGTAATTTCTGTTAACTTTTAGCAGCCAAGAGTCATTAATCAAAGATTATTCTGTCCTGACACAAACACTAGAAATGCATCCGTTCTCCTTCTGTCTAGTCAGGAGCAAGCTCCATTTTGTTTTTAATCAGACTTTTCATACAAAAAAGACTATATAATTGCACTCATAAAGGACTGAATTATCTGAGCAGTAAAGCTGATATAAATGTCAGACCATAACTATGGTTCTGAATGTTTGCAAGCTCTGTTTGGTAATTTCCTTACCTCGGGGCATTTCCATGCTTAACTTGTAAATCATTAAATCAAGTCAACATTGTTGACTAAATAGATGTGCTTGATATTTGTGCTGACTTGTCTTTAAAGTAAGTTGAGTGGTAAACCTACAACATTTCCACTGACATACTTATGCATTGGCCTTTACACTTCAGGCATTTGGCTATTTAATAATGAGATTGTGCACACACACAAAATGGAATCAGTGAGTGATGAAACGTGTAAGGTTTGGCAAGTAAGATGCAGAGAGGATTCCCTCACATTTGGGAAATTGTTCTGTAGAAGTAGCCCTTGATGTGATAAGTACTTTGCAACAAAACAAGGCCCAAAGCATTGAAAGCAACAAGAAACTAATATTGTTCATCCTTATTTCAGATGTAGCCTTCGCTTCCATATGGACAGTACACTTATATGTACAATGCAAATTGAATAATATTATGAGGCATTTAGGAATCTGTGATTGCTTATCCCAGTCTTTGGGTAAAAACTGTAATAAGCAATGACAGTGGTAAATGTCACAAAATAATAATAATTTTGCTTCAGTGGGCATACCATTTCTTCAAGAGACCAAGTAGCAAGTTTTAGGGCTTGCTTAATGGCTTAATGTAAGATCAGCATATTATGAAATAAAGTCAAAAGAAATAGGTTTCCCATTAGACAGCAGGATATTGTTCTCAAACCTTTGGCTTTTATAAAACAGAGGATGATGATCTTATGTCTTTGTCTAGAACATCATTTCTGACTACCATTTGCTCTTCCAAAAATCCACCATTTTACGAAAAAAATAAATTGCAGGAACTCTTGTACTCCTGACTTGGGAATTTCAAGAAATATTTCTTTTTGCAGCTGTCAGAGTTGATGTGCCTCAGTTATGAAAAAATGACCCAAAATGGAAATAAGGTTTTATTTTATTACATCAAGTCATAAAACAAAATTAAAGTGGACTGAATGGAAGCTGAATATCGTTTCTTTGGAGTTTGAAAGGGATAGAAGGATCAAAGTAGTGATAAATTTTACTTTATGAAATTATGGTGCATACAACTGAGGCATGGCTGAATGCCACATTCTGTAGATCTGTATATAGTGTGTATATAAGTCGTCCTTGCACTGGGAAGAACAGGTTCAGATTTTTTTTAAAAAAAATTGTTAATATGGATTCAGCTTTAGGATGATGTGTCTTCACTTGTTTTCTTCCCATGAGGCAATGTACATATTTCTTCAGCAAATATTCCATTGGCAGAGCATTCCAGACACCCCACTGGGAATCTGATATATAGTAGAAGATGATCTTAACTATTGGCTACTATTCTGTACCTCATAATGTTCGAATCTATTGGCTCGTGGGAATGATTTGGCAAGACTCAAAAGAGAATTTATCCATTTCCATCTAAGTGCCCCAGTGATCCAGAGGGAACATTCTCTTTCTTTGTTAATTTTCACAATAAGAAGCAGGACGTAAAGTCAACATGACACCTTCTATATCCTGTAGTGATGAAAAAAGTCTGAGTTTTCAGTAGTTATATTCCTGAAATATACCACTAAATGTTTATTGGGTAGATTGTGAGAAATTTGTTGTCGGATAGAATTCAAATTCAATCAAAGACACCGAGAATGCTAAGAAATATATGTAAGGATGTTTTATTTAGGCAAAAGGGGGAGGGGGGAATCTAAATTGCAACAAGTTAAAGTAGCACATTTAAAGCTCACACAGCATAGCAACTGTCCCAAATTCCACTTAGCACATGAAACATCAGCCTGGAAATGCTTCCCTCAATATTCTGCTAAAACAAGAATGGATAACTTCTAACTAGGGACATGACCAAAAAAAGCCACCCGGGTCAGTACCCTTTCAAACTTCATCACTACGTTTATTAGTTTTCAACCCAGTTACAAATGTTAGGTTCTTCATAACTTGGCAATGCCATTTATGGCAAATCTAAACCAAATTAACCATTTGACTTTAAAATGAAGTTCTATGGCATTGCTAGATGCTGCTGCAGGTCAGAGGTAATCACAGCAATTTCCTTCATTTATATTAGCACATCCGTTATTCAGACACACCATTATGACCCCCATTAAGCAATAAGAGGAGTCATTTTTACAGTGGGAAATGGTCACATTATTTTTGTTTGGTCCCAATCTATTCAGGTCACCAATTTTTTTTTTTTCATGATTCTACTCTACAGTTAGATCACAGTGTCAGATTCTAAGCAAGACTTGGATGTTCTCTTTTTATAGCGCTTCTCTAGAATTCCCCTCTTGACATAATGAAACAATTTTATTTCTTGCATACTGAAAGAATAGATGCCTTATTTAGAAGAGGATGCAAGTTTTTCATGAATGCAAATGATTCGGGGTTCCATATATAACTTCAGAAAGAACAGTGGAAGAAATCTTAGCTGGAGCTATTTCTTCTTGGGAGTAGAGTTAAGTAGGATGTAGAAGATGTTATTACATTCAGTTAGTTTGACAGCAGGATAAGTAAGAAACTGCATAATTAGAAACAGAAGTCAGAAATAAGTCTCGATATTTGAATCTTGGTTAACACTTGCCAAGGCTTATCTCAAGTCTAGCAACAACTATTCCCAACACTGATATTAACCTCAGCCTAGAAGATGTAGTTTTCCAGTTCATTGCAAAGCACTGTCTGTAGAAATGGCTCTAATAATTCTCCAGATGGACTGAAAAGTTGTACTAGATATTTTCATTGAAAACAGAGGCCTTGCAAAGTAAATAAGTTACATTGTTATTGTCCAACAACTTAAATCTAAAAAGCTGGTTTTTTGTTTTAAAATTCATGTGCAAAATGGATCTTACAGGAACAAAGCAGCAATGTCAAATTTACCTGATTATTATTATTCTTTGACTTCCAAATACCAGACATAAACAACCTTACTTCAATCGTGAAGGTTTTATAAACATCTGATTAAATTTCCTTGGAATATTTCTTATTTGGCCAATACTACCAAATTGGGGGGGGGAAACCTCCTTCATAACTAGAAGAGCACAACACAAATACTTTGCAGTTAAGAGGGAAAATATCTTGGGTTAGGCAATAATAAAATGTTTTCATGAAGCAGATTGAACTTGAATCTCTAAAAGGCAGGTTTCATGTATTGCTGGCAGAGTTCTTGTAATCTGGGTTTACTTCAATTTAGTGTGCAGAAAGGAGTGTGGAATTCAAAGAATATAACCAGGAGGTTATTTAATCCACTATTTCAACACATCTCCCTACAAGTTTTTGCACACAGGAAAATTTTGGTCTTAAAAATATGTAGAAATAATCTGTATATTCTGCAAACAGAAATGTGACAATGTAAAGAGATTTGCTGCTATTACTCTTGGGACTGCATCTTTGGTAGAACATATTGTCTTCTTTTTTGTTGGTCAAACAGGAAAATGCAGAAGTGAGACTTGCTACTTGCATAAATTGTCTCCCCACCTCAGCATTCAAGAGATTTATATACTTTGCAATATATCCTTAAAAGGGTATATGGTCCATTATTAGCAGTAGGTGTATTTTTAAAATATAGGTCCCAGGCCCAATCCAGTGATTCTTTGGTACCATTTGCATGGCACATGTCTAGCGCATGTGTTCTTTTCCACATCACAAAAGGGATGTGGAGATGCATCACCCAGGATTAGCATGAGCCTACTGGATCTGCTGCTTCATCATGGATGTTTCATTTGTTCAAATGGGATGCTCTGTAGCGATGATGTTATTGCACACAGAAGGCAGAAATACAGCTTGGTCCTTTTTGTAATTGAAATCCAAAGTGGGTTGGTTCTGGTTTTGGTTTGGACTATTGCACAAAACTGTGTCCAAATGCAAGGCCCTCTATTTTGTACACTTTGAACAGCCTCTGGATTGGAATAAATATCTGTGAACTACTACAACAAAATCAGTCTCGAAATATATTTGAGCTTTATGAACTGCATGCCTTCAAGGTTTAGAAGTGTCAGACAAAGGTTCTCGGAGCCTTTTTGACAAAACCCTGGACTGCGATAAGACCTGCACATATTTAGAAGCAAGGATGCAAGTGTGCCATTGATTTGATCAGAAGCTTAACACTCTTAAGTCCTGTGCAGAGGGCTGCGCAAATCTGATGTATCCAACTTGGAATCAATGTACAGCATTTTATGATGCATGTAGTATTTTAAGTAGCAACAGAATATGACTTTGAGGGCAGCAGCCTAGAGTAGGATATTACAGTGTTTCTCGCTTCAGTGTAATATTTTGTCTGGGTTTAGAGAAGATGGACTCTGTTGTGCATTGTTTGTGAAATGTTTCTTATCCCAGAGAGGTGTATGATGTAAAATACGTCAGTGAAAAGTGTATATTTTATGTGAGAGGAAAATACATTTTATTAAAGGTAAAGCTTTGTTAGCTGTATAAAATGGCAACTGTTGAAGTGTACAGTAACTTCTTACTAATGTATGAAAATCTGTGATATTTTTGATTTGATTGTATTTGTATTGCCCAAATAAAACATTTTGGCTGTATTGTTCCCAATTCTTTTTTATTTTCCTTTGCACACTAGTCAATATCTACACAATATTTTTCAATAGTTATTTTTCTCTTTTCCTGAAAATCAAACTGAGATCTTATAGCAACAAAAAAACAATAACAAGATTTTATCCATTGCAGATCTGTGTATCCTAGAAATAACATTCTACGCATGATCTTCAGAATAATAGTTTCAAACATTTTTCCTCACCTAACATAGGAAAAACTCATTCTTTGCAACTGAACATTTAAGTGAAAAATGTAAATTTTAACTATGCTACAAGTTTATTTCAGGTAAAATCCAAATAACTTGTTTCTATGCAATAACTTTGTGTTATTCAGTATCATTATCCCATCCTCTTCTCAAAATAAGTGTATTTATTTTTTGCAAATGAGATAGAAACATATTTTGCCCTATGAATCAACAGAAACATATCACTTCTGAAATCATTTTTAAATTAAGCCCAGGAAAATATATCTCTAATTGATGGCAATTAGAGATATACTTTCCTGGACTTGCCCTTAGTTGTTGCAGCTATCATCAGTGACTTTATCACAAAGCATATCTGGATTCTTCTGCTTTTATTTATTGAAGATCAGGAATACTGTTGTATGATGAAGCACAACAAGATGACATCATCCCATTCCTTATTCCCAGTTGATTGAATCAGACATATAACTAATTCAAGAATAGATGCCTGAAAGAAGAAAAGTAGTGACATCTTAAAGTGACCAAGGTTGAGGAACACTTGGCTAGGACATAGCAGAAGACTATAAATTGCTATAACCCAGATGGAGCTATTTCCTCTCATTTGTCCATTGCCCATATAAAACCAAATTCCCCACAACTTGTGCTGTTTTCTCAAGTCGTCTTCACCCACTCTAGTCCCACCTGGTGACACAACTGCTAAAGGAAAAGGATGCAGCTGAAATATTTATAGGGTGAAATTTCATCATCAGCCAAATTGAGAATGGCTACTCAAATATTGAAACTCGTAAATATTTTAGGTACCTCTATACAAAATGTAGATGAATGTTGGAGTATTTGACCTATATATTGTCTAGTAGATGGACATACACACAAAGGATTGATTCTCACCATTCATAAACTCTGAGCATAAAAGAAAACCACAATGCACTGAAGGGAAAACAATGCCTGTGCCTGCCATCAGTTCAAACTGAGAAAACTAGTAGAAGTTAAGTTTTGAGGAGAAAAAGAATTAAATCTAAGGTGCTTATTAACAGAACTATAGCTTCAAGATTGTTCAAGAGCCAGTAGGGAGATGCAGAAATGAAAATAGCATAATGACAAAGAGTATCATAAGATTAGGAGCAGCTGTATTTGAAATGCAATTCATCTGAAAAAACCACTCTCTCCTAACCTCACAAAATAATGAATGACAATTGTCTAACCATGTAATTGAAAGGCGAAGAAGGCATCAACTCACATTTCCAAATCTTTTCTGTCAAAAATGACAGACTTGCTGTCTGGATCATCTTCTCAGAGGTGACTACAGTGCAAAGCTAAAGATGGTGGGATCATAACTCATAGATTATGATCTTAGAAAGCTGGACTTCAGAATGTGGAAACTCACTGACAGCACATCTAAAGCAAAGTGAACAGTGTGAAGCACAAAAATGATGAACAACCTAACAATTGCATGCTGCTTTCTCAAAAGATTACCGAGAATGAGATTTCATGAGAAGGCATAGTAGTCCCAGGAGAACAGGAGAAATGTACGCTTAATAAGTCTAGCTAGACAAATACAGAGCAATTCAGACAAAAGTTTGAGAGGGAAAAAAATACATGCCAGGAAAATTAGAGGAGTTTGAGGTTTCCTGCTCACAAATAGTTTATCTTCTGATTTTAAAAGTTAGAATGAATAAAACTGGTCATCAGCTTTACATTTAATTCAGTCACCGTTACTTTAATGTTTTGATTGTGTGCTACACAATTAGATTCATATCCCATTTTCCCATTCCAAGCCCAAAGCAGTGAAGTTTTCACTTATTTTAGTCTCACAGGCTGAGAAATAGGAATTAAGTTACTCAATAAGCTTCATGGTCAATAGGAATTAAGTTGCTCAATAAACTTCATGGTCAACTGGCATTTGAATCTTGATCATCCATCTAATGCTTTCAACTACTGGAGCCTTACATAAATACATTCATTCTCACAATGAATGATGGTTAAAAACTCAGAACGTTAGCTGTGCTATGGAAAAGTGCCTGGTGTAAAGGAACTAGTACCCAAGATTTCAAATAAGACATTTCTTTACACAAATAAACACAGCTAAATATTTCTTATGGATATCAATGGTTTAAGGTTGTTAAATCATTGTTTCAATTGGCTAAATTGTGACATGTAAGACAACAGGTGTCAACACATACTTCATGTTGACTGGCATTAACAAAGCAGAGTTGGCCATGGTTAATCTTTAAGTGGCAAATGGATATTGCCTGGGAAATTGGGGGACAAAAATCTCAGAAGGGACCATGGCCAGGCATTCCTTAACAATGCCAATACTAGTTCAAGGATATATCATCAGAAGCTGAACCTCACTCAAAGATGGCTTTACATTTAAGCAGGGATCTTCATTGAATATTAATATTTTTATCTCCCAAAATTAGTCTAATTTCTCCTCCAAGTAAGTTCACTTTTATCCATGGAAAAGTCTTTTCAACTGAGGTAAGAAAACAAGATTATCCTAATCAAGGTCTTTCTTTGATCATTGTCAGTCTCTCATTTCTTTCTAGTCACCAAAAATGTAAATGATTACATGATATGAGATATTTCATTATTATAAATTGTCATTAGTTTATTGAGAGCAAGTAAATATATCTGGATTTGGGCTTCAACAGCTCAAATCATAGTTACTTTGAAAGGTTTTCATCTGATGTGGGTACAATCAGATATCTGCTTCTAGCTGCCTGCACCCAAAAACAACAATACTGAAACCAACAGTTCAACAACAACTGAAAAACCATAGTGACTCATCCCTGCCATAAATAATTGAAATTTATTAAAGCACTCACAACATTTCAAATTGAAATGAAACTATAATCCTTTATTATTTCATCAAGTGGCAGAGTCTCAGGAGACATAGATACTTCAAGATCCAAATAACAAACTTGAGTGCATTCAAAATAAATTGCATATACTGTACTGTTTTACTTTACTTTAATAATATTTTAATCAAGTCATAATCAAGTTTTTCTTTGAAGACGTTTCGCTTCTCATCCAAAAAGCTTCTTCAGGTCTGTTTCTTGGATGAGACGGGAAACATCTTCAAAGAAAAACCAGAAAGTCCAGTTGCCTCTTGAAAAAGCACCTTTGGGATAACCATGACCTGGATGACTGAGAATCTCCATAGATTTTAATCATGGTTTGGCTCAGGGGTGAAATGCTCCCGGTTCAGACCGGATCACCCAATCCGGTAGCGATGGCGGCAGATGGTTCAGAGAACCGGTAGCAAAAATCCCTGCCCCCCCCCCAGTGGTGGGATTCAATTTTTTAAATAACTGGTTCTGTGGGCGTGGCTTATCTGGGGGTGTGGCTTGGTGGTCATGTGACCGGGTGGGCATAGCTAGCTGGTCACGTGACCGGGTGGGCATGGCTATGTGCATAGGGACTACTCAGAGGGCTGAAAAAAGTAATTTCTGACTGGTCCTCGCACTTATGACCATCCTCACATTTATGCTCGTTGCAGCATTCTTAACAACCGTGTCAGTCATTTCACCACTACTTCTCTTCACCACGGTGACAAGATAGGGTGCAAAACGTAAAATCTGAGGACAGTCGTAAGTTCAAGGACTGGTCAAAAGTGCGAGGACCGGTCAAAAATAACTTTTTCAGCCTTCTGACTAGTCCATATGCACATAGGGACTATTCAGAGGGCTGAAAAAAGTCATTTCTGACTGGTCCTCACGTTTTTGACCGGTCCTCGCACTTATGACCTTCTTCACATTTATGCCCGTTGCAGCATTCTTAACAACTGTGTCAGTCATTTCACCACTACTTGTCTTCACCACGGTGACAAGATAGGGCGCAAAACGTAAAATGTGAGGACAGTCGTAAGTTCGAGGACTGGTCAAAAGTGCAAGGACCAGTCAAAAACAACTTTTTCAGCCATCTGAGTAGTCCATATGCACAAAAGGACTACCCAGAGGGCTGAAAAAAGTGATTTCTGACAGGTTTTCGCACTTTTGACCGGTCCTCACTCTTATGACTGATCATCATTTATGCCCTTTGTAGCATTCTTAACAACCGTGTCACTCATTTCACAACTGCTTCTCTTCACCATGGTGACAAGATAGAGTGAAAAACGTAAAATGTGAGGACAGTCGTAAGTTCGAGGAGTGGTCAAAAGTGTGAGGACCAGTCAAAAATAACTTTTTCAGCCCTCTGAGTAATCCATATGCACAAAAGGATACAGCAATAGAGAGGGATGAAGGAAGTAGAAGAGAGATGGAAGAAAGAAGGAGAGAGAGGGAAGGAAGAGAAGGGAGGAAGGAAGGGAAGGGAAATTAGAGTAGGAGGGAGGGTAAGAGAGGGAGGAAGAGAGGAGGAGAAGGAGAAAGGAAGAGGAAGTAGGGAGGAGAAGAAGAGGGGGAGGAAGAGAAAGTAAGAAGGAAAGAAAAAAGAGAGGTGGTAGGTTTGAGGAGAAAGATTGCTGTACAGTAAAAAAGATGAAATGGAAGAAAGGCAACCCCAAACAAATATAAAGCTATTAAGATAAAGAATGAATTGTTAAACTTTAAAGAATAAAAGAGAAAAAATATGAATAAATAGCAATAATTAGAAACACACATACAAATATACAATTTATTTTCTTTGAACAGAGTATTTGGCCGGTTCACAAATTTAAACAATGTTTAGTCATTTCAATTAAATTTACAATTTCTATATTTCCTTTTTGCCATATTTATTCCTTATCTATTTTTTAAAAAAACCATTACCCTTCATCCTCATCTCTAATCTTAATCAAATTCAATTTTTCCCTTCTATTCTATATTATACCCCTTCCCATTGTCATCTATTTTTATATCCATCCTCACATTGGTTAATTATGTAATATTACAGTAGTTTAATATAAATTCAACATTTTAATATAAATCAATTAGTTATATAACTATCTTTTTTTATATTAATCAATATGAACATGAATATTCCAATTATTTCCATGCAATCCAATTTCTTACAAATCAATTAATTATATTTAGCAATAATAATAAACCAAATAATTTCCCCCATATATTCCTCCAAACCACAACTTAACCATTTCTGCTTTCAACACAATATACAATTAATAGTATCTTAATTATTACAATTCCCTAGTTAAATAGAACTTTTTTTCTTTTGTGTTTTAAAATCTTGAACTCTGCTCTTTTTCCCGAAATTTCCCATTGTTTGCACCTACCTTTTTTGGTGAGGAAAAGGAAAAGAAATCTGCCTGCCTAATTTCCAACATTGCAGCAAACAACAAAGCCAACAGCCTGCTTTACTTTCAGTTTCATTTTTCAGCATAGCTAGGGGGAAAAAATCTGCTCCAGCACTCTTTGCAAGTAAGCAGCAGAGCCCTGAGCAAAACAGCTGAGAGCAAATCAGCTGAGAGTCGGGAGGCTGATCTAATCAATGGGCTAATTAGCCTATGCTGAAGTTCCCGGGCCAATAAAATTACAAAAAAACACCGAACCATTTGTTAAATTGCTGGCTCCCCCACCCCTCGCCCACCACTATTTATTGGCAATAAATAGTGGTGTGGAGGGGCAGGGTAAGGGGCGGGGCAAGCCAGCAATTTAACAAACGGTTCGGGGGAACTGCCTAGAACCGGCAGAATCCCACCACTGCCCCCCCATGCCCAGCTGAGCCGCGCGATCATCAGAGGTTGTTTTTTTTTACTTTTTAGAAGCATTTTTTCCTGCAACCTCTTCAGCTGAAAAAATGCTTTTAAAAGTAAAAAAAAAAAGCCTCTGACGATCCCAGCTGAGTTGTCTGATCGTCAGAGGCTTCTAAAAGCATTTTTTTCTGCAACCTCTTAAGGTTGTAGAAAAAATGCTTTTAAAAGAAAAGAAAAAAAGTTGGCCACGCCTACCCAGTCACATTACCCACCATCACCAAGTCACGTGCACAGAACTGGTAGTAACAAATTTTACATTTCACCACTGGTTTGGCTGTTTGTCTAATCAGATATAATTTCAACAAGCTTTTCAAAGAATATCTGGAAACTGTGGTGCGAATTAAAGGATATAAAAGCAAGATAAAGTTTGGCTATCGCACACACAAATTCAACTAAGGATGAAATGCCATAAATCCACACAGCCACCCTTTTTAAAAAACAAAGAAATGAAATGCTTTTTGCCTTAGGTAAGAACAGCTTATATTTCCATTTAATTGTAACAAATCAGTGTGAGATAGTCAGCACTTTAGTTCCATGCAGTCTAAAAATCTGCAATCGAAAGATATAACCACTTCTTTGCTTTCTCTAGGAAGTAGCCTGGCTAGGTAGCTCAGTGGCTAAGACATTGAGCTTGTCGATCAGAAAGGTCGGCAGTTCGGCGGTTCAAATCCCTAGTATAGGTCTCCTGTGTGAGCAAGGGGTTGGACTAGATGACCTCCAAGGTCCCTTTCAACTCTGTTACTGTTGCTTAAAAGTAAAGATACCCTCTAGGTTGTACTCATCTGCCCTCCCAAATATTAGCCACAACAAACCCTGCTTAGCTTGTGAAATCAACCAAAGTTGGCTCGGTGCTGCCCCCTGCTGAGACAAATGATTAGTACTTTGTATTAAAAATGGCTTTTGCTTTGTTGAAAGCTAAGTGGGAGCAAGAGGCCATGCAGAGAACTCTGTGATTAATAGAAAGCCATATACTATTATTTCTCCTCATTGCCTGCAGCTGATAAGCACACAATTTTCTCAGAATATTTGCTTTGTCCAGACAAATGTAGGCTTTATCACACAACTAATTCTTTCCTATTCATATTTGGTCCTCTCAAATATTTGGAATGAGTACAGTTCCTCATACCTCTTTAAACTTTTTTTTAAAGTTTTTGAAACAATTGCCCTTTATTCCAGAATATCAAATCAGCAAAGCACATTAGAGGGGTTTATGAATGCCACAATTCCTTATAAACTACATTTGTAAGATCTTAGCCATGAGCAATACTTTTGAAATTTCAGTATTCAGATCCTTATTAACTGTAACCTCTTGCTAAATTATTTTTTAATAAGCAAGCTTCCTGTAGCTACTGTCTTTCATCCCAAAGATACTTAGGTTTTTATTTTATATTTTACCTGTTGACTTCGCTAGCAGTAGCCTTCCTTCCTTCCTTCCTTCCTTCCTTCCTTCTTTCCTTCCTTCCTCCCTTCCTTCCTTCCTTCCTTCCTTCGGCATATACACCCAAAACTCTCTAAATTTTAAAGGGAAACTAATGTGTGTTTGTTTCTTGATTAGACAACTGAATTCCCTAAAACAGGGAAATGACAGAAATAGTTTGTAATACTGATGGAACTGTGAAATTTCTATCATCGCAATAGACATTAAAGTGATTGTTTATAGCATTTATATATCATTACATTTTTAAAATTGCTGCAAAACTGAAGTCACTTAGGATGACTTCTGCACCTTTTCCAGGTATATTGCTTTCTCACTGATACTTTCTATGTTTTCATAGACTGACACATGTTGACCATACCACAATATCACATAATGTATCCATATTGCATAATTGCACAAAAGCATTTCGGAACTGTCTCCTTACAATCCTTAGAATTGTTTATGGGCAGGAAAATACCTTCTGAAATTTCAACAACTTATCCTTCAGTGCAGTGGTGGGTTTTCAAAATTTTTACTACCGGTTCTGTTGGTGTGGCTTGGTGGGCGTGGCATGGCTTGGTGGGTGTTGCTTGGTGGGCATGGCAGGGGAAGGATACTGTAAAATCTCCATTCCCTCCCCAATCCAGGAGAAGGTTACTGCAAAATCCCCAATTCCTCCCAATCAACTGGGACTTGGGAGGCAGAGAATAGAGGGGGGCAGGGCCAGTCAGAATTTTTACTACCGGTTCTCCAGAACTGGTCAGAACCTGCTGAAACCCATCTCTGCTTCAATGTAAGGATGTGATCCTCTCCTCAGGAGAGCAACGGGGACAGTGTTGTGACTGTTTCTGGGTCTCTCCACTCAGTCTAGTTGAAAGTTGGAGGAATCCATATTTCCCATTTTCTTTTAGGATATTCAATCTGTTCCACCGGTTTAAAACAGACACCCCCAAAAATGTTTCTTATTTTCAAATTCCTTCGAATAGAAGCATTTAAACAATAACTTGCTTAATACATGTACCTCACCATATAATTTTTGTTAAGTAACTATTTTACAAAATGTTGGTAACCAGGCCAGGAGAAGCATAATTGTGTGATCTGCAGACTGGTTTAAGAAACTTGAATGTTCTCCATTCACTTATGGACCAGATTAAATTCTCCCACCTTTCTCATTTGGAATGGATTTATGAGTCCATGGTGCTATCTCTGACATAATGTAGAGCTTCATGTCCTAGATTGGGTGGAAAAGAAGCTATAATGCAGGGTTAGGGTGGTGGCCATTGACCCCCAACATTTTCATGGATGCCTCCTTTGGTGCCTGCCAAATTTCCTGCCCTACCTTTTCCTTTAACATTCTTTTATTTAAAATATGGTAAATTGACTGTTCTACTTTATTTTCCATGTCATTCACAGACAATTAGTTTTCTGTGGAATTGCACAAAGTAACTCAGTGTTTGCTGAGGTCCATCTACTCTTTTCCTTCCATAAAATTGAAGAATTCATTTCTTACAAGTATTTTAATCTTTGGGCCAGTGGTAAAAAGTTTCACATTTAACATTATTTGTAGTCTATTTTTTTATGTTTTTGTTTGTTTTTAAAGCAGTTCACATATCTAATTTGGCAGATTTGTCTCCATTATTTTATTAATAAATAAAACCCCTCACATAGCATGCAGAACACTTTGCTTGCCAGCAAATATATACTGTATGTAAGTAATGCTGTTTTCTTGTTAATAATTATTAATTGCATGACATTTAAGATATGATCAGATACTGATCAGTTATCCCATTGTTTTTTTTATCCCACTGGCTGATATGCTATATGAAGAAGAATTATTAAAAGAAATAGCTTGAGCACCACAGATGTTTAATGGAAATAGAAAATGAAAACAACCATTCTTCGTGGGTCAAAGGGCAGAAATGGCTTGGTATTAGTAAAACATCTGTTTCATCATTCGGGGGGGGGGAACCTCTCAATTCAACAGACACCACTACAAATGCTATACTTCTTACCTGGATGTAGGTCTTATTAATGGCTAACTTTTTACTGGACATGTGCAGGGTTTTTACTTTGATGCAATAGATCCGGGCTGTCAAACTCACGTCATCACAGCATCATCATGTGACGTATCGCAACTTTTTCCGCCTTCAGTAAACTGGGCATGGGCATGGCCAGGGCATGACGCATCTGGTCCATGGCCTGTGAGTTTAACAGCCCTGCAATAGATAAACCAAAAAGCCTACAGACATGTCTTTATTTATGATTAAATCCAAGCTACAAACAGACTATGAATAGTGGTCAATGATCTCAACTAGGAAGAAGCCAGATATTGGGAGAAGAGACCAAGAAAAAGCTCAGAGTTTAAGGAGAAAACAGCATGTTTTCTCTCTCTCTCTCTCTTTCTCTCTCTCTCTCTCTCTCTCTCTCTCTCTCTCTCTCACACACACACACACACACACACACACACATAAAGTAGCTTCCATTCTTCAGAGACAGACCATAGGAAGGGCTTGTGGGAAGTGTAGTCTCTAAGCAACTAGAAGGTTGAAGCAAGTTGGGAGAAGTGCGATCTGACCACTTCTGATAGTTTTGGACTCTGTCTCTTCCCCCCCCCCCCCCGGTTTTAAAATCATTCCACTACAACCCCCAATTTTACCATGATGTTCTGAGGCAAGGGAAGAAAATTCTTGTATTTCTACATGCTTGGGAACTTTTTAATACTGTCTTTTTGTATTTGGGGATTGCTTTATGTTTTTTAATACTGTTATTTTGTTTCTGGCTGAACCTATTTTGCTATATTAGCAATTACGCTCATTCTCTCCCTCTTATTTTCAAAAAATAAAAACACTAACTTCAGGCTGCAAACCCGAAATTGACTGATGCTGTTTGCCACCATAATACCAGCTGTGGTTCTTTGGGTCTATAGCAAATACTATTTAAATGCAATGCAGGCCATGTTAATGTGATTCCGCAACTCTAACACTGTATAAAATGTGAATGGAAGTCCATTCTCCTGTTGCTGCAACTGACATAACCATCATTAAATTGGCCTGTTCCAGTTCCATATGCCTTCCACAAATATCCTTGAATGTGTAATACTATGAATAAAAGTACCCATTTGTATTCCTGAAAATGTCACCCCAGAACAAAATACCTGCCTCACTTCCCAAGGCTCATATTATTTTTGTAGTATGATTGCATTCACAACCGTGTGTACGTGTGTCTGTGTATACATGTGTCTCCTTACCGATGGAGGCCCAGAGCTGAGAAACAAGGAAATCTAAACACCTGTCATTTGCAAAGCATGTTCAGGGAAAATCCAAAATATATATATATATATAAAACTGCTTCCTTTGAAATCTAATTTAAACTATTAATGTAGGTCCATAAGGCAAAGTCACATAGTGCGAGCCAAGTTATTTATGGGCATTGGGACCTCACTGATTATGGCAATAAATAACACAGTGTATATCACTGGGAAATAATGTAAAATCAGTCAATCCACAGGAGAAGTAGAAGGAATTGGAACAATTCACCTATTCTTCTAGCACAGCAATTTCAGCAGAACAGCTTTCATGCAATTGTACTCATTTGGGGAGAAGGCAATTTTGCTTTTTCTTCTATTTCTTTCTTAAAGCGCCAGGCAATTTTGACTCATCCGATGTTTGTGTGTGTGTGCGTGTGTGTATGTGTGTACGTGTGTACGTGTACATGTGTCTATGTATACATGTGTCCAGATAGAGAGAGAGATACAGACAGACAGACAGACAGACAGACAGACAGACAGAAGGGTTGGAGCATCGTTATTCCAATTGATAGTTGTATGGCTGGATTTCTCAGTTTTGCTAGTTCAAAGTAGCAGGATTCCTGCTGTGTTTTTGTCATTCCTTGTGAGGCCAGTAAGATTTTAGTTATCCAAGAGCTACAAGTTCAGTCTGTTAATCCATTGCAATTTATTTCAGCTTAACTTTGGCAAACAGCCATAGCTTCTTTCAGTCTGAAGCCTACTAAGGCTATTTTCATCAGGACTACAACTGGAACAAGTAACAAGTTTTATTCTATGTTCCAGTTTCATGTCCATAAGGAGCAAGGTAGAACATTCATTTACTTTGTCAACAAAGTCTTTAAAAAAAAAAAAAGATGATGCCTTGAAAGGAATAACATCACAGATTAGCAATTCTTAGAAATGGGTGTATAAACAAATGGTTATCATGATTGGAAGGGTAGCCATTTCACAACAAAGCAATCAGAAAATTTGATCCAACAGCATAAGACAGAAACAGGTTCTAAAAGCAGACCTATTCCTGGGAATTCATAGTTCTTCCATTCAGAAACACCCTAATTCCTTCTCTCTCTCTCTCCCTCCCTCTCTCTCTCTCTCTCTCTCTCTCTCTCCCTCCTTCCCTCCCTCCCTTCTTCCCCCCCCCTCTCTCTCTCACACACACACACACTCACATCCAACTGGGCACTTGTCATTTCATTCTCTTTCCAGGGTAATCCCCCAACTTCACACTATACCCATAAATGTATATCTGGTGGTCAAAATACCCATATTTTGGCCTGTTTTTCTTCAAGGACCTTTGGTGCTCTCTGAACTTGGTTGTTTTCTTTCAGATGTTTTATTACCCAAACTAGGTAACACCATCAGTGTTAGGATTTCAATCCTAAGCAACAAATATTCTCCGTTATTGGTACCTGTTTTTCCTGTTCTAGGCTTCTTTGCCTACTGCATTCTTTATCCCATTCTCAGTCTTACCATTCCTTCCTTCATCAGGTTCCCTCAATTCTATCCAGCTACCCCAATTCTTTACTGATTTTCCCTAATTCAATCACCAGTTCCTTCTTTTTATCAATCAGTAGCAAGATGATCAAGCTCTTCTATTGTCTTTTGAACCACCAGAAAGTCTCTAGTATAAATAAGTTGGTTTCCAGCCACCAATTTCTATTTCTAAAAGTGGCTTTGGGAAGATAAAGGTAGATGGAAAGAGAATTAGCAGATGGCAAGAAGCCAGGGCTTTGTTTACAAACTCTCCAATACTTAATTCGATTTTAATAAAATTAAACATCACACACCTTAGAATGGATTTTGTGGTCCCAAGTCAACATTTGCTTCTGTGTCAAAAGAATCCCTGGCCTCCTCCCGAGTTGCCATAGACCAGTGGGATGGGAAACTGGTGAAACTGCAGATGCACATTCCACGCTTATCTCCCTCAAGGCTGTATCCCAGGGATACCTACAGTAATCGAAGGGGAGTTGACTTCTACAGTAATAATAACCTCTAATAATAATAATAATTTAATTTAAGAAGGTACTTGATTAATACCTAGATTGCCTGCAGCAACACGTATTAACCATTTGTGATGTATTTTTTAATGTTCAGTTCATGTTTAATGAATGAAGTAAATTATTATTATTATTATTATTATTATTATTATTATTATTATTATTATTATTATTATTGCACGGATGCACAGATTGAAGATAAGCAGCAAGAAAAAATCACAAAGTACCGGGACTTGCAAATTGAAGTTGAGCGACTGTGGAAAAAGAAATCGTGTGTTGTCCCGATTGTAATTGGAGCCCTTGGAGCAATACTCAAAGGGCTACCCTGCTATTTAGAAATTCTAAATTTGCAGGACTTGAACATTTTGACTCTACAAAAAACCACCTTACTTGGAACAGCTTACATCCTCCGAAGATACTTTAACAGTTCCTAGGTCCTTGGTTAGGACTCAAGCTGCTGAGCTATTAACCAGCTTCAAAGGCTGTGAATCTCACTAAAGATTAACCAATAATAATAATATTTTATTTCTCTAATATTTCGGCTCTGGCCCCACCACCTTCCACTGCGAGACCTCATTGACTTTTTCAATGACCCTAACCCTAACCCTAACCCTAACCCTAATCCTAACCCTAATCCTCACTCTCTGACTCCTATAAAGATTACTTTGGGAACAAACTCCCTTAGTCCACACTAGATTATTTGTCCAAGCTTCCAGGTTTTGGCTACTTCGTCTGCTATATGTGCTTTTCTTTTTAATTGGGGATGTTAAAGACTGGATCTGGGATTTGCTCTGTGCAACTAATGTAATCAGGCATTGAAATTTAAGTACAGTACCTTCTGATGTGTTCATCTTTTTTAGGCCCTTTTCTACATGTCTTCCCTTGCTGAAAATATTCCAAGTTAAAAGAACTGTAACAGGGTGCAATTTTCTCCAACTCTACTATATTTATTTTTAGCATTATTGATATGGTTTTTGTGTCTAAGAATTTCAGGGGATATGAAAGGGAACAACTGGAGGAACAGGAGCAGCCACACATAACAGGGAGGGCTTTATTGCATTGCCACAGCCTACATCGCCACTTTTTTAACCTCACTCTGTGGACACCCCTGCGGAAGAAGCTAACGTGTTTGCCTTGGGGAAGAGGATTGTGTTTTTGAGTGGGCAGTCAATCAACCAGGAGGATTGAAAAGGGCATGCCAGATATTTATCAGCCTATACTTGGACTTAATTCGTTCCCCTCAAAAATAGAACAGCAAAAAAAAAAAGAAAAAAGAAATCATACTACTGAAAAATGCATCATCAAAATGCATTATGAACAATAGCAATATTAAAAGTTCCACACATTGCAAAATTAGATTTGATGAGTCCTACTGCCCACTCTCAAATTAAGACTCTCTGTGATGGCATTTTATGATGGAATGGTGATCGCTTCTCAGAAAAACTGGCTCTCTTTTGCTTCAAAAAACTGGTGGGTTTTTTTGTTGTTTTTCTTAAGAAAAATCTTGAGTAGGGAAGTGATATGCCAAGAGATTTTGTCATAATTATCATGTTTTGTGAGCTATTGCAACTATTATTTTCTTATTCTTTCTTGCTCTTATGAATTCATCTTCATAATTTATTATATGACACCAAGTCAATGTTTCTTTCTCCAGCACACTCATTTTCTTCCAATCCAGCTTCCATTAATATATATCTTCACAAGGACAGAGAATATAGCCTTGTCTCATTCTTTTGCTGGTCTTGACCTAGTCAGTTTCACCGTGTCCCATCCAGGCTTCCTGTCCTGTGCATTGGTTTCTTATGAGGACAATGAGATGTCCTAGGATTTCCATTTTTCTAAGCACATTCCACAGCATGACATGATCAACACAATCAAAAATCTTTGTATGTCAACGAAGCATATACCGACTTCATCTGCATAAAGAAGCCCATTCAATTAAGCAATCAATCAGCTAAAATGATAAAGGGAACAAAACTAAAACCAACAATCTATACATGCCTTCCTGTAATTATATGATCCTTTGCACAGTTGTCTGTCAGGGAACTGTGATCCCATTTCTCTTGATTCACCTCTTTTATGTTCTTTTGAGCACCTGGCAGACAGTTGCTAGGATGGAGGTAATTAGTATTCAATTATCACCAGTTGCATTTTCACCTGTTCCACTTATAAATCCCTGAAAGTCCAAACGTGCTCAATTAGCCCGTCATGCTGCCACCTCTCACAAACATCCAAGTATCTATGGAATTGATCCTTAACCCATACATTTTGCTTTTATTATAGGAGGGAGGGGGGAATCTCTTAATGAGCAGTGGTGGTATGCATTACATAGCTAAAAGCCAACCAACCCAATGCACAAATGATAAGTGCATTTTTGCTTTTATGGTTAGGTTTTAGTTTGTCTTAAAATTCCATTTCTCCACTGGGAAGGGTCAAACTATAATTAATGAGACCAGAGCAATCACTAAAAGAAGAATCACCTCTTCCAATTTATACAACTGCAAAGCAAAGACTTATTTTAAATAAAAAAAACAAAAAAAAACAAAAGGGGTGCCATAGATGAATAATAAATCTAGTATATACTCTTTAGTTCTCTCCTGGAGAACTATTGCTTCTATCTACTTCAGGTGTTTTGGAAAATAGGTTGACTCCCTCTTCTTTGTGGAAACCCCTTAAATATTGGAACACTGCTATCATATCACCCCTAGTTCTTCTTTTCATTAAACTAGACATACCCAGTTCCAGCGATCATTCTTTATATGTTTTACCCTTCAGTCCCCTAATCATTCTTGTTGTTCTTCTCTGCACTCTTTCTAGAGTCTCAACATCTTTTTTTACCTTGTGGCATATACTGGAACTTTGATCACAATACAAATTTCTCCTCCTCTTTCACATATCTCACTTCAAACGCTCTGGCAGGAACTGAATTCATGAACCCTGGGACTACAAGTGACTGTATATAGCGCTTTTGTTTTAGGAAGTCTCCAGGTCTTGGGACTGAATAATGTTGCAAGAAAGAATAGAGAAAGAATAGCATACTGTTTCTTTCTTCTTGTAGTATTACTTTGTTTTTGATAAGTCTTTAGATGGAGACACACAGATGCTGCAGTATGCCGTGCCCTAACCTGTGGAAGTCATGTCAAAGCCTCACAAAATGAGGCCATGACATACCATAACATCTAATACCTCTCTGTCTGAGAGCTTATGAGAAGTAAGGCAGACTGCATATATCATTCTAAAAACAGAGTTTGAATTTTGTTCGTGTCGAACTCAACTTTAAACTGAACTTCCCTCCTGATGATTTCATGAAGACTAGGGCTACCAGAGTTGTCTATAGTTCTCTGCTGCCATCTTGTAGCCATCCAGATTTTTGTTTCCCAGATCACGAACACATTTTCTTGGCAAGAATGGGGCAACAATTTGCTATGGGCTTCTTTCAGGGTTTTTAATTTAATTTCATTTTCTTACATCTCTGGTGTCAAAAAGGTTGGAGACCACTGATCGAAGAAATGTCATGCTCCCCTTCTGGGAGAACTCAAAATAATTTCCTCTAACTCTGTTGATTGTCAATTAAAATCAACCTGCAGGGGAATAATAGTAAAACAGAAAATTTGAAACCCAGATAATGCAGTGTACATTATACAATTGTCCAAGAACTTAGTTTATTTAGCCCTTTTGACAGATTTGGAATGTAAATCACTAAAACTTGTACAGATAAAATTTTCAAAATTCCCACCAAAGCCAAGATACACATTTTTCTCTGATTTCAAAATGCCTGAGGATAGCTTGCTCTTACATTTCACATAAAATGTGACATGTCAAAGCAATCTGTGTGACAAATCTATGCAAATGTTGCAAAATTATGCAAATGTTCAGCACATTAAATTTATCTTGAGGACCAGTCTCTAACTAATATGCTCTTGTATATATCATTTTAATACTCAACAATTAATAATTCCTATTTGATGTCTGCCTAGCATTTTATGCCCCCTGCCTCTCTGATACTAGTCTGTGACAAAATTATTCATTAAATAGTATGAAGATTTGGAACATTTTAGGATTGAGAAATAAGAAACATGGAGATTCAATTCTAGGACAGATATATACATTTTCTTAAACCTTAAGCTCATCCTTCAGATCTCCACCAAAGGTTATGCAAAATTGTAACCCTTTATGTAATTTGATATAATTTTAATTGCATTTCAGTTACATCAATGTTAATTTAATAATACATCATTTTCTTTTGGACCCTGCCACCATATGCAAAAGCCGTACAAAACTACAGCTGCACAGCTGGACCTTTGGCTTTTTAAAATATCTTTTCCCTTATCTACCCTGTTTCCCTGAAAATAAAACGACCCCGGATAATAAGCCCAATCGAGCTTTTGAGCACATGCACTAAAATAAGCTCTCCCCTAAAATAAGCCCCCCCAAAAAAATAACAACCCCCCCCAAAAAAATATTTAAGCGCATGTGCAGCCCGTCCCCGCCATTTCCTCTGGTTAGGATTAGGGAGACAAAGCTAGAAAGACGGCAAGAGGAGCTCCATCCTGCTCCATGCACCCCAAAATAATAAGACCTCCCCGAAAATAAGGCCAATCACTTATTTCAGGGTTCAAAAAAATATAAGACAGGGTCTTGTTTTCGGGGAAACTTGGTAATGGTGATCCATATTTTTGCAGTGAAGATGTAGTAGCCCTAAACTAACTTTGTTGTCCCCGACAACTTAGCCATATCTACAAAGCCAAGTTCCATGAAACATCATTCCATAAGTTGAGCAGGGATGATACTTGCAAGGGTAGACAACATACACAGATCTAAATGAATAAAATTCCAGCCAATATTAACAGTTAAAGCAAGGATCTATATCTTGTGATTTCATACATCATCAAAATACATCCAATACTTTTATCTGAGAAGCCATATGAGTTACAACCTTACTCTAAAGTGCTGACATACTCTCTCTGTTTTCAATGGACTATTTTTAAAGCTTTTCTAATGGATGGGAATAGCCTTGAGCTCTGAGAAGCAGCAGGAAATATTTGGAAGATGTCAAGGCCGCATATAGTCCACACTTGGAAGCCCATTAACTACAAACCTAGCTTGAACAAAAAACGCTCATAAACCTTAGTCGGTTTCCCAAAGTTTTGTTTCTCACCAAGTTTTCAAACAAATCTAATCGTACATAATTTTCTTGCCAGTATTAGCTTTTGTTTTTTACATAATGGTAGATAAGATCAATAGATCAGGTCGTTTGCTAAAGCTTCTTTTTTCTCTTTTCTACTTTTTTAAATTATCCTCTAAAAGTCATCTGTTCCCAGGTCTATTTCAAACTTCTTTATCTTTATCTTTATCTTTATTTGATTTATATACCGCCCTACTCCCGAAGGACTCAGGGTGGTGAACAGCCAAATGATAAAATACATAAATACAAAATTTAAAAACAGAATAAAACCGAATTAAACAATTTGGCCCAGATATTTTTAAAACACCCCAATCATTTAAAAACAGGTTAAAATTTTCATATTAAAAAGAAAAAGAAAAAGGGAAAAGATTAGGCCAGGCCCGCCTGGTGGAATAAAAAGATCTTGAGAGCGCGGCGGAAGGTGCGCAGATCCGGGATCCTCCGTATCTCCGGAAGGAGCTCATTCCAGATAGTAGATGCCCCCACAGAGAAGGCTCTCCCCCTAGGGGCCGCCAGTCAACATTGTTTGGCCGAAACTTGAATAAGAATTATTGATTGGATTTTACTTCTGCAAATGAAATAGTGCACTGAACAATGGAGCCATGCGCAAGACTTGCTTCAGTATTGTCCTCCACAAAGCAATGTCACCCAAGCTCCATCATCATATGTAAATTTCTGGTGACACTGCTGTTTACAATACTACAGAATTACAAGCAGTGTAGCAATCTACTCCACCCTACTGTTGTGGCCTGTCGGCCACCAGCCCCTCCAGCAGCCGAATCAGATGAGGAGCAGGCGTCCAGAGTCAGGGTCAACATCAAGGCAAACTGAGAGCTCCGAGGGGGAAGAGGGAATGGAGCTGTCAGAGAAAGAGACAAATCATGAGAAAGAAACCACACAAACTCTGATCTTACTTCAGCTTTGCTTTGCAAAGGTCACAAAAGTGAGACTTGGTTACAAAGTTACATTTTCATCACCATCATAACTGAGAGTGTTTGCTAAATAAGGCAGTCGTTAATTGAGGACTACCAATAAGAGCTTCCTTATGGTTAGTATCCAAGGGGTTTGTGCATAACTCACAGTGTTTACCTACACACAAAAGATGAAGTGTTACGGATTTTAATTGCTGGTAATTTCCTTTTGTCTGTGGCATTGCCTTGTGAAGTGTCTCCTAAGTTTTGTGAGAAATGTCATTTAAGTGATATCTTAATCAGTGGTTAGAGTGCAGTACTGCAGCTACTTCAGCTGACTGCTACTTCAGCTGACTGCTAGTTCAGCAGATCAGCGGATCAAATCTCACCGGCTCAAGGTTGACTCAGCCTTCCATCCTTCCGAGGTGGGTAAAATGAGGACCCAGATTGTTGGGGGCAATATGTTATTTAGTATACTGTCTTTGGTGTAAGCCGCCCAGAGTCCTCGGAGAGTGCGTGGCATAGAAATATGACAAATAAATAAATAAATAAATAAATAAATAAATAAATAAATAAATAAATAAATAAATAAATCTCTTTCCCCGTGTGCATGTCAGCCTATAGTATGCATCTTTATCCTTGGGTACAAGAATCACATTACTGCATTTATTATCCTTTTGCAATGGAAGCCAACGCTGATTTTCCTAGCATCATCCCTCAAGTTCTATGAGAAATTAGAAAAAAAGGAAGCTAGATATCGCTATTCCTGCTTCAATGACACTATAATCACATCTTTATCTCAGTAAATGCAACAGCAAAACAAGCAAGGATTTTTATCTTGCCGAAAGCAACCTTTATATGAAGAAACTAAAGGAGGAGGAGGCACAGCTCACAACAAGCCTTGCCTACACCATCTTTCACGAGCACTGAGTTGTTAAAGTAGCCTCCACATTCTGGAAACTATGATTTAGTAAGCTATGTTATATCCCCTTATTACAAGCTGAATAAGTAAGTTCTTTTATTAGTCAACATATTCTTAATTTACAGATGTTTTGAATGGGTGCCCATTGCTGTCACAAGCCCAGGAATAGCCTTTCAGTGTGTTTTTTAAAAAATGGCTGAGAAACAAATTATCTGGTTAATTACACCATTTAATTGATATCACTGAGCAATGCGTACATTTTTAGCTAAGTGTTAGTCTTTTTTTCTCCCATATGTATAATGAAAACCCCTGACGTTGGAGGAAGTGGAAGAGGAGAAATTGTTGGAGAAATCGAAAAACAAATGTTATTAGGTGGTAGCAAAAGATTTTTTCTTCTCTCTATTTCTGTCTCTATTTATCAATCTATCACCTATATCTATCTATCTATCTATCTATCTATCTATCTATCTATCTATCTATCTATCTATCAATCTATCTATCTATCTATCTATCTATCTATCTATCTATCATCTTTGTCTATGTATCTATTTATTTATCTATCATCTATCTATCTATCTATCACCTATCTATATCGATCAATCAATCGATCTCTGTCTATCTGCCTGTCTTTCTGTCTATGTATCTAGTTATCGATTGATCGGTCTACAATATCTATCTATCTATCTATCTATCTATCTATCTATCTATCTATCTATCTATCTATCATCTATCTATCTATCTATCTATCTATCATCTCTCATTTTATTCTGGATTTTTGCAACCCGGATTCGGTAGGCCTAGTATTGGCCAGCATCTGTTAGTGTTATGCTGGTTGATGAACATTTCCAAACTACAAATAGGTAGATTTGAAGCCTTGAGGCCAGAACTGTGACAGAGCATGGTTCAAAGGCTTCTGATCATTTAATAATGTATGTTTTTCTTTCTCTAAATGTCCTTCCTAAACTCTGTGATTTTGTGCTGCGTCATACAAGAAGAAAACGGTGCAATGCCCAAATCAAAAAAAAAAACAAACCGTTGCAACCTGACCTTTTATAGACTTGAAGACCCAGAATAATGGCATGAAGCTGAGGGTGGATGAAGAGAGCAGAGCTTGCTGCAGGCTGGAAGAAATGAAGCAGCAAATAAAGCCTCAGAGACCAATTGTAGAAGAAATAACCTCAGAATGAAATGAATGTAACCATTTGAAAGGCAGAGTTTCTGAGACCAGGTCATCTGATTTATATGAAATTGAAAACAGATCCAAACTTTCATCAGAAAAGACTCAGATATTTATTGGGTGCTTCAAAAAGACCAAATGGCTTTCTTTTTTCTTTCTTTCTTTTTTCTTTCCTTTTGTAGTGTATTTTCAATTTAGTTCCTTTTCTTTTCTTTTTTCTTTTCTTTGGGGGGAGGAGGGATGTTTTCGAGCATCTTTACTGACCACGGCTTATGAGCCAGAAATATCAATGTCATTTAAAACGCTTATGCTTATTTTTCTATCACAAATACCTGCAGATATTCACTTGACTGCATTTTTACGTTGGGAATTAATATTCTGGGGTTAGGGTAAAAATAGAATATGTTAACTGATTTCTTAAATCTTGAGAATAATAACATTCTTCAATTATTCATCAAAACATCTGCAGTTCCTTTAAAGTTGAGAAGTTGTATGGCTCAGAAGTGAACAACCCGTTGTCCACTAGGTGCATGTGGTCCCCCACCACTCTTTTTGTGGCCCCAGACATGCCAGATCATGTGTTTTTTCCCACTTTCATGAAAAACAAGTATATCAGGGGTGAAATCCAGCAGGTTCTGACAGGTTCTGGAGAACCGGTAGCGGAAATTTTGAGCAGTTTGGAGAACTGGTAGCGGACATTTTGAGTAGTTCGGAGAACCGGCAAGTACCACCTCTGGCTGGCCCCAGGAGTGGGGAGGGAATGGGGATTTTGAAGTATCCTTCCTCTGCCACTCCCACCAAGCCATGCCCACCACACCCACCAAGCCATGCCCACAGAACGGGTAGTAAAAAAATTCGGATTTCACCACTGAAGTATATGCATAAACATTGTTTATGGCATGTCTTCAGGACTTCATCTTCTTTCCAGACCCTAAGCGAGACAGGCTTAAGTTATATCTAGCTGTCCTTGTGTTAAAGCAATATGGATATTATTGATCCTTTTACATGGATTTGTATTTTCATATTTATAAAAATATGAGCCACCTAAAATCTAGTGAATAAGCAATAGACGAATTGTTGTAGTAATAATAATGAAGAAAGCCCTGTTTGGCATGAACCAAGGTAGATACAATAGATCAATAGAAGCTAGATGGAAATTGACAATTAGGATAGCAAATTTTAGACTGATATGCTTTTCTGCTACCTCAAGGACAGGTAGAATCCAATAGCTCAGCTATGGAACGCATAGACATCACCAGACACTGGGTTTCATCCCTGGTGATGCTCTGCCAGGCCTCTACTGCAACTGTCTTCAGTTCCTGCTTGTTCTTGGGGCATTTTCCCTTCAGTTTTGTCTTCAGCAAGTGAAATGCATGCTCAATGGGATTCAGGTCAGGTGATTGACTTGGCCATTGCATAACATTCCACTTCTGTCCGTTCAAAAACTCTTTGGTTGCTTTTGCAGTATGCTTTGGGTCATTGTCCATCTGCACTGTGAAGCGCTGTCCAATGAGTTCTGCAGCATTTGGCTGAATGTGAGCAGATAATATTGCCCGAAACATTTCAAAATTCATCCTGCTGCTTTTGTCAGCAGTCACATCATCAATAAATACAAGAGAACCAGTTCCATTGGCAGCCATACATGCACACGCCATGACACTACCATCACCATGCTTCACTGATGAGGTGGTATGCTTAGGATCATGAGCAGTTCCTTTCCTTCTCCATACTCTTCTCTTCCCATCACTCTGGTACAAGTTGATCTTGGTCTCATCTGTCCATAGGATCTTGTTCCAGAACTGTGAAGGCTTTGTTAGATGTTGTTTGGCAAACTCTAATCTGGCCTTCCTGTTTTTGAGGCTCACCAATGGTTTACATCTTGTAGTGAACCCTTTGTATTCACTCTGGTGAAGTCTTCTCTTGATTGTTGACTTTGACACACATACACCTACCTCCTGGAGAGTATTCTTGATCTGGCCAACTGTTGTGAATGGTGTTTTCTTTACCAGGGAAAGAATTCTTCGGTCATCCACCACACTTGTTTTCCGTGGTCTCCCGGGTCTTTTGGTGTTGCTGAGCTCACCGGTGCATTCCTCCTTTTTGAGAATGTTTCAAACAGTTGTTTTGGCCATGCCTAATGTTCTTGCTATCTCTCTGATGGGTTTGTTTTGTTTCTTCAGCCTAATGATGGCTTGCTTCACTGATAGTGACAGCTCTTTGGATCTCATCTTGAGAATTGACAGCAACAGATTCCAAATGCAAATAGCACACTTGAAATGAATTCTGGGCCTTTTACCTGCACATTGTAATTGGGGTAATGAGGGAATATCACACACCTGGCCATGGAACAGCTGAGAAGCCAATTGTCCCATTATTTTTGGTCCCTTAACAAGTGGGAGGCACATATACAAACTGCTGTAAGTCCTATACCATTCACCTGAGTTGGATGTACATACCCTCAAATTAAAGCTGACAGTCTGCAGTTAACGCACATTGTGTTTGTTTCTTTCCAACTCCATTGTGGTGGTGTAGAGAGCCAAAGATGTTAGAATTGTGTCGATGTCCCAATATTTCTGGACTTGACTGTATGTAACTTGGATCTGCATATCCAAAACTAGCTCTTCCACTCCATCCCAAATTAAATCCTATATCAGTCTAAGCCACTTTATGAATCCGAAAAACCTGATACAGCTCATAAAATCTTATGCCTTTAATAAAATGTGTTATTTGATGGCTGGTATGAATGTGTGTTGTCATTGGAGTGGGGGTGGGGGTTATTATTTTATTATTTTTATTTCTTTTATATTGTGCTTTTATGTCCTGTAAGCTGCCTTGCGTCGCCATGTGTGAATAGGCAGCAATATAAATTTTCTAAATAAATAAATATTTGGAAAAGATGCTATCACACACCTGAATATTTTGTCACCATAGACTAACACAGCTCTTTTTCTACAATGCTTGCTAGCAGTAACCCAAGAAAACCTTCCCTAGAGAAAAGAGAAATCAAATGACTATACAGTGGATGATCAGCAAATGTTGGTAGACAGAAAACTAAAAACACGCCTAATATAGAATGCATTTGTTTATGGGGATTTCTAAATAGCCTTAGAAATCTCTCATTCTCAATAATCGCCTGCTGGATTTGAAGCTGCCCTTCTGCCTTTCACACATGTGTATCAATTTAAGAAGGAGACTCCATAGCACTTTGAAGGCTTCGTGTAACATTAGACATGTTTTTCTTTAATGATTGGTGCTACAGAGTGAGGACATCACACAAAAAAAAGAAATGAACAAGGGCAATTGGTGCAGGATTGCACAGTCTGTCTCCAGATGGATTCTGGTCTCTGGAGGCTCGTTACCTACTAAAATGTCTGCACAATTGTCTTCAAGGAACAAGACAAGGTGTTTTTTTTTCCTGACCTATAAAGTCTATAAAGCTTTTCTTCGGGTTTTAAGCATTGTTTGGACAAAGGAATCTATTGGAGGGTTTGCCACCGGGAGCAGTGTTGATCAATGGGTAAGCTTGCATTATAGGACAAGTTTTCATTTAACATCAAACAAGCCTATCCCCTGAATAATAAGCTGTTGGTTTTTTTAATTATTGTGGCTCCAATCCAAAGATGGAAAAGGTAAAAGGTGCATTGTTGTTCTGTGTAGCAAGAAGTTTAAAATAACCAAGAGGAATTTGAAAAGTGGTCTGTGAAATGATGCTCAGATAGAGGCTACTGCTTTGGGAAATGGTGCTATCTGACTCAGGATTACCAACTGAATGATTATAGTATGAATTACATCTTCGTTGGGGGTGGGAAGACTCAAGGAGCTGTCTATTTCTTATACTTATCCACCAACTTGCATTGCAGAGAGTCTCCCTCTCTCTCTCTCTCTCTCTCCTTCCCTCTTTCTCTCTCTCTCCCTCTCCCTCTCCTTCTCCCTCCCTCCCTCCCTCCTTCTCTCTCTCTCCCTCCCTCCCTTTCTTTTTTTCCCCTCAGGGAAGAAAGGTCAAAGTAACTCTCTCATCAACCAAAGTCCACAGATGTCCCTGTTATTATCTGACTCATTCTTCCCCGATTTTGAATAAGGAAGGCATCACTTTTAATTCACTTGTTTCTTCTAACAGACCTATGGCTTGTCTTGTTTCCAAGAAAAATACTTGTGACCTCGCTTTTTCTGCCACACGAACTCAGCCAATGCAAGCAGGTGTTCTTCTTATTTTTAGACAAAAAAAAAATACTTTCAGGAAAATGACATCAGTGTCGCTAAAGATGGCTTAACCCTTTATTATTGGATTGGGCTGAGATGAGGGCATCTCTTCACGAAATCATGAATTGGGAACATTACTGAGGAAATTGTTGGTTGGGAATCTTTCTGGGAGGATGAACAAAAAATAATATTGTGCCACAGTTGGGTGGAAGTGAGGAATGGTCCAGAATCAACTAGGTTACAACTTCCTGTTTCTTTACAGACTTCATTGTATGATGCGATGAGAATTGCATCTGAACATTAATGTGGTGAAAAACAAAGTATATGTATATTGTTAAATGAATCTGGCTTCCCCATTGACTTACATCACAGGACGTAATCACATAACGCCAGAACACTGTAACTGTCATAAATATGAGTCAGTTGCCAAGCATCTGAAGTTTGATCATGTGACCATGGGAATGCTGCAACAGTTGTAAATGTGAAAAATGATCATAGGTCATTTTTTTCAGTGCCATTGTAACTTTGAATGGTCATAAAACAAATGGTTATAAGTTGAGGACTTGTACAATAGCAGATATGGGGGGGGAGTGAAATTCTCCAGGTGCTTCAGAGAGTATACTCCTTTCCTGCCTTAAAAAGAACCCATAAGGCATAAAATCTTGGCCATAACCACACAGTATATATGGGTAGAACTTGGGGAAATGTATTGGGGACTGGGAGAAAGAGGTTTGTAGGTAGCTGTTTGCAGGGCCCGTACTAGGCAAAAACCATCAAGGCGGTTGCTGAAGATTTACAGCTGTTAGGAACACCAACATTGAAAACGCTTCCAAAATTCACAAATATAAAATCTGATAACCGCTCCTTATTGCTTTAGAACTTTTTCCTTCTAGGTTGTTTTCATCTGAAGACACCCACAAAGTCAGTCAAACAGCACAGTAATCTGACATGGCAAGTGGCATAATAGAAATTATTATTACAGCTATGGACCTTGAGGAACTGATAATATTAAGCAAGACAAAAATACGACAGGAATATACTGAGTGAGTGAGTCGCATGACTATCAGTTTATCAAAGTTATACCCAGTAATGGCGTACTCTGCCCAGCGGGCTCACTCAAGGATTAAATATAATTTCACAGAAAAGTTGCCAAATGACAACAATGGGTGCTGATATTTAATTAAAATTAAATAGGGTGAAAATGTCTCAGAAAAAAGTGGGGGAAGCTCAATGGCTGAAAATTGTAAGCATAAAGCTCAAAAATCCAAAGAATAAAAGAAATGAGGGTGCTTTTTTGAAATTCTTAATAAAATTGGAAGATGAGCCAAAAAATAGGGAGGCACCACATGACCATGATATATATATCATTTTCCTTTGTTGTATATAACGTTTCCATTTCTGCAACAGCAGGATACTGTCTGTATCAAATCTCTTTTAAATACACATAGTTTTATATACACCATAATTATAACCATTATTCTCATAATACAAACAATATAATCTTCCCTTCTAATCGCCCTATACAATTTAATCTATAATCAAGTATAATCCAGTGATAATATTGCTTATGGTATTATAGTTATATTTTATTCATATTATTTTATTGATTGTCCTTAATTATAAACTACTAACTTCTGCTTCTATTTTCTAACCATTTATAAAAATGGTTTATTTTTAACCATTATAAAATGGTTTATAAAATAGGTCCCAAGTTATATAATACTCTGTTTTCTCTTTATCCTTAAATTTCACAGTTAACCTGTCCATTTTGGCATAGTCTAATATTTTCTTTATTACATTTTCATCTATAGGTACATTTTCATTTTTCCAATTTTGTGCATACCTAATTCTCGCTGTCATTATCACATGTAACATTAAATATGTAATTATTTTATTATATTTTCCAGGTAATATACCTAGCAAGAACAATTCTGGTTTTAAATCTATTTGATGTGTTGTCGTTTCTTCTAACCACCTTTTTATCTTTAACCAATATTTTTTTGCCATTGGACAGGTCCACCACATATGGTAATAGGAATCCGGTATCTGTTTACATTTCCAGCACTCTGGTGATATGTTTTGGAACATCTTTGCCATTCTTGCTGGTAGCTAATGCCATCTGTAGAACATTTTGTTGTATATGTTGTTGATATCGTTTGTAGTTTCTTTTCCAAAGTTTTTGCCAATTGTCTAATTCTATAGTATATCAAAAAAAAATTTGGACACACTATCATAATTTCTTTTACATGTTCTTCTTCCATTTTAAAATTCAATAAATAGCTATATATATTCTTTATTAATTTATCATCTGTCCCTAGAAATATCTGATCTAATTCTAGGGTTACATGGCTTCTACACATACACACACACACATACACATCACACATAAACACCAGGAGGGAGGCAATATCTCAATTCTTACATGTATCCTGTGTGGAATTTCCATGTACAGTTTCATCCTATAGGAGATATTGAATACAGGGATATGCCATAATATAACATCTGTATCTCTCTGCTCTGGGAACTTAAGGGAAGGTAGACTATATATACCGTTCTGATTGGCCCCGAAAGAATATGTGATCATTGCAAAGAATATATGCTTGAAAGAAGCAAAAAACTTTCTGGAAGAATGTGCTTCTGTCCACTTTGTTATATGAAAGGGAAAACTAAGTGTCAAGAGAAGCAGACAAAGAAGCTGAGTGAAGTAGGAATGGGTTACTGAAGAAACGGGGTAGTAAAAGAAGAGCTTGGGTGAAGACTGGCTCATTGCTGAATGAATGCAGATGGAATAGAAAACCAAGTGACCAACATAAAAGAATTACACTGAGGTAATTTGGTAGCATTCCAAGAATAAAGTAGGATGAAATTGGAGAAAAAATATAGGAAGGAAGAGTTTGTCAGTCAAGAGGAAAAGGAAGACTGAGAAAGTCATGGTTGGATGGAGTTGATGAAATACCCACAAAGAGAGGTGAGGAATTTAAAGAACAAAGATCAATGTATGATGAGGTCAATTCTGGTTTGCAAGGAACAGCATGGAAGAGAGAGGAACAGAGAATTCATTGGCATAATTACTTTATTGGCTATACTTCCTTTCCATTTACTTATCTCATGCTTAATGTGTTTAGTTTACCATTTCTTTTCTGCCCTTTGCAGAACACAGCTTACCTCCAAAAGAAATTAGTCTGATCAATATTTATGGATGTAGGAAAGAAATGCCAATCAACCGAAGCACACACAATAACGTTTATATAGTGAAAGCAGGCCAGATAATCTAGTATAATTCATCCAATGACATTCACACCCTTCCAATAGAAAAGTGCTCCCTAGCTGATGAAAAATCACCCAGGAGGTGTCAACCTGGTCTCCATAGGCAGAGTTCCACAATTAGATGGAGCTAATAAGGAAGTTTTCTTCTTGTTTGTAGTTACTGCATCTCTGCCTCAGTAGAGATAATGAGTCCTTCTCAGTAAAGGATCTCTCTGGTCAGAAGCAGGAAGTCTGATATGGATGTGGTCTCAAAGGTGAAGTGGAAGAGAATTTGAAAACATTTGTGACATAATATGGTGTCAGGTGAAAGCAATCGGAATTACTTGTGAAGAGTCTCAACAGCAGTTTATTTATAGTGAATTGTGTTACAAGAATCTCACTAGATTGACTGCATTCTCCTGGGAACAAGATAAGTGTTAGATCAGAAGGATTTAAACATTTGGGGCAGGGGAGATCAGGTGTTTGGGTCTCTGAATTTGAAGTTACTGTTTTGCAGTAACTTCAAATTCAGCCCCCTCTTAACCCCTTCCCCAGTAGCTGGAGATTCCATCGGGCCTCCATTATTAAGAGAGGGGAGGGGAAACATGAAAACAACCTTTCTAGCCCTGTCCAAACTTTTTTTATAACTATTCCCAAGGGAGCACTTTAATCTGTCACATTAAGAAATACCCACACCCAACCCATCATCTAATGGCGTTTCACAGAGAAAACCCAATTGAGCAGCCCAACTTTAAAAGCCACATATTCAATCTAGGTTTAATGAGTTGAACAGTTCCCAAAATTAGCCAATTAATACATTCAGCCATAAGTCATGGGCATACCTCAGGTTTTCCTTGTAGAGTAAATAAATCGGATATTCAGCTACGGCGTACACAGCGGCTACAAGATGCTTTTTCTTATGGATGGACATCATAAATTAAAGAGCTTTGCTCAGGCAAAAACATACCCCCCAAAAAACACACGCACGCACACTGCAGCATACCTAATTTTTCTCTTGAACAAAAACATATAGCAAACAATAGTTATAGAAAGGGAGTTTCAAAAGATAACACTGTGCTAGAAAATTGTTTCTTTGAACATTACAAGTGTGTATCTTTGACAAATTGTTCCTCCCTCAGCCCATTTGTCCAAACAGGGGCAAGGCTGATTATGTTACTTCCAAAGGTTTTGTTTAGCCAAACTCATTTTCTAAACAAGTTTCTGCTGAAGAGGCTGTCGGGTTTTTCTAATGCTTCTCAGTATATTGTTTTTATTGCAAAGATGCAGTGTCCTTGATGTGATTTTTCCACCCCAAACGCATGATGATGATGATGATGATGATGATGATGATGGTGATGGTGATAGTGATGATGATGCAGAAGGTACCAAGAAAGAACTTTAATGAAAAGGAAAAAAATGTACCCCAAAGTGAGCCAGGTTCCATTCTCCACCACTTTTTGTAACCTTATATTGTTAACTATTTTCGCCTACTCCTCGAAACACTTTATTATTGGAGTCTTACTCTATTATTACAAAACATTTTCAGCTCTACTAGAGCTGTCAGGGACGCGACTCTGCTCATTTCTTGAAACTAATAACATTCAATGGATTGAATCTAGATGGGCTGTTCCATGAACAGAAGGCTCCATTGATTCACAGAACGCACTTGGAGTAAGTAAACAATCCCAACCAGCAGTATAGCAATAACAATAGCACTTAGACTTATATACCACTTCATAGTGCTTTACAGCCTTCTCTAAGCAGTTTACAGAATCAGCATATTACTCCCAACAATCTGGGTCCTCATTTTACCAACCTTGGAAGGATGGAAGGCTGAGTCAACTATGAGCCGCTCAGAATCGGTCTCCTGGAGTGAGCAGTGAGTTAGCCTGCAGTATTGCAGTCTGACCACTGCACCACCATGGTGTAGTGCCCTTTACAGATAGCCCTCGACTTATGACCACAACTGGGATCAGAATTTCTCTTGTTTCTAACCTTTTTTTTAGCCATGGCTATTAAGCAAATCACTACAGTTGTTCAGTGAATCCTAGCTTCGTTAAGCAAATCCAACTTACCCCATTGACTTTGCTCATCAGAAGGTGTCTGAGAAGTTTGCAAATGGCAATCACGTGATCCCAGAATGCTGCAATTGTTGTAAATACATGCCAGTTGCCAAGCACTCAAATTTTGATCACGTGGTCTCTTTTTGCAGTTGTAAGTGTGAAGAACAGTCATAAGTCGCTTTTTTCAGTGACATTTTAACTTCAAATGGCTACTCAATGAATGATTAAGTGACTCATATGACTGCAAGGCAAGGATATTACTTCTTAAGTTGCACATGAGTTAAACTGGAGCAGCTCCATTCTAAGCAAGGGAAATGTTACCAGCAATAGCAATAGCACTTAGACTTGTATACCACTTCACAATGCTTTTACAGCCCTCTCCAAGTGGTTTACAGAGTTAGCATATTGCCCCCAACAAACTGGGTCCTCTTTTTACCAACCTCGTAAGAATAAAAGGCTTTGTCAACCTTGAGCTGGTGAGACTCGAACTGCAATACTGCAAACATTCTAACACTGCACCACCATGACTCTAACATCCTATCTGCTTTTCTACTCCAGGATTGATCTGATCTAATAATGGAAGAACTCAGGTTGACATTTTAGGTATGATTGCTCTTTTACGTGAAAGTTATGGCAGCATCTGACTGACTTCTGATGACTTTGAAAAGCTAAGCAAGATTAAATGTGGTTGGGATTTGGGTGGGAAATCACCAAGGAAATCCCAGGGTTATAGTCTGGTACTTGGAACTAATAGTAATAATCAAGACAATGTAAATAACAAGTCATTTCTGGATTACAATACTGTGTATGCATAATGTAGAGCAGTGGTTCTCAACCTGTGGGTCGGAACCCCTTTGGGGGTCGAATGACTCTTTCACAGGGGTCGCCTAAGACCATCGGAAAACACATATTTTCAATGGTCTTAGGAATAATTTTATGGTTGGGGGTCACCACAACATGAGGAACTGTATTAAAGGGTCGCAGCATTAGGAAGGTTGAGAACCACTGATGTAGAGCATATGATAGATATTTATTTACGTATCTTATTTTAACTAATTAGCCTTATGGCTTTAAATGAAAAGTAGCAACCTGTCTGATTATTTCAAATATTGAATCACCATGTCAGGACCCAGCTAGACACACTGACTTTATCTAAATATGTGAACAGATGAATGGAAGTTGGGGATTCAGCTCAAAATGAGGAAACAGGTTTAAGCCTTGCCATCCCAAAACTGGCACTAGAGAATTTGGACCTTGAACTGGTCAAGGCCACCAGCATGGACGACACATAAAAATTATTGCAAGGTGGATCCTCTAATTGCAAGGAAATAGTAACGATTAAAGAGGAGGTTTTGAGGTATGGACTTTAAGTAATCAGGAATATTCAGTTTTAATTGTACCTGGGATATCCCGGTATGTTTATGGTTCCTCTTCAAGGGGATTCACCCATAGAACAACTTCTCTAGCACTCTTTTCTTTGATGTCTTGGAAAGTACCTTCTACTTCAATTCATGACCTCTATATCTGCTCACCTTATTTAGGCTGCTTATTGGGAAGCTGACTTTTGGTTTGAATCAAAACATTGCTACATCTTAGCCCTCTGCCATTTAGATTGAAGATTAGGAATTGATTCATGGCTTGCTGAGCAATGTCTCGGAGAGTTATGACCCAGACTGTTTCTGTTTTGTCAGTGCTGCATTAGTCTGTGAAATATATTTTGTAGGCTACCAGACCCCAACTGTAAAAATTGAAATGATCAGTAGAAGACAACAAAGTGTTTGCAGATATGAAGCCTGAGGCAATTTCTATGTGAAATCATCTTGAAAAGACCAGTGAATGTTGGCTTCCAATATGCTGACTTCATAATTTCCAGTTCTTCTGATTTTTATTTTCACCATTCTGTGCAAAACCCACAATAACATGCCAGTGATGACAGTCACCAACTGCCCAATGAAAGTCACACCTTGGCATTTCAAAAGCATTACATTTTATAGTTTTCTATCCCGACGCCCCCCCCGGCCCCTCCTTCATCGGATCCAGTGACCGATCACAGCTAATCCGAGGCGCCTTCAGAGACAACATCATCTCTTCCTCTAATTCCATGTTCATCAACACCAGGAAATAAGAAAATTCAAAAATAAAAATACTATGTAGATATATAAGTTAGAAATGCATATAAACATAATTCTGCTTTAAGATAGTTGGAGAAAAGACTTGCTGAAAGTATACCAATATGTAACAATGTTGTGTTAGAATATATCTTCTTTTGTTTGAGGCCCCTTAGAAAGAGGCCCTGCTAAGGGGACATTCCTTAATGCCAAGGAGAGGGAGATAAGAAAAGGCCATGCTTGCAAAATATTTTATGGGTATAGTTATGGGGAGGTGTTGATGAACATGGAATTAGAGGAAGAGATGATGTTGTCTCTGAAGGCGCCTCGGATTAGCTGTGATCGGTCACTGGATCTGATGAAGGAGGGGCATGGGGGGCATCGGGATAGGAGGGGCATGGGGGGGGCTTCAAGACCGACTTCTGCCACCAATAGCCTCCCACCAGCCAGTTCGCTCCCACAGAGAGGGTCTCCTCAGGGTGCCATCAGCCAAGTTATGGCGACACCCAGGGGGAGGGCCTCCTCTGTGGGAGCCCCTGCCCTGTGGAATGAACTGCCCCCGGAAATGCATAAGATCTCCGACCTCCGTGTATTTCGCTGTGCCCTCAAGACCCTGTTGTTCCGCTAGGCCAGGCTATCAATGTAATGATTTTTAAATTGGGTGTTTAAATTTTGGGGTCTTAAATTTGAGCCGAAATTATTTAATAATTTTAATTATTTTTAACTGATGTCTGTCTTTGTGCTTTTAATAGGCTGTACACCGCCCTGAGTCCTTCGGGAGAAGGGCGGTATAGAAATAAATTTATTTATTTATTTATTTATAGAAAACTATAAAATGTAATGCTTTTGAAATTCCAAGGTGTGACTTTTGCCTCAAACCTCAGTTTGGGGTCAGCCTGAAAGACTCACCGCATTTTGCAAACTGCTATCATTATTATTATTTTCTTTTTAATAAAATCTCTTTGTTTTCATCAATCCATGCTTGTTGGTAGAAGTCATTTCCAACAAAAGCAAGCAGCAGGCAGAGGCATCTAAATAAAAATCATTGAGAATACAGAAAGTTGTTTATACTGATCCGTTTCACACATGATGCTAAATTCTAATTTTTTTTAAACTGTGGATTGTCAGAGAAGAGATAATGGATGATAAACAAAAATACCTGGATTCATCTCTGGCATTAGGTTGTATAAATATGGTCATGCCAAGGAACGTATTTGAATGTGTGTGACACATTCAAAGAGACACACTGCAAAAAGTGGATGGGCCATAATATATTGTTTTAATCTTTGAATTTCATATTAAAATATTATGTTAATTTCATTCATTAGTACTTTCCTTTTGCAAGGACTCATGGTACATTAAAAGTAAACTTGCCCAAAGGTACAAGTCATAACCATGTGATTCAAGCTATGCGGTTGTTTGCACACTGCATATACAAAGGGAATAGGTCCTCAATCATAGATTTCAGCCACCATCTTGATTGTTTAAGCCAACACCAGCATAGATGCCACCACACAGAAGCAAAGAAAGAGAAGGCTGGACCACCACTACTCACTCCTTCCTTCCTTCCTTCCTTCCTTCCTTCCTTCCTTCCTTCCTCCCTCCCTCCCTCCCTCCCTCCCTCCCCCCCCTCTCTGTCTTTTTCTCTCTTCTCTCCTCCATGCAGGAAATAAAGGGTATGGAAACCCAATCAAAGGAGAAAAAAGAAAGAAGCCATTCAAACCTACATGAGGAGTGTTAGTTTATTTTCAAGTATGTTCTTTAATATTGCAGGCACTTCCTTCTTCTTTTTTATTTCTGACTGTCAATGTCAGAATAGTCAATGCAGTGATTAATATGGAAGAGTCTAAAAGGGAGTGCCCCCCCTCCATCATCCTTGGTCACCTCTGTATTTTCCCCTATGCCTACAGATGTCTGTGTGTTCTTTTTGTTGCCAGAGACTTCCAGGACCCAGATCTGGGCTACAAGCTAGCCTCCTTTCTCTCTGCTTGTACAGATCCATGTTGTTCTTGCAACCTAGTTTTCCTCCTCATCTTCTATGCTTTTCCTCTGCAATGCTTTTCCTTAGCAATGAGAGCAGACCTGGGGACAGGGGTGGGTTCTACTTACCTTTACTACCAGTTTGCAATGGGATTGCGCGTGCACCAAGCTTCTGCACATGCGCAGATCGCCTATGATGACATCCGGGGCAGTGAGTGGAGCCTCCTGTTGGTTTTATTACCGGTTCCTGCAAACTGGTCCGAACCGGGACAACCCACCACTGCCTGGGGAGTGAAGTGAGCAGAGAAAAACCTAGTAGTCAGGCAGTGGTTAGGATCATAGAAATAAATGCTCCCTTGTTACAAACAGAGGAGGCGCATGGCCAGTCAACTGGCTGCTCAACACCGGTACATTTTTTTAAATTTTTTTTTTAAATTTGATTTATATGCCGCCCTTCTCCGGGGACTCGGGGCGGCTTACAATGCGTTAAGCAATAGCCTTCATACTTTTGTATATTTATACAAAGTCAGCTTATTGTCCCCACAAACTGGGTCCTCAATTTACCTACCTTAGAAAGGATGGAAGGCTGAGTCAACATGAGCAGGTTTTGCACATAACAGAATAACAGAGTTGGAAGGGATCTTGGAGGACTTCTAATCCAATCCCCTGCTCAAGTATAAGACCCTATATCAGCAATGGCTAACCTTTTTGCCATCGCATGCCAAAAGCGAGGGGAGGATAGGAGTGTTGTGCGCATGCGTGCCCACATCCATAATTCAATGTGCCCTGCCCCCCACATATGCACACATGACACACACCCTCCCATGCTTTTGACATGGGATGGCAGGATGGGCCCAATAGGCCTGTTTTTCGCCTTCCCCAGGCTCCAGAAGCTTTCTTGGAGCCTGGGGAGGGCGAAAACGGCTTTCCCCATCCCCCTGGAGGCCAGAAACAGCCCATTTCCCGACTTCCAGTGGGCCCAGAAGGCCCGAAAATCACCTGGCCAGTGCACACATGCACGCTGGAGCTGAACTAGGGCAACGCTTGCGTGCCCACAGATATTTTTTTTTTATTTTACTTCAAATTTATATACTGCCCTTCTCCCTAGGGACTCAGGACGGTGTACAGCCAAGTAAAAACACATAGTACATAAATTAAGAACAGATTAAAAGGAAATATCTCAATTTGGCCCAAAATTTAAAAAGACAAACGAATTTAAAATCATTTAAAAGGATTTGTTAGGCCAGCCCGGCTTGTTGGAAAAGGAAAGTTTTAAGGGCACGGCGGAAGGCACAGAGGTCTTGGATTCTCCTTATCTCTGGGGGCAGCTGATTCCAGAGGGTGGGAGCCCCCACAGAGAAGGCCCTCCCCCTGGGGTCACCAGCCTGCATTGCTTGGCTGATGGCACCCCGAGGAGGCCCTCTCTATGGGAGCACACGGGTCGATGGGAGGTCGTCAGTGGCAGAAGGCAGTCTCGAAGATAACTAGGTCCTATGCCATGGAGTGCTTTAAAGGTGGTAACCAACACCTTGAAGCGCACCCGGAAGACCACTGGGAGCCAGTGCAGCTCGCGCAAGAGCGGTGTTATGCGGGAGCGCCATGCAGCTCCCATAATTACCCGCGCGGCCGCATTCTGGACCAGTTGGAGCCTCCGGGTGCTCTTCAAGGGGAGCCCCATGTAGATATGGCTCCACGTGCCACCTGTGGCACTCGTGCCATAGGTTCGCCATCACGGCCCTATATCATTTCAAAGAAATGGCTGTCCAATTTCTTTTTAAAAACCTTCAGTGTTGGAACGCCCACAGTATCTGGAGGCAAGTTGTTCCACACAGGTTAATTGTTCTCACTGTCACGAAATTTCTAGATTGCTCATCTCTTTGATTAGTTTCCATCCATTGCTTCTAGTGCTTTGGGGAATAGGTTGACCCCCTCTTCTTTGTGGCAGCCCCTCAAATATTGGAAAACTGCTCCCATGTCACCCCTAGTCCTTCTTTTCATTAAACTGGACATACCCAATTCCTGCAACCGTTCTTCATATGTTTTAGCCTCCATTCCCTTAATCATCTTTGTTGCTCTTCTTTGCACTCTTTTTTTGGGACTATGCACCTTGGCTACCACAAAGCATGACTTTGTCCTGCCATACGGAGCGATGTTGTGACCTGAACCCAGCACCTCATGCATGCAAAGCCTTGTAGTACCACTGAACTACAGAGACCGGATCCCAAAGAAAGGCGCATGTGGGTGATCCTTCTCTGTGCCTGCAAAAGGCTGGAACAGGCATCCTTGCCTCCCCAAAAGAAGAAAAATCCAAACCTGTGTACAAGCAGCCAAGTTCTAGCCGCCGTTTGCTATCTTTGTTCTCACTTTCTGCCTAATGTACTTATCTCTAGCTGGCTTAGAAATAATCTCTTTTAGCTGGATGCTTGTCTCTGTCCATGAACTGTGGAGAGATTTTTTTTTCCCCCACAAGCTATAGTGTTTGGGTTCTTTTTTTTTTTTTTTCTCTCTTTCTTTTTTTTTTTTCCCCTAAAAAAAAAACTCTGACTGGCCTTGGATCAGTAGAAGCTACGAATCTCCAAAAGTCAACCTTACAAAGGAATTGACAGTTCATTACCTGACTTTATGCCATCAATGAAACTGCAGGGAAGCTCATTCATCTTGTGCCACCATAGCAACCAGGAAGGGGGAAAGGGGGGGGTGAAAGGAGGATAGTCTTGATGATAGCTGATAGCTTGCTTTGCATGGCCGACGCTAAATTCCTTACCTAGGAAAGCAAATGCTTCCCATTCAGGTCGGGTTGTGTTAATAAAACTCTTGAAGCTTAACATAAGTAAATATTGCCAAACAATGTTAGTTTCCACATTGGCTCGGAAGAAAAGACCCCACTTAGCCATTAGATGAGCTTTAGAGAAGCCAGTGAGATGCAGCAACCGAAATGGGCAAACCCTCCTTTCTTTCAACTTCGTGCAGGCATGGTTTCACAAAGCTGAAAGATACAACAGCAATCAGAGATAGGAGAAGAAAGCCCAAGCCCAAGCACTGCCCCTTTTTTTCTTTTCTTTTCTTTTCTTTTTTTTCTTTTTCCTGCTTCATAAATCATCCTGTTGATGCCGATGCAGCCAATAAAGCAAGACCCGGTTAAGAAAGCATTCTTTCTTTATTTCTAATAAATAGTAAATGATCGATGCTGTGTATGGAAGAATGTACAAGAAAAACGCAGTATTTGGGAGAATGATTTACTGATACTCGCTGAAAAGTGAGCTTTGGAGCACTGTAAAATGCCAGATGTTCAAATGTAGAAATGACTGAAATAATTGCAAAAGGCTTTAAAAGGAGAGGGCTGGCTATTTGAGGGGAGAACGGAATAGCTGCTATTTCTCTTTATAAATCCATGCTCCCCCATCTGAAATAGCAGGGGCTCAAGAGTTGCAATTGAAGTCTCGAATTTCTAAAGACAAAGCAGAGTTTTTCCATTTCCACAAGCCAACCCTTATCTCCCCGCCGCTGTGGCATCTGTAAGACAATGAATTAGATGTGTCCCAGAATAGTAATTCTCAGTTCACTGTAAGCAAGTGTTGTGCCTGCCTCTTCTCCACTCCGCCACACCCGCACGACCAGCCCCCAAAGATTGAAAGAAGTGGGAAAGTGCTATATGGTGAATGTGTACAGCAAAACATGACTAATAGGATGTGAATTTATGAATTGCCTGCCATGAATGGGTTTTCAGCTAGCAGTCCTGGTATCTTTTGCAATATATCAGAAGCCATCAGAGCTTTAATGGTACAGGCAGCCATTTTGGACGCTTATGGGTGTCAAGCAAAAATATTGCTCTGTCCTTTTGGGGGAAAGCCTGAGCTGGACAGGCCAAGAAAGGAACATGGTCCCTTTCACACCGTCTCCAGGAAGATGATAGCACTTCAGGTATTTGAAAGGCACATAAAAGAAAGATAAGAGGACTCGAAGCCAGCAATGAACTGACAATCACTCTCTCAGGGATTCAAACTTGGGAATATATTGCAAGCTTTTCTCCTTCCTGAGGGAGAAAAACGCTACCTATTCAAAGCAAAATCCTGATAACAGTGCGAAAGCTTTATAGGTAGTCAGCGACTTACGACCTCAATTGAGCTCCAAAGCTTCCGTAGCAAAGCAAGACAGTTGTGAAGTGAATTTTGCTTCCATTTTATGGCCTTTCATGCCACAGTTGTTAAGTGAACCACTTTTAGTTATTGAATTAGTAACAGGGTTGTTAAGTGACTCTGGCTTCCACATTGACTTTGCTTGTCAGAAGGTCACAAAAAGTGATCACTTGATCCCAGGATATTGCAACCATCATAAATACGTGCCAGTTGCCAAACTGTCAAATTTTGATCATGTGACAAATGGAGATGCTACAACAGTCATAAGTATGAAAAGCTTAAGTTACTTTTTTCGGTGCTGTTGTAATTTTGAATGGCCACTAAATGAATGGTTGTAAGTCGAGGACTACCAATATTTGTCTTTGGGATCACCCTGTTTCAGTTTCTAGGGAAACCAGAAGGACCCATGCCGGTCACTTAGATGTGACTTTCCTGCCTGAGCATTTGATCACTGTAGCTTCCCATTTTTTTGAAACTCTCCCATAGACCAATAGCAATAGCACTTAGATTTAATATACTTCATGGTGCTTTACAGCCCGCTCTAAGCGGTTTACGGTGTCAGCATATTGCCCTCAAAAAATCTGGGTCCTCATTTTACCGACATCGGAAGAATGGAAGGCTGAGTCAACCTTGAGCCAGTCAGGATCGAACTGCCAAACTGCTGGTAGCTGAGAGTCAGCAGAAATAGTCTGCAGCATTGCATTCTAACCATTGCGCCACGGCGGCACCAATCACATGTTGGTATGGAATTACAGTAGGTAAAGCCTTCACTTCACTTCACTTCACTTCACTTGATTGTTGGCTGCCCTGGCCTGCACATATAATGGATGGTTCTTTACATGGACCAGCTGTACTCCAGGGACTGGAAGATTGACTTCTTTGCTTAAGTACTTATCTCAAAGGGGTTCTCTAGCTGTCCTGCTAGGGCTATTGCTCCTACGTACTTCTCCAAATAGTTCCAGAGGCCATCTGTGGCTTAATGCTACCATACTGGGTATAGTTATGACCATCTATTTCAGCAGGAGGAAATTAGTGGGCCTTGAGCTAATTTTGCACAGCCTTTGGCCTAATTTCAAATGCTCTCTCTGAGAGCTCAATTAAAATTCTTGTAAGTGTTACCTGTCTCTTCTCTTCTATGCTGCCAGCTGCTCAGGATAACGATAAGGTCTGCAAGTGACGGGGAAGGAAGGAAAGAATGAAAAAGTGATCTGTTTCCATTTTGGCTCTGACTCTATCTACGGTTTTCTTTAGCTGTACACATTTTGTGGTTCTCAACAGATGATCCACTAAAAGGAAAACAGAGGAAAAGGGAGCATAGGGCATTGATCTATTGTGTACATTATCTGTAATTTGGTACAGCCTTCCATAACCTGATGCTCTTTAGAGATCACCAGTTATAGAAGTTCTAGTAGTCTATGAAAAACGATGAATTATTTCTGCAATATATTGCAATTCTCCTTAATTGCCTTATTCATGGCATGGATGGGGCAAAGTTCATTTTTGATCTCTGTGTCATCACTTTGACAATTCATGGCTTGAAGCTTCCTGCTGTGTTGAAAGGAGAAGCTCAGAGAAAAGTATAGTGCAGAAGTATACATGGAGCTGGCAAATACGGAATTGAAGTCATAATCTTGGGACAATCAAATCTTCCTGACTGAGGTAGCAACACTTCTTTTAGTTCTGGACTATGGACCTATAAAGAATCAGAGCATATGGCTGACAGCTAATCCTTGACTTACAACCGCAATCGAGCCCAAAATTTCTGTTGTTAGGTGAGACATTTGTTAAGTGAGTTTTGCCCCATTTTATGTCTTTTCTTGCCTCAGTTGTTAAGTGAATCACTGCAGCTGTTAAGTAGTAAGACAGTTGTTAAGTGAATCTGGCTTCACCATTGACTTTGCTTGTCAGAAGGTCACAAAATGGGATCATTTTGGGACTTTGGGACACTGCAACTGTCATAAATATGAACCAGTTGCCAAGCATCTGAATTTTGATCACATGATCATGAGGATGCTGCACTGCTCGTAACTGTGAAAAACGGTCATAAGTCACATTTTTCAGTGGTGGTATAACTTTGAACAGTCACTAAATGAACTGTTGTAAGTCGAGGACTACCTGTATTCTGAATATTTAGATTATCCCTGAATTGTGGGCTCTGCATATATCATGATTCATTGTTGAGATATAATGCTACTTGTATGGACCATTTTCAAGCAGAGAAAAATAGACTGTAGGATGTTACTAAGGAGATCATAGCAGCTTATGGCATGATAGTCCTCAACCCAGGGGTGAAATGCTCCCGGTTTGGACTGGATCGCCTGATCCAGTAGCGATGGAGGCGGGTGGTTGGGAGAACCGGTAGCAAAAATTCCTGCCCCCCCCCCATTGCCCAACTGAGCCACGCAATCATCAGAGACTTTTTTTTTATTTTTAAAAGCATTTATTCTACAACCTCTTTGGCCGAAAAAATGCTTTTAAAAGTTTTTTAAAAAAAACCTCTGATGATCACGCGGCTCAGCTGGGATCATCAGAGGCTTTTAAAAGCATTTTTTCTACAACCTCTTCAACCAACGAGGTTATATAAAAAATGTTTTTAAAAGGAAAAAAAGCCTCTGCCGATCAGGCAAGTCAGCTGGGATCGCCAGAAGCTTTAAAAAAAAAAAGCTTCTGCTGATCAGGCAAGTCAGCTGGGATCGTTAGAGGCTTTAAAAGCAATTTTTTACAACCTCTTCAGCCGAAGAGGTTGTAGAAAAAATGGTTTTAAAAGTTTTTTTTAAAAAAAGTTGGCCATGCCCACTCAGTCATATTACCCCCACCACCATCAAGCCACACCCACAGAAACGGTAGTAACACATTTAACATTTCACCACTGCCTCAACCTCAACTGTTCACGTGATCAAAATTCAGCCGCTTGGCAACTGGCATGTATTTATGACAATGACAGTGGCCTGGAGTCACATGATCACCTTTTGCGACTTTCTGACAAGCAAAGTCAATGGAGACGCCAGATTCACTTATCAGCCAGGTTATTAATTTAATTTAATTTAACAACTGTGGCAGGAAAGATTGTAAAACAGGACAACACTCTCTTAACAATTGTCTTGATTAGCAGCAGAAAGTTTGGGCTCAATTGTGGTCGTAAGTCAAGGACTACCTGTATGTCCGATATTTATACATGGCTGAAAATGTTACCTTTTTCCTTGAGGGAAAAAGGCTGCATTTTGAGCACCTTAAAATAACGTGCTGGATCCCCACACAAAATACAAATGACAGTTTTGATTTCTTTATCCAAAACATTTTTGAGTTTCAGGCAGCATCCCAAGGCAGCTTATATTGAAGAAAAATCATCCAAATCCTTGAGCGACAGTGACCTTCAATAATAAAACAGTAAAAAAAATAATAGAATGATAAAAGACATCCAGCCCAACGAATAATAAAATCCAAATACAAGAGCACCTTAAAAAAAAAAAAAGAAAACCAAAAAGTCAAGATCAGACCAATAAAACACAGAGAGGGAAAGGCCAGATCGAGCAGGATATACATGTAGGGTTGTTTTTTAAATCTTCCAGGTCATGTTTTTGCTGTCAGCATGGGTAACAGCTTGGAAGGACTAAAAATAAAACAAAAATCCAGGTCTTAATGTTGAATATATTTGGAGTGCAACAGAAAGGATTTTTTTTCTTAGTTAGACCCAAGCCAACCTTGGCTGACCTCAAGAGAGAGAGAGAAAAAACTAAGCAAGATTAGTTAGCGCTTGAATGGAAGATCAAAACAAGATTTCAGGGCTATAGGCTACCCTGGGAAGTCAAAATATCACCCAAGAAGACAGCAGAAACAACTTCCATATAATTACCAACAAAAAAAAAACCCACGTGAGTGTATTCATACTGTCCGCGGGAGTCAAGCTAATTCACATTATTAGAACTGATAATGGCCATTTTAAAATTGTGTCCACATTGATCAAATTGCAATTGAAATCTTTTCCAGGCCTTTTCAGATTTCATGACACGTACAGCCCATCTTCACCTTTTGTTTTTCAACTGCTACTCTGTGGGCCAGGATTTCTCGGTTCTAATTTTATGTACAAGAACAGGTTTTAGAAGAGATTTTGTAAATTAATGCATCAGTGATTCTACAGCTATTGCTGGACTTGTATTTCTACCCGTTCCACCCAGCCCAGTGAATAGTGGCTGGAGAATATTTGGAGAGCCACATTCCTGACCTAAAGTTCTGCAAAAAAAAAAAAAAAATCTATCACTTTTATATTTGAAGTTACCATATACCTCACAACAGTGACATATATTATATTTCATTCCAGAAGCAGATCTGAGAAAGAGCTACATTTTATACTTCTAATTTTAAAAAAAAGAAGGACCGGAAGTTGCTCTTTCAGTAACTTCTAATGTACAGATAGTCCTTGCCCTACAACCACAAATGAGCCCAAAATTTATGTTGCTAAGTAAAACATTCATTAATAGCAGTAGGACTTAGACTTATATACCACTTCACAGTGCTTTACAGCCCTCTCTAAGCGGTTTTACAGAGTCAATACAGATATTGCCCCCAACAATCTGGGTCCTGGATAAGTGAGTTTTGCCCTATTTTAGGACTTTTTTTGCCTCAGTTGTTAAGTGAATCACTGCAGTTATTAAGTTGGTAACACCAGAGGTGGGTTTCAGCAGGTTCTGACCAGTTCTGTAGAACCGGTAGCGGAAATTTTGAGGAGTTTGGAAAATCGGTAAATACCACTTCTGACTGGCCCTGCCACATCTATTCTCTGCCTCCCGAGTCCCAGCTGATTGGGAGGAAATGGGGATTTTGCAGTAACCTTCCCCTGGAGTGGAGAGGGAATGGAGATTTTATAGTATCCTTCCTCTGCCACGCCCACCATGCCACGCCCACCAAGCCATGCCACATCCACCAAGCCACACCCACAGAACTGGTAGTAAAAAAATTTGAAACCCACTACTGGGTAACACGTTTGTTAAATGAATCTGGCTTCCCTATTGATTGTGTTGTTGTTGTTGTTGTTGTTGTTGTTGTTGTTATTATTATTATTATTATTATTATTATTATTATTATTATTATTATTTCTATGCCGCCCACTCTCTGAGGACTCTGGGCGGCTTGCACCAAAGACAGTATACTAAATAGCATATTGCCCTCAACAATCTGGGTCCTCATTTTACCCACCTCGGAAGGATGGAAGGCTGAGTCAACCTTGAGTCGGTGAGATCTGCTGAACAAGCAGTCAGCTGAAGTAGCTGCAGTACTGCACTCTAACCACTGCGCCACCTCGGCTCGACTGTGTTAGTCAAAAGGTCACAAAAGGAGATCCATGTGAGCCCTGGGACATTGCAACCATCATAAAGATGAACCAGTTGCAAAGTATCCAATTTCGATCACGTGACCACACGGATGCTGCAATGGACGTATATGTGAAAAACGGTCATAAGTCACTTTTTTCAGTGCTGCTGTAACTTTGAACGGTCACTAAATGAACTGTTGTAAATTGAGGACTACCTGTAATCTGAAATATACCTTAAATATTGCACAGTTCAATCTAGATTTCTGAAAACAAACCACAGATATCACGTGAGTTTCTCAAGGCTTTTGGTTGTTTACATTTGGAGCAGAATGCGGCAACCATTTAACCTTTGGTGTGATCCAGCAAAGCAATTCCTACATCCTGACTTTCCATGTCACTTACATAATCCTCAAGAAGGTCTTTTGAACCCCTTCCATTATACTGGTCATGCTGACGATAGAAAATAGACTTGTTTAAGAAGACATCTGAACTATGTTGAACATTTCTATATATGCAGAGAGCATGTTGTGAAAAGCTTTTAATGATAGCTAATGAATCAGGCTGAGTGAGGCAATGCAAATAGTAAACAATGTTATTACAGCAATTTATAAATATCTTTGATTATTGAAAGCAGCTGCTCAGTAATGGAGTTCTAAAATATGTGTTAAAAAATAAATTGGGAAAAGTGATTTGAAGCCAACCAACTGAGTGTCAAAATGATGCTTGTTCACCTGTTTGTCAACACAATTCCAGAAGATGATTTTAGGTTGTTTTAGTTCCTTCTCAGGGCAACAGGGAAGGGCAGAGGTGATATATAATACATTTCAAACTTATCCAATGATCCTTATTCAACTGAAAGGGACTTCATTTACACTTGGTCAACTATAAGGGGCTCCAAGTCTAAACACAGAGGAAAGGTTTAGCGGTTGAAATCAAACATCCTGTAATCTAAATCAATATTCCAAGGTACAATCAAAATGAAGAAGTGCAAAAACAAACAATGAGGTATACAACAATAAGCCAACTCTCTTTATGTTCCTCTGCAGTGGTCAGACAAATCAGGTTAGCTCCTTTTTATATGCACCCAGTCATGAATTCTGTTCTGTCCACTTACTGCACGATTCTATTCTTCAAAAGAATAAGAATGTTTGCAGTTATTGTAACTCTTCCTGCCATTTTAAAGACATCTTTTTTATTCCCCACTTACATATGCTGGTAATCAAGATTTCTTTTCACTTCCATTTTTGTACGCATTTTTTTGAGCTGGTAAATCCATTGCAAACTGAATGAATGAATAAAATGAATGATAACTTTGTTTCAGTCCTTTTAGTGTTAATGAGGTTAATTTGCATAAAATGCAGATTAAAAACATTTACAAACATCTGTAGCTTGGAAATATGTATTTTCCAAAAGTTAAAGATTGCATTCCTGGAATAATGCAAATATTTTACTAATGTATTTATTAAGACAGTCCATACTATTGGCTAAAAAAAGGGGGAAGAATTACAAATAGATTAACAAGCAGGAAAGCAAATACTCTTATATTATAGATCAGAGTGGAGAAGGAAAAGAAGAAAAAGAAAAGGGAATTATGAAGGAGTATAAATTTTGGAGTATAAATCAGGAACGTTTATAAGCATATAGAAGTAGGCTCAAAATAGAACATTATAACCAGAGGCATCCATGGGGCAGTAAAAGAAAAGTGAAGATGACAATTTTGGCTGCATGATTATAGTGACTACCCTGATTTTTTGACTAACATATATTGTTATTTTTTTTATTATTTATTTATTTTTCTCATCTTTGAACTGCTCATCTCTCCCAGAGAGGGATTCTGAGTGGTGTACAACTAAGTATTAATCTATAAAATGATTGTCAACTTCCAACTGAACCTGGCAGCAGCCATTTTTCTGTTCTTCAGTTGCCACACTGAGGGGGAAGGAGGTTGGAATGCCTTACTAGACACAACAGAGAGTTTTCATCTGAGAACCAAGGTCATCTCTACTGGCAACGGATAAGGCAGGGGAAGGAGTGCTGAGAACCTGTCAATTAACTCAATTGGCCAACGTGACCTGTGACACTTGGGGATGGGGTTGTTTCCTATTTTAATTATACTGAAAACCACGGGAAAGGTTTAGAGCTGTTTTTCCTTTGAAGCTGTGCCAATATGATGTACTAAATAAATAAGAGCTTTGAGGAGGATCCTAGTCTCAGAGTTCTGTTTTGCTTGGGTTCATTTGTCAAAAACGTGACAATGATATAAAAGTTGAAAAAAAATCTAGAAATAGGAAAGGATGATCAAACATTGCTAAAATTAATTAAAAGGCGAAGGGAGAGCCCTCAGGCACCAACCAGCCCCATGGCTGTATGTTCCTCTGGGTTCCCCACATAAAGCCACAGAGCCATATTTTGACTACTTTTGAGAAAGGCAGGACAATCAGGGGCCTGCCTCGCCTCTGAGGCATATATAAATACTCGTGCATCAGTGGTGGGTTGCTACCAGTTCACCCCAGATCAGGCAAACTGGTAGCGACAGCGGCAGCAGCGGTGGAAGGCTCCGCCCAGATGCTTCTGCGCATGCGCAGAAGTGTTGTGCGAGCGTGCAAGCGCCCACGAGCAAACCGGTAGCAACGGGTTTTGAAACCTGCCCCTGCCCTGCATAGTACTGTGGTCTTTGCAACATGTTTTTGGTGATATGGAAGAGACTACTTTTCAGAACTTCAGATGAAAAAATTGCCATTTTCTAAAATCACTGTTTTCTTTCTGTATGATTTGGCCTTTGAGAAAAACTGATTCTTTGCTGTTTCTTCTAAGTTTATTATAATTATTTTTTTTAATGGTTACTTTTGAATTCTAGTAAAAAAAAAACCTAAATGTTTTGTTTTTTAAAGCCTAAAATCTTTCCTATTGATCCGACTATTATCCGAGTAGGCTTTCTCAGCTTTCTCATCATTCTTATTAGAATCTTCTTAATATTCTGAATAGTTCTGTATGACGGACTAATTTATTTGATGTCCCTTCTTTTTAATAATCAGCCAGGACCATGGCCCCATTCATACCTTTGGTTCTGGATCATCCCCGCATCAACTGTAATGTAAAAGAAACTCAGTATACCATAACCTCAACCATAAAGAGCTGAGGTGGTGCAGTGGTTAGAATGCAGTACTGCGGGCTACTTCAGCTGACTGCTAACTGCAATTCGGCAGTTCAAATCTCACCGGCTCAAGGTTGACTCAGCCTGCCATCCTTCCAAGGTCGGTAAAATGAGAAGCCGGATTGCTGGGGCCAATATGCTGACTCTGTAAACCGCTTAAAGAGGGCTGTAAAAGCACTATGAAGCAGTATATAAGTCTAATTGCTATTGCTAAAACTGAGTGGGATCAGATGCTTGTACGGAAGCAACATGAATCATAGGCCATGGGTTGAACTTGTAATATTGTCTTCCTTTCATGCTCTATGCAGTGTTTGCCTAGGCAGTCATGAATTAACATTAACTGTTGTGAAAAATCACATTAAATATTTTGATTCCAGAGTTGCAAAATTGAATTGCTTGTTTTCATTTTTAAATTGTTACTTTAAAATTTCATTTAGGAAAAATGTCTTGTTTACAGCCAAAAACATTACTGCTGCTATAGCCAAACAAAGGCATAGCTAATCAAAGCAGTTCCCACAGATTATTTGTTTGTTGTTGCTTTTGTGGTTATTATTTGAGTTACCATGGAAAACTATGCAGTGTTTTCAAATAAAGATGGGGGAAGCTGCATAAAATCCCACACAGAAAACTACACTTATTGTTAAAGTAGATTCATATTTTATTGGCACAAATATGGAAGAAGCTATATATTTTTAAAAAATCCATCAGCAGATGATGTTTTTGAAGCACTGACAATCAGTCCTCAGGGAAAATGAACTAAAAAGGGCTAATCCTGGATTAAAAGGTATGCAGATTTCTCTCATTTTAATGATGAATAAAGCTAAACAGAAACAAACAAAAAACTTCATGTTAAATAGCACAGACTGTAAAATCCGTTTGAAGGCAGCATAATGATTTAGATCAAGTAGATAATCCATTTCTCAAGATGACTTTGCCTCTCAGAATCTGGAGATGACTATCTGCTACGACAAGTTTCAGAACTACAAGTCAAGATCCATTTCACTGCAATGAAGAATAAAAAGAGAGTTTCTGGTAATTTCATATTTGGGCTATTTGTGATGTATATGGTCCTTGCATATGACCCTTCCCCAATTCTTTTTGGCCTCTATAGCAATAGCACTTAGACTTATATACCGCTTCATAGTGCTTTACAGCCCTCTCTAAGTGGTTTACAGAGTCGGCATATTGTCGCCAACAATCTGGATCCTCATTTTACTGACCTCCAAAGGATAGAAGGCTAAGTCAACCTTGAGCCTGGTGAGATTCGAACTGCCAAATTACAGGCAGCCAGAAGTCAGCAGAAGTAGTCTGCAATACTGCATACTAACTACTGTGCCAACTCAACTCATCATAACTCTTAGTAGCCCTAGGGCAGGAATGTCAAACTCACAGCCCACGGGCTGGATGTGTCACATGCTGGCCACGCCCACACCCAGTTTAGCAAAGGGGGGGACAGTCACAATATGTCATATGAAGATACCGTAATGACAGACGCGAGTTTGACACCCCTGCCCTAGGGCAAGGAAACATAGCTCCCTGAAATGTTCTTTTAATTCTTTAACCCCAGAACTGCCTGCCTGATCAGAAAGAGCCCTTAACATCAATCAATCCGAATAGAGCTGGAAGGGACCTTGGAGGTCTTCAAGTCCAACCACCTGCTCAAGCAGGAGATCCAGAGGTGGGTTTCAGCAGGTTCTGACCAGTTCTGGAGAACCAATAGCGGAAATTTTGAGTAGTTCGGAGAACAGGTAGTAAAAATTCTGACTGGCCCTGCCTCCATCTATTCTCTGCCTCCCAAGTCCCAGCTGATCAGGAGGAAATGGGGATTTTGCAGTATCCTTCCCCTGGAGTAACGGGGATTTTGCAGTATCCTTCCCCTGGAGTGGGATAGTAATGGGGATTTTACAGTATTCTTCCCCTGCCATGCCCACCAAGCCATGCCATGCCCTGCCCACCAAGCCACACCCACAGAACCAGTAGTAAAAAATTTTGAAATCCACCACTGAGGAGATCGTATACAATTTGAGACAAGGGGCTGTCCAGTCAGTTAAAAACCTCCAGTAACAGAGCACCCACAACTTCTGAAGGCAAGCTGTTCCACTGGTTAATTGTTTTCACTGTTAGGAAGTTTCTCCTTAATTTCAGGTTGCTTCTCTCCTTGATTAGTTTCCATCCATTGTTTCTTGTCTTGCCCTCTGATGCTTTGGAAAATAAATTGACCCACCTCTTCTTTGGGGCAGCCCCTCAAATACTGGAATACTGCTATCATGTCACCCCTAGTCCTTCTTTTCTCTTGACTAGCTATGCCCAGTTCCTGCAACTATTCTTCTTCATTAGTCCACCATGGTCTTCTTCCCCATAGCACATCACTATGGTTACCTTAGATATTCATTGTTGATTTCCCATCAGTATTTCACTTTTTTTATGGCATAAGGCAATCTCAGCCTTACCATTAGTTTATGGAAGATGCCTAGTTTTGTCTACCAAGTAATGTTGGTTGGTGGTTTATCAGATTTCTATACCGCCCATCACACTGGCATGCCTCTGGACAGTTTACAGATACAACAGTAAAATGATATAAAAGCTATAAGTAAAAAACAAGTTAAAAACTAAATTAAAACAAAGTTGAAAAGTCAGACTGGTTTGAAACGGTTGATCCCTGTCACTACACTTTTCCCTTTTAGTACACTTATGGTTACATTTTTTTCTACTACTTTACTGCTTGGTACAATTATAACAACATGATATATGGTGGCTGAATGTATAGACACCCTATAAACATTTTTCATTACATATCAGAAGCGGTGGACTTTACAAGAAGGCTTTTGCTGAGGACAGGATGGTTCACAATTGGTTGCCAATAGTTATTGCAACTAGGGGATAATTTTGTTTTGTTCGTTGTATTGAATGTACTTTTATTGGTCAATGACTGAAATAAAGATTGCCTCTGTCAGTCTAGACATGAGGGGGGGACGTTTTCACCTAAATAAGTAATGACAATATAAACAATGGCTTTAACATGGTTTCTGGTCTAAATTTTTTACATGATTAAAAATAAACATGCATAGCCAAAAGGGTGTATTTAAATGCATCATTGCCACATGATCGGAAGCTGGGCTGACCTAGATCAAAAAGGAAAGAGTCAAACATGATGCATAAACATATATACAGCAAGTAAGACTGCTGTTCTTCCTTCCCCTTTCTATACCCACAGCAATAAATATGAGAGAAGTATAAAAGATTTCATCAAAATCCTCGCTGCAACAGGAGAACATGAGACAAAACTTTATCTTGGATCACAAAGTTGAAGATAATAAACGCCAATATTTTATGAACACTTCGTAGGGTTGGCTCATCTTTGGAATTTTGCAAACTGTGGCCATAAAATATGGCTGTGTCATTATGGATGTAACAGCACAGACAGGATATTTTAAAATGTATTGCATTAATTTTAATGTAAGCATCTCTGTTTAATAAAGATCATATTTATGCTTTAAAAGCATATTTAAATCTGAGTGTTTTCCCAAAGAAATCCTCAATTCCTCAAATTCCTTCTGTTGCCCTTTCTTATTTTCCACTTCTTTCCGGTTACAGATTTGAACTGATGGTTTTGAAAGTGTTAGAAGCACAGCAGTCTGGGAAATAAGCAAGAATTCTATTGTCTGTCTTCAACAAAAACCAGAGTATGTTCAGCAAATCTCTGATGCCATTTAGTTAATCTGGACACTTAGTGACTAGGCTATATAATATTATATATGCTTGTGAGTCTTTTAGCTGTTCAACCATGTATGCACAATATTTAATTTCAGCACCCTCCATACCCATTTCAGGGGGAGAGGGGAAGCAGCATTCTCAGCAGCATCAGAATTACAGAAGGATTGTCTGATGCTTAAAATATTCCTCCTGGATAAATCAAAAATAAAAGAGTGGCTCTTCTTTTTATGGGAAAATCAGTAAAGGCTGTAAATGGCTATAATGTTAGTGTAGTTTTAAAATGTGCCATATAAGCAAATATTTACCTATGCATCCAAAAAGGTGAGTCAAGAACAAAAACTGCCTATAGTTCATTTCTAATGGTATAAGATGGGGATAAGAAATGGTATAAGAAAGGGATATACAATAGAAGAAAATTCATACAATAAAATACCCTAGAAGTGAAGAAGGAATATAATTAGACAGAGATATGCTATGCCATCACAGTTATACCAGTCTTTCTCAATCTGGAGAACTTTTAAATTGTATAGACTTCAACTCCCAGAATTCCCTAGGCAGTATGCTGGCTGGGGAATTCTGGGAGTTGAAATCCACTCTTTTTAAAACTTACAACTGTCAAGGTTGAACTGTACTATTAATATGGCATGCAGCAACAATTATTAAGGTTAAGATTAATAACAGCTTAATAATAACACATAGTCTGCTATTTTCCAGAAAGGAATTCGTAACACATCACATTGTATGATACTGCCATTAGTTTTCACAACTTCACTTTTGTGTAAGTGTCACAGAAATAAGTCATTAGCCAATTGATTTTTCCAGTAATGTCACGCAGTGAAGGCACAACGCTGGCTATGTGTTTTGAAATCATTGGTGTAAAACCGAAGTGGACAATCACAGCATGATATATTCTAAAGTCCTAAAGTCTTTCCAGACATTATGTAAATAGTTTCTGCTGGCATACTGTCTACACAGCTTAACATGTGTAATTCACTGCAGATCTCATTATCTTTAGTTTAGATTACGTGGAATGGTTTTAGAGTGGGTTTCAGCGAACTTGTGCCGGTTCAGATTAGCTGTGCATTTCCAACAACACCATTAAATCACACTCCATTCATTCTATAGAAGGTAAGATGAAGTATGCATCTTCTTGCAATTAATAAAACAGTGACTCTTATGGACATCAGTAAGTGACAGGTACAATAAAGCAAAATCTCAACTGGTTGCAGTGATTGTAACTTCGCATCGAACTGCATGAAACTGTTGATGGCTTCCACAAATTGGAATCTTCCCAGACCTTTTGCTTTTTAAACAAAAGATCAGTTGCAATATGAACGAGATGGCACACCCAGGCACACCCATTGCCACTGTCATCATTTCCAGTATATCTCTAAAACCATGGTATTGCATCCACAGGCAGGATTTGGTCATCTCAGTGATCTCATTGGAGGGGACACTTTACTTACTCCCTCCCCCGCCAGGACCTAGCCATATTCTAGCAAGATTCAGAAAAAGTCCAAATGCAGAATGGTCAACGTGTCAACATCATACATTTGAAAAGTGATGCAAATAGCAAGTACACAGGAAGTGCTAGCAATTTACTTTCTTTTACTTACTTTCTTTCAGATTGTATGAAAAGATGGGCTGAAGGTGTGGACAAAACACTCAGTTCAGTGGTGGAATTAAAAAATTTTTACTACCGGTTCTGTGGGCGTGGTGTGGCTTGGTGGGCGTGGTGTGGCTTGGTGGGCGTGCAGGGGAAGGACACTGCAAAATATCCATTCCCACCCCACTCCAGGGGAAGGTTACTGCAAAATCCCCATTACCTCCCCACTCCAGGGGAAGGATACTGCAAAATCCCCATTCCCTCCCCACTCCTGGGGGAAGGATATTACAAAATCCCCATTCCCACCCCACTCTGGGGCCAGCCAGAGGTGGTATTTGCCGGTTCTCTGAACTACTCAAAATTTGCCAGTTCTCCAGAACCTGTCAGAACCTGCTGAATAGCACCCCTGAACTCAGTTATTGTCAGCCCTATTAGGTACACCAGATCAGAAATCAACTTAGCTCAAATGGAAGTTAGAATTACTTTTATTGAGATTGGCTACAATAACAAAATCTTGAAAACCCAGCTGTGCTCTATCTCCTCCTCCTCCTCCTTATACGACAGTGAATTAAGGAGGTATTCTTGAATCACTTCCAAATGTTATTTTGTTGTCCTGGATTTAAAAAATATTTCTTAGGCCTACAGTACATATGTCCATCAAAGTTGTTTTCCTTAGTTTCTGAAGTTATTTTTGTATTTCTATTTTTTTTTTGTTTTTTTGTTTTTCTCTATTTTTTCTGATTCTTTTTTATTTAAAAAGTTTAGTTTCTGAAGTTATTGATTGGCAAGTGAACTCAGATTTCTAATAGTTCTCGACGGTGCTGGCTTAAGAATATATGGCACATATAGGCCACACTGACTTTTGGAGCTATCTCCTGCCAATGCAGATTTGCATGTTTAGAATTATTCAGAAGGAAAGGTAGTATCAATGCCTGCTAAATTTTGGCATTCTAGACTCTGGTTCTCTGTTCTTTCAAGAGACTTTGGAAAAGACCTTTCTTTTTAGAAGCAATATTTAAGATTCTGGTAATAAAAAACTAAGAACCGAGTAGTCTTGGATAGTAAGTTCCTGCTCTGTTAATGAAGATGCTAAAAACTTGTAACAAGTTGCATCTCTTTGGAGACTTTTCAAATGAAGACGAAGTTGAGGGTGCCTGGCAATCTCAATCTAGATGCAGCTCCTATGGGTAACTCCGTTTCATTGCTAGTAACAGAGTGCAAGAAGAAGAAGGGAAAGCGAGGACAGCAATAGGATATATTTTTAAAAGTTTTTACATTTCAAAATATGCCAGACAGATTCTAAAATTACTCTGATGAAACCTTTGCATTTTCATTCTAAACCTGTTGATGCTTAATTGTCTAAAATCATATTTCAAAACAAAGATACTGGCATTTAAAAAAAACAACAAATCCTGTTAACCCCACCCCACAATGTTTAAAGCGCTACAGATGGAATTTTTATATACAGTTGTTTGCTCATTAGATGGAATAGTGAATCCTTCACCCATTAACTGTATCGTCACTGCAAATGTGCTGCACCTGCTATTTTACATCTCAATATACTTCATATTGAATATTTATGGCTCATTCCAAATGAAATGTAGAGGCTCTCCCTCTTTCCTTCCTTCAAGCTTTAATGGCACAATGCTGACACCTCTCGGGCAACTTTAGCACTATTCATGCTGCTTCCATAATCAAATTGTCATTTATTAATTTATTTCATTTATTTTAGGACTGTTGTCACTCAACATATGCTTTATTCATTTTTGTTAATTAAATTGAAATAGATTTGCACATGAATAAAACAAAATAGAGGAAAGAGAGGGAAAAACACTCATGCTGTTTTTTTTTCTGATCATATAATGTACACTCGTAACCTAGTGTAGCCTTCTTGAACTTGATTCTCACTAGGAATTCTGAGAATTGTAGTTCTGTTATATTATACTGGGGAGTACAACCCTAACACATGACCAAGTCTGTTTAATTTCTCCTGAGGGGGGGAAACATGTATAGAAACATGTGTGAGAAAACAAAGACATCCTCTAGACAAGTTTTTATACATAAACATGGAAAAGAAAATCTGCTGCCTGATTAATTAGAGGCACCTGTTTAATAGATTAAGATGTTTTAAATCAATCTAACCAATTCAATTAAATATTACACAAATGGGATCAGGTGGATATTGGTAATGAACTCTTAAACATTGATTTTCTTCACACAAAGATTCCCTTTCTTATGATTTTTTTATCTGAGTAGACAAAAGAGAGGTATTTAGGGGATTGTCTCACTTAGCAAAGAAAACTCATCAATGGCCTAGACTTGAATAGGAGTAGAGGAACTTTCTGTGGGAGCCTTGATAGTACAGTGGTTATGCACCCTGTTATTAACACAGCTGCCTGCAATTTACTGCTGGTTCGAATCTCTCCAAGGCTCAAGGTTGACTCAGCCTTCCATCCTTTCTAAGATAAGTGAAATGAGGACCCAGTTTGTGGGGGCAATAAGCTGACTTTGTATAAATATACAAAAGTATGAAGGCTATTGCTTAACGCATTGTAAGCTGCCCTGAGTCTCCGGAGAAGGGCGGCATATAAATCAAATTAAAAATTAAATATATATATATATATGGTGAATGTGAAAGTAGGTAAAATCAATGTGCATAAAATTATTTGAAGGCCCAGCTTCTAGCAGAGCTAAGATGGACATCTGCCTGTGGTCTATGCAGTCAACATCTCCTGGAGTGGTGAAAAGCCATGAAGGTAACATGGGGATTTTCACTCAGCCTAATAGACCATATGAATTTCAGGGAATTATTTCTTTTAAGGAGTAAGGAATCTCTCTTTGCCAGACATTTTCTGAAAAATGTTTCACTTGCCTATAATATATGCAGAACACTTGCTTGTTCTTATTTTCTTTTGACAAGCAAAGTCAATGGGAAAACTAGATTCACTTAACAATGAAGTGCTATGAATTTAACAGTGTGGTGATTCGCTTAACAACTGGGGTAAGAAAGGTCATGAAATGGGACGTAACTCATCTAACAAAGGTCTTGCTTAGCAACAAAGATTTTGGGCTTAATTGTGGTCATAAATCGAGGACTACCTGTATATGGAGCATGTAGGCCACATGCTAACTGATGGAGCTACCTTCTGCAAATGCAAAGATTTGCATGTTTAGAATTATTCAGAAGGAAGGGCAGTATCGATGCCCCCTAAGTACTTTTAGGTGCTACCTGATGAGCCTACCTAGTTTCAAGCTGGCTATCTCCTTTAAGGCTCAAATGGATTTATCCAGGCAAGATAGTAGCCTTCCACACTATCTCCCATAAAGCCTTCTTGATCTATCTTATATCTCCTTTCAAATTAATTATATTCTGCTGCCAAATCCTAGCCCTGGTGGATCTGCTGGATTTTCTGGTTTGACAACATTGCTCTTTGTGAAACCCCATGTTCCAGCTTCATTTTAGCAATAGATCCCAGAAATCATCAAGTAGAACACTGTGTTCTAAGAAGATTCTCATTTAGCAATTCTGATGTTCCCATCATCAGACTGATAGTAAAGCCTACCCATTTCTATCAGCCATAAAGTCCTTCACATGGAACTGCATGCACAATGTACATTGAAAAATATATGCTGAGAAATGTTATGAGGTTCATCAAATTTTTCCAATTATGCTACTGGAGATTTCTGCTGAGAAAGCAGTCACCCAGCCTTATTCAACTGAATTTGCATTACAGTATATGAATGCATATACATTACATGTATGTGTAGAGTTGTTAATCATTGGGACACTTGATCCCACTTTCCTGCAACAATATTCCCTCAGGGTAGAATGATTTGCCAGATAAACTATGTGACCAGTGATCAAAAAGTGATGAGGAAAGCTACCAGACACTCCATATTTTAAAACCAGAAAGTGCAATCCCAGATTATGTAGCAAGATAAAAGCATAGTCAAATAAGACAGGCATGAGATCAACCAAACCAGCTTGATCTAATATGATGTTGCCACAGTGAGCAGAGAGGTCTTGAAAAAATATTCCCACTAACAAATGTTTCTTTGGCTTGTACTAGGCTTATGTAGCCAACCTCTCTGAACCTAACTGCTACTTAGTTAAAGCCAAGACAGCTATATATCTCAAGTGGCCCAAATCTTTGTACGTCTTCTCAGCAATAGCACTGACTAGGTCTAGGATTTCTGGACTATGGCTTAGGAATGGAGATCTGGTCATCCAGTTTTTGAATGGTTTTGGACAGCTTCTATTTTATCTTAAGTTGACAACTCAGCAGGGTCAAGGCATTTATTCAGACATCTCCCTTTTATAAGGATATGTAACCAATGCACTCCTAATTGTGATTGAAACAATGGACTTAAATCAGGGGTGAAATCCAGACCATTCTGACAGGTTCTGGAGAACCGGTAGCGGAAATTTTGAGCAGTTTGGAGAACTGGTAGTGAAAATTTTGAGTAGTTCAGAGAACCGGCAAATACCATCTCTGGCTGACCCCAGAGTTGGGTGGGAATGGAGATTTTGCAATTTCCTTCCCCCAGGAGTGGGAAGGGAATGGGGATTTTACAGTATCCTTTCCCTGCCATGCCCACCAAGCCACACCCACCAAGCCATGCCCACAGAACCAGTAATAGAAAAATTTGGATTTCGCCACTGACTTAAACACGTATTTGTAGGATATTGTGTTATACTGTAGACCAGAATTATACATGAATTGATAGATTGTGTGCATATGTTGCTTCTCCTCTAGTCCAGGGCTAGAGTCACAATTACACTGAATACTGCATGGCTGAGATACATCTGTTTGCCCTCTTTTGTCAGCCAAGAGCCTCTCACTCTCCTCCTTACTTTAAAAAGTAAATTATAATTTTAAAAAAATATGAACAGGAAAGCTTGCAAATTACTAATTACCAGTTTCAGGCTTCTGGGCGAGGGAGTTTAGATGTCCCTGTGAGCATCTCCATGAATAGGAATAGCACCACAGTGAAGATCAGCAGCATCTGGCATATCCTGATCAATGAAATTCTCTGCAGAGAAGAAGAAATCAAGAGATTACCCACTTCTGCTCTGGATAGCTGCTCCATGAGAAATTCACTGGAACTAAGTTTCTGGTAGTCGATTGTGGTCTGAGCAGCTTGGGAGCTGAGGGATTACTATTATGGTCAAAAGTGTTGTGTAGCCTTGACACTAGACCTGCAAAAGCCTCAAAAGTTAAACACTTTGGAATACAATTAATTTAAAACTTAAGCAAGGTCTTCTGAATCACAAGAAAGAACAAAGATGGTGAATTGCCTTCTTTTTGGAGCTAAGAAGAAAACAATACTATCTTAAATAATTTTGACTTAAAAGCAAAACACTTAACAAGATAGTGATTTAATAAAGTTTTATGTGGATAAAGGCAATAGTAATTTTTAGAAAACAGAAGCATATAGATATAGATGATAGACAGACAGACAGACAGACAGATAGACAGACAGATAGATATAGTAGAGAGAAAGAGATTTTATTTAGATATAGATGAGAGAGAAAGAGGGACAGGGACAGATGAGAGAGATAAATAGGGATATATAGATTTGACTTAGATGAAGATGCCTTTGAAAATAGTAAAATTAAGTAGGAAAAAGAACGTATATTCATGCATATGCTAGTAGTTTATTGTTAAGGAAAGTAGATAATTGGTGGATCTTACAAAATAAGAAGACAAGTGGAATATGAGTCAGACTGGTGACTATAATTATGGAGAATTAATTGGAACAAAAATGTTAAAGACAGAGAAAAGCAAAACAGGAAAAAAGAGAAGTTTGCATTTTATTTTCACCGTATCAATTGACATACTTTCACTTTATTTCAATAGCAACCACAAGAAAATAGAAGAAGGAAGGAAAATGGGCTTCATGCCAGATTTGCTGCGGAAAATGTTTGAGGAATTTGGCAAGAGGATAACTAAAACAGTTGCCAATAGTTTGAATGCGCTTTTAAAATGGAAATGGCAGAAAGGTTTTCAGGTTATGAAAGAAGTTAAGAAGATTGTAGAATCTGGAGAGGTTAAACAAATTAATGAAAAAGTGGAAGTTTAGGAAAGTAAGACAGAAGTTATTAATGGAGAGATGGAGAAAGATTTGGATAATTTGATCATTAAAGCCTGGAAACCTTTGTGGACTTTTCCCTTAAAATGATTTTGTGACTTATGCCTTTGATAATTAGAAAGAATAGGTTATAGGAAAAAATAAGAATTATGTTGCCATTTGAGAGCGGGAAGGGGGTAACTACTGAGAGAAAGATCAGGAGAGAGAGAGATTTACAGAGAGGGGGGATAGATAGATAGATAGATAGATAGATAGATAGATAGATAGATAGATAGATAGATAGATAGATAGACGGATGGAAATAGAGGTAGAGGTAGAGGTAGAGATAGAGATAGAGATAGAGATAGAGATAGAGATAGAGATAGAGATAGAGATAGAGATAGAGATAGAGATTCTATTAACATCTTTTTTTCTTGTTTTTATCTTATTGTTTTATCATAAAAAAAAATAGAAAATAGAAAAACAAACAAACAAAATGAAACGAAAGCATAAATTCAACACCAGCAACAAAAAAAATAGTGTATAAAAAAGAGAAATAATTGATCAAATAGATTTAACAAGTAGGATCCACCCTGGCTGGGTGCTGAAAAAAAAAAGAGCTCTGTAATAGTTAAGGCATCAGACCACAGACCAGGAGACCAGGAGTTCTAATCATGCCTTAGTCACAAAGCCAGCATGGTAACTTGACCGGTTATTCTCAGCCCTAGGAAGCAGGTAATGGTAAACCACTTCCGAAAAACCTTCCTACAGAATGAATACAGAGAGAGGCTGATGTGTTTTCTGTTCTTTTCTTTTTCTATTTCCTTTGTCTTTTCCTTTCTTTTTTTCTTTTTCACATTTTGTTTAAACTTCTTTCTTTGAATGTATTTCTTATCATATGTGGGGGGAAAGCTTGTAATAAAAACTATTTTTAAAAACTTTAACTACCAGTTTCCAGCACATTTCCAGAAGTGTCCTTTTTATTATTTTTATTTTTTGAAGTTGGCAATGGAGAAGGAAACAGATGTGGTGCACTTAAAGTATAACTCGGTATATCGTCCTACTTCTGTCTTCTATGTAGATTTGGGACATATTAGTTTTCATTCAGTGTTACCAGTTTATCTTCTGAGAAATGACCACATAAAAATCTTTCATTTTCAACAGGAGATCAAGCAAAATAAACAAATTAGCTGGAAAGGCATGCTTAGAATGGATTAACTAGGCAGATAGGAGAGCATTAAATTCTTCCTTTCAACTGATATGAGGTTTGTGGCTTGCTTACTAATCTGTGCAGCTTGATTCAGCCCTGAAGAGTAGGAAGTATTTACCAATATCATTATTCAGGGCATTCAGTAAACAGATTCAACTTTGTTTAGTAAATGATTTGTTGGAATCTTATTCCAGCCATCCATTTATATGTGCCTGGAGAAAATGGGAAGTTCTTCTTTATAAATGGATGCATTAAGTCAAATTCAGCAAAAGAATAATGCATGGCGCAAAACATCTAAGAGATGGTGCAGGAGATAAAGAGATTCGCTCCATTTTATTATATAGAAGTGCTATATTACATAGTAAGCTATGCAGGCATAACTCATCTTTTTCCCCCTCTTCATTCTGGTAGATGTAATGCCAGTCATATCTCTGAAGATTATTCTGTGCAGTTTCCTGCGGTATTAAGGCCAGCGTTACCATTAAGCAGAATGAGGCAATCATCTCAGAGGATAGATTTGAGTGATATAGAGTGGACAGAACTCTGTGGTTCTATATGTCACCTGCCTTTCATCTCCTAAAAGGATGGAGCCCTCAGATGAAATCAGAGGATGCTGTCCTACTGTCAGAAATGAAGTACAAGTCCATTTTCAGTCCATTTTTCTTTTTGTATATGGAGCAAAGTCCAGTTTCACGTCATTCACTTCACCCCACTCCACCTCACCCATTGGGCTGGCCCTTTTGGAGGGAATGACATGCTGAATTACCTTAGACATACTGGACTTAAGCTACCTTAGAAATATTGGACAGGCCAATTCTGAGTTTGTTTATGTTTGTAATTTGTTTTGGGGTCATGGAGTTGTTTTGTTGTCATATAGCCCTTCCAGTTCTCTGACGGTAAATTTAGATCAAACTCAACTTTCTGAATATATATTACTTCCAGTTTATGATTTGAAACAGAACTGTCTTGAAATTTGAAGGATTGGTAGCAGGTGGTGACTCACTTTCACAGAGCAAACAACCATATTTTGGTGATTGTCTTCAACAAATAAAAAATATTCCTAATGAACTACGACAGGTTATTTGGAAAGTGCTGACAAACTGGGACCAGGTGCAGTTTTTGTTATTTTTCAATATTCATCTAACCTGTCAGGATCTCATCCAGATTTTTATTATTTTATTTCATATTTGAAATAATAAATGGAATTGTTTTATCAGTATTGATGCAGGGACTGCGTGGTAGGGGGAAAATATATTCAACTGAAATGCTGCCATACAGATCTTTTGTTTAACTGACAAGAGTTGTCATGTTCTTTTGGTTCCTGATGGGCAGAGTGTAAACTGATAAACAGCCTAAAAATGAAATTGTCAATCACTATTACAAAGCCTCCGAATTTTTTTTTTTTCAGCTGGAAAATAGACTTAGGCCCCAGAATTCAGCCCCATGCATCTTTGTGGATATCCAGGCACAAAACTTTGGAGTATTGGCCCAAGAAAAAGTAAACACAACTTCCAAACCAAAGGGAAAACAGTTATAATTATTCTGGAAATAGTACAGTATTTTTTTTTTTAATTTTGTTTCAGGAGAGGAACAAATGCAGAAGGGCAGGAAGCAGGAATGATCCTCATCCTAGAGAAAGCCCAACTAATCTTCTCTCCATGTATTGGTAACTTCAAGGAACTATAGAGGTGCACTCTGTTTGAGGAAGCTCTTGAGATGTTGTAATTAGTGGAGAATGCAATGGTTCGACTTCAGCTGCCCATGAAGATTCTTTAATGGATGTCTATGAATCTTGTGCTGAAATCTCTACACTTCTGGTCAGTTAATTGCAGGTCCCTATTCAAGGTTTCACTCTTGGTTAATGCAGTACTTAGGATCAAGTTATATGAGAAGCCACCTTCTGCTACATGCTTTAGGGGTGGGAAGCAGTATTGGATACACTAACCAAAGGTTGCCATGTCACCCACCCCTCTAGCCCTGCCCATTCTCCTACCCCTGCCCTGTCCCACCCCTCACCTACTTCACAGAAAGGCCACTTCAAAGGGGAAAGAATGCTTTGAAGTTTCTTCCCTGAATGTTCTGTTCAATGTTTCTTCCTTCTCTCATCTAGATAAGTTTATCTTGCAGAGAACACAATGTTTACTGAAATCCCAGCTTTCTTTCACTCCTTTGGTTGGGGATGACTTCCATAGGGAAGGAGCTTCCCACTAAGAAGCAAAAGGCTGCCAGTATGGAGTTTTTTCATAGCCATCTGAACAGTAGTGGGATTCTAATTTTTTTTACTAGCGGTCCTTTGGGCGTGGCTTGGTGGGTGTGGCATGGCTTGGTGGGTGTGGTTTTGTGGGCATGGCAGGGGAAGGATACTGTAAAATCTTCATTCCCACCCCACTCCAGGGGAAAGATACTGTAAAATTTCCATTCCCACCCCACTCCTGGGGGAAGAACACTGTAACCAATTTCGTTGTAAACATGATGTACAATGACAATGAAGGCTACACTATGCTGTGTTCTAACAAAAAAAAAATCTCCATTCCCACCCCACTCCTGGAGGAAGGTTACTGCAAAATCCCCATTCCCTCCCCACCCCACTAACCTGCTTTCCAGCTCCGTTCTCCTGTGCAGGGCAACAAAATAAGACCCAGCAGATCAGCTGGGACTTGGGAGGCAGCGAATAGATTGGGGTGGGGCCAGTCAGAGGTGGTATTTGCCGGTTCTTCTAACTACTCAAAATTTCCGCTACCGGTTCTCCAGAACTGGTCAGAACCTGTTGAATACCACCTCTGCATATTGAATGCTGAGATGGCCAAGAATTTCCCTACCCACTAGTTTTACCAGCAAAATTTTATTGATGGTTTTACAATATTTTTAATTACTTGTTAACTCTCTTCTGCATTTCTGGTGAGAATGAAAACCAGTTTTTTTTTTTTAATGAACAAATAAGTAGACGAGTGAATCCTAAATTAAAATGTATTGCAGTAAAAAGGCGAAAGATTTATACGATCTGAAGAGAAACCAGAGTCTTGTTATGGAACATTGAATAGGTCCCTTTCTCCTGACTGACTTATGGGTATTTTTTTTTTCACTAATTTTTTGTGAATGGTGCTTTACAGTACAATGTTATAGGGCAGCAGAGAGTTTTAAAGCCAAGACCCCAAGTCAATATTTAAACCTGCCAGCTACTCCTGAAACCAGGCCTGGACTAACAACCCATCCTTGAAGCAAGAAAGTCATTTTTAATTGTGACCTCAAGTTTGAAACCAGATAGGAGAATTAGTTCGGAAATAATCTGAGGAAAAAAAGAATAGTTAGAGGAAACAGTTAAGTGCTATCAATTCTTTTATTCTTGTTCTTATTAGAAATTGCGACTTATCAATTAAAAAGAAGAAGTTCTGAGTATGGTTCTAAGCAATTGCACTTATGTGTAATTTGGGAAAAGGCAGGAAAGGAAAGTTGGTGCTATAAAATATAATATTACTGGATTTTTGCCTAGTAGGAAGCTCTATCAAGCTCCTGTTGTTTCTAATATGTAACAGCAATAATAACAGCTTGATTGAGGACCTGCCTGTATCAGCTTTTACAGGAAGATAGCTATCAGCATAGTTTTGCTACTGTGGCGTCTCCATCATGCTGAGCCGTAACGCATGGCACAGATTGTGAACGGAAGGAAGCAAGGGTGGGAGAACTAAGGCTGAAGGAGGATAAAAAATATTTTTAGGATAATGAAGACAGTATTGTCGTGTGGTATGGTGTAGTCACTCATCCCACAATGATCTCTGGCCAAACTCCTCTACAAGAACTTCAGGCTGTAGGGGATGGTGGGGTAAAAGGAATGCATATGAATACAGGTAGTCCTTGATTTACGGCCGCAATTGAGTCCAGAATTTATGTTGCTAAGTGATACATTTGTTCAGTGAGTTTTGTCCCATTTTATGATTTTTCTTGCCACATTTGCTAAGTGAAACACAGTTGTTGCAGTTGTTGAATTAGTAACATGGTTACTAATGGTTAAGTAACACTTAACGTGGTTAAGTGAATCTGGCGTCCCCATTGACTTTGCTTGTCAGAAGGTCGCAAAAAAATTGGTCATGTGACCGCTGGACACTGCAACCGTCATAAATATGAACCAGTTGTCCAGCATCTGAATATAAACCATGGGGATGCGACAATGGTCATAAGTGTGAAAAATCATCATAAGTCACTTTTTTTCAGTGCCATAGTAACCTCAAACACTGACTAAATGAACTGTTGTAAGTCAAGGACTACCTGTACTTCAGTCCAGAGAGTCCTGTCATACCTTCTCCATTATGAGAAAGAGTGTTGTTTGGGTATGATAAAGCTGTGATGCTGTGAAGACCCAGATTCAAATCCACCATCAGCCACAAAAGCTCACTAGCCAACCCTTGAGTCCATCAAATTTTCTTAGCTCAGTCTACCAGTCAGAATTCCCTATCTAGGCTTGAACCAATGCCAGGAAAAAGAGTTTAAGAGCTCTTATTAACAGTGTTCAAGGAAAGCTAAGATTTCAACATAGCTAAGGTGCCAAAGCTGTTGTGTGTTCGCTGAAGGAGGGAGGAAGCTGGTTCCTCCTTTGAAGCCAAAACATCACAAGTGATCCTCGACCTACAACCATTTATTTAGTGACTGAATGTCTATGGAGATTCTCAATCATCCAATTCATGGTTGTCCCCAAAGTGCTATTTTCAAAAAGCAATTGGGCTTTCTTGGGGTTTTTTTTCCTATGAAAACGTTTCACTTCTCATCCAAGAAGCTTTTTCATTCTTTTGAAAATAAAGCACCTTTGGGATGTTTGTTCAAAGTTACAATGCACTGAAAAAAGTGACCCCTTTTTCACACATACAACTGTTGCACCATCCCCACCAGTGGTGGGTTTCTACTGATTTGCCCCAGTTTAGGCGAACCGGTAGTGGCGGTGGGAGGCTCCACCCACCCGCCCGGACGTTATCACGGATGATCTGCGCATGCGCAGAAGCGCAGAAGGCAAGCACAAGCAAGCAAAGCAAGCACACACACGTTTGCTCCCGATTCCAAACCAGTAGTGAAGGTAAGTGGAATGCACTAATGATCCCCATGGTCACATGATCAAAATTTGGATCTTGGCAATTAGCATCTATTTATAATAGTTGCAATGCTCAGAGTCATGTAATCACCTTTTGCAACCTTATAACAAGCCATGTCGATGGCGAAGCCAGATTCACTTAACAATTTTGTTACAGACTTAAAACTGCAATGATTCTCTGTCTTAACATGTGGCAAGATAGGCTGTAAAATGGAGCAAAAGTCACTTAAAAACTTGTCTTGTTTAGCCACAGAAATTTTGGATCCAATTGTGATCGTAAGTCGAGCACTACTTGTATCCATTTCTACATTATTTGGTAATGGTTGTTCCATTTACCAACGTAAGAATTACTTCTTCCACCAAATGCAAATGTGGTTGTTGCAAGGAAACGTTAGAAGAGGGAATGCTGATATCTGACTAAAGGCAGGATGTAAATCAAATCAAGTACTAGAAAAGAATTATAGACCTTTTCTGAGCTCAGGGAAACACTGTGGACCAGTTTAAAGGCTTGCAATAAAGTAATGTTGAGTGCTCCTGTTCAGATTTCTAGAAAGCCAGGTTCTTCCATTGGGACAAGAGACAAGCCTCCTCAATCCACATCAAGGTTTTCCTTCTGATCAGTTTCCCAACAATGACAATTTATTTTATGGACATGATATAGCTGTGCAGCTATCTCAATTCAAGGGAGAAAAGGTAATTTGGAGAGTGCTGGGTCTCTTGTTGAAATCTCCTTAAAACAGAGGTGTGTTGTTTTGGAAGGATGCAAATGCAAACTCAGGAAAACACACTTCCTTCAGAAATTGCTGACAGGTTCTTCCAGAAGGACGTCCACTTAGAAAAGTGTAGAAAACAATATCAATTTTCTTCCCATGTGTGTCTATGAAGCAGCATAACTGTAATCCAACAAGTAGTTACTTCCACCTCAGGGGTGTCCAACCTTGGCAACTTTACATTGTCCCTGTAGGGTAGATAGATAACTTTTCTAGAAGCAGCAAGAGTTTCTGGATTTTCTGGCCAGCCAACTGACTTATAAATAGTGATGTAGCAGAAACAGAGGTGAGGTGGAGGAGGAGTTGAAGGTCATTGCTGGAGCTGATAAATATATGTGAACATATGGGTGAGTTACTGAGAGAAAGAGATTGACACTGATTGAAATATCCTTTTTTGTAAGAGGGAAAATTAAAGAAGACATCAGTCCAAGAAACAGTGGGAAAGCTAAGAAGAGTAGCTGAAGTCAGTATGGGGCAGAGAAGAAGATAAACAGAAGCACTGATGGAAAGGAGACCGTCTCTCTACAAAGGCAGAAGGAATAAGTGAAGTTGCTGTCAAGTGCTTCAACTATTCTGGAATCTCTGAGACAGGAAAAACAAAGCATCAGAGAACTGGTAGGAAGCAAAAAAAAGACGATGTGAAAAGCTAAGGCTGAACATCAAAGCAAAACAACAACAACATTACAGTGAAGGAAGGAGTCTCATTTAGGAAGCAACGGCAAATATTGGAGACAGATTGGAATAGATAAAATCACAAAGATGACCAAAATGCTGAAGCCATGTGCATTCTCATACGAATATGGCATGAGTATAAGATTAATTAGAAATAGGAGTAGGAGGTAGCTAACTTCATATTGTAAAATTAAAGTGCTGTTTATGTTTTTCTTAAGTAATAATGAGAACACTGGCGGCCTGTGGTCTTCTTTATGTTTAAACCATCCTAAATGAAGCTAAAACATTGCTTATCAGACAGCAGGGAAGAAAGGGATTGCCTTTGTTATCAAGGGTATTATTATTCTATCTATATATTTTATTTTGGTATTTTTATATGATGGATTGTTATAGTGCTTTTAGTCAGAGGGGATCTTTCATGAAATGTAACCACTGCCAATATACTAGAAGGGAGGCTATTTTCTTGACAAATTTGAAAAGAAATATCCAGTATTTTTGTGTTTTGAGCATTGTATACACACATTTGCCTTAGAATATTTGAATATTAAGACAAATGGGCTGAGATGGTTAGGATAAGGGGAGATTTGTGAATAATGATCAGGACAGGTTGATATTTGAGTTATTATTAAATGTGAAAGATTCCAGCTTTTTTAACTGTTTGGAAGGAGATATTCTGTCTCAATGCTGTATCCATTTCTGATTATTTTGGTTAAAAGTCAGAATCAAGGCCATATGGATTTTTTGTAACATATTTCTCCTAATGTGTGATATTTTAAATTTCTCTTTTCCCTAACGTATTTTCATTTGCAAGCAATTTTCATTTTCAATTTTCAATTTTCCCTAATGTGCATATTTGTTATCGGAGCATTGGGGCAAAATTCAGAGAAGAGCAAAAATGGAAGGATAACTGTGTTCTACATCATGTATTCATTCCACAAATTTAAATAGTGATCATTCATATTAAAATGCGAGCCAACAATGTATGATGTTGAACGTATGTTTTTGTATACAGTGTTGAATGTATGTTTTTGCTTTGTTTCATTTTGCTTGTTTTACTGTTCTGGTTTTTTGTTTTTGTTTTTTATTCTCTGTGATAAAACAATCAATTTAAATTTAAAAAATGCGAGCCAACAATTGTCTTCCCATGCATGGATATGGTTTTCAAAAATCTACCCTATTGATACATTGAAGCTTATGTCTCATCTGTCAGATTTAGCCTAAAAAATTCTGGATCCTCATTAGAGAGTAGCAAAAAGGTAAACTTTTCTGTATTCTGTGACTACCATCTACAGTACTTCTCATCCAGATTTTTACAGCCTAGATCTGGTACCCTAATCAGATAAATCATTTTTTAAAAGGTTACTCATAGATTTCCTGATCTCCTCTTATCTGTGTCTCCCACACATAATGTATCTTTGTGTGTGTGTTCTATAAGAAATGTTTTTAAATATGATAGATTGGATAACTTTAATATCAGCTTCATAAGCAGCTACAGGATCTTCCTTTATTTGCTTGTTTTATATTTTTATGAGGCCCATATATTCCAAGCACTGCTTTTAAAGTTATATTTTATAGAGAAATTAAAAAATCTAATAAGTATGAACTGCAAACATCTCCAAAGAATATGCGTGTATACCTCAAAAGAAGAGAATTCGTAGCCTTCCAGGAGTTGGTAAACCATATATTTTAGTAAAAAAAGGTAACATAATCTTACAGATTTTACTTCATGAGCCAGGGCTGTCAGAAGACATTTCTGCATTCATGTGGCCAGCATGATGTCACAGAGCGCTGTTACATTCCCACCAAAGTGGTACCTATTTATCTGCTCACATTTGCATGCTTTCAAACTGCTAGGTTGGCAGAAGCTGGGGTGAGGACAGGAGCTCACCCCATCGCATGGCGCTCAGGTCTCGAACCTGGCCTCCTGGCTTTCCAGCCAACAAGTCCACCACTTTTTCACCACTGAGCCACTGCATCGCCCATAACTCTTAGTAGGATTTACTAATATGGCCACTAATAAGAAACTAATAAGAAATAGTTTACTGGAATTTCAGAAATGCTTTTTGTGGCTATCATTTTTAACAGACCCATTGCATTCTTGTTTCCCATATTAAGCCTTAAGTATACTATTTGCATTTATGGATCGGTATATAAATTTTGTTTTGAGAACATTACATGGCTATGAAGGGGTGTGGCCAGCCTCCAGAGAAATTATAATGTTAAATAATCAAATTAAAGTGGATTTTAATGGTCCAATGATCCAATTTGAAATGGATCCAATTTAAAAAGTTTAAATCCTTCAGTTTGTCATCTGTGGTTATGTTAAAGCAAACATAAATAAAAAAAAACAAGGTTCAATATTTCAAAGGGATTTTTTTGCAGAAGGGACTAACAAGTCAAGCAGGGCAGCCATCTTATTTAAAGGTAATTTATATGTTATGGTAGAAATATTCAAAAAGATAGAGGAATATTAATTTGTATTAGAGCAATGCTTGATTATAAAACTATAAATTGGTCTCTATATATGTACCAAATTAGAATTATTTGTTTGTTCAATTTATATAGCCACCCATTCATTAATCATGGTTTATACAAAAGTACAATATTGAAAACCTTGAATAAATTGGGAAAATTGGGAGTAATTTATATATTGATGCAGGTATACCAGATGATAGATGCTTTGTTGGAAGCAATATTCTAATATGTTAGAAGTAAAAATGGGAACGTGTTCAAGTGTTGGAATTATTACATATTTTTGAGGGGCATAACTCTGAACTGAAAAAAAATTATTGTATTCATACTCCTGATTCCTAAATCAATAATTGCTCAACAATGGACTTCTTTGTATAATCTATCATTGAACAATTGACACGCTAAGATATGGTCAATTGCCTTTATGGAAAAAGTTTCTGATAGTAGTTGAATATTGACCTCTGAATCTTCTTCTGAATTACATTTTTATCAAATCTAAGTTACAGTAAAAGTAATAACAAGTCTTTATTTGATGAATTCAGTTACATATATCAACTATGATTGAACATTGAGGTAATCTTGCTTTACAGATTGCTAGAAGTGAAAAATAAAAAATAAATAAACTTTTTTTAAAAAACACCTTACATGGATACAAAACAAAACATAATATCAGCACTGAATGACATCTTGTTCTGTTACTGGTGGGAGTTACAACATCTCTGCCTACTGTACGATTTGCATGATGCGACACCCAAACTGGCTCAGAATCAAGATCTGTGTTGTAAATGTCAGCTTATTTGTTGGCAAATAAAGATCTGGATTTTTCTTGGCAGAACAGCATGCACAAAAGCATCATGAGTCATTTATTTTCAAAGAGGGATCCTGCAATTGAAAATATCACTTTGAAAGTGTGCTGAAGCAAAACATATCCAAACTGATTGGATGAGAATATGTTATCCATCAAAACATCACTACCGCTGATCAGAAAAGATGAAATGGTAGATTTAGAGTGTAAATATATGTATTTTCTGAAGGTAGGGGTGGCTTCACCATGAAATGAAGTCTATATATGATGCCCCTATTGCATTTTGACTCAGATGCCTATGTTCTGATTTAACATTAAAGTATTTCTCATTTAAGGATCACTCATTGAAGAAGTCAACATACATGAACTATCACCAATCGCCAGATCAACCAAAGAATGGAGGGGTGGATAAGCAGATAATCCCTAAATGAAGCCTTTCTGACATTTTTTTTAACAGTCCAGAAGCAGTACTGCTTCTTGAATATTCTGATAAGACAACTGGATCATTCTTGCATGTTAACCTATTTATTCTACTTTTGGTTGTTTCAGCTGTAAGTTACATCCAAACCTGCAATTGATCTTCCACACTTTGAGAGATACATTGCGTTGTTTTGTCTTGGTTTATATCCTACTGTGCTGCATTCAAATTAAAAGACATGAAAAAACAACTGAGGAAGACAAATGACGCATTTAAGTATGCCATGTTGACAGACTTTAAAAACAATTTTTAAATATGCTCTGAATCACTTTGCTGTTGATTTTTTTATTTTTATTTTTTTTTTTGCAATGCCAGCATATTCAGCATTGATAAACAGAAGGTTCCCAGGACTTTTAAAGGCTATTGGGCCTTTAATTAAAAACTTCCTCTATATAGTTTCTCCTCAGTTCATTGCTTCCTATTAAATAAGCAGTGACATTACTCCTTTACTAGTCTAACTAGGCTTCTATAAATAGAAGCTGAGATTCATTACTAGTTTCTTTAGACTTTTTAATTTTCTTCTTTAAGATGAAAAAATGCTACTTTACTATAAAAAGTTCAGGTGGAATAATGGAATGATGCCAAATGTTAACCTTCACCCGTTAATGTATCAGACTAACTAAAAAAGCTGCAAAAAGTTATATGAGACAAAGTAGAAGATCAAAGTCGTTAGGCAGAAAAACTGACCAGTGGGAATAAAAATTAGTGAAAAAGGTTATATTACATTTTTACAAAATATATTTGCATCTTATTAATGTAACTGATATCTTTGGGACTGTGTTTTGGCGTGTTCTCTTCGTTCAATAATGAGAGATTTATATGTGAGTGCTAATCTTTTATCTTTTGCAACATTACAGATTGCAAAAAATATCTTCCAAGTCATGTCAGCTTGAGTGACATGTGAGTACCCTGCTCCAAACATCTGTTACAGAGATTGTATTAGTGAAAGTCTGTCACACTTGAAAATTGGAATAAATGTGGAAAGAGACGGAGAGAGAAAAAATGTTATGAAGTTTTTTAAATTTAAAAAAGAACTGCTATTCTCCTAGGATCACAAATAGCCTATTATATTTTTGCAGCAGATTATAAACAATGAAGCACTGCTTAATCGTTTACACAGGATTTGTGTATTTGCAAGACTCTTTGGGAGTACTGCATCAAGTATGGCTACTGTGAAAACTGAAGTGGAATAAATTAGAATTGTATACAAACTGCATTTGCTAAATCACTTCAAAGCAAGAAAAGGTAAGGTAAAAGAATCGCTGTGGATTTTACTCCCCTAGTTGTTGTCGGCTTTAGGGGGCGATGCACATTTCCACTTCAAGGCCATTGAGCCAGTGCTGTCTGAAGATATTTCTGTGGTCATGTGGCCAGCAGGACATCATGAAGACTGTTCATGATGTCCCACCAAGGTGGTACCTATTAATCTACTCGCATTTGCACTCATTTCCAAGAAAGCTGGGGTGGGGGGATTGCAAGTTCTGAAATAAAACAGTAACTTTCTGGTACTAAGAATCGCAAGCACAACTAAAATGTATTCTGTTTAAGGTACAGTGATCATATGTGTTTATTACAAAGGAGGGGCCTTTATTTCAGAAAGCTATCCTTTAGGTTTATTTTTCAACAACTCACTTTATTTTGGTTCTTTTGAACCACCTCCAGTTGAAATCCATCAATTTTAAAGTTGGCAAGGTTGGATGCCTCTGCTCTAAATGAATAGCCTTCATTAGGACTCTGCACATGTTGAAAATAATTCAGAAGTCCTTTGGAATTTGGGCAAACACATTCAGTACTCAACTAGTCCATTCCAGGCATCTGTAGGAGCCTTAAAAAAGAATTCCATTGCTTTAGGTTAACTTAAATGTATATCCCTTAAAGCAGCAACATCCTTTTCTCAGTCTTTCACAGCCTGCAAAAACTTGTTCAGTTTTAAAAAGGAATGGAGAAGTGCTCCTCTCATGCTAGTTTGAAGTATGTCTAATGAATCATTTTCAACTAGACTTCATATATTTTGGATCTTTATAGATGTCCCCAAACCCAAGACATCTCAGTAATGATTTATTTATGCTGCCTTCCTTTAGATGACACCAAAGTGGAGAGCAAAGGTGTCGAACATAGTTTCCAATTTCGGTGGAGCTAACTGTTAAACTGAGCACAGATCCAAAGAGACATTTCCAGACTAAACAAAGCCACTGGTTTATTTTTATATTTCCTCTACAGATCAATTCCACACATCTCTTCCTAAAAACTTACTCCAAAAAAAGCAAGGGAACCAGCTGAGAAAACTGCTCTGGATGTCCACTCAGAAACTGTAACAAGATTTGGTCCTTGGGCAGGGGTGTCAAGCTCGTGTCATGTGCTGGCCACAGCCACCCCCATTTTAGTGAAGGGGGAAAAGTCATGATACATCACATGACAACATGATAATGCGAATTTGACACCCCTGTCCTAGGGTAAAAGAGATTCCTTACAGATCTCCCCACCAAAAAAAGCACTGTAGCAGCTTTGTTGCTTTCCACACATCTTTTGTTTTAACCAACCAATGTAAAGCCATCTTCTGAAGTAATATGTCAATGAAGATTCTCACTCATCCAGGTAAAGTTGTTTGAAGGTTGAGTCATGGCAACTGGAAATTGCCATGGCTATCTAAGCATCTTCATCAACATATTGCAATACATTTTGGGGAAGAAATCCCTGAGGATGATTCAGGAGGAATTGGTACATTCCCAATGAGTCTCTGCCTAACTAATTCTCTCTGACGGGTGAAGCTGCTTGGATGAGTAGCGAAACATCTCAAACTAACAAAACAATAAGTCCATTTGCCATCACTCAACCTTCAGACATCTTCAGAAGTACTTTCTTTTCTGTAGAACCTTTGGGTAAATTCTGTTTGCACCTTGCACATGCCTCAGATGTGGTGATCAGCCAGCAGCCTTCTTTAACAGCATTAAACACTCAGAGCAGAATCAGCCAGCACTGAATTCATTTACAGCCACTTATGAGAAAAGCCAGCTGTTTCCATTTCTCTATCCCCTCCCATTAGCTTATTGGTGACATGTGTATACACAACTGTCTGTGAAAGGGAGGTGGAATAAAGGAGAGAAAAGACTGCCTGGACCAGGACAAAAAAGATTGAATGAATTACTACTGATTAAAATAAGTGTCTGAAAATAAGGTATTTCTAAAAATGCCTTTAAGTCCAGCACAACTGCAGGTGACTACAGTACATAGTTAAAATCAAGCTCGGTTTTGGCAGTGGTTCAAAAGTGGTTGTTATTGCCTTTTTTGAGATGTTTTTCAAGTTCACATCTAGTCTACCACTTACTGTGTATACAGTACTTTGGTATTCTTCCAGTCAAGTCCTAAGGAAGCCAACCTTTCTTCCCTGGGAGCTTAGACAAGATCAGCCAATAACTGCCAGCTGAGGAGGCAAAATAATATACCCCACTTTTAAAAAACCAAATTATTTTCCATCTCACATACCAATCATTTTCTCATTCCCCACACAAGACCACTTTACCCTTGTTCTTTCCCTCAGCACAGAAAATGAGGGACTGAAACAAAGTAAGAAAAAAAGGGGAAGACATACCAAAAGGGAGCAATGGAGAAAGAACAATTAACCGGAGAAGGGAAGAAAAGAGACAGAGTAGGACTACCAGATGTAGTAGTTTCCACAAACCCAGCCAATATACCAAAAGCTAATTTTGCTGCCACAAAATGACCACTTGGATTTATGAGATGGTCTGAAGCTCGGTTATTTATTTGTACAGCAGAAAGTTGGTGGGAAATAGTTGAAAGGGGTAGAAGGTACCCTGTCAAAAACAGAGGATGGTGTGTTACTTTGTAACAGCAAGTTTAATTTTTGTTTTTATTTTCCTAAAAGTTGTATCACAAGATTATGTCCCCACCCACCCACCCTCTCGGGTTTCAAATTCTACTTGTCTCAGTGACAAAACAAAGATCAGAGACAACCCCATGCATTTTAGTTTTGCGAGCAGAATCACACTCAGGGTCAGCAAATTTTAAATGTCCCGAGAGGTAACATGTTCTTTTCTCTCTCTCTTTTGTTGTCAAGGTACAGGGAGATGGTTGTGTGATATTTCGTGCTTCATGTGCCAAGAGAACATGGTTAGTTTGGGATATAATAGCCCTTGACTTGAACAGCTCAGGAGCTGTTATGTCCCAGTTTGCCTTCAGCATCAAAATCCTTTCACTAGCTCTGATCTTATTCCTTAACAAAAGATCATCTCAGGAAATGTCAACCCTGATGTTTTTCTCCCCAAAAGTTTTAGATAGCGTGGAATGGGACTGCTGCCCGCAAAATATAAATTTTGTGAATGAATAAGTAAACATAAAGTATTCCTGTGAGTAATCGAACATGCACAAAGCTAGCACACTTTTGTTTCCACTCAAAACACTTTTAAGGTAAATGTCATAGCGTGCTCCTGGCATTGACCTGAGAATGAATGCATTATTCTGAATTAGATATATGAGTAAAAGGGATAAAAGATGATATGAAATAAACAAATTTAAAATAGCCTTGGCACATGCAAGATTTTATAAACAATGAAATAGAATCAGGCAAGGAAATAGGAACAGAAAAGAAGCAGCCCTATTCCTACATGAAACAGATTAATTGCATCAAACCGGTGTAAGACGCCCTTGTTTTGAAATATTGTCTTTCCTGATATTCTCTATGGAGATTCTCAATCATCCAGGTCCTGGTTGTCCCAAAGGTGCTTTTTCAAGAGGCAACTGGATGTTCTAGTTTTTCTTTGAAGACGTTTCGCTTCTCATCCAAGATGCTTGTGATATTGTTATTGAAGTTCACTTTCACCAAGGGCTTGAAAAGACCAAAAAGCAACACAGGTTGTTGGGTTGCTTTTGAGCAATGTGGGCAGTATGTTTAGTATCAATATGTGTAAGTGTGTTGACTCCCACACATGCTTCCCCAGATGCCTCTCCAGATGTCAATTCAGAGGAGGATGAACCAGTCCCAGGCATGTCAGGAGCAGGGGTGAAATGCTACCGGTTCGGGCTGGTTCACCCGAACCAGTAGTAAAAAATGCTACTGGTTCGCCAAACCGGTAGTAATAAAATGTTTTTTTAAAAGTTCTGACGTTCATCTGAACGACACGCAATTGTCAGAACTTCTTTTTAAAACTTTTTTTTACTTTTTAAGCATTTTTTTCCTACTGGTTCTCCTGGTATTACTCAAGCATCAACTGATGCTTGAGTAATAACATATACCTGTTACAATATATCAAGCTTTTTTTCATAATGGGGGTCATCTGATAAATGGGATCATATTCCCACAGATTAATTTTAAATAATTTAATTATAAGAAACATTCTTTGATTAAATGCATTTAAAATTATGAGCTGCACCCTCCTAGAGCAAGGGTGTCAAACTCACGTTGTCACGTTGTCGTCACGTGATGTATCGTGGCTTTCCCACTTTGCTAAACCAGGAATGGATGTGGCCAGTACGTGATGCATCCTGCCTCCGGGCCACGAGTTTGACACCCCTATCATAGAAGGATCCATTCCAAAGAGTGAATCCCATCATTCAGTGGAAGCTAAATTAGGTATCATTAATCTAAATCCTGTTGATTTTTTTTTTAAAATGATTGATTGATTGATTGATTGATTGGATTGGATTGGATTGGATTGGATTTGTTTGCTGCCTATCTTGCTTCAAGAAAACTCTGGATGGCTTACAAACATAGATATAAGTATAATAGTCTGGATACACCCCAATTGTTTTTAAAATATAATCGGACAAACACCAGTTAGCAAGTACAGGTAGCTCTTGACTTACAACAGGTCATTTAGTGATCATTCTAAGTTACAATGGCACTGAAAAAAGTGACTTATGACTATTTTTCATACTTACAACCATTGCAGTATCCCCCTGTTCATGTGATCAAAATTCAGACATTTGGTAACTGAACAGTATCCTGGAGTCATCTGATCACCTTGATCACGTGCTGACAAGCAATGGGGAAGACGGATTCACGTAACAACTGTGTTCCTAATTTAGGAAGGGACTCACTTAACAACTGTGGGGAGAAACATCATAAAATGGGACAAAACTCTCTTAACAACTGTCTCGCTTAGCAACAGAAATTTTGGGCTCAACTGTGGTCGTATGTTGAGGCCTACTTGTAGATGATTAAGATTTGGCCTACTTGTACATGATTTGGGAATTGTAGTTCAACATCAAGAAAGTAATAAGTTCCCATTCCTACTGTATGTCAAGATTTAAATAAAAGATTCAGACATGCCTTCATATCACTGAATCACACTGAATTCCATTACTCTTGAGTGTTCCCAGAAGTATTAACATTCACTGCAATGTTAAGTAAAGTAAGGAAATCAATATTTCTTTCTGATTTATTTTCCCTGATTTTTTTTTTTAATCAGCCTATCTCCCTCCCTATGAGAAGGCTTAGGTTAGGTTGCTTTAACTAGAAGTTTGAGTCACTTGATTTCAAAGAGCTTTGAAAATTGGATTGGGGAGAGGGAGTTGCAGAAATTTCAAACTGACTGTACAGGTACCGAGTTGGATTTCTCTTAGTCATACTTAAAGTCAACACACTGAAATCAATGAGACTTAATTTAGTCATGACTAACACGTTTCATTGATTTAATTGGTTTATTCTAAGCATGAACAAGTCTGGATCTCATTTAGAGGAGCAATGCGCTTAGCACAATATAAAAAGGAATTAATGGAATTGAATTCTGCCTAAAATACAGTGCTTCACTCACACATGCTTTACGCTCCAACCCTAACAAATGTGTACAAAATGTTTACACTTAACAAGAAATGCTGACAAACTGCTTTAAGCCCTTTTATAAATGGAAACGTAGGGTGGGGTGTTTTTTTTTAGTTTCACTCTGAATGCAAATGTTCTACTTTATTGTAAAAGCAAATATGAATTCACAGTAAAAATGTAATTATTCCACAGAGGCACTTGGTGTTTCCATCTTTTGACCATTATTTCCGAAGATACTTTTTAAATCTCTTGCCTGCTTGCCTTGCAGGAGTCAAATCAATGGTATACGTTATCAACAGGCAAATACACAAAGTAGTCTGATATATTTTATCATACCTGTATTCCAGAAGGCAGCATTATTGGCTAACTTTGCATTTCAAACCCCAATATGACTCATGCCTAGAGATAATACATTTTATATTTTGCCAGATAGAACTGGCAATTATATTTTAAAATATTTATTTTTACACCTTTTTATAAAAGATAAGCCTCCATGGTAGCATTCCATCAACATGGCATAGTAATGACTTTGTGTGTGGCTAAAGTGCCACCTACTGTTATCACCAAGAATCTACAGGAATTACTAGTCAACCAGATCTGAAAGAGAAGATCATATAAAAAATGCAATAGAGGCATTGTTTGTTTAATCTCAGCCCATTCTTGTACATGTATTCTGTTTTCTCACTTGATTCAATGGTGCATCAGACTCATGCAATGCAGTATTATGTATTCTGGAACTGCTTTAATTGGGTTTCAAAGCAGAGATTTGATTTGAGATAGGCTTTCAATCGAAGAAGAGAGACTTCCACCTTGAACTGAATCATTGAGATAGGCTGTGTGCTTTGAGGAGGTGTTTTACTTTATGAAATATGCCAACAGAAGAGTCTTCTTTGCCTGCATTACACAGAAGATTCGCAAATATCTCCAAGCGGCTCTTTTGATACACCTTGGCTGTAGAGAGCCTTTGATAATAATTGGGCATCATTTTGCACAACAGCTCAGTGGGACATTTTGATTGAAGCAAAACACCAGTGATTCAGTGATTCCCACAGCCTAATTACTAAGCCTTCACTAAAAGAACAATGTTAGTATCTTAGAAGCTCCAGGGTCATCCATTATATTAGCATGCACCTTGATGATATAAGATCTTGGGTTTCTTCAGTTAGGTGTATTAAAGCATTGTGAAGCAAGCTCACAAATAATTTTGGTGTAAACACCATTTCATGGTAGGAAATATATGCTTTTTAAAAAATGTATACATAACAAACACCTTTAATTATGCATACGCCTACAGTAACTAGCTCTAATCTTTTCAAAGAAGAAAGAATGCTTCGGTGACTATCATTCATCCTTATCAACCTTAGAATACTTCTAATGAACATCATTATTGCTTTTCTCAGTACCTACTCCTTTCTGGTCATCCGAAGATCCCAAGGCACTAGTCCCTGCTCATTACAAATAATAATAATAAAAATAATTTTAAAAAGCATTGAGATTATTAAGATAACAGCTTTGAAAAACAAATTTGATTCACACTTTCTGCTTGTCCTGACACAAGGGTGGGCCAGCTACCATTTTGAGAAGGCAGGAATAGAAGATGTCATCAGAAATGGAAGATGACATCCACAGCTGGGTTCTCGGGCTTAAATTGTGTTTTAGCCCCCCTGCTGTGGCTGGGAGGAGAATCCTGTTCACCTGCTGTGCTTCACTCTGTCATGTACAAATGCTCTGATCCTGCAGGGTGCTCTTGTGGGAGGCCTTTCTTGTCCTTAATCTCCACCTTCAACAGCTGGGCTGTCCATCACAAAAGATAGGATCTTTGTGTGCACATTTCTTCTTTCTACAAGTTAAGGAGTGAAGCCATTTCTTTGTTTCTTTCTCTTTAAATGGGTGAAATGGAAAGAGTTCTGCCAAGTTCCCTCCTTTTGGACAAACACTGGGGGGGGAAAAAACTCCAACCTGTGGCTGTGGCTTTAAATAAAATAGCAGAAGTACAGTAAAATCATGAAAGTTACTTTGTTCTTGCTGGTTTTTACACTAGGTGAAACTGACAACGGTTTTGCCAAGTTTTACCCTCTAGTTCTAAATGACAGGAAGAACTGTAAAACTTGTTTTAAACTAGTTCTCAAAAGACATGACCACAGAAGCAAAAGCACTTGGCATTTGCTTTTCTCCATGAGTAGGTGAGAAAAAGAAACAGAAAAATCCACTAGTCAGGAGCTGGGTTAACCACAATCTGGGCAGAATACCTGGTTTTACTGTGGCCAAAAATAGTAGGGACTGGAATCCAGAAAAAGTTTTAAGTCTGTTTTATTTCCAGCCATCTTAGTACAAAAGATAAGTTCCTAAAGGCTGTAATGTAGAAAAATCTTTTGTCCAGTCATGTCACCTGTCACGAAAAAAAACCCTCCAAATTCGCTATTCCTGGCATTTACTGATATAGCAATGTCTGGTTAGGGTATGACTTGTAATAAATAATTTTTAAAATTGTCACCTTGTTCTTCCTCCTAGAAAACTGTGGATGGTAAATAACAGCTCTTCAGATAGACCCCAGTAGCAAAATATCTTCTTTTAAATTTGTATTGCAGTATTTGTTTACAAAATGTATGTAAAGGTGAATTCTAATACAGGTAGTCCTCAATGTACGACTACAACTGAGCCCCAAAATTCTGTTGTTAAGCAAGGCCATTGTTAAATGAGTTTCGCCCCATTTTATGTTATGGGGTGAATTTAGCTTAGTTATTAAGTGAATTTAGCTTCCCAGTTGACTTTGCTTGCAAGAAATTCACAAAAGATGATCACATGACCCTGGGACACTGCAACTGTCATAAATACGTATCAGTTGCCAAGCATCTAAATTTTGATCACATGACCAGGGAGATGCTGTAATGGTCATTAAGCATGAAAAATGATCTTACAGCACTTTTTTCAGTGCTGTTGTAATTTCGGTCACTAAACGAAAGGTTGTTAAATCAAATGGTTGTAAAAAGAATCAACAACATTGCACATAAACAAACACATCAATCAGGCATTAGTTCAGGTTTTCTCCATGGCAAGGAAAAAAATTAAATCCTACCCTCTGTAGACAGTTAGCACCGATCCCTTTCCTAGAAGAATGAAATATTTTGGGGAATATTTTAAAAAGGCAGAATAAAATATTTTTCCTAAAAGAAATAAAAAATCTTAAGGGAGACAGAAACTCAGAGCCCCAGCTCCAAGCAGACTGAGCTGGGGCAGCTTTAGAAATGCAGATCCATTACTCCCTGCAGCAAGGCCAGAACAAAAATAGGATTAACCCACTACAATCTAGCAGCAAAGCTCACCAGCCTAAGGACATTGCATCACTCTCCAAACTTCAACCAAACGTAGCTCCGACAAACTACAGAGCCAGCTACGACCCCTACAACAACCAACAGAATACATGTTCTTGCACAGTAACAGAAAGCTCAAGTTCAAAGCCCAAGAGAAGGTATAAAAACCCCTTACTCTCAACTCCATGTGGTCAGCTGCACCAGAACCACCCATGTGGTTCTGCTTCATCATTAAACCATCTTTCCAATCAGCCTCCATGTCTCCAGTGTCTTTCTCCCGGCTTGGGACTGAACCAGATGGATATTTGTTCCAACACTTCTAACTACAAAAGATGAAGTTGACTGTTTTTGATCAGCTGTATCTTTGGAGTTGGAAGAAAAAGGCCAAAATTGCAATGTTTATTAAACTTTTTGTTTTAATTAGGGGCTCAGATTATCCCCAATGTTAAACAAGGGGCATTCTCCAGGATGAGGTACTGTAGTTTAAAAGTAAGGGGAAAAGACATGGCAGCTAATGTACTACTTTAGAACCAGCCTATAGCTCTTTTCATATGAATATATTTCTCATTAGTAAGAAAATAAGATTTCCCTTGAGTCAAGGTTAATGCTTCAAGACCTCATAAACCTCTTTGTGTAGATTCCTGGGCAGGAGTACACAACTGATTTGCTACTGTCATTATCCAGGATGCTTTTTTCTTTCTTTCCACTTCTCAGTGTAGCATACAAAAATCTCTCAGATTTTCTAGAAATTTTATCTCTATGTTCTAATCAGGTCTAACCCGGCTTAACATTTTGGAGATCAGTCATGGCCAATTAAGAGTTGCCATCTGCTGCAACATTGCCTGAGAAGGGCTTAATTATTTTAGAAATGGATAATTTTGTCAATTTAGTTCCGTTTCTTTCCTTTTTTTTAGATCTTAAGTTTCTTATATCCCATTTCTTTATTAATTCGTTAGCATATACACTCAACATGAAAAGTGTTCATGTAGCTTTCTCTAGTTTGCTTTTGCATTATTTTTTTCATATTTATATTTTTCTGCAATATTATGCAGTTTTGTAACTCTTTCACATACTAGTTCTTCTCAATTTAAGCATGTCTGAATGCGCTTGTCCCTGACGTATTGTTCAGAAAAGTGAAACACAGTATTTGGAAGAAGGATTATTGGGTTTTGGTTCAGCTGTTGATCTGAGAATTGCTCATTTGCAAAAGCAAAAAGACAAAGAGAAACAAGAGCCAATTGATTTCTCTTCTTCCCCAGTAATCTGGGAAGAGTAAACCAAAACATTTTCCCCTTTCCTTGTCCAGTGCAGGAAAGACTATAAAAATTGTATTTCTAAGCAAGCTTTTAACTCCAGTTCTCTCCCCCCTCCCCGAATTTGTTTCTGCTCATCCTTCCCCCTACTGCTTCCCCATATTGTTCCATCCCTCAAGTGGTTATGAGTTCTCATAATGCCGCGATGGCGAACCTATGGCATGGATGCCACAGGTGGCATGCAGAGCCATATTGGTGGGCACGCGAGTGTTGCCCTAGCTTAGCTCCAGCGCGCATGCGCGCACTGGCCAACTAATTTTCAGGCCTTCCGGTCCCATCGGAAGTCAGGAAACTGGATGTTTCTGGTCTCCAGAAGGCCTCCGGGGAGATGGGAAAGGCTGTTTTTGCCCTCCCCAGGCTCCTAGAAAGCCTCTGGAGGCTGGGGAGGGGGAAAAACTGGCCTACCGGACCCACCGGGCCATCACATGCCAAAAGCAGGGGGAAGTGTGGGGGGGGTCATGCGCGAATGCGCGGGAGGGCAGGGCACATTGAATTATGGATGTGGGCACACGCACCTGTGACCTTCCATGCTCCCCCCGCTTTTGGCAAAAAGAGTAGCCATCACTGTCATAATGCAACACACATTACTTTTATTAACTGCTTCCAATCCTTGTAGATTTATGCATGTGAAATCAACTAGCACTGAACAGTCTTCTTGCACGTCTTTAGGCAGTCGTGAATATTTTTACCAATTTTCTTAAGCACCACAATTCAAATGGATCTTTGTTCAGTCCTTTTGATAAAAAAAATATGTCTCACCGATACGTGCTGTTACTGAATTTGTTGGTTTGTTTATCAAATTTATACAGCTGCCCATATCACAAAATGTGATTCTGGGAAGTGCACAATACACAAAAACAATAAAATGCTAAGTGAAAAAAGAAAAACAAAAAAGATAAAAGTCAAGATTGTGGGAAATACAGCCATCCCTTAAATCACTTGTTCGTCTAACTATGGTTCATCTTACCATGATACCCAAAGTTGATAGAAAAACTATCAAAAACTCTTGAGGGTTTTCCAAAAGGCAAGTAGGAATGGGGCCAATCTCACTTCAGGGGGAATCACTTCTACTGGGACATTAAAGGTGGGAGAACCATAGCCTTAATAATATGCATCTTTGTTACCAGTAAAATATCTCAGCACTCTTCTCCTTCAACAGGAGTCTTTCTCTCTTCCAGCTATCCAGGTGCATCAGGTTGTTTGAAACTATTGCTATTTCTTCCAGCAATTTTAATTCCAATGTCTAATTCTAGTCCAGCGTTTCTCATTTCTCATTATACTGTCTATACGATGTATATACATACTTTTCAACCATGTTGTTGCTGCATATTGTGCCCTGTTAATTCGTGATCAACAGAAATATTTTTAATATTTAATATCAAGGACTACCCAACAATTTACTACAGCAGTGTTTATCCCTGGGAGCTGAAGTCCACACATCTTAAAGTTCCTGAGAAACATCAGTCTCCATAATCAAAGGCCAGTACTTTACAATGAAGCACAAAATAACTTCAACTAACCTTCAAAGAGTCCTTGACTATGTGTCAGATTGGTCTAACAAGTGGCAACTTCAAATCTCAACCAACAAATGCTCTGTCTTGCACATTGGCAAAAAAAAAAATCAAAACATAAAATACAAATTAGTTGGACATAACCTTGTAGATGACCCTCACTCTGTCAAGGACCTAGGAGTACTCATTTCTAAAGATCTAAGTGCCAGAGCCCATTGTAACAACATTGCCAGAAAGGCATTAAGAGTTGTTAACTTATCTTGTGTAGCTTCTTCTCTGATAATATTATACTACTAACTAGAGCATACAAAACATTTGTTAGACCAATTCTTGAATATAGCTCATCTGTCTGGAACCCACACTGAATATCAGACATAAATACAATCTAGAGAGTCCAGAGATATTTTACGAGAAGAGTCCTCCATTCCTCTAACCGCAATAAAATGCCTTATGCCACCAGACTCCAAATTTTGGGAATTGACAACTTAGAACTACATGGACTTCAGTCTGACCTAAGCATAGTACATAAAATTATCTGCCACAATGTCCTACCTGTCAATGACTACTTCAGCTTCAACCACAACAATACATGAGCAAATAATAGATCCAAACTCAAGGTAAACCGTTCCAAACTTGATTGCAGAAAATATGACTTCAGTAACAGAGTGGTCAATGCCTGGAATGCACTACCTGACTCTAGTTTCTCCCCAAACCCCCAAAATTTTAACCTTAAACTGTCTACTGTTGACCTCACTCCATCCCTAAGAGGTCTGTAAGGGGAGTACATAAGTGCACCAGTGTGCCTACCGTCCCTGTCCTAATATTCCTTTTTACTTACTCTTTTCATGTATTCAGATTATTTTATACTTTTACCTGTTATCTTATATATGCTTGACAAAATAAATAAATAAAATAAACTTATGCCAGTGCCATATAGTCCTCCAAAAGCTAGAGGTCGCTTTCTGAATTTGCCAGCCTTCGCCCGCCATTGTCAGTTCAGGGTCGGCTAATGGAATGCCTGATGACCTCTTCTGGTTTGTTTTTTTTCCTGCCTTCGTTTCTGAATCCGTTCGAGGCATTTTCCCCAACGCTCCAAGGAGCGGCTAACGAGGGATTCGAGCCGGCAAAAAAAAAAAAAAATACCGAGAGAACTCGTCACAGGGGAAAAGGCGGTCGTGAGGGCAGCTCTCTTTGTCGCAAGTCCCCCTCCTCCCCCCGCGTAATCCTGGCCAATCACCGCCGAAGCGAAGCCGCTGCCTCCTTCGGGCTCGTCCGGAGAGGCGCCCGAGCGGAAAAAGCTTTGGGCCGTTCCCGAGGCCGAGATGTCGACTAAGAATTTCCGCGTCAGCGACGGAGACTGGATCTGCCCCGACAAGAAGTAAGGGAGGCAGGACGGAGGAACCCGGCTGGGTTTTTGGCCACGGGTGGGACCCGAGCGGTCCCAGAGGCCTTGCCTGGCTCATACGAAGCGACCCCGAGGTCGCGGGAAACGGGCGGGGTTTTTTGCTCCCCCCCTTTTTTTTGTCCTCCCTTCCCTCCCCCCGCCCCGCAATGGGGGGGGGGGGATTTTTAGTGAGACCCGGATGTAGCTCCGCGTTAGTCGCGGTCATTGCGATTCCTCGTTAGGCCTCCATCTTCCAAACGGCCAGCGCAAGGTCAGAGAAACCACCAGCTTGACATTTCCAGGGAAGGATCCCGGTATAAGATATTATCTGGGAACAATGATAGAAGTAATGAGAGTAAGAGTAAGAATAGTAAGAGTACTATGAACAATAACTTGTGTGGGAGAAAATTGAGGTTTGTTGTTGTTGTTTTTTTAAATGCGCAATGGATCGCATCGCCTGACTGATTGCATTTCTTCAACCTGCAAAGTGAATTATTGTATTTGACTCATGTTTTTTTTTTTTTAAACACGTGAATACATTACATAGGAAATGAACTGGGTAGTTTAGAAATGTAAGAAGTAAAAAGCTTTTCGTAGCCCTGCTACCGTTTGATTCGCATTTAAAATTCGTATAAAAAGTGTGTCCATTTGCGTTTGGGTTTCATTGTAAAGGGTTTTTAGGCATTGTGGTTACGCGCTTCTAAAAAAATGTCGAATTTTCTGACTTAATATATGATCTTTCTGCTTTTATGTGGGAGGATTGGTAGTGGTAGATAATAACACTGGTTATCCCACTACAAATTTGGGAAAACTTATCTTCCCTCCGAGATAAAATGTGTTGATTCTTACATATTTTGATTAGATTTGATTAGTGCTGGTTGGCTAAAGTTTTCAAGATATTTCACAATAACGATTTATTCACAGGTGACTATATTTGCCTACAAGGAGGGAGGTGTCTAATGATCATGATGCCTCTTAACTTCTCAACAAAGTATGATAGAACAATGAGAATGATACCACATGGAAATGTATAAATTTATCTTCACTTTGAGACTAAAGATCATTGTCTAAACAAGAAGTAGTAGTCAATGCCTTCCACAGTCCCAATGGTGTGGATCATCTCCCCAGGGATGATCCTATTGCAGTCACAAGAGAAAAGCTAAAAAGCTCAGTTTAGATACTGAATAAAAATGGAACCTTGTCGTTTAATCTGATGTTAGAGCTTGTCAGTTTTGCATGCAAAAAGCATGAAAATGTTACATGAAAAACCAATAAATGAATGGAAAGCTTTGTTATTGGTATCAATAAAAAGATCCATTTATAATGATTGGTATGTCACCATTCTCATTGTTTGAGAATGGTGACACATTTTGCAGAAAGTTATGGAGCATAATCTCACATTCCCCTTGAATTTTTGAATTATTTTGATGCAATTTTGACCTAAAACTGTATCTTGGAAACGAGCCAATTAATACTCAGGACTTCATTTTCCCTTATTTCCTTTCCTTTATTACCCAATTCTGGTAAAATTAAGCTATTTTCATTTCAGAGGCTTTCTACTTGTAGACCAGTGTGATTAAAAGGAAATGGCATTATTTTGTAAGTGTGAATACAAATGTTTCTTTATAAATCATCTTAAAAAGCATGAGTTTGGATGAGTTCTGAGCTAATTTGCATAAGTTTGAACCAAAACTTGGAACTATTAATTGCATTGAAAGTTCTTAAAATAGTGTTTCTTTTATTTGCAGATGTGGTAATGTTAATTTTGCTAGAAGAACCAGCTGTAACAGATGTGGTCGAGGTGACTATATCAACTGTGTTTATTTTGATGGGACTGTTCCAAAATTAAACGTACAGGAAATTGATTGATTTACATGCCTGTTTTTTACTTTCAGAAAAAACTACAGAAGCTAAAATGATGAAAGCTGGAGGAACTGAGATAGGGAAGACACTTGCTGAAAAGAGCCGTGGTCTCTTTAGTGCTAATGACTGGCAATGTAAAACGTACGTTGATCTGGAAACTTGAATTTATTCTTAGTTTAATCTTATTGTCCTTTATTTTTAGGGGTTTTTGCTGATACTATCCATATGTGCCTCTTTTATAATTTGTTCACCTGTTCTTATATTTATTTACTCATAAGGATAGTTCATTGAATACAGAAGATCTTACTGCCAAATAAGTGCACTTGGGTTTACTGTGACAATCTATTGCTGTTCTGTAAGAGCACAGACTTTAGCAGATCCAGCAAATTGTTTGGTGCATTAAATAATTATTTGGCAAGTGGGCAGCCTTAAAAATGAAATTAATAAATAATAATGAAAATGTTTGCAGTTTCCATATAACTTTAGACAACTTGTGATATTTGTTACAAGGCAATTGAATTGGTTTTTTTATAAAAATGGAACTTTTATTTTCATTACTAATGTAGTTATCAGTTTTAGCTAAATTGGACTTGATTTCATTATCAATTGTCTGCCAGCATTTGTTTAGTTTGATTTTATTGGTATTTTCACTGATACCTTATGGAAATTGTGCCATTGCTTTAAAATCCATATATGATGGAAGAATATCTCCATCTCTTTAACTTGCTGACTTGCAAGAACTTGCCCAAACAAACCAATGAACTGTTTGGTCAAAGTAAAGTATTTTGTTTGTTTCTCTTGTATTTTGTTCAGATTTAGGTATAATTATAACTATGGGAAAAAGTTTTGAGGTACTAAATATTTATCAAAGATATATATACACCTGTACATGTGCCAAAAAAATTAAATGTATTTTACTTGGCATTTAAATGCTATTTGTTGTATCTGAAATATAGGAGAGAAACTCTGCTCTTTCAGTTAAAAATTATTTAAACATTCCAATTCTTCAGGTGTCAGATATTTACCTTGTTAATTGCTGTATTAGTATTATTTTCTGTTTCTAAACTAATGTATTTTTCTTCCCAAAGTTGTGGTAATGTTAATTGGGCCCGGAGGTCAGAATGCAATATGTGCAACACTCCAAAGTATGCCAAACTTGAAGAAAGAACAGGTAATAGCCTTAGTTAAACATTATCTAGAAAATACTCTATGCCAAATAGTTAAGGTGTGCAGAATGGCAAAGATCTGGCTCAGATAACTGAGTTGATTCATTTGGAATTTCATACTGATTTGTAGCAAGGTTTCTAAGCTGGGCTATCATATTGAATCAGTCTGATTCCGTGCACAGGGAAAAAAGCCATCAGATTGACAATAAATTAATTTAGAGACAACCGATTTAATAAAAGATGATCAGTTCATAAATTTGATCAAGATAAATTTGCTAATAGATTTCAGAAGCATTCAAGTCAAATGATACTAGTGGCTTCATAGAATGGCCCTCTCTCTGTATTAAGAAATATTTAGCATGTGGAATGTTGAATACATCCCAAGATCTCTGGTGATGCATCCCTTTATTTTTTAAAAGAAATGGATTGAGATGAGAACCACAAACATTGCACGATGCAGCAATTCAGGCTTGAGAGGTATCAGAAAAGTTGAAACTTATTTTTAATAGTGATAGATGTTGGGGGAATGTGGAATAGCTTGCAGTTTCAAGTTCAAAAATTACCATCATGGTGTTAAATATTGTAAAAGAATGCCTATCTGCACTTTCCTTGTTCTAGATTTCAAAAAATGCTCAGGACACAGAAAGCCACAATCCCTTGTAACTGAAACCTTTGCATCAGTTGGGTGGAAAAGATTCCTCATGGAGCACAGAAATAATATTACTTACATAAAACGCAGCTTAATATTGAAATTTGCTAATTTTGATTTGAAGTAAATTTAAGGAAAGTCCTTAATGTATGCTTGTATGCTAGAACTTATTCTTGTGTCATGTGCAGCTACTGATATTTCATATAAACCCCCTGTAGAACTCTATAACTTGTGGGAATGGTTTTGAGGAATCCACAGGGACTGCAGCATTGGGGAGGAATTTTTGGCTTCCTAGTGAATATATAAAAGGATGTCCATAGCTGTGTAAATGCTTTTTAATACCATGGCAGATGGTGATTTTAAAAAGGGGGGGAGATGATTTCAATATATGAAAATGTTTCCTACAGTGGCAGATGTTGCATCTAACACAAAGTTTGATGTGAATTGTTTGTGTGTTATATGCATGCTGCTCAAGATGTGATTTACATTTATAGCCTTAACAGTACTATCTAAACAGTTGGCATTTGTGGGGCTGAAAAATGTGCATCTCAGTTGGTTCCTGGAACTGTTTCTGTCCATATAAGTGAGCTCACACAACATGATTTTGTTTCCATTTCTACAATCTATTCTTCCTCTCTGAGACTCTTAGAGAGTCTTGTACCACAACCCCACTCTGCCTTGACTTAGATTAGTTCACAAATAACTGCCAGGAAGTTCTGTTGACGATGCCATTGCTTCTGTATACTTTAATTTACCTGCACAGTAAAACTAATGAAATAATATATAGATAGCTCCAGGGTGGATTTGATTTAAATCAACTCGATTTAAATCATATTTTTTAAACAGCAACTGTTATCTCTGTCCCGTAGCAGCTGCTCCTCTGACCCGTTGTTGAATCACCAACAGTCCCAATATTGCAGAATATACAACCTCATGCTACATAACCAGGCTCCATTTCATGCTGAATAAACTAAATTATTAATGTATCTTAAATAGAAAATGAACTTTAGATAGATTTTTACTCCAAAAACATATAATTAAAATAAATTTAATAAAAATAAAATCCGATTTAAATTTTTTAAAATCTGATTTTTTTTAAAATCATTGATTTTTATCCACCATGAATAGTTTAGTTTTAGTTTAATGCGATTTATATGCCGCCCTATCTTCAATGGACTCAGGGCGGCTCACAACAATAAAATGCACAATTGCACATTAAAACAATATAAAATTAAAAGTCCAAATTAAAACTATTTAAAATCTATTTAAACTCTATTAAGAAAACCCCCCCATCAGTCCAGGCTGCGAAACAGCCAGGTCTTCAAATCACAGCGGAACGAGCAAAGGTCAGGGGCCATCCGAAGCTCCAGAGGAAGTTGGTTCCAAAGGATGAGTGCGCCCACAGAGAAAGCTCTTCCCCTGGGGGTCGCCAGCCGACATTGTCTGGCCGATGGCACCCTGAGGAGGCCCTGTCTGTGGGAACGCACCGGGCGATTGGAAATTGTTGCTGGCTGCAGGGGGTCCGACAAATATCCCGGGCCTAGGCCATGAAGGGCTTTATAGGTGATAACCAGCACCTTGAACCTCACCCGAAGGGCAACCGGTAGCCAATGCAGGTCGCGCAGGAGGGGTGTAACATGGGAATGTCGGACACTCCCATCACAACCCGCGCGGCCGCATTCTGCACCAGTTGAAGCCTTCGAGTGGTTTTCAAGGGCAGCCCTAGATAGAGGGCGTTGCAGTAGTCAAGACGGGAGGTGACCAGCGCATGAGTAACGGTGCGTAGGGCATCTTGGTCAAAGTAAGGGCACAGCTGGCGCACAAGGCGGACCTGGACAAATGCCCCCCTGGTCACGGTCGCTACATGATCTTCCAGAGACAACCATGAATCCAGAAGGACACCCAAGTTGCGGGCCCTATCCACAGGGGGTAACACCTCACCCCCGATGGGCAATGATGGGATATCTCAATTGGAACCAGATGCCAGTATCCACAGCCACTCGGTCTTGGCGGGGTTGAGTCAGAGCCTGTTCCTCCCCATCCAGGTCCATACCGCTTCCAGGCAACGGGACATCACGTCGAGGGCATCACTAGGCTGGTTCGGGGTGGATATAAAAAGCTGGGTATCATCAGCATACTGATGATACCACACCCCGAAACCATGGATGATCTTCCCAAGTGGCTTCATATAGATGTTGAACAGGAGAGGCGAGAGGACCGACCCCTGGGGCACCCCACAAGTGAGGGGCCTCATAGCTGATCTCTGCCCCCCTGCCAACACCACTTGCGTACGGCCCGAAAGATAGGAGAACCACCGTAGAACAGTGCCTCCCACTCCCAACCCCTCGAGTCATCGCAGCAAGATACCATGGTTGATGGTATCAAAAGCCGCCGAAAGATCCAAGAGGACCAGAACAGAGGAGTGTCCCCTGTCCTGAGCCCTCCAGAGATCATCCACTAGTGCGACCAATGCCATCTCCGTGCTGTACCCCGGCCTGAAGCCTGATTAGTACGGATCCAAGTAGTCTGCATCTTCCAGGGCCAACGGGAGCTGCCAAGCCACCACGCTCTCAACAACCTTCGCAACAAAGCGAAGGTTGGAGACTGGACGAAAGTTATTCAATATGGTTGGATCCAAGGCAGGTTTCTTGAGGGGTCTCACCACCACCTCCTTCAGGGCGGCGGGGAAGATCGCCTCCCCCAAAGATGCCATTATTACTGCCTGGACCCAATCCCGTGTCACCTCTCGGGCCGCATAGGCAATCCAGGAGGGACACGGATCCAGTACACACATGGTGGCACTCAGCCTCCCCATAATCCTGTCCCACTTCCTCAGGAGTGACAGGATCGAACTCCTCCCAAATCACAAGACCAGCTGTCTCCTCACCGTCTGACCCTGCCCAGTCAGAGTCCAGACCATCCTGAATCTGAGTGATCTTATCCAGCAGATGCTGACTAAACTCCTCGGCATGTCCCTGTAAAGCAGTGATTCTCAACCTGTGGGTCGGGACCCCTTTGGGGGTCGAATGACCCTTTCACAGGGGTCGCCTAAGACCATCAGAAAACACATATTTTCAATGGTTTTAGGTATAATTTTATGGTTGGGGGTCACCACAACATGAGGAACTGTATTAAAGGGTCGCAGCATTAGGAAGGTTGAGAACCACTGCTGTAAAGGATCCTCCCCTACCCTCCGATTCAGGAGGGAGCTGGACACCCTGAACAGGGCGGCTGGGCAATTATCTGCAGACACAATGAGGGCGGAAAAGTGTGCCCTTTTCGCCACTTCCATCGCCACCAGATAAGATCGTGTGAATGATCTCAACTGGGAACGGTCAGATTCGGAACGACTGGATCTCCAATCGTTCTCTATGGGCGGTTCCCATAGGCTCCCATACCTCTGTTTCTCTTTCAATTTGTACAGCCGTTTATGCAAGCTAATAGGCACTTACATAGAAACCTCTGGTGTTTTTATTTAATATAAAATTTAATATAAAATAACATGTCATATCCTTGAGTATTGGTTTAGTTTTTGAGGTTTTTGGAAACTTCTTTTTGTAGGATATGGTGGGGGCTTCAATGAAAGAGAGAATGTTGAATATATAGAACGTGAAGAGTCAGATGGGGAATATGATGAGGTGAGTGATACATACCTGTATGTAATGAAATGTTACTTTTAAAATATACTAATGGGAAAACTCATTCCTAAATTTATTCCTTTAGTTCTAATTCATAAATATAGCTCTGAAAATGTCAGTTATACACTGCTCAAAAAAATAAAGGGAACACAAGCAGAAGACATCCGAGGTCTGAATGAATGAAATAGCCTTATTAAATACTTTGTTCGTTACATACAGTAGTTTTGTGTTCCCTTTATTTGTCTGAGCAGTGTATAAAATTGTGTTGAATTTAACCAAAAGGAGTAAACAGAAAAAAATGGTTAAAAGAAAAAAAAATTAAACTATTCTGGACATATTGTGAGATAGGCAAAAAGTTACTATTAATTCCATTAATGAATAAACTGCCTATAAATAAGGAGTTCTATTAGTAAAAATAATGGATCCTTCATATAAAAGCAGACCATTTTTTCACATACAAACTCATCTCTTGCCTGCACCTATTATACATACATATATGTACACAAACATTTGTAGAAAGGGATTGAAAATTTCAGCTCAGCAAACATTAACCTTTACACTCCTATTAAGTTCATCTTAAAGTATATAGCTGGGCTTGTGCCAGAGTTAGATCTATTTAACTCAACTAATAACCTGGATTGTTTTGTTTCCTTTTTGCAAAAAGAAAATGAGGCAATAGTCATTTGTGCATGGAAAACTGTATGCATATTCTGCAATAAGCCAATGTCTCTTAATTCTTAGGTAAGCATGCTCTAATATCTTATGCTTTGTTTTTGGTTAGTTTGGCCGCAAAAAGAAAAAATATAGAGGGAAACCTGTTGGTCCTGCATCTATTTTAAAGGAAGTTGAAGATAAGGAATCTGAAGGGGAAGAAGAGGAGGATGAGGATGGAGATCTGTCTAAGTATAAATTAGATGAGGTAAAAGAAAATCTTCAAGGTGTAACACTCCATTCATAGATAAATGTATTGGATTGGAATAAATGGAATAGTATTAACCTTAACGTTTCTAATATGTCAGAGATCACTTATCTTATCCAGCAAGATGGGAAACTTTAGCCTTTTTATTTCTGTATGGTAAGTAACATGCAAAGTCTTTTGAATGCTGGACTTTTTAAAAAAGTCTTTAGAAAATAATGTATAATTAAATCAGTTTTCAGTTAATATCTTATAAAAGGTGTGTTTGTATATTTAGGGATGAAATGGCTATTAATGCTTGGGGAGAGTAATTAAAAATTGTTCTACAAAACAGTAGTGTATATTTAAACATCTTTTTGTTTGGTCCTCAAGGGAACTTTCAAAAATTAAGGAAGCAAATATACAATCAATTGAAAAATTATTTTTAATTTGTGTTTATGTTTTATTACATATGCTGCTATGAGTCACTTGAAATGGACTGCTATTGAAAACATACATACATACATACATACATACATACATACATACATACAGCAAAACAAAAGCAGTATGAGATATGGTAACTTAACATTGCAAGAGAGGAAATAATTATTCTAGTATGAATTAAATATTTATTGAGTATATATGAGTGTATGAATGAACTCATAATTCCTGCCAGTTAAATAACTCCTTAAATCCAGTTTGATCTGGTTGAATAAAGAAAAAGAGCTTATTAAAGATTGTTTCTTTTTCCCTCAAAGGAAATGATGTTAATAGATTGTATGTTAACTACATCATTCATTCTGCATGGAACTAGAGGTGATAGACAGACAGACATGGTTATTCTGTGGCATTTTGATGTATGTTAGTATAAACGTAGTACCTGGCCACCTCAATTTTTTAATCTAAATAAGATGTCCAACTCTTCTGTCTAAATCTAATGTTTATAGAATTCATCTGTGTTACATCATGTGAACAGTCTGCATAAACTTCCTTATTGAGGAAATAATATGGACATTCTCTGGGGATTTATTATCAGATTAGCATACCTACTTTTTTCTTAATGAGCATAAAAAGCTGCCAGCATTATTTTCCAGGATGAAGATGAGGATGATGCTGATCTCTCTAAATATGACCTTGATGGTAGTGAAGAAGAAGATTCTGCCAATAAGAAGAAGACTTCCACTGGTAGACGAAGTCCCTCCAAGTCTCGATCTTCTCCTTCACGATCTTCATCTCGCTCATCCTCCCACTCAAGCTCAAGGTCTAGGTCCAGGTAAACGGGTACAGGTCAAGGGTAACGCCAGACAAAATGTCAGTATCTAACTTTCTTTATTTACATCTCTTTTGTGATTAACTTTTACATTATTTTTTTTGCAGTTTAAGTTAGTCTAATCAATCTTACATATCCAGCTGCAGGGATAAACATTTAAGATGAGTGAATTGGAGGTGGTTATTCAAAGTTTTATGACAGTTGTGAGTTTAGAAGCCATGAATATTAAAGATTTGGTTCTTAATTTTAGTATTTTTGTAGCAGCTAAATATAGTCCTGCTGTGTCTTAGAGATTGTGTGACTTCAAAATACGTTTTTGTTAATAGGCTGGTGAGAGGCAACTATTAATCTTAAGTATTTAATGATCTGCTTATTGGCAGAAACTTATTAAAAAGTAAAATGATCCTTATTTTTAAGGGAAGGGATTGGATTTTAAAGGGAAGAAGAGCTTGTAATTTATTTAAACTTCTAAATAAACAAGGCTCTTTATATACATATTAGCCCTTTCCCTAGTGAGCCTCTTAAAGAGCCTAGTTTTGGGCAGCATTTTTTAACCAAAAATTACACACCTCCATTTTGTATCAGTTTTATGATGAATTATTCATAAAAAGTTATATATGAAGAAACTGTCAAACACAAATATAGTTATTTTTTTAAATATTCCTAAAGCAAAACTAAGTTGGATAAAAAATTAACACTCCAAGAAGGATTTTTTTGATTTCAGGATTCTGTAGTCTCCATAGTTTGGTGGTGGTGTTTTTTTCATTGACTTAAACATGTTTATACTATACTCATCAGCTTACAAATGTAGCCCAGGGCCTTTTATAGAATGAGATTATTGGAAGAAAATAAAATTCTCTATAGTGAATTATATTATATTAGACATAACATTCTATAAAAAGAAGACATCCTTTCATTTTTGGAAAGGACTCCAGTACAAGCATGTGGTCCTTGTTGGAAAGAAGGGAAGAGTGAAATCGCTAATTGTTTCTTTGCCTCTCCATCTACTGCTGGGGATCATCATCTCCATAAGATGGAAATTCATATGCTGTATTTGCACAACTAAGACACAACCTAAAGCTCAGAGCTCAGGCTTGTAGACTCAAATACGCTTGGTTTTTATTTGTATGTAAATAGCTTTTTCTGATTTATTAGCTCAAGTTTACATTTGAAAATCAGTAATAAATGAGCTTAACATGCAAGTGGAAAAATTTACTGGGGTAAATATTAGCATTCAGAGGTTTAATACAATTTGTCACAGCTCAAACAACATGGGGAAATAATTTTCAATTTTATAGAAGAGAATATGGCTTGGTTTGCATGGTTAGTAAACACATTGACCGACATGTTAATTCTATATATCATGATCTAAAATTAGGGAAAATAGAAAACAGCAATAATTACTGAATATGAATAAAGGGGAGGGCAACGTTGCTAGAGGAAGATCAAGTCTTGAAAGGCTGTGTGGGCTAAGAAAAACTGCATTATTTATAACATTGATACTTGAGAAAGAAAAATAAAACATATAATCAGTTAGAAATATTTGTTGCAAAAATAATAGAATTCCAAAGGAATTTGGAATTTGAACTCTTACTTGTTCATAGATGATTAGAAAAAATAGCTACATAAAGTTATCTTTTCATGATAACTGAAGGGAAAACAATTCAGGCTTTTGTAGTTATCATCTAAATACTGTTACCAAACATTTTTAATAACACTTGGGCAGCAATAATAGGGCAAGTGGATCAAGGATCCTGAAACTATTTGTAACCAAAAACTATTTGGTGACAAAATAAATTACTTTAAAAATAGTTTCTTAAAGATATTAACTAACAGTACTTCATAAGGTACAGATTTTTACTCGATTGTTGAAATGGTGAACTCAAGTCACAATTTTTTAAAGTTTTTTTAAAAGGAATTTTTAATTTACATTTTCCAGATTTAAAAAAAATATTTTCTAAAAATTTCAAATATTGTACAAAAACAGTATTACTATACATTATAAATATGTGAAGCCTATAATTAAAATTGTATAAAATAAATTAAAGATACCCAACACATATTAAATAACTAATGGCCTCAACATGGGTATTTTTCATTTTTTGTGTGTGTGTTCCTTGTATTCAGCTTAATTACTGGTTTTTCCCCCCTCTGGACTCTATAATTTGGAAAATCACACATTATAGCTTTGTTTGATCCTTATATCGTAATATAATATACTGAGGGGGGGAAAGGTTAACATAAGAATCATACATTAAACAAAAGCATAAAAAGGAATTGTGAATCAGAAATTAATTGAAATAGTATGCAAATGTTTAAGAAAGATGTGAAGAATTATTTACTACAAACGGTTAGGGCAATCTTTGAGAGAATACATAAGTTTGAATCTTAGATCAAATGAGAAGTTTAAATCTATGCTTTTTCTCTTGGGGATTTAAATCATATTTGCATCTAACAGTCTCCATAAGGCACTGCAGTAAGCTGTCGAGGTGGTAGAGATAAGGAACAAAGCTAGTGGATTGATTCAGCAAGTGAACTTTTGAACTTAGCTGATTTCTATGCTTTGCAGATAACCAGAAAAGCAAGAATTCTGGCTGTATGGATGAGGATCTTGGTGTTTGACTAAAAAAGGAGATAGTGCTTAGAGGTGTTTAATTCTTTTATGATCTTTGTTCAGTTTTGTAACGCAGTTTCTTAAGTCAGATCAATAAGCTTAGCTAGCTAGACATCTGGATACTACGATTTCCCAAGAAAAAGAATGTTTGGTTAGAATATAATATTCTGAAAAGTTTTTAGATGAATATGGAATTCATGGTTCTGGGTTATATCTAGAATAGTCCCAGGTTAAGGAAATTAGGCTGAATAGTGAACAGATACCCAGGGTGATGGTCCAGTGCAGATCTGTCGATAATCGGACAAATAGAAATTTCCACAAGGTAAAGCTGCTCAAGAATGGAACAGACTGGCTTAGTAGGCAATAGATTTTCCTTTGCTAGAGATGTTTAAAAGAGTCTAGATGGCCATCTAATGCTCTGTTAGGATCCTACTTTGGTAGGGGATTGAACTAGCTGATAATTCCCCTTTAAACCTTCATTCTGATTATATGAAAGAGCATTAAAAAATACTATCAGTACGGCTATCATTGTTTAACTCAGAGGTATCAAACTGGTGGCCCACAGGCCGGATGCGTCACACGCAGGCCACGCCCACCCCAGCTCCGCAAAGGGGGGAAACGTTCCAATACGTGATGTGACGGCAACGTGACACAGCAAGTTTGACACCCGTGGTTTAACTCGTCCTAAGCAAAGGCTTTGTGCTTATTTTTTTCTTCACTGAGACTTTATGTCTGTTGACTCTTAATTAGATATGATGCCTCTTAATTAGATATGCAATATATGAGTCTAGATGTCCCTGTGAATTTTATTGGCAGCTATATACAGGTACCTCTGCTGAATTTAGCGAGCAGATTCTTCAGTTACTGGTCTTTTATTCTGCTCTTTCAGTAAGGCCAATTTTATCAGGAATGAAATGAGTCAACCTATTTGACCAGTGTCATGTAAAATACAAGGCTTCACAATATGCTACTAACAGTCACTACTAGGTCCTCTATATTGATTCTGAAAAAGATACTTTATTATTTTTTCCGGGGGGTTTAATCTTTCATAAAGAATAATCAAAAGTACTATTCATCAAGCAAGAGTGTTAATCCAACTCAGCCCATGAGAGTTTCCGGATCCAGTCCATTTTTTAAAATTAATTAAAACGTTTCAGATTGAAAATGTAATTAATTTATTTAATGCTGCTAGATCTTTGTATGATTGATAAATCACAAATTTAGGCCAGAATGATGATATTAAATACATTTTCTAGAGTTTTTTTAAAATAAAATATTTTCTTAAGCAGAAAATCCAATATTTCTTTTACTGAGGGTAAATGAAATTTTACAATTATCCTGTTTTGTAAGATCTATTATGGAAATACTTAAAATTGGAAAAAATGTATCCAATCTAGGGACCCCCATTTGCATTTTCCTTATGTTAACAATTTCTTGTCCTGTAAACAGCAAGCTGTATAAAAAGTTGCTTAAAATTTTTTACTATTCATCGCTTTTTGCAGTTTGCTGCTATTTAAATTAAAATAGATAAAACCCGTCATTAAGTTCAGGAAATATGTATAATCAGAGATACACGGTTTTAAAAGTGAAAGGTATGAATACTTTGATATATCATAAATCAGCAATGTTCCAGATGTTCTACAAACATTTTTCCCAAATGATAATGGATAAATATTGAAAATAACTTATTGAACTCCAGGACTGTGCCTAGAATCGAAATTAATTACGACTAAGAAGATACTCGTTTATTTAAAAAGAAATCTCATATACTGGCATTTACTTCTAAATATGTAAAATAGGATTATGTCAGAACAGATCCCACTAAGGCTAATTTCTGAGTAGATATATTTAGATTCATGCAACTTGGTTTTTCATCAAGAGTTATTGAATTGTAATTAAGTTGCTTTCAAATTTGTGGAACATAGGTAACTTTAACTTGACTATTTTCTGTTTTGAATTGTGCAATTCTTACTAATTTACAAGATTCATTTTTGTCTGTGATTTACACATCAACATCCATTGGAAATGTTCTTAAAAGTTTAAGATAAATCTTTTCAAAAGAAAGTAATTTAAATTTACAGGTAGTCCTCAACTTACAACCATTCATTTAGCATCCAGTTACAGTAGCACTGAAAAATCCTTGCACTTACGACCGTTACAGCTTCCCCATGGTCACAGGATTGTGATTTGGGCACTTGGCAGCCAGCATGTATTTACCGGTATGATGGCTGCAATGTCCCAAGGTCACGTGATATCCCCATTTGCAACCTTCCCAGCCATCTTCTGGCAATCAAAGTTAATGGGGGAAGCTGGATTATTTTAACAACCAAAGTAAAAAGATAATAAAATTGGGCACAACCATGTGATGACACATGACCAAATCTTTTAGGGGTGGAATTGTCATAAATTAAGGACTACCTGTAATCTTTTATTATTATTATTTATTGGCTGGACTTCAAAAAGAGAATAAGCTTATCTTCTGTGATAACTTCCAAACATAATATATGAACAATTATTTGGGAAAAATATTTCAAAAAGCAACTTATAATATGACCTGGAAGATAAAAATAAGTCCTGCTCACTTAGCTTATGCTGTTGCTATTAAATCAAACAGCTATTTAATTCCTAACCAAATTTTTGTTTGCTTCTTTAAGTCACTCTGTGAAAAATGTCCCAGTGAGGTGAAGGAGATAAAATAATGTTAATATCAAATACTGTTAAATTAAAAACTTAAATTCATTGGATTATTGTTTTTCTGTTCCTCCCAAAAAGAAAATATAAATCTTCATGTTGTTTCAGGTCCAGAAGCTCTTCCAGTTCAAGGTCACGGTCTCATTCCACTTCCAGAGAACGTTCTAGATCTCGTGGGTCGAAATCAAGGTGAATGAGGTAGCAAGCTCTGCTTGTCAGAGGGAGAGAGAGATGAAGAGGTCACCATCCATACTACTTTATTATAAGCATTTGCTACAAATGTCTTTCTTTTCATATAATTTTAGTAGCAAATGAAATTATATTCACTAAAGTAGCAAAATGATTATAACAAATTCTCCAAGAAGGTGTTTAAAAATCGGGAGAGTGAAGGTGTTTATTTATTTTTTTAATTTATTTTTCACATTTTTAAACCACCCATCTCCCTCAGAGAGAGTCTTTACGGGAGACTGTATGAAAATTATCGGAGAGGTGGTGTGATAATTATTAGAGTTTTTAGAGGAAAGGCAGGAAATCTAACCAACTAAAATGTATGTGTAAGTTCGATTTGCCATTTAGCAGGTGTTATCTGTATTGTAAACTCAACTATATACATAAATGCTGAATGTTGAATATTCAATCTTAAAATAACAAAGCTCTTTCCCTATTTCGTACCACTATAGTCTCTTTAGTGACTGAGCTAAACTTCTTGTCAAATATAGGTAAAGTTGGCTTCAGCTCATTGTTTCTATGTTGTTTTACAGGTAGTTCTTGATTTAGGACCCCATTTGGGACTGGAATCTTGGTTGTTGAGCAAAGCAGTTGTTAAGTGAGACATCACATGACTGCTTCGTTCTGCAGCCACCTTGCCAGTTGCAGTCGTTAAGTGATCTCATGGGTCATTAAGCAGACAGAGCCCCAAGTATGGGGTTCCTCGAGTGGGGGAAACTCTGGGAGACTCCACTCAAGAACTGAAAATCACTCTGACGAAATCCAAGCAAGATTATCAGCCCCTGAGTGAAGAAACCTATATGGCCTATGGTGGGTCTTCTAGGACCTCCCCAGCCGCACCAGGCACCCCATGCTCATTCTACCCTTCTTCTCTGTTCTCTGCTTGGATTTTGGCTCATTCTTGTCTTTGGGATGGCTGAAAGAGTTGCCTGCTGAAGGAGTTCAGCTTTTCTGCATATCTGGAAGGGCACTCCACTGGCAGAATGCAGGACACAGAGCTCAAATTGCCTGGATTTGAAGTCTATTTCTGCAGCTCATCAAAAGAGTTCTGCTCTCCTCCACACATATGAAGGAACTCCTCTGGGAGGGAGCAGGAATGGAGCTTATATTTTCAGGATTTGAGCTGATTCTATACCGAGCCAGAGATCAGCTCTCTCCATATACAGGAGGGCTTCAGGGAGCTCAAGCATTCAAGATTTGATCTCCATTTCTGCACCCCACCAAAGTATAACTCCCCTCCATGAGCAAAAGAGAAATCCTCCAGCAGCATTCAAGAATGGAGCCCAAATCTTTTCAGTTCTGTTTCTGCACCTTCCAAAGAGCTTTTGACTTTGGCAGACAGCTCTTGCAGCCAGCCCCCAAAGATAAGTGGGAGTCTTTTTAGAAGGCAGCAGCAATTTGCACCCTTCCCTGCCAGATTCTACAATGAGCTTCTGGAGAAGCCGGCAGATGGTGATCACATGACCATGGCGCTTTTGGCAATCAGTCATATAAGTGCGAACAGCTTGCCAAACACCCAGTTTGTGATCATGTGACTGTGGGAGTGGTGGTGCAATGTTTTTCGACAGCCAGAAGTGCTTTATAAACCATAAAGCACTCTTTCCAAGGCTATTGTAACTCCGAACCATAATTATGTTGCGGGCTACCTGTAATCTAATGGATCCATATCAACTCAGTTAACATTTTATTATTATTATTATTATTTAGAAAATAAAAAGCTAATTCCAAAGCTGCAAGGCACAAAAAAATATTTAACCTGCCCTTTTCTATGCAATTTTTTCCATATTTACTACTGTGTTTTCCTGAAAATAAGACCTCATTGGAAAATAAGCCCTGGCATGATTTTTCAGGATGCTTGTAATATAAGCCCTATCCCCAAAATAAGCCCCAGTTAAGATTGTCAACCGGACAGACACATTTTAGTACCGTATTTTCCCTGAAAATAAGACATCACCTGAAAACAAGTCTTAATGTGTTTTGGAGCAAAAATTTATATAAGACCCTATCTTATTTTCTGGGAAATACGGTAATGAAGCCAAATATTTTGTGTCAACAATTGACAGCCAGAAAATAGACATTTCCTTTCGTCTGAACAATTATATGCTCTTGCGGATGAATGAATCAGTCTGAAATGTTACTGCTTTATATCTCTGAGCTTTATACCTGTTCAGGCTGAAATAATCGCCATAAATGTGGGGCTTTTTACTTGCCTGTATTTGCAAATGCAAATCTCTTACAGGTAGTCCTCACCTTATGATCATAAGTGGGACGTGAATGTTAGTCACTAAGTGATACCTCATTAAGCAAGTCGTCATGTCACCAGCCCAATTTTATGATCATTTTTACTGCCATTGTTAAACAAATCGCATGGTTGGGTGAATCATGGCAATTGTTAAGGAAATTCAGCTTCCCCTATTGATTTTGCTTGTTGGAAGCCATCTGGAAAGGTTAAAAGCTGAAATCCCATGACCACAAGACGCTGCAACCATCATAAATGCAGGCCTGTTGCCAAGTGCCCAAATTACAATCATGGCCGCAGATGGTCGTAACTTCAAGGAAAGGGTCCTAAGTCATTTTTCCAAGGCTGTCATAACTTGTAGTTGCCATTTAAATGAATGGTTGTAAATTGAGGACTACCTATATCAACATATTCTTGATGTTACAGTATATGACTGTTGCCATCAAGTCAGCCTAACACTTTCATCAGATATTCGTTTTCAAGGGTTTATTAAATATATAGCATACTACATTATTTAAATTGACCCCCTCCGTTTTCTTGAGCATATGAGTAATTTGTACCTCCATTATTTCTTTATCTTAATATTCAAGCTTGCTATTACAGTACTGAAAACCAACAATTAAACCAGCATAATATATATAGTAGTCAGTTCTGGCCAGGCTATTGATGTGGCCCTAGACAAATACTATTTAAAATGGTTGAAGCTTAGGTCCCTGTTAACGTGGCAGTAAGTATTCATACACTAATCTGTATTCTTTGAATCTGAATTTATATTTCTGCATTTGATATAGAGTATTGCATTTTTGTTTATGCTAGGATTAAGTCTGATTTATTTCTTAATAAAGATCCAGCTCCAGGTCTGTCAGGGGTTCTCCAACCCCAAGGAAAAGATCTTACTCAAGCTCTCATTCATCATCCTCCACTGAGAGAAGCAGAAAGAGAAGCCGATCTAGATCTTCTTCTGGTGATCGCAAAAAAAGGCGAACAAGATCACGGTCACCTGAAAGGTTTGGGTTTTGTAGAATAAGAATGGTTGTTCTTTAAATGCTGGCTTTGGAAGGATCAAGGAGCAGAATATTTTAAGATGTGTGCATGTAGTGTTTGTGGATGTGGATGTGGAGTGATAGCCATTTTATTCTATCTAGCTGTGGCTTTAAAAATATATATTCTTGCCACCTTTAATTACCAATCTTAAAGATAATCATACACATGCAATGCAGAAAACAAGTGATTCTTATAGCACTATTGTGAAGTTTCATTTTTAAAAATGTACAAACTCTTCTTAATTGAAGAGTCTTAATTATGTGAACTACTAAGATGCAGAAATGAAGTCCTAATAAGTACATTTCAAATCCTACTGTCTCTTCCTCTTTTTTTCATTCCCTGTGACGTTCATATCGCTTAAAACTTATTTGTTTGCATGCTTTCTCCCATTTTTTATCTTTCAGAAACCGCAGGTCATCCTCTGGTTCCTCTCATTCTGGATCTCGTACAAGTTCCAAAAAGAAATAACGTACAAAATTCAAATACACACACACACAAAAATCCAACAGTCCATTGCATGAGACAATATAAAAAAGTTGATGTTTTATTTGGTCAGAAATGGTACATCCTGCTAATAGAAATGCATGTTTAATGGAAAACTGCAGCTGATTTAACTCATAAAACATGTAATGAAATATTTTAAGCCATAAATTGATTCCGGATATGTTATTTTTTAAAAAAAAAATTGGGCTTAATCTTTAACAGGTAGTTTTAATTTAGTCTAGTTTGAAAGTATCGACCAAGTACCATCCTGATCTGTTGCTATGTCATCATGTAGATTTCAAAATCTAGTTTCTGAAAAAGTTTATTTTAATTTTTCTTTGTCATCCTTTCAATATTGGTAGGCAGGAATGTATCTCAGTTTCAGAGTAGCATAATTCCTTAGAGGAACAACTCTTTAATAGGTTTGTGATTTCTAACTGAAAGGAAACCTAGTATAAATAATTTTCTGGATATTTTGCAAAAAACCCCAAATCTTTCTGTATAATTTTCTGCAGAATTTTATAATGTATTACGTAAGGCATGTAACATATTTGATTCCATAGTCCTTCACTCTTTATTGACTCAGCAAATTAATAACTGAATTATGCTGCAGATAAAATATGGAAAGAAATGTATTTCTTTCAGGCAAGGCATCTATGTATCCTTAATGGTACTCCTGCCACCAGAATACATTAAACTAGTGTCACTTGGTGAAACTGCAGCAATAAGTAAGAAAACCTCTTGTGTAAAACCTGCCGTTTCAGTGATTTTCCAGAAGATAGTTTTCACAACCAGAAATGATTTGTGCTCTGGCAGTAGTCCAGTCCTATACAGGTCTGTTTTGGCCAGAATACCATCTTTGAAAAACCGCAAAGAACAACTTGTTGAATTAACATCTACAAACTAGCCAAATTAGTATGATCTGGAGAAGAAGCATTGTTCTTGAAATGGTTTATACAAAAGAGTAGAAATCCTAAAACCTCACATCAGTTTCAACTAATTCATGGCTTAACATGTTTCATTTTCACTTTTGTTTTACTATCAAATGTATTTGTTAAGTACTGACCACTCTTAAACTGATTGGGGGAAATGTATTTGTCATCTTCAGTCACATCCAAGGTAAGTATGTTAAGGGAAATTAACAAATCTAAGGAATAGGCTACGCCTTCAATATCTTGCATTTTGGAAGATCTGCTTTGTAAAACAAACTGCTCAATGGCAAATGGAGCAGAACTGCCATCAGCTTCCCCTCCCCCCTTTCATGGACATCTTAAATTGATGGGGGTGGGACTGATCAATGACATAGCAATAAGGCTTTGCTGTGTGAATATTTTGGATAAATTTTGCAGAAAAATATGCCTGTAATCCTATATTGCTTCCTCTTAGTATCCTCTTTCTTGTGCTAAATTGTAGCATAGATTGCACAAGTACAAATAGTCTTGTAACTGTGCCTCTGACTTTTTGAAAGTCTAAAAAAAATGTCAAAACCAGATTTGCTAAATGCTACATGTTAACAATTTGCTATTCTTGTGCTTTTATTCACAGTATTGTACCTAACAAGTTTTAATCTCGGCATATGATAGGCTAGAATAACTAAAGGAAAATTATGGGTTTCATTTGGCTTGGATTCAAATTGTATTGGTTATATGAAGATCCAATTCTGTGGATGTGTAAATAAAGCATGCCAGTTTTAAAAATGTCATTTATTTGTAGTTTATATCCTTTCTGTTTAAACAATGCCAGATGTTGCATAGATTGCAGTTCATTTCATTTACGTTCAGTATTATGACTTGAAACAATTTAAATTTACTTGAAGTTTTGATCCCAAGTAAACCTGGGGATAGACTAATAAAGGTATTTGTAGCATGGGAGATAAAAGCAACAGTGGGCCTGCTGATTCCTCCATACCCTCCAAACGGGAGGGTATAGTAAGGGTTGGGAATCAAGGAGAAAACAAAGCATCAAAAATGTATTCTTATAAACCCAAATGAATTTGGTTTCTTTCATTGGATACAAAGTATATAAATTAGTAGAAATGATTTTTTAAAGTTTTCTAAAATTATTTCATTGAATTTTAGAAATTTGGGACTACAATTAAAAAGATGATTATTTAGATACCCTGTACAGGTAGTCCTCAACGTACGGCCACAATTGAGCCCAAAATGTATGTTGTCAAGTGAGAAATTTGTTAAATGAGTTTTGTCCCATTTTACGACTTTTCTTCCCACATTTATTAAGTGAATCACTGCAGTTGTTAAATTACTAACACAGTTGTTAAGTGAATCTGGTTTCCCTATTGAGTTTGTTTGTCAAAAGGTCTTAAAATGGGATCACATGACTCTGGGACACAGCAACCATCATAAATATGAGTCAGTTGTCGAGCATCCAAATGTAAATCATGTGACCGTGGGGATGCTACAACAGACATAACGATGAAAAATGGTTGCTTTTTCCAGTGCCGTAACTTCGAACAGTAACTCAATGAAATGTTGTAAATTGAGAACTACCTGTATAAGATCCTTTCCTTCTCAGTTATGTTAGAAGAAATTTCTAGGACACATCAAAGATTAATATTTCAATAACCATATTTTGTTACAGACACCAATAAGTCAAAAGGAATTGTAAGTTTGTTAAAACTAGTTTAAATTTTAAAATTCATAGATTAAAGAAGGATTGAAATGAAAGGTCCATATTTATTAAGGGATAATTACATAAATTATTAGTTCATTGTTGTTTAAACCTGTCCTCCAATTCAGGATGTGGTATGATTTCTTACAAAATAATTAACAATATAATAAAAATTTGAGATTGAGAATTTGATACTAGGAAAGGATTTAAAGAAATACAAGCACCTCTTAGGGAAAAGCAGATATAAACTACATAAGAATATACCTTCAATATGGTCATATTGTTGCAAACTCCAGGACTATGCATGATAGATTATGAAGCATCACCCCATCAAATAGATTTATATATAATTCAAATAAATATAACTCTTATTCAGATAAGATTATGTATGGATATCAAAATCATGAATAAACCTAATACATTAAGCAGCAAACAGCACCTATTTGCCTATCTGACCACAGTCCAGTGACTTTAGAACTAAAACTAGAAAGCTCTGATTTACACATTTCTAGTTATTTGATCAGGTATTTACTACCCAATCAGCAAAAAAATAATGTCCACAGTTTTCTTTTCAAAGACAATAGAGTCAAATATCTCCCTTGATAAAATGGGAAGCAATGAAAGCAGTAATGAAATGTATTAATCATATTAGCAGAATATAAATTTAAAAATACTTAAAAATGAATTACATTTAGGAATTACAGTAATTATTAGCAAAATAAAATCGGTTCTTCAAAGTCTAGATAAAGAGAGAAAAAGAATTAGCAAAGTAAAAATGTATTCAGCTTCTACTTTTAGCAACTAAATTAGCTACAAAACAAATCTAGATAATATGATATGATCTGGTCTGTAGCTTCATTTGAGAAAGTCTGATTAAACCATTGTATGACAAGGCAAAGTAATGAACAATTGTTCTGCAAGGAATTGTGGGATTTCATTGCTTTATAACGAAGAAGCATTTCATTATTTTAAAAGGATCTTGAAAAAAATCTCTAAAGCCTTTAAAAGGTTTCAATTTGAATGCAGAATCTTTGTAAATTTACAGATTATCACTCAATTATAATTACAGGAAAGTAATAAATTATTTTCAAATCTTTGCCGAAAATGCTTCCATCAATCCTCCATTTGCTTCTGATATAACATCCACTTGTTATTGGGGTCTTATTCTTTCTTACCTACTTTTTTCTTGGACATATTGTGGTTCAGTTGCTTTTCCAAGGAATATATCCCATTGATACACAAATTGATTACAAATTGATAATCCCATTGATTTTGCACAAAGATTGGGTTTTCCAAGGTTTCTAGATCCTTGGAGAATTTTTTTTCTCATTAAAATACTGGTTGTTTCTGTTGTATAATTTAAAAATTCATAAAATGAAACAGACATAAGAGGAATGTTTTAGAATTAGAATATTCTTTATTGGCCAAGTGTGATTGGACACAAGGAATTTGTCTCCGGTGCATAAGCTCTCTACACATACAAGCAACAAAGTGACAAATCATAAGGTACAATAATAAATCATAAAATACAACCAACAAAATGATAGACAAGATACCAATAGGAGTAGGTAATAGGACAGATGAGAAGGATAATAGTAATACCGTCCTACATGGTTGTGTTTACATCAAGTGTTTAGCAGAATGATGGCATGGGTGGAAAACTGCTTTGTTTTGTTATGCAATGCTCTATAGTGGCGTCCTGAGGGGAGCAGTTGAAACAGTTTTATGTCCAGAGTATGAGGGGTTTGTAGATATTTTCCCAGCTCTCTTTCTGGCTCATGCAGTATACAGGTCAGTGGAAGGCAGACTGGTTGCAATCGGTTTTTCTCCAGTCTGTACCTGTTTGATTATTTTTTTTTTTTTATTGAAAAAGTTTTCAAATACAAATTTTTCCCCCTTTTTCCCCCCCCTCCCCCCCCTCCCTAACCCCCCCTCCCCACCCTTCCCCCCCTGTGACTTCTTCGTAACAAAAAAAAACCCTAATTCATAACAGATTACTTACTCCCTCCTCAAAATACTGACCTTTACTTACTAAAAGTATTATAAATCCCCCTTTATCCATACATTTCAGAAAAGAAGAAGAGAAAAAAAAAAAACAAAAAAAAACAAACACATTATACTATAACTATTATAAAATAACTCTAATTTAGCATAATAGTGTTTTATATCTATGCATTATTGCAACAATTCAAAACCACCTTCCACTTTAAAACTATACAATAAGTCCTACTTTAATAACATTTCAAAGCGGGCTCCCCATAAAATCTAATTTAACATTTATTCCACTCTATCCATTTCCTCCACTCCCCTAAATGTATCACTTAAAAATCCCTTTTCTTAAACTAATCAGTCTGTAGCTAGCTTATTCACCCACTGTCTTACAAATTTACCATACACAACAATTCTTGATATCTTTAATTCACTGCCCACACTACTTAAAAATATATATATATATATATTCCATTATATCTAAATAAAAAAAGAAAAGACAATAACTTTAAATTTATAGTCCATATAATATCTTCTTGAAGTCTTTCCACTGGATTATTAAAACCAACATCCATAATAGGGTGACATAGCTTGCGGATGCAACAGTTTATTCAAGATCTCCAATCATATCTGCCCCCATCAGTAGTAAACATCTTCTTATATATATAAAAGTAAAAACAACCACCCGAGTGACATTATAATTGTATTCCATATAATAATAATTGTGGGTTTCATCAGGATTATTAATTTCCATCATCGTATTGGGTAACAACCCGATCTTCTGCATGTCCCAATGTGATTCTCTTGCCTTATAATTCAAGATAATTATAATATATTTATCAACACAAAAAGAAGTTTCAAAGTAGATAATTCAAAACCATCAATTTGAGGCTCTTTCCATGTTCCAAAATTACGGCAATGCAGAGATCTGCCACTATCCTCAGGATGATATTGACCAATATGTCGCCTCCTCTATGTTTTCACATAATCATTCATATTTTAAAATCACTGGCTTCACTGTTGCTTGGGTTAGAAATTTCTATTTTTGTACAACCTATTTCTTTTTTTGTTTTCTTTTTGTGGGTTTGACCTCCATCCTAATTTTTTGTGTCTCGCATTTCTTTTTTATCCCTTGTATATCCTCTAATTGGTTTCCATGCTTGTCCTTGCCTTGATAAGTCATCACATTAAAATCAGATGGCACTTCTCTCAAATTTGTAGATAATCCAGCTGGGGTATCCGATAAATCCAAAGGCAATTTATCTAGTACAGTCTCTGTCTTTAGTTCCAGCTCCTTCTGCTTATCCTGTATTATATCTGAAGACGTTAAATTCATTTTCAACCTATTTTGATAAAATTCTTCCGCCCTTTCAACAGTATTTAACTGGTATCTTTCTCCTTGATATCTCAATATAATACCAACTGGGACGTCCCACCGGAATTGAATATTTCTCCTTTTTAACTCAGACACCAGAAAGCCAAATTTCTTCCTTTCCATTAGTATCTTAGGTGGGAGTTCCTTGTAAATCCAAATCTTTCTTCCATACAATTGCAAATTAGAATTGAAGGAATTTTGCACAATTTTATTCCTAATTTCTTTATCTGAAAAATAGATTACCACATCTCTAGGCAATTGCCTTTGCTTGGCAGTCCAGGAGTTTATTCGATAAGCTCTGTCAATCCTACAAAACACTTCCTCAGGTTGAATCTTTAAAATCCCAGCTAGAAATTCAGAAGATATTTTCCTTAAGTCATCTCTGTTATTTTCCTGCAAACCTCTAAGTCTTATTGCATATTCTGTGAAATTATATTGTATCTTTAGAACCTCTTTTTGAATCCTCTGTTCCAGATATTCTACATTACCAGACTTTTGGTCAGCATCCATTTTAAATTTTTCTTCTGAACTATAATCCTGAATATTTAACAAATCATTTTCAATTTTTTGAATTCTATTGTCCAATTTATCTTGAATTTCATCCATTTTTGACTCTAGTAAATTAGTATTTGTATCCAACCGAATCATGAATTCTGACAATTTTAAAATTTTTTGCTGCAAAAAGTCAAACTTGGATTTCACCAATTCCTTAGTTTCCTGCTTAAATTTTTCAAGTTGCTGATTCACAATCTCATCCCTTCTTTCAATCTCCTCTAAGAGAAATTCTATTATATTAAAATCAGGTTTCTGGGACTGAAGAGTTAAAACTTGTTGCTTTAAATTCTTAGTGGGGGAATCCCCCCCACCTATTTGTTTGTCTGACTTCACAAGCCTCAGTGCCATGTTTCCGCCTAAGCAGGCTTTGTTAGAAAAAGAAAAAAAAGAAAACAAGACAAAAGACTTCCAGCCAGCAACACTCAAGCCTCCAGGGAAAAAAGAGAAAAACAAAAACAGGAGCGGAGTTTTGTCTACAAATGTAGCCAGTGGTATTTATTCCGCTACATTGTAATAATAAAAAACGGAAGAACTTTCCCTCTCAAACTCTTCTCCAGCCGCGGCCGACGCCATTTTAAAAAGAAACTTTTTTCCTCTTTCTCTTCCTCTATTCTCTTAAGTAATTTTTAAAAGATAAGTAAAATACTTGCGCTTCAGTATTACAGGTCCAGCTCACATTTTCTTTGAGTAATCTGTCAAATTCGCAGGCTTGCTTTTGACGCCTGGCTCTGCATTAGCAGAGGTCTCCCAAAGCCCGGAGCAGCGGCTGGGGATATGGGGCATCTCATCCGCTCCATCCCAAAAGTAAAAGAAAAACTTTTGGGACTCTGCAGAGAGTTCTACCCACCCCTGCCGGCTCTATCTCCGTTTCCTCATGGGAACGGAGTTTTTTCGAGCCGCCGTTCCGTTGTGAAGGCGGCTCTGACAGGCAGTGGAAGCTGACGATCCCAAAGGAACGTCTGGCGGCGGCCAGCAGCAAACAGGAAGTCTGTACCTGTTTGATTATTATACCAATCAGGCAGTTATAGAAGTACAAATGACAAACTCAATTCCTCTGTAGAACAGTATCAGCAACTCCTTGGGCTGTCTGAGTTGGCGCCGGAAGAACATTCTTTGTTATGGTTTTTCATGACGGTTCTAATGTTAGGTATCCATTTCAAGTCCTGAGAGATTATAGAACCCAGAAACTTGAAAGTCTCTACTGCTGACATTGTGTTGGTGATAGAATAGGAGAGCTCCTATTAAAATCTACTATCATGTAGAGTTTTAAACGTGTTCGGTTCTAGATTGTTCTGGCTGAATCACAGAGACAGTTCTTTAACTAGTCAACATTTTACAGCAGATAATAGTTTCTCAATCATTAGCCTAAATCATTATTAATGAAATGCTGTTTTAAAGCACTAGAGAAAATGTGTCAAATTACATATAACTTTTTCTCACTAGGTGGCATTACTGCTATGTTTATTAAAAATGCCCTTTAAAAACAAAATTGCAGCCAGAAATAGATGTGTGAGAATTACACACAATATTTAAAAGTTGCAACTCAATGTGATAGCATGAAGTCTGAGCACTGCAAAATACACATTTCCCGGTAATCGGCACTTTCAGTCACCAGAGACAACAGCCAGACGGCCTCTAGGGGAAAAGTTCAAAGAACTGTTGCTATCTGGCCTCAGCAGAAGCCTGGGTTTTGCAAAGGGGCTCTCACTGGAAAGCCAACCACCTCAATTCACCAACCACAGGGACCTAAAAGGACTTAACAGGGCTCAGTTCAAACCATGGAAACTATATTACTATTCTTACAGAAGCCCGGTGCAGTGCAATACCTCATCATAACACTCCCACACCTCAGAAACCATGTTTCATAATCCCCTCACAGATTTTAACACACCTCACACCATATTCCATTACCTAAAGCTAAGGGAGTACTAGACTACTAGTCCTACCCAGTATAAATACTAATAATGCTACATTATATGGAAAGGTGGTTAAACCTGTCCCCAAGGTGCTTTTTCAAGAGGCAACTGGGCTTTCTGGTTTTCTTCTTTGAACACGTTTCGCTTCAGAGTCCAGTTGCCTCTTGAAAAAGCACCTTGAGGACAACCCTGAACGGGATGACACGAGAATCTCCATAGACGGTGTTAAACCTCATCGCCATCCCACGATTTCGGGCACTTAAAGGGACCATTCTGCTTCATCTTTTACACCGCTCCCTTGAGCCATGGACTGCAATCCGCCCCTTCGATTAACCCCATGGGATCATTCGCCGTTGAGGAAGAAGGGGAAAACGGGGGGGGGCCAAGCGTCTTGCGAGCCTGTGCACCCAGGGAGGAAAAAAAGCCCCGCGAACCGTATCCAAAACCCAACTAGGGGATTGGAGGGAAAAGCGAAGACGGGAAAAGGAAAGACGCCTGAGCTGTAGAAAAACACCACGCCCAGGGAGAGTCCTAGGCACTTTTTGAGCACTCGTGCTTGTGTTGCCGGTTGCCTTTTCTAGTTGAAACCGGAGCGGCGGCCAGACAAGAGACGCCAAAGTGGGAGCGTTTAGTTTTCTCTCCGAGCGAGCGAAGGAAAGAGAGAGACACCTGATGAATGAAAGCTCCGCCCCCGCGCTTTTAAGAGAGCGGCGGGTTATCTTCCTCGACCACTTGAAGCCCCGAGGGCGGCTCACTAAAGGCGGGAACGCCGCGATGGAAGGAGATCGACTCGCGCTCCGCTCCCTCTCGCCGCCCGGGCTTCTCCTCTCGTCCCTCGCGCGGGCAACATGACTTTCCTCGGGCTTTATGGGGGCCGGCTCAACTCCACGCCGTTCGCCATGGCCCCCCTCGACGCCGCTGGGAGCCTGGAGAAAGGCAACGGCAACGGGACCTTCGCGGAGCAATGCGCCTCCGTCTCGGTGGCTTTCCCTTTGACCATGATGATCACGGGCATGGTGGGCAACGGTCTGGCCATGCTGCTAGCCTACCGAGCTTACCAGAAGAAGGAGAACCAGCGGAAGAGGCCGTTCTTGCTGTGCATTGGTTCTCTGGCCCTGACGGACCTCACCGGGCAGCTGCTGACCAGCCCCGTGGTCATCACAGTGTACTTGGCCAATCGGAAATGGCGGGCGGTGGACCCTTCCCAGGGCCTGTGTGCCTTTTTTGGCTTGGCCATGACCATTTTTGGCCTTTGCCCTCTCTTCATCGCAAGTGCCATGGCTGTGGAAAGGGCCCTGGCCATCCAGGCCCCCCACTGGTACACCGGCCACATGAAGACCAGATTGACCAAGATGGTGCTACTTTGTGTGTGGCTGACTAGTTTTGCCTTTGCTCTCTTGCCCATGATGGGCATTGGGAAGTATACACTTCAGTGGCCGGGCACTTGGTGCTTCATCAGTATGAAGGATCATGAAAATGCCAGGGTGGGCAATGCTTTTTTTGCTTCTACATTTGCTTTCTTGGGTCTCTTTTTCCTCGCTGTTACTTTGGCATGCAACATGGCAACCATAATTGCATTGGTGTGTCGCTGCTGGTCCAAGAGCTCAACATCCCGATCAAGGAAGCAGTGGGGCAGGATTACCATGGAAACCTTTATCCAGTTGCTGGGAATCATGTGTGTCCTCCTTGCTTGTTGGTCCCCACTTTTGGTAGGTTTCTTCGGTGTGTCCAGTTGCTACAGAGTGGTCTGTTGGCACAAAGCCAGGCTATAAATTGTTGTAGTAAATCTAATTTGCGGGAAGCATCCAGTTAGAGAAAACTGGCAATAGTGCCAGTAACTTATTACAACATATGTGGCAAAAAATTTTTTACAATGCTCTGATATGTCTTTATGTTTAAAAATGTGAGAAAAAAGAGATGGCATCGTAACAAAATTTTAAATTCATTATTAATTAGTGTGCTATACAATTTTGGTCAATGTAATTTTTCTGTTTATATAACCCCTGTCCTGTCTTTAGCTTTATTAAAATTCTGTCCAAACATCTTTAGAGATGAACCATACACACATTTATGATTGTCTTTAGCTAAATATGATTATAACTGAAAGTGGTTGTAGATATACTTAATTTCATTTTAACCATCATAGCAGTCCCCATTTTGTTCTTTTCTTCCCGGTCTTATTGAGATTTTTGCTCGGTATTGTAGATCTTTGAAATGATATGAAATGCTTTACCAAAGGTGAAAATGAGGCAGTTGTATATTCTATAACTTCAGTGGCTTCCTTCAACAACAACAAAAAAAAAATGGGAAAGTACTTGAAAACAGGTCAGACTATTGATCTCCTAACTGTGATATTCCAGTCTCGGGGAAGACCTCTAATAAGTTAAAACTATGATTTGAGTCTGGAATTTATTCTTTGCAAAGCATGTGCTTTGCTACCAAATCGAGTTTACTTCATCTGTATAGGAATGAACCAATTGCATTGCATTATGCTGGTGCTTTATTTATCTTTAGTTAAAGAAGATGAAGAAGATAGAGCACCAGACTTGGATATACATGTATGCTTTTAAGCCACACAAAGCTTTTACTGAATAAGTGTTCTGTAAGGTATGTATTCAGAGAATGAAAAGGCCCAACTGATCAGCACTGAATACCTGGTTGACTTATAACCCTTTGTGTTAAATTAACAGAAGTTAAGAGAAAAGGATGTGAACACTAGATAGCATCTCAGCCATTGGAGCTGTAGGCTAGATATAATCATGGCATGACCTACATATCAAAATTCAGCTCATGAAAACTCTTATACTGGGGGATGTTGAAAGAATTAAAACACTTCTCAGATGAGTAGGGAAGGATATTGAATAGGTTTTAGTTTGTAAATTATTTTGTTAACTAATAGGTTACAATCATTGAGGCCATCCATCTTAAAATCGGGCTCTAGGTAACTCACAACCAAAGAATAGAACAATATGTGCAGCCATAAAAACAGAAAACAATAGAAACAAAAATCTGGTGCCACAATCGAGCTTGTCCAATGCAATCCATAACCCTCTTCTACTCCAACCTTCTCCTATCCCGACATATGAGGGGAAAGCCAACCCTTAAGTGTTTTCTGGAAGCTTAAAAGTGGGGAGGGGGCTGTCGGATCTCAAGGGAAGGGTGTTCCATAGGCCAGGGGCTGCAATGGAAAAGCATGCTGCCTAGAAATGGCAAAATGGCAATATTTAAGGGAAGGGACATGCAATGTGCTTATCCTATCCAATCTGGTGGGATGGGCAGATGATGATTGCACACTCTCTGTCACTAAATGATTTCATTCAGTAGTTGATTTCACCCAGCAGGTGAGAAACCACATTGCAGAGGCCTAGGATTGACCTTTACCCTCACTAACACTGAGTGGAACTTGCGTCCAAGGAGAAAAGTGGAGAACTACCCCAAATAGTTCCTCCCTTTTCCCACCCCAAAACAGTTTGAAAGCATATTATGGTTGATAATATTGAGATTTAGGAAACCTAAATCCCCGCTGAGATTTAGGAGACCCAGGATGATTGAACCTGTTGTAAGCCCTCCAAAGATCATGTACAAGCACAATCATGGCCATCTGGGTACCACTCCAACCTGAACCCAAATTGAAAAGGGTTCAAATAATCTACTTCATCCAAGATCCCCTGAAGCTGAGGCCCAAACACCTTCTTCCTCAGAAAGGGCATGTTGGAGACTGTACAAGGGCAGTTAACAAGTTTGGGTCCAAGGATGGCCTCTCTAGAAGGCATCCTTTCCTTTGGCACATTAACAACTGTTCAGTCCAAGCCATATGCTTTAATATATTTTAAGAGATTGTTACCTTAATCCAGAGATTAAGATCCAGAAAAAATTATTTATGACCGGTTTCCACATTTATGACTATTGCAGCATCCCTATGGTCATGTGATCAAAATTTGGTTGTTTGGCAACTGGCATATATTTATGACAGTTACACTGTCCCAGGATCATGTAATCACCATTTGTAACCTTCCCACAAGCAAAGTCAACGGGAGGAGCTAGATTTACTTAACAACCATGTGAAATGGTCACTTAACCACTGATTCGCTTAATAACTGTGGCAAAAAATTCACAAAATAGGGCAAAACTTACTTAACTGCCTTTCTTAGCAACAGAAATTTTGGGCTCCGTTGTGAACATGCTTGCAGAGAGTCTTTTGGAATTGGCTAACTATATTTAATATAGTAAGATTCTATGAGACAAGAATAGAAATAATTTAATCTATATGTCAAAACAATGATAAAGTTTGCAACTTTTAAAATTTCATGATAAATAAGAAAATAAATTTAAAACAGTGTTTTTAATTAAAAGGGTTAAAATAAGGATTAAGAGCCCTGGGAACACAGTGGTTAGAATGCAGTATTGCAAGCCAACTCTACTCACTGCCAAGAGTTCAATTCTCACCCGCACAAGGTTGACTCAGCCTTCCATCCTTCCGAGTTCAGTAAAATGAGGAACCAGATTGTTGGGGGCAATATGCTGACTCTAAACCGCTTAGAGAGGGATGTAAAGCACTGTGAAGCAGCATATAAGCTAAGTGCTATTGCTATAATAGATGAAACCTGAATGGTGGGCAGAAATCAGGATGGATAAAAATCAATGATTTTTTTATTTTTATCAAATTTATTTTAATAAAATGCTTATTAATGTAAGATACATTAATAATTTAGTTTATTCAGCATGAAATGGAGCCTGGTTATGTAGCATGAGGCTGTATATGCTGCAATATTGGGACTGTTGGTGAGTCAAAAGTGGGACAGAGATGACAGTTGCTCTTTAAAAATTATGATTTAAATCGAATTAATTTAAATCAAGCCTTTTTACTAGTGATTTAAAGTGATTTGATTTAAATCAAATCCACCCTGGCAGAAATGCTGAACTTTGTTTCCAAAAGTACTCCAAATATTGCAGGTACAGTAGAATCTCTGGTCACAAACGCTTCTGACCACGACTAAATTGGGTTCCGACCAAAATATTCACTTTTTTTTGTAAGCGCCAAATTTCCAAAATTAGATTCAGGTCATGACCAAATCGGGTTGCGACCAAAGTTATGGGATGAATTATGATCATGACCAGAAGTTCTACTATATATGAAAGACCACAGTAGGTAACCTTCAAGCAATCTTCCCAAACATTAGCTTTGGACGCTGATCAAAACTCATTACAAGCTTTGCTGAGACAAGCTGAATGTTGCCATCTCCAGGAACAGTAGAGGCAAGTTCTAACAGTGATTTTGCTCACAAGCACCCCACCCCAAGTTTGTAACCCTTCTCCAATCTGCTTTCAACCTCCTAAGGGTCACAAACCATGACCAAAGCAAAGAACCTTGTTCTATGCAATCTATTGTGGTATTTCACCTGTTTTAGTTTTCTACTGCTGATGAGAGTTGTGCATTTTAATCTGCAGTTTTTGCTCTTAACTCCTGGGGAGCTATTTACAGGAAAGTTTATTCATTTAATAAATAAATACATGAAACAGCTTAGCTTCAATTTCCCAATTGTGTTACTTTTGATCTTGAAGGCTCACTCACAAGTAGCAGAGAAAAAGTTTTTAATGAGGCTTAGTGAGTGAATTAGTCTGCAGTCCATTGTGGCAGATTTTCACTGGTTCCCAATCCCATCACTCTTTCATAGAAATCACGGGATAATTTAATCATAGAGCTAGTTAGTTTGACTATACTTCAGTTATGGATTAGTTTGGACTAAAAATAAATGATCATTTTTTAAATCTGAATATCTCTCTGTTTATATTATTCAGCAAACATAATCTGTATTAAACTAAACATTTTGCCTTTTCTCCAAGCCTAGCAGCCCTTTGCAAAGAAAAAACTGAATTTACACACATTATTTCAAAATAGTTTCTGCTACCAGTGACAGCAAAAAAATAATTGCTTGGGATATTTGTACAAACAAGTACAACAAAATGTCATTTGTGGCATTTTATTTCCATTTATGACTATTATAGTACCTTGTATTCATTTTGATATATGAATTAGCTTTCTAATCTTGGCCAGCCTCCAAGTTGTTCAGGGAAGCAGCTCTTTTCCTCAGTACAATGATGGAAGAACAAATTCCAGAGACATCTGTATAATCAAATGCTTTCATTAAAATAAATAAAAGCAATATCACAGCCTAAGCACTACCCCTTTGTATTTTTATATGACATCATCATATAAAAGGGACAGATTTTGCACTATATTGACAGAACACTGCCTTCTTCATTTGACACACACGTACCCCAGCAGACACTGCAGATTGTAAAATTGTAGTTTTCCAAGGCACCCACCTTCCCAAATTAAAATGAATATGGGTTGTAGACTTAAGAGTAGACAGGCTATTTGAACTTGCTCTATTTAATTTTTTTTCTGAAATGTGCCATTCTGAGGCAAAGTACAGCTCTTGGCACAGAAAAAAGAAAATTGCACACCTAATGATTTGCGGGAGCATTCAAACACTAATGCCTACTAACCTATCTATATGACTGATAATTCCTTTTTAGTCTAAATATTTTAATGTTAGTTATAGGTCTGAGTTCTTGTGTAACAGTAGCAATAACAATAGCAGTAATAATACTATAATCAGCAGCAGCAGTAGCGGTACTAGATTAATAGAATATTCTTTTATTGAAAATGTGTGATAGGACACACAAGGAATTTGTCTCCGGTGCATAAGGTCTAAGTGTGCATACAAAGAACAAAGTGATAATCATAATATACCAATAGAAGATAATAGGAAAGATGAGAAGGATAATAGCAATACAGTCCTACCACATGGATAAATATTCTTAGGCATGGGAATAAATATTCTTAGGCAGTGGGAATTAGGTACAATATTTAGCAGAGTGATGTTATGGGGGGAGTCTTTGTGTTTAGTTCTTTTAGCATGCAATGCCCTATAGTGGTGTCCTGAGGGGAGGAGTTGAAACAGTTTATTTCTAGGATGTGAGAAATCTATAGATATTTTCTCAGTTCTCTTTCTGGCTCATGCACTATACAGGTCCTCAATGGAAGGCAATTGGCTGCAGTTGTTTTTTCTGCAGTCCTAACTTCGTTGAAGCCTGTAGCTGTGCTGTTTGGTTGCTGTGCCAAACTAGACAGTTATAGAAGTAGAAATGACAGACTCAATAATTCCTCTATAGAACTGTATCAGCAGCCCCTTGGAAATCTGAGTTGGCGCAGGAAGAACATTCTTTGTTGGGCTTTTTTTGTGGCGTTTTTGATGTTAAGTGTCCATTTCAATTCCTGAGACATTATAGAACCCAGAAACTTGAAGGTCTCTACTATTGATACTGTGTTGTCTAATATTGTAAGAGGTGGCAGAATAGGAGGCCTTTACCTAAAATCCACTATCATTTCTACAATTTTAAGTGTGTTCAGCTCCAGCTTGTTCTGGTTGCACCAGAGGGCCAGTTGTCAACTTCCCATCTGTATGCAGATTCATCACCATCTTGAATGAGACCAATGACTGTTGTATGATAAGAAACCATGATTTCATTCTGAAGTTTCCCTTGTGCCATGTAAACTGATCCTATATGCCTAACAAATGCTACACTTCCTAAAGGTTATACAAACACTGCCAATAGATTTGAAGAATTAAGATGATTGAATTATAAATTATGCTATTTTATCTTATGACCATATGTATGACAGAAATATGTTAAATGTTTAATTCCTTGACCATAAGATATATATGTGTGGCTTGATCTATACTACATGCCCATTTTTTTTGTGGTCCTACTTTATTAATTTATACCCCATTTTTTCAATTATTTGAACAAAATAAGTTTATATCTCACTTTTCCTCCAGGAACTCAGAGCACAGTGCTATATGTATTCCTTTTCCTCCACAAGAATGATCTTGTGAGCTAGGATGAGCTGAAAGAGTAACTAGCCCAAAATCACTCATTTATTTTCCATGGCTGTGGATGGATCTTCCTTGTTCCAGTCCCACAACTTTAAGCATTACATCACATAGATTGTCTCTGGCAATCTAGCCAAGTTAAACCATTGCAGTAAAAAAATAATAATCTTGTGACCATGTCTCCTTACCCTTGGTCAGGGGAGAGTTAATGATAGAGTGTACTTCAGTGCCAACTCCACCACTGTTACACATGCCTCATGATGTTGTATGCAAAGGGCTCAGCATGTAAGGAAATCTTGGCTCACTTGTAGGCATCTCTCAGCCCCAAAAAGCTAAATATATTAATTTTTCTATAAATTTAATCAATTACATTCTTCATCCATTGCAGCCTCATCATGAAAACATATGTTCCTAATATGTGCTTAGAATGTATCAAAACAGTCTTTCCAATTCTAATTTTATTAGTTGTTGAAGAGCTTAAAGCATGTTTATAGATACTAGGATATCCAGAATATGACAGTATCTAATGATCTGGAGATAGATTTTTTTTTAAATCTCTTTAAATGATCAAGGTGACTTGAGTTGATCCTGATTTAGCCTGTTATTTTTTTATCTGTCATGTACTGAGTTCAAGCTCTTGAAATGACTATCTAATGCACACATATAACACTGCAATCAAACAGGCAAATAAGCAGTTGTTTTCATTATTCTCCTTTGTATTTCACAATGTAGGTTGAATCATTGAATCACTTAATAAATAGTGGATGTGATACAAGAACACACTTAAACATTTCAAACACCAAAAGGTTTTATCTTTTGGTATGGATATTGACATTTCCTGTAGATGTTGACTTTCACTATAGAAACCAGAGCCTCAGTGAAACATAGAATAGTTTCTCAGTGAGAATTTGGCAGATTGATACAAATATCCAAATGGAAAAATACACGTCTCCTAAATTAACTTTGTTCATTTGCTGTTCTAAAAAAGCCTTACGTAATTTGGAGCTAGTCGCAACCTTACCCTCTTGGCAGCTGAAATTTGTTTGAGATAAATGTTGACAACAAAGAAAAGAGAGGAAGGGTTTTTTTTGACTGGGTGAAGGAAACCTAGGTGTCTCAAGGACAAAAAATTCCCATAACCAAATCTAGCACTTTATCTCCGCATTATCGTCAAACTCTGAGGTAAAAAAAGTAGTAAATTCAGTCATTCAGATTAATAGAACAAGTTTCAAGTCTTATTTTTTTCAAGTAAAATAAAACTTCCAGAAAGAACAGAACAGCAATGGGAAACCTATGACCAGATGTTGGAGCTGCTGAGAGCCAGAACTCACTTTTAATGTGCAAAAAAATCCTTGCCTTGTAGCCGTGCCTCATGCTATCAAATTCCTTGCTTTCCCCAAATACCATCCAGGAACATTTGATGTTCGAACCATAATATGCCAATCCTGCTTCTTTAATGTACTGGGTCAAGTCATAATCACTGTGCTAATACCTTGGTTATTTTCCCCAGATTTGTGCACCTAATTTTTGGTTGTGATTTTTTGACTCCTAGTATATTTTACATTGGTATGCACTTTATTTCCTGTCTCCTAGTCTCATCTTTTGTTAATATTTTTTCTGTGACAGAGTCCAAATTAGGGACTCCCTCACCAAAACAGATGAGGGCCCTTTTCCTCTCCTTTTCCTTCTCCCTCTCTTCTTTCCTTTAGTTTTAAATGGTGCATGAAGGTGGGAGGTACACTACACAATATACAATATACTCTTAATGAGTTTTAAACAGGGTTAGGTTTTATACAGGTACTCTTCAACTTATGACCACAATAGAGCCCAAAATTTCTGTTACATGAGGCATTTATTAAATGAGTTTTGCCCCACTTTAGGACCTTTCTTGCCACAGTTAAGTGAATCATTGCAGTTGATAAATTAGTAACAGTTGTTAAGTGAATCTGGCTTTCTCATTGATTTTGCTTGTCAAGAAGATGGCAAAACGTGATCACATGACCTTGGGACACAGCAATGGTCATAAGTATGAACCAGTTGCCAAGCATCTGAATTTTGATCACATGATCATGAGGCTGTTACAAAGTGCTGCTACTTCTTATGTGTGAAAAATGGTCATAGGTTACTTTTCAGTGCCATTGTAACTTTGAACACTCACTAAATGAACTGTTGTAAATCAAGGACTATCTGTTTTGTTTCATTCAGCTCATTTTTATGGATTTTATATCGAATTAATTTTCCTAGTTTATTTTAAAGATGGTTTGTGCTTAATTTGATGGTTATAAAAATTTTCATAAGAGATTAATTTAATTTCCAAGTTATATATCACTTTGGAGCAGGCGTGAAATCTAAAATTTGTTACTACTGGTTCTGTGGGTGTGGCTTATTTTGTGGGCGTGGCTTGTGGGTAATGTGACTGGGTGGACATGGCCAACTTTTTTTTTACTTTTAAAAGCATTTTTTCTACAACCTTAAGAGGTTGCAGAAAAAAATGCTTTTAGAAGCTTCTGACAATCAAGCAAGTCAGCTGGGATCGCCAGAGGCTTTTATACACATTTTTTTTCTACAGCCTCTTCGGCCAAAGAGGTTACAGAAAAAAATGCTTTTAGAAGCCTCTGACGATCAGGCAAGTCAGCTGAGATCGCCAGCGGCTTTTAAAGGCATTTTTTTTCCCTACAACCTCTTCAGCCGAAGGGGTTTCAGAAAAAAATGCTTTGAAAAGCCTCTGACAATCCCAGCTGAGCCGTGCAATCATCAGAAGCTTTTTTTTTTTTAATTTTAAAAGCATTTTTTAAATGCTACAAGAGATTGTAGAAAAAATGCTTTTAAAAGTAAAAAAAACAGCCTCTGATGATCGCGCGGCTCAGCTGGGCATGGAGGGGAGAACGCAGGGATTTTTGCTACCGGTTCTCCGAACCACCCACCCGATCGCTACTGGATTGGGCGATTCGGTCCGAACCGGGAGCATTTCACCCCTGCTTTGGAGGTGCTTTCAGGTAAAATCATAAATGTTTTAATGAAAAATAAATTAGCTAATAGAAGAGAATATATTTAATTCAGAGTTGAACTGGGACTCCATACTATAGATACTGCTTGAAACATAAGCACTTTATTCGGAACACAAACAGTTGGGCACTAACTGTATGAATTATTTTGCAAAATCCTTGCAGGAAACTACTGGTAAAGTTTTAGGTAACTACTTATCCATTTCCTTTTGTCAAACAGACCAAGGCATATACAGTACCGTAATGGGGGGAGGGCAGTTTTTTTAAAAAAGGAAAAAATGGCAGCATTCCAAGCCCAAATGCACACAAAAACATGCAATCCCCACTCACCCTGGTTACAATCTCCTTTCTCCCCCACTTCTACCACACAGCACATGCTATATCAGCCTGTATTCAGCATCATCCAGTTCCCTCAAAGTCAGTCTCCACAAGATATCCCATGATAAGAAAACATTATTGTAAAAAAAGAAAGGAAGAAACAATAGCAGAGAACTAACCCAACCCCAGCAAACTCTCCAGGGGTGCACGAGGCAACTAAAGGTAAGAATAGGATGGGGGCAAAATAGAACATATGCAAGTAATATGTTTGATTAGACTGTTGGTTTGAGCTCCGATCTTAGCAATTTGGTTGCAAACGTATCACCATTCAAGGAAATATTGTCAGTGCATTTTGAATTGAGTGTGCTCATCTGTCAGAACACAGGTCTTTAAAAAGATAGTTAAAGACCTGTGTTCTGACAGACAAGCACAATTCAAAACACACTGACGATGTCTCTTCAAATGGTAATGAAACATTTGCAACCAAATTGCCAAGCTCAGAGCTCAAATCAAAAGCTTGAGCTACTAATATTCAAACACATTTCAATCTATTTGATATCCAGAGCAGAGGACTGGAATTTAGGACAGTGGCCACCAGATTCTTGATTCATTGTATAAATTAGTTATGCAAACTGTCCTCCCAAGCAATGTTTTTCGGGGTATTGTTTGACTGAACTGAAAGTAAATACATGAAATGTTTTCAGAAGCTGGGCAGGAGAAACTCTTTTTCTCACTTGGAATAACTGCTGGCTGTAAGCATTTCCAGGAGGAATACCTGCAATCAGTGCGAGGTGCATCTCTGTTGATGCCTGAGGGCCATCGCACTTCAGGGCATTTTGTAACGGAAAGCCTGGCTGCCTTATATCCTTACATCCTCCACTTTTTCTCAGAAGACTGATTTGGCATGGCTGGGCAACTGTTCCACACCTTTGACTGTGTTTGCATGACATGGCTGAATAAGGGAGGATCTTTTCACCAAAGCAGCCCTGAGCATGTTTTTAATGAAAACTGCTCTTGTGTTATCTTGCAGTTGACTGGCTATTGCATGACATCATGCCCCAGGTGTAACCAACTTAAGGATGTTACACAAATACAGCTAGTGCATAGGTACAATATACAGTGATGGGGAATTAATAACAGAAATGGGTTTCAAAAATTTGCTCATGCTTTAAAATAAAAAAGGTCAAAATTATGACAATGTTTTTTATTTGTAGGGAAGCGGAAAAGAAAGGCAGGGGGTCAGGTGATCTCTGCATGATGGGAATTAAATATAGCCTCTGATTTCATTGTATGATACATGTAATACAATATCATATTGTATTAATTTATTTGAACAGAATATACCAATTGGATTAACATTAGTTACAAAAATACCCATTCAGAATATTCTGTAACAAATTTCTTAATGGAAAAATCATGTAACATTAAAATCTGATAGTCTGAACTCTGGTTATAATTACTCTTATCCCTTTCATGTAGAATTAATTTAAAAGGCAGCTGTGCTTTCAGTGTTTATGAAGGAAATGGAGAATTACAGAAAGTGCTGATTGAGGGTAAAAAAAGTGAATGCCAAATAATTCAAGGAAAAATAAATACCACTTAGATTTTTATCAGAATATATTCCTTCTCTGCATGAAATAGAATCAAACTGCAAGCTTATATTTAACTGTTATAATTTCATGGTATTACATGAAGAAAATGGACTGATTCTAAGGGTATAGGATAATCCTATTCAGTCTTCAGATTTTAATGAGTTAGAATAGAATGTTAATTTTCCTGAGGATATTATACAGTTTGTCAGATATGTGGCTCATTAACCAAGCTGGAATTTGACATTAAAAGTAGATTTAATAATTTTCCAGAAATTAAAGGATATTTCATGATTCAAACTGAAAAGGCAATCCCCACCCCCCGAGAGTGATTAAATGTGAATGTATTTATTTCTTCCACAATGATTTCTTTACTGATTCAGCTGGTTTTCATAATGGTTTAAAACCTGCAAAATATTTTTGTTAGAAATATAGTTGAGAGAAAAGTAGTAATTGGAAATAATGAATTTCTTTTTAAAATCTATTATCCCTGAAGTCTTTGGATTTATGACTGGACTGAATTTAGATGGGTTAAAATAAAAATAATTTTTATTGGCAAGATTTTTCTAATTTATGCAATATTAAAAACTGGATTTTTTGTGTGTATTTGTATATTGTATTTTAACAAGCTCAAAGTCATATATTTAATATAGGCAGCTATATAAATTGAATAATACAATTATAGTTATTCTTTCTGCCATTCTACTGGAGAAAGTGTTAGAAAAAGCAACCAAAAGTTACTGAAGGTCTGGAATAACTGTCCTATAAGGAAGGAACAGAGTCTTTGAGAATATGTGGTTCAGAAAAATTACCAATAAAAGGAGAATTAAGAAAGTGGATAAGGAGAATTCCATCTCCTCCTTCCCAATTTTAGTTTCTGATACCTTCTAGCAAAGCAGAAAAAGATGTAACTGAAAACAGAGTAAAGGGGAAACATTTTCCTTCTAGTCAAGCACACCTTCGGGAAACTTTATGCATTCATGTTCTATCAAGTTCTTTGTAGCAACCACAAATATTTTCTCCGAGATGATCTACCCCTAACTTGTCCTTTCAAGTCTTCCAATGGTGTAGTCATCACCTCTGTAATCAAGTCTATCTCTACAAATTTTTGGCACCATACAGAAGAGATTTCTCTCTGCTAGATATTTTTACTTCCCTACATTGTTTGTTGCCCTGAAATGCCTGGTGATCTCCCCCAAGCAGGGGTGAAATGCTCCCGGTTCGGACCAATCACCCGATCCGGTAGCGATGGAGGCGGTTGGTTCGGAAAACCGGTAGCAAAAATCCCTGCCCCCTCCCCTCCCATGCCCAGCTGAGCCGCACAATCATCAGAGGCTTTTTTTTTACTTTTAAAAGCATTTTTTCTACAACCTCTTCTGCCAAAAAAATGCTTTTAAAAGTAAAAAAAAAAAGCCACTGATGATCACGCAGCTCAGCTGGGATCCTCAAAGGCTTTTTAAAGAAAAACAAACCCTTTTTTCCTTTTAAATGCCTCTGACGATCCAAGCTGAGTTGCCTGATCAGCAGAGACTTTTTTTTTAAATGCCTCTGACGATCCAAGCTGAGTTGCCTGATCGTCAGAGGCATTTAAAAGAAAAAAAGTCTCTGCCGATCAGGCAACTCAGCTGGGATCTTCAGAGCCTTTTGAAAGCATTTTTTATGACCTCTTCACTGAAGAGGTTGTAGAAAAAATGGTTTTAAAAGTTAAAAAAAAAATTGGCCACGCCCACCCAGTCACATTACCCCACTACCAAGCCACGCCCACAGAACCAGTAGTAACAAATTTTAGATTTCATCACTGCCCCCAAGTATAATAATGCCTTACCCTACTTAATACTATATAGAATGAATTGTTACAACATATGATGATGGTTACCAGTTTTAAAAGATTGGGCAAATGTATGAAGGATAATATTATAATAGCTAGTTAGTCATAATAGCTATATATTATTTCTGGTTTCTCAGTATCTGTTTCTGGCAAAGGTAACTAAGATGCGTGCCATCACATTCTCCTGGTATAAGGTATACAAGTTATCTGGTTGCCCATCTTGAAAGCAGTATGTTAAACAAGATGGTACAGCTAAGCAGACCTCTCCCCTCAACTCGCAAAATGCCTTTCTTGTTCCACAAAAACAAGACTCAGAGTAGCTTCTTTGTGGCTTTCTTGAGATCTTCCAGATTTTATGTATCAAAGTTCACACTAAATCTTAAGAGTGATGCAGAGGTCTTGGTTCTGGATTCAGAGCAGCCAGAAATGAACTTGAAGAAGAATTTGTGAAGAAAGCGTATTTTCTGTGTTTCTCCTATGACTCTTTAATTCAAACAACTAGGGCAGCTCTTCCCCACAAGACTCAGGAATATTGTTCTCCTTTAATATTACTAACTATTATACAGGTGGTCCTCAACTTACATAGTTTACTTAGTGATAATTCAAAGTTACAACGGCACTGAAAAAAATGACCTATGACCGTTTTTCACACTTACGAGCATTGCAGCATCCACACAGTCATGTGATCAAAATTCAGCTGCTTGGCAACTGACTCATATTTATGTCAGTTGTCATGTCCTGGGTTCACGTGATCCCCTTTTGTGATGTTCTTATAAGAAAAGTCAATGGAGAAATCAGATTCACTTACCAACTGCAGTGATTCACTTAACAATTGTGGGCAAGAAAGGTCATAAAATGGGGCAAATTTACTTAACAAATGTTTCACTTAGTACCACAGAAATGTTGGTCACAATTATGGTCGTAAGTCAAGGACTACCTGTACTGTATAAAAGAATGATTTAAAGTATTGCCTTGAGTAATAATAACATATTTCTTTTTGCTCTTTCTTTCTTTTTTTTTAGGTGACAATGTTGAAAGTGACTTTTAATCCCAACCCTATGAATCAATGCAGAGAATCCTGTAACCAAACCCAAAGTACAGAACAGCAGCCAGAATGCAATTTCTCTTTAACCCACATCCGCTTGGCTTCACTGAATCAGATCCTGGACCCCTGGGTTTACTTGCTGCTTAGGAAGATCTTGGTGCAAAAGTTTTGTCAGGTAGCCCGGGCCATTTCATGCTACCCTCAGGACAAATGGAAGGGGCAACATATCATTTTACCCAACAAAATCAGACGCACAACAGTTTGAATCAACTTTCATATCGTTACTTTCTTTTCAAACACTCAAGTGTTTTCCTTACTGTGAATCTGGGCATCCAGCACATGTCCATTTGTGTCTGTAAATAAATTGTAGGGAAATTAAGGTTAAGTGGAGTTCTTTTTTTAATTCACTAATTTAAATTTATCTAAGCAGGGGTAAACCTGATTAGATGAAGGCTACAGACTAAGTTTTTAAAAAAATGGCAGAAGGTGGCTGTGGCAAATCAGTTTCAAATGCTGCCAAGAAAATTGTGTGTCCATGAAATCACCAGCAATTAAAAGAATTCTGGTAGTCAACATTGCATTTTTGAACATTAGGAGGAAAGAACTATGAATGGAAATAGGCTATTGCAATATCAGAAAGCATCAGGAAATAATCATGTTTCCTGGGTCTGAAAAATGTGGTCAAGGACCTGTGCAATATTGCAGATGTGTCAAATTTTATATTTAGTAAAAACTTGCCAAATTTGAGATTGTTCTATTGAGGATTTGATTGGGCATGTGACTGATTCCCATCTTGCACCAAGTCAAAATGTGATTTTGGGGTTAGGGTTAGAAATACGTTAAACCAACCAAATTTTAATATGTTGTATAATCTATTTTATGATAGCATTATATTTACATGTTGCTGAATTCCAAATAGATATTGTTCTGATGTAGTTGTTTATGCAGTAGTACATATCTGATTGTTTTCTCAGTAATTATATTAAATTGTCCATTTATTTTATATGCCTACTGACTGTATTGGATCCTTTGGGTCCAATTAAAACAGTCAAATTCATATTCTATTGAAATCAATGTAGAAAGTCCAGGCTAAAATCTCAATTATTTCAATGACGCATGTGTCCTGAAACCAATCCATATTACATATATATTAAGATATATATGTAATTTTTATTAAATATAGTTAATATAGGCTCATACTATAGTTAAAATATTTCATGTGATGTTTTAATCCAATATTAATTTTTCAAATTAAGTATAATTTTCACTGGACATCCTTCTATATAAAATAGACCATTAGCTAAAATGTGGATTAATCAGTCTTTCTGTATGTGGCATCTTCCAATTCTTTTGAACTCCATTCAGCCTCAGACAATACAATCACTGGGCGGATGGCCATGTATTGCAGTAATTATAATCTAAAATTTAGATAAGCTAAATTGGAGAAATCTACATGGCATAATATATGCATATTGGCATAACGCATGGATTTCATAGAATTTAGTTCTTAGAGAAGTCAGCAGGCACATAGGGATGAATAACATTTACATATAATTCAAAAGAGGTAATTAAAAGCTAGAAAGAAAACAAAAAGAACAGAAAATGTCCTGGCCAGCAATCAACACACAGACAAGCAGAAATTAATAAAATGATTAATACCAGACACTGAAAATATTACCTAGCCCAGTGGTGGGATTCTAGCGGTTTGGACAGGTTTGGGCAAACCGTTAGCTCCGACTTTGAGCCGTTCTCTCTTTCTTTGAAGTGGGCCTGCCTGCCCACCCCTGCATTACACTCACCTATATTTCTGCTTCCAAAGCCCAGCTGATCGGGGCGGCAGAGTGGATTGCCACTCCTCAGCTGTTTCCTTGCTCTCAGCAACGCAGAAGTTCAATTTTCTGCAAACTGTGCACATGCACACAGCACACGTCTGGCGCATGGGTGCGGTCAGAAAACAGTTATTAAACTTGTAGGATCCCACTCCTGACCTAGCCTGATAATGAAACTTCTGCATGAAAACAACCAAATTCAGGGAGCACCAAGGACTCCACAACCAAATTAGTTCCAATCAAATTATTTCAATTCTCTCAGTTGAATAAAATATTTTATAACAGATATGTAGGATCACTGAAGATAGACAAAATACTACTTAACCTTTTGTTAAGCTTTTAGCTTTGCAGCTATACATACTTTTAATGGCACTTACAAGGTCTGGTTATTCTTTTCATCCAAGCAGCCGTTTTTTTAAAAAAAATTATCAGGTTTTCTGTTTATTAACTTATTCTTTTTAGCTATTTTATATTACATTTCTTAAGTATGTTTGCTCATTTAACTGTACCCAAGAACTATTAAAAAAAGAAAATAAATAATATAACCAATTATTTAAATAACCAAATTATATTAACTGTTCTTTTCTATAATTGTAAAACTAATTTATCTAAACATATATTTTTTCATTTGTTTCTACTATATTGTAAAATTGTGACTTTATTTTTAAGAAAGTAATTTTCAAAAAATTCACAAGCCAATGGGAAACGATGTTCATGTGAAGCAGATCCTATCTTGGTGCCACAAACAGTTGTTAATACATACTTGTAAGAGGCATTTTGGAAAACCATTATATTTCTAGTTTAGTGTCATAGTTTGATTTCCCTTTCATATTAGAAAAAGTCTAGAAGTTTATTGCCAATTCTGAATTTGCTTGTTTCTCTTGCTGAAAAAAAAACTGGGGAATCTTCACACAGCTGCGTGAAGAGCACTGTCAGACTTTCAGTTGCATCTCAGAGTTACCTAGACAAGTTGAAGTCTTGCAGTCTTGTGATCAGGGAAGCAAGGCCATGAAATCTTCGTCTTGGTGCCAAATTTTAATAAAAGCCCTGAAAATTGGTCATTAAGAATGAGCCTCTGCATAGGCTTGAACATCCGGTGCTGTGCACCAAGGGCTTTGGACTATCTCCATTGCTTGAAACAGGGCTCCCAGCAGCTGAAGGAAGAGTATCTAGCTTGGTATGTTGCTTTTTGGGGTTTCTGTTTAATTTACCTGCTATAGTTAAACAATAAAGCTTAAACTTCTCCTTATGTATTGGTTGAGCATTGTTTCTGGATCCTCAAAAGAACCATTTGATTGGTATCTGCCTGACACTTCACAAAACAATACCTAGCTGATTTTGGATGATCCCTTCCTACCGCTGCTGCTGTTGCAAAAAAAAAAAAAAGTCAGGTTTGGGCTTCATTAATACACGAATGAGATTCCACACAAAAAAACAAAACAACATTGTAGGTTAGATTTGGAAATCTGAAAAACACCTTGCGGAAAAGAGTAGCAATGCATTTCTTTATTGCTGTCAAGAAAACCAAATTGATATGCCCATGTAATCAAGCTTGACTCAAAGGAATGTTTATCTTTTAGGCACGAATAAGGTATATTGGCCATGCCTTTCCGAAAAAAATTCTTTATTTTTTATGACACAAATCCAAATTATGGTCATTTTTGATGATGCTAATGTATGATGTGCTCCAGATGTCTTGGACTTGGATTTCACTATTTCTAGCCAAAGGTAGTGACATATGGGAATCATAGCTAAGATCCAACTCTCAGGTCAGCCTCTGGATTGGCTAGAAAAAGGATATACCATAAACTTCAAAGAAATAGTTAAAGACAGATAGGCTGAAAGCAAGGAACAAAAAAAGACACAGAAATAATCAAAAGGCCAACATTTGAAAAAGTTTTACTCAACCTACGTTGCTCAACAAAGTGAAACAAGACTGTGAAAATACAACTGATTTCCAACAACAGATTAGCTTTCTCCTTCACTTGTACTTTTAACACCTAAACAGACACTCCACTCCAGCATAGTTCTGCTTATCCACCGTTTACAACCAAAGTTGTAAACACTTTCCAATTAATCCTGATTTTCAAACTATGATTTAACTCTCCCTAAAAAAATTCCTTTCAGAGAAACATGGTACTGGGGGAGGCTTACTCTGCAGACCAAAGAACAGTTCTTAATCATCCTCCCAGAGTTACACAATTCTAAATTAATGCCAGTTGAGATGTAAGTAAACACATACTATTCTTGTCAGAAGAAGGAACTAATTCAAAATAATGAGAAAGATCTGGAGCCTGTCAGGGATATTGTGCAGAATGTGGAGTTATATCTTCCTAAATCTATTCCAAGGCCAATAATCTCTTCATCTAAGCTGCTAGGTTCACTAGCAGGCAGCTTGCTCCTTTATATATTCATAAAGTGCATATGACACAAAACTCATATGGAATATGACACAATTTGTGTTGGAGTGTATTTAAATGGGAAAGATATTGGTGTATGTGTACATCTTTTGACACGGTTCCATAGATAAATGAGATTTTGGGAGTGAAATTGTGGTTGTACTGTAAAATTAGAAGAGAGGCTTGGGAAGAACAATTATATTTATTTGGCTAACAGTGGAGTGTTGAATCCTGAAAATTGATAGAATTGTAGCCAAAATGGGCAACTGCCAAATAAATTGCAAAAAGTAAGTGTTTTTTAAAATACCGCTAAAATATTAAAGTCTGAACATGCTCAAATAAGGATGAAAGGTAGAATAATCACAAAATGAATAACAGCTGGAAGAGTAAAATGGATAGGGGAAAACATAATGGAAATATTATTTAGTTGGCATAGCTGATGGGGGTTTTTTTGCCCTTAGTCATTCTGTTTCTCTGTTTATGTCAGGAAATATCTTTGAAATGTTGATCTAACAGGTTGTGGATTGTCTGGGAATATCTAGCATTTATTAAGAGTTATTGTTATCTTCCAATGTAAGTTTTCATAGGACACGTGACTCCTTGTTCCTTTCTATATTATGTATGTGGTTGTGAAACAAGTTCCATTTCTCTTTTTGTATTCATTAAAAGGATATGTCCAGTCCCTTGTGCACAAAAATTACCCCATTTACTAGCCTCTTTTTTAAAATGTACCGTATGACATTTTAAAATATACTCAAAGGCTGAATTCACATAATTGGCTAAAATATGCTGTGTGGTTTATGATTTAGCATTCATAGGAATCTAGCTATTGTTTTAGCAAGTTGTAGGAATCACGTCATGTTAAGCTAAAATATGTTTCCCTTAGACAAAATATGTTATATGTATGCAGCTATTTTATTTTGTTAATCTAAGTTTAGGGCTTTACAGAGGTGTGTGAACCCAACAACCAAAAAGACCATTCATACAGGAGAATATACTCTGTTTGTCCTTGATATTGGTCTATGTTGCTATGTACAGCAGTACTTTAGTTAGTAACAGTCATGTTTATTGTATTCTTTATTATTGTTGCAAAGAGAAACAAGTATGTGGATTTTATTGCACTTCTATTTTGAACCTATTGCCAACATATAGAATTTTGAGAACTTAATTGTAAATAATAGGTTTGGGGAATTCCATTCCCCAGATACCATTTTTAAAATTGCTGCCTTTTTAAAAAGCACTATTTTTTTTTATTCCACTTGGACTTTGGTTTTTAATGTGCTTGCATGGAATGTGTTGAGTTGCTGTTTTATTTAATGGTTTACAGTGTCAGTTTGTTGCATTAGATGTATTTTAAAGTTTTATATATTTAAACTGATTTATGAAAGCAATGTGTCCTTGAAAGAAATATATTTAATAAACAGACCTGTGAATGAAAAAACTAATCATCTGTGATTAATTATATGTCATGTGGCAATCTTCTGTCTAGAAATGCACAGATAAGTATATGAATAAGTATAGTATACAGCAAACTATAATATAGAATGGGCAAAGTCATGATACATTAATGCTTGTGAAAGCTTTAATTCTCATCTTTGAAAATTCCATTCTAAGAATTTTTCTATGAAAATGCCACCCTGGCATGAAAAAATCCTTCTCTGTTGATAGGGAGATTGGGAAAATCAAATCATTGTATATTGTATATTAAAAGACTGTGAGCTTTGAAGAAATGCTGAAAGACAGCTGTTATTGGCGTATGCAACGTGAACCTTTTTTCCTGTAATGTATCTCTCAACTCTCTTAAATACATTTAAATACACTAAGGTATATTTTCTGTAATAATGGCAGATGCACAAAATTCAGTTTATTTTTGGTCACTGCATCTTGTTTGAAAATTGTTTTTCTTATTTTTTTTTCTTGTCATCTAGCGGCACAACTATATTGGCCAGTGTGCTCCTCACCTGCAAATTTCCCTTTGTGTATTATATTTAGTTATTAAGAAAACAGTACAGGGAAAAAGAGTTTTGTTATCTGCTCCAGAACCACTGCAACATTCCAGTGCTCCAAAAAAGCTTTATTCTCTCTTGTTCTACTCAACCTCCTGTATGAAAGGAGTTATTATTTTAACAATATTTAATAATGCTTTTGCATACCTTGCCTTCTGCACTTAACTGGCCTCTAGCCCATTCTATGCAAAGAATAGAATTCTATGTAAAGAATTCATGAAGGAATTCCAAAAACCCTATCCTGTATATCAACAGTATTCACTTAATTTGTTCCAACATCCCATCACCCACAAGAGGCTTAACCAACCAAAAGGTGCAAATTTCAGCTGAGAAGTTACAGAGAACCTTATCCATTAACTAAGGATTTTCAGATTCAAATTGTTCCCAGGTAACTTCATCAAATGGTGTCAAATTAGCTCCATTGGCATTGCATTGTCTGTAGTCTGACCTGGTTCATACTTGAGCAGTTTTGTCTACAAATACTGTACCACAAGAATTCTTTGTAGTATCCTGTCAGATGTTTTTGGCAATCCTCCTTCCCTCAGACAGGACACAGATTACCTTATAAAGGCCACTGGGCAGTATTCAACAGAGACGATAAGAGAGGATGAAAACATGGCTGCCTATATCATCCCTGCGTGACATGAGGTTTTAGCAATAACTGGTCAGATTTAAGATGATTCTTCTTCCACTAGCCCTCTCTGGTACATCAGCCCCCTAAGCCTCTTAAACAATCAAGGAGGATCTGGAAGAGGGAAGTGACTACTGTTTGGCATCTCACAAAGTGCATTGATGGTGTTCTATTCTAGGAAGAGACCAGGGTCTTGGCCAAGCTGCCCATTAGGTCCTTGGGAAACTCCTTCAGGACTCCCTCTGAAAACCATCAGATTTCATGAGATGGAACAAAGTGCAGAGCTAAATTTTATTTCTTGCAAAATTGCATTGATGATCTGCTAAGAATTGTGTAAGATATATTTGCATATATTTAAATTTACCAGTATTTTTATTTTATCTAACCAGCGGATGTTACTGTAACATTTCTCAAAATAAATGATTGACTGATTTGGTTAACTGATTGCCAAACTGATAAATGCAGTGCAGTTTATAATATTATTCCCGTATATTTATCTCTGCTTAGCACATGCCACATAAAACTTAAAACATAAACATGTTTTTATTTCCACAATATTTTCCACAATGCAGAGAGTTGCTCTTGGTGCCTATGACGTAATTCAGAATGTGTCTTTCCCAAACCTCAGCCAAAAAAATCACAGCAAAAGCTATTGGGAAAAGTGCTGTCCAAATGCTAACATATTATTTCAATATCACAGTTTGCAAAACACATTTTTAGGCAGAAGGAATAGTGTGTTTGCAGTCAGAAAGCTTCTGTCACTGCAACTACTCATTGTCTCTCTCCATCCCCTTTCCAATGGTCCAAATGTACACCGCGTATATTGCAATTATGGAGGTGTTAGCAATTTATTTTATGGCCCATTTGTAGAGTGGGGAGGTGAGAAAGTATTTATCAATTCAGAATGGTGGTAATTGGAGACAAGATGCTGGCCAAATGATATTGTTTTCCTTTCAGTGATTTGGAGGGAATATTGATTGGCTCAGCGTGTTCCCCAAGTGTTTTCAGATTTTCAAAAGCATGACTTTGTGAGAGATTAGAGAGTGAAAACTGAGTGGTATAAAAGCAAGACCGAAGGTAAAGTTCTGCCTTTTAATAATATTAAATTAAATCCAGCAAGATTTCATAACTGATAGGCATTTGAAACTATAAGAATAGAAGCCAAACAGAAAATGTTCTGGCACATAAGATCTTATTGGAAAATTGAGCTCAAATGTCTTGCCTGAAATTTGTCACAATAGTTTTTAAAAATGTTTTATACAAATAAACGAACCATGATTTTCACTCAGTCATGTAGGTTCTGAGAATTCACTTTTGCACTTGCTGAATCAAGAATGTAACAATGTACAATTGAAAAGTAGCAATCTATAAAATCTTATAAAGCCAAATTTGTAAAGCCTAAAATAGTAGTGAACTTATGGTCAAAACAACTATAGAGAATAATTCAGAATTTCATAATTATGTGACCAAAAATACATATTCAACTAAAACTTCTGAAAACCCTTATCTTTGACCACATATTACATGTGGGAAGTGCAATGCACAAAATCTAAATACATTACAGGAAATGCTCAGTAAAGATTAAACAGTAAGTAAAATAAAAATTGTGTATAAGAGAAATAGACATTTCCTTGGTTTTATCTTTTCAATCAGTTTTTGCTTCAATATGCAAATAGTCCTACAATGACATAATTTAGTTTATTTTATCCATAGAAAAGACTTATTCAGAAGTTTCAATTTATCATTCAAATATTTTAACATAATTATACTGGACAACTTGAAGACATTTAATTATTATTCTTGGTACGAATGCTGTGGGATACCAGTATAGTAAGACCAAGTGAGTATATCATCCTCTACATTAGTGTTTCACAACCTTAAGAACTTTAAATTGTGCAGACTTCAACTGTATGCCTTGGGACTGGATTACCTGAAGGACCGTCTTTTTCCAAGAGTCCAGTTCAATCTAGCAGATTAGGCATGGGGCAGATCAGTGGTGGGATTCAAAAATTTTTACTACCGGTTCTGTGGGCGTGGCTTGGTGGGCATGACATGGCTTGGTGGGTGTGCCTTGGTACACGTGGCAGGGGAAGGATACAGTAAAATCTCCATTCCCTCCCCACTCTAGGGGAAGGTTACTGCAAAATCCTCATTTCATCCTGATCAGCTGGGACTCAGGCAGGGCCGGATTTAGATGAAAAGAGGCCCTAGGCTATTCCACTTATGAGGCCCTTTCACCTATAGTGAAAGTGTAATTTTAATTTTGCTAACAATTTGAATGTAGGCTCCTCTTGATCTTGAGGCCCTAGGCTGAAGCCTAGTTAGCCTATAGGAAAATCCGGCCCTGGACTCAGGAGGCAGAGAATAGGTGGGGGTGGGGCCAGCCAGAGGAGGTATTTTCCAGTTCTCCGAACTACTCAAAATTTCTGCTACCAGTTCTCCAGAACTGATCAGAACTTGCTGAAACTCACCTTTGGCAGATCCTGTCAGCCAAAAAGTGTTGGCTGGTAGAAATTAGAATATGGGCCTTTTCTGCAGTAGCCCTTGCTCTGTGAAATATCCTCCCCTCAGAAATGTCAATGGCCTCTTGGCCTTTCGTAAGGCTTTAAAAATGTGACTGTGTTCCAAAGCCTGGAGTGCTGACTGTATTAAAGATCATGTTTCTTGGCTTTACTGTTAAATGGCTAAGTATCTCAGCTGCTGTATATATTTATTTGGGGTGTTTTATTATTTTTATACTTTTGGAATTGTAAGCCATCCAGAGTCATTGATTGAGATGGTCAGCTGTAGAAAAGGGAAGGAAGGAAGGAAGGAAGGAAGGAAGGAAGGAAGGAAGGAAGGAAGGAAGGAAGGAAGGAAGGAAGGATGGATAATGGCAATATACTGGGACTTGCTAAGAAGAAAGCAGAACTTCATGATGCATTTGTTTATTTCAGATTATAGAATAGAGATGTTCTTCAGCAGAACAGTTTTGATTGCAAAACTTAAATCAGTGAGTCCTGTTGTTAGTCAGTCGAAAATTGTCACTTTCTAATAAAATGCAGAAAGATTTTCTTTTGTCACCTCCTAATGTTGTCACTAGGAAAACACATTGTAGTTTTAATCAATAGTTGAATGCTACACTTTGTCCTCTCTCTCTCCACAGCAAATTCATATCAGATAAGTTTTGCCTACCAGTTTGTTCAATGATTATCTGACTGTTTATAAAACCTCAGTCCATATTTTGTTCAGCAGTAATTTAAGGTGTTAGATTTAGACCAAGAAGATCTAGGTTTTAATCCCTACTCAATCACATTGCTCATTAGGTGATTATCGACTAATGTTTCAGCCTAAATTATTTTATTGGGTTGTTACTGTGGAGATACTTCCTAGTTCCTATGTAAAAATACAAGTGCTGTTAAGAGAACTTATGAGTCAGCATCTGCAAACACCTAAATAAACTGTTAGGAAAACCTACTTGTGTTCAGGGGCAATGGTAGTTTCAAGACCTGAGTTTGGCAATTGTTCAGGTATTTGTTTTACCCTTCAGGCAGCAAGTAAATTGTGCATTATAGACAGAAAGGCTGTAGATAAATGGATTCCAGAGGTAGCTGTCCACACTCCGTAAAATTGCCAGGTTTGAAAAACATTACTTTAAAGCAGGGCTGTGAAACTCCAGGCCCGCCGGATGCATCACGCGCTGGCCACGCCCATGCCTGGTTTAGCGAAGGGGGAAAAACATGACGCCACCATGACAATGTGAGTTTGACACCACTGCTTTAAAGAAAGGCAGAAAGAACTAAGAGAAAGGCATGGAAGTCCTTTCCTCTTTGAAGCTACAGAAAAAAAAACTAGGCAATATGGAAATAAGGGCAAAAAAAATGCAGATTTTTCTCTTTGCAACAAAGTGTGTTTATCAGGGATTCTGTTTCTACTGAAATACGGAGGAAGGCCCGTTAGGGAGCAAGGGTTTTGATGGGCAGTGCTGAGCCAAAAGAGCAATCAGAATCTGAAGACCAGAGCCTATAACAAAGTCAAAGCCCAGCCACATAAAGCATGTGGTCATGACAGCCGGAAAAAGAACCTTCCTCCTTGTTCCTCCCTTCTTTCCCCTTTTTCCTTCCGCCCTCCCTTTCCTCCATCCCTGCCTAGAATTCCTGCTGCTTCCCCTTTTATTTTGCTCATGGGAGAAAGTCAATGGGGAAGACAACAGGAAATCTCAAGTCCAGGCCCAGCAGGCTGGTAAGTGGCTGTTTCTGGATAAGGCAGGGAGCAAGAGGAAGGCAAGGGTGCAACCCAGGTTGAAAAGGATACAGTGGGGTGCAGGTTAGGGAGGTCCTGAAAGCCACTTGGAGGAGTTCAAGAGATGCCCCATGAGGTTAGGGGGATAGCATAGGTCCGATATGCAGGAGGAGCAACATAAGTCAGGAACAATGAAGCATGAATTTGAGAAATACAAGAATTTATGGTCATCTACCAAGCTTTATGACAGCATAGGGATTAGCAGTTGCACCATTCAGGTTTAACATTTGCTGTTTTGCAATTAAAGTTTATTGTTAAAAATTCTAAAAGTAGAAAAGATTTTTTTTTTTAAGAATAATGAATATTACTGATATATTTATGAGCAGTCAGCTTGAATGTGGGAAAAAAAAGTAGATAAGACCATCACATATAGGTATGCTGGATTTATCAATTAATTAAGCCTCAAAGAGCAGAGCATCATTCTATCATTAAAACAAATTATATTGTTTTTCTGAAACATTGTATTATGGTTGTAAATTATTTTGTTACTTGGAAACAGTTTAAGTAGAAATAAAAGGCAACTCATGCATCTGTTTGCCTACCTCTAAAACAGTATTTAAAGGATGCATTTACCTATCTCTATACTGTGGATATTGATAATAAAACTCACTTAACCCATACTAGTGACTGAATATTTTTAATGAGCTTACATTTCACATATGCTTCTTTGAGCATCAGAAATGCCCTGTAAATGTTGTTGTACTAAACCATAAAACAAAAAAACACTTTCAGAAGGCTAATAAACTTGGAGCCAATTTTATTGCAATTCCTGATTAGCGTTCAGCCCTTTAGTTTTACAAGCGTCATAACCCACAGAATCTTAGCTTAACATAATAAACAAATTTAGTTAGATTTGCAGTTTCAGTGTATCATTTGACTTGTTAATGCTATATCCAGACTGAAACATGTATTGTTCATATCGCTAACACTATGTACAGTATGTTTCTGTGGTCTCCAAGATAATGAGTCCTAAGGTAATTACAGCAGCAGATAATGTTCAAAATGTACTTGCCTTACAGAAGTAAACTGCTCTAAATGAAAGCAATAAACTAATTTTCTCTTCTCAAATGGAGGGTGCTTTCAAATGGGGATGGAGAGGTGTCTAATGCAACTGCTTCAAATGATAATTCAATAATTTTTTGTGCATTGCTTCTATTTTATAAATCAATTTCATTTACCTAAATGAAATCCCTTGCTCTGGTGATTTGGGTTTTGTTTTTTTTTTCAATCATTACCACCAGTAATTATTATTACCGTTGCTTTGTCTTTGCATTAAAATCAGCCATTCCTAGCTCATTTCTCCTACTGCAGCCACGCAATGGGGTGCACCATATGACCAGAGATTTTTGCAACTAATGCTACCTAAGCATTCGATATTCCAGCAATACCTTCTGTAGCTTCTGATCTGCTCAGCCGCTGAGCAGAGCTAAAATGGCGCCAGAAAATCACTGCATAATGTTTTGCATGAATCTACAGCCTCAATCCTTAATCTTGCAACGCTTCCCCTTCTTTTTCATCTTTTGAGAAAGACTTGTAATGTGTTTTTTTAATTTTATTATTTGCAATGTTTTAGCATCAGGCAAAAAACAAATAGTAAAATCAACAATAAAACCATTTTTTAAGTGCCAAGAATAAATTAGAATCCATCTCTTGTACCAAGCTTCCTCATCAACCAGATTCCTGGTCCTCTTTTCTGTCTGGCATCATGGCATTATGGCAGAGTCAATTAACTTATTCATGCAGCCATTTTAAGACATTCTCCTCCAGGCAAGTATAATTTTCTCTGCCCTGACAGACAATCTATTCTGCCTTGCTAATAAGGACAGGAATGGTGTCAGCTGTATAGTTTCACTGCAGGACAAGCTGGGGCACTGGTTCATCATGCATTTTCATTCCCACCAGGGTTCCCACTCCTGCTTGCTAGAAAGGAAAAATTAACACTGTCTTATCATAGTGGAGAAAAGTCAGATAATAGGAGCCTATGAATGAGAGACGTACCACTCTTCCTTCACTGAAAGGTTTTGTAACTATTTTGATAGATCAACTGTATATTAGAAATGACTTCCGGGGAAGAATGGCAAACTGGAGATGTTCTCCATGGAGAAATAACAAGCCCAAGTAGCTGTGGGTATTTGGAGTCTTCAGGCCTGGAGTTCTTCCGTCTAATCCTTAATGGAATTTCAGGACTGGTGCACAATTTGTTGAATTTATTTATTTATTTATTTACAGAATTTATGTAGCCACCCATCTCAGTCTTGCAATTCTAGATTTTTTGGGGGTCACAGCTTTTGCTTGAGGAGCAGAAAGCAAGACTAGCAAGGACATAGGTCAGCCTTTTAAGACTACTTAGAGGTTGCAAATAGTCCAGAATGGGCAATAATGGTCATTCCTTGAAATAGTTTTGCTTTATTAGCTCCACTAATTACCAATTGGTTTCCATGGCAATTCAAGGTGCTGGTTATCACTTACAAAATCCTTCAAGGCATAGGGTCTGGTTATCTGAGGAACCCTCTAACTTCCATAGGTCCTACCTGCTTTATGTAATCCAGCAGAGTAGGCATGCCCCAGGTCCCGCTGATTAAACCTGATGGGACCCAGGATACAGACTTTCTCTCTCATAGCACTTCTCATCTGGAACAACATTGGCCCTGAGATTCATCTGGTTCTCTCCCTGAGTTTATTTAAACAAACTCTAAAAACCTGGCTCTTCCCCCAAACCTTGCACTAATGTGCATGGCAGACTCCTTGTGAGATTATTAGCTTGTTTGATTTTGTTGTTTTCTCCAGATGCCTTTTATATCTGGGCTACATTTATTAGTATTTTATATTGTTTTTATTCTGTATGCTGCCCAAAGTCATGGCTGATTTGGATGGCCTGTAAATCCAGTCCATCAATCAATCAATCAGTCAGTCAATTAAGCACCTCTTTGAATAATTTTCACTTCAAATACTTATATGCAACCTGCCACATTCCAGACAATTTGTTCAAAGTCTTATTTAAAGCACTGAGAGAGATTCATGAAAATTACATGGTTCTACAGAAGTGGTAAATTCTTGCTGTTGACCCAGGCATATGCACAGAGTAAACTCGGGAGCTGAAATTTACTCCAAAGAGCTTACCAATATTTAACCAATTTCCCTTATCAGTGAAGAACACTTTTATCACTCCCTCAATTTTGCAATTGTTTCTTTCAGATATGTTTCCTTTCAAATGCATTCATTTGTGGCTTTCATTGATCTGCAAATAGATGATATATCTCACAAATTTTAAGAGTGTCAATATTTTATTTATTTATTTAAGGCAATTTTCTCTTAGAAATCAATTTTGTATTTCTGAACAGAAATAACTTTACTGAATGTTGTAGGCTCACTATCAGATAAGTCCTTGAGAGGCACCACTTTCAGATGACACCTCTGAATTTTAATTGAACCTTCATGTTTCCTTTTTATACCTTTGTAAGACCCTGGTTATAGAAATAAGGGACTTCTATAACTACGGTTTGCAAACCTATATCTCATAACAAAGGTTTTGAATAACTTGAATAATGTGAATAATTTGTTTAAATGTCTACTTCTGATGAAATTTCTTATGACAAAGGACTTTTTTTTTTTTTGCTTTAATTTATATGCCGCCCTTCTCTGGAAACTCAGGGCGGCTTACAATGCGTTAAGCAATAGCCTTCATACTCTTGTATATTTATACAAAGTCAGCTTATTGCCCTCACAATCTGGGTCCTCATTTTACCTACCTTTGAAAGGATGGAAGGCTGAGTCAACCTTGAGCCTGGTGAGATTTGAACTTGCAGTAATTGCAAGCAGCAGATGTTAATAACAGTGCTTTAGTCCACTGTACTACAGACTTTGAGAGACAAGATGAATTAGAAATGGGGAATGCAATCTAATTAGCTGTTATGGAAACAAACTTGTAAATCATGCTGAGTTTATTCTATTTCTTCAAAAAGTCAATTCATATCTATCCTGGTTAAACAATAGCCTGTGAACTTTCCATCCTTAACAGTAACCTAATAGCAGAAATATTGTTTACAGCTTATCTGGTGTTGTGCATGGAGACAGTTGTGTGGTAACTTAAATGCAAACGTGCATTATTCAGGAATATTGTGCTTATTTTTCAGTAATAGTTTGTTAATTGGCTACATCTCAATTGGACTGATAAATTCTATTTTATAAATGACTAGATATTTCAACTGGGGCCATGTGCAATCATAACACAGCTTCATCATTGGCATCATGAGTAGATTAGCATCTTCTTTCTTTGTCAAAACAAAGGGGAAAGATCCACAAACTATGAAGTATATTCTCAGGTAAATTGCTTTTCCCTCTTGATACACTAAGACAGTTTCCTTGCTAGTCCTTCTGACTGTCTTCCTCACAGATATATAGTACCAGCACAATAAAGGTGGAATGGTGCTAGAAGACGCTAACAATCTTCTGTGCTAGAAAAGGGCTGAAATTTCTATTTATTGAATCACTTGAACAGAACCACTCCAACTATTTCAATTGTCTTCATTTCTTAAACTCAAAGTACACATTATCTTAATGACAGCTTTCTTTCTCCCAACTTTACATAAAAGGAAGAATGTGATCGAGAACCATAAAATGGGCCCTTAGGTTTGGTTTGGTTTTTAACTTTTTGGGGATGTAAATTTCTGGCATGTGGGGACAATGTATTGAGCTGGCTCAGTCTGAGCTCTTAACCCGTGTTTAATTTCATCAATAAATACAGAATTTCCACAATAAGGAGAGAAATATTTATCTTTTTATAACTTTGCTCACAAATAGATATTCAGTAACATAGAAAGAGACTAAAATCCTGCTAAACCCATAACTAGAAACCAAGCAAATGAGTCACAGTTACAAGCATAGCTTTTAATAGCTTAATTGATGTTACCTTAAATCTAGGAATAAAGATGTTAATCTCTTTACATCAGTACATTTATTCTTGTCATGGGAACATTTGACTTGCCAATTGTTGTGTCAATTGATGTCTGAATTATGTTTTATTTTTCCTTTAAGTATATCTCTAAAATTCAGACACTTGTTCATCAAGTTGATTTAAAAGAACTGACTTAATAGTTTTATGTTCTGAACAACTACTCAACTTTGTAACTCATTTGAGAATAAGTACCATCAAAATGGTAAAGTATTATGTATTAGTTTAAATGACCTACTTGTTGAGAGGCCACCAAGATATCCCAAGTTGTAGATTAGACTGGAGATTTGGGGGGGGGAATCCTAGAACAGCATGCTGGAGAATTCTGGGAGGTGAAATCCAGATGTCCTAAAACTGCCAAGTTTAAGAAACACTGCCATAGTTGTAGGCAGTGACAACCTACTTCCAAGAAAATAAGCCGCTCAGAGTTTTCCTACGGTAATATGGGTAGCCAATAAATTAAATTAAAATAAATAAGTCTATATTCCAAATTCACAAGGAACTGAGTTTGAGTTGAAATTTTTACGTTTTTTTGTACACTATATACAAAAATACTTTATACAATAACTTTTATTGGAATAGTGCTCATTATTCTGAATAAAGGTATAGTGCAGTGATGGCTAACCTTTTTGCCATCGCGTGCCAAAAGCGGGAGGAGTGCGGGGTAGTCACGCGCATGCGTGCCCACACCCATAATTCTATGCGCCCTGCCCCCCCACGCATGTGCATGTGACCCCCCCATGCTCCCACTGCTTTTGGCATGTGATGGCACGGTGGGCCCGGTAGGCCCATTTTTCCCCTTTCCCAGGCTCCAGAGGCTTTCTAGGAGTCTGGGGAGGGCAAAAACAGCCTTCCCCACTCCCCCGCAGGCCATGCAGAGGCCGGAAAGAGCCCATTTGCTGACTTCCGGTGGTCCCAAAAGGCCTGAAAATCAGCTGGCCAGCTTGCACATGCATGCTAGAGTTGAGCCAAGGGCAACACTCTCATGCCCACCAATATGGCTCTGCGTGCCACAGGTAGCACGCGTGCCATAGGTTCGCCATCATGGGTATAGTGTTTTCAGTTTATAAATTAAATTTTGGTTTATTGGGAAGCCTTTTAGATTACACCTTTACTAGTGATATCTCATATAATTAAACTGCATGTGTAGTTTATAAAAAAAAAATAAGATGAATTATCTCCAACATGATAGTTAGACATTTAAGCAGTTTTTTTCCTAAAAAAACTGGCATGGAATACAGGCATTAGAAGTCCAAAGAGGAAAGATACAGTTTGTCAAAAATCCTAACACTGAAAATGACAATTAGTCCATTGAGCTGAATTGGAACTAGGAGATGTAGTGAATGAGAGAAAGGAAAGAGCTATCGAGAACTGTTGTCTGAATGTGCTCTCCCCACATCACTCCTTTCACCCCAGCCACTTTTTAAAAAATATTATTCATTTTAGATTGAATTCAATGCACAAAATGCTGAAATAAAGATTAGGTTTTTCTCAACTCTAACACTATATGTGTTCCCCACTCGCTCACATTAGAATAGATAATGTGCTGTAAATGCCGAATGTGAAATGGCATTATATATATTTTATTTTTCATTCACTGTATTCACCCAAAAGGAAGATGATCCAAAATTTAAGTTGATCCTCAGATCTGGAAAATAACAGATAGGGATTAAAAGAAAGTCTGCTTCCATTATTGAATTCCCAGTGATTTTGAGAGAGGTCTTCCATTTTAAAGGTTTTCTGGGGGGAAATACATAAATGCGGTGTGATTCTTATGCTATTTCACCAAAAGCTTTTGAAATTCAATCATCCTTTCCTACTCACTGAATTTCTGGTGATAGTGCAATCCCGAAGAACTTGTCTTCCAATTTTTAAACTTCCTATGTTTTCTCATCACTTCTCCCGTGTTTTCCACACACACAAATAGAAACTGTAATGCAATGTCTTAGGCACCATCTGTCAGTGAAGAGTTTCAGTGTTAGAATCAGGGGTAATTGTGTGTGTTCCTGGCAAAGATAAGTTCCCGTAACAGTTGCAGCCATATAAGCCTCTACGGAGCAGTACTCTGCTTTTTCCAAATAGAATCAAGGCAAGAATAAACATAGCTGCATATCAGACTATATATCCAAATTAATAATTAACTATAATCGAGTGGGAAAGCTGACAAGAAAAAATGTTTGCTTTACAAACAAGGAATGAAGAATTATTTCTAGTTCTTACCTGCTGTCAAGGTCATATGTACATATGACACAGCAGTTTCTTCTAAGTTCTTCTTTATTATTTTATATCCCCATGGACCTGCCTATTTTGTTAGTAATTATTTTCATATTTGTTTATAAAACAGAATACCCTTAATGTATGCAACATTCTGGATCAGGAGTCACCAACCTTTCCGACCTCACGGACCACTAAATTCATAATTTTAAATCCCGTGGACACTAATATGATCTGCTTAATGATCGGCTGGGTGGGTGTGGCTAGGTGGTCATGTGACTGGGTGGGCATTGCCAACTCCTCGCCTCCCCGCCCAGGCTCCTTAGGGCCCCAACAGGAAGCAGTTGTTGGAGCTAAGCAGCCACCACAAGAAAGAGTTGGCAAAAACAGCTGGCTCAGTTCAAATTGAATCTGGCTGAGAACGGGCTCAGCAGAAGCACCTCACTGAGGACTATGAGCATAGGCTTTCCAAGCAGAGGGAAGACCTGCGGGAGTGCAAGGCCAGGTACCGGTGCCTGGAGGCTCAGCGAGCTGAGATGGTCAGCCAGTTCCAGGCCATGATACAGTTCCACTGGAACAAGGCTCCCCGGCTCTTCACCACCAGCGATGCTTCCCTCCAGCCTTTGCCCAAAGACTCTCTGCAGCAACACAAACGTTCATTGCACGTATCCAGCCCAGGGACCGTAGTTTGAGGACCCTTGATTTAGTGCAATATAAAAAATGCAAGTAATTTTTCTGTGGACCACCAAAATTTTCTCGTGGACCACCTGTGGTCCACGGACCACCAGTTGGTGACCGCTGTTCTGGATGATATGCGCAGAAGCCAGACTGAACTATAAAACATGTGATTTTGTGATTTTTCTCTTTTATTCTGCTGTATCCAGTACTGCAACATCCTTTATAAAGACTTTTTTGTCTTTCTTATCGACAGTTGGGGCATGCATTATATGGCAGGTGTTTGTCTGTTTGACTTGTTAGCTGATATTTGCATACTGCAGGGGATATAGTAACTATTACACATCTACATAATGTAGCTTTACGGGAAACGCTTCAATGTTCAGTTTCTTCATTTGTTTATTTTTTAAAAAATAAATTGATCTTTGATATAAATTAGCTTAAGTCACAAGATGTAAAACCCAAGGGATACCTGGGATCTTTCTTGAAAACCTTCAAAAGTTATCAAACCATTATTTTTAATGTGACAGAAAAGAATAATTGACATCATAGCTAAGGCTGAGTATAGCCCTTGTACTAAAAAAAAGTTCTGCAACTTAATGCCTTGCATATATTTGCATCTCTCATCAGTTCTTGCATCATACTAATTGGCAAAGGAATGTGTAGTTTTAAAAAATCCATTCTATGATTTATAGTAATATTTGAACTTGCCAAATTCCTGATTTAAGGTAAGTCAGGTAGAAACTTGTCTTCTTAATTCTGTGAACTGGGACTCTTATTTTTACTTCTAAAACTAAGATTGACAATATGGGCAGTGTTAACCATATGACTAATACTGCTTTACTCTTGGTTCATTTCCCTCACATTACCAAGAATGTACGTAGCCCACTTTCCCGGTTATAGCAGCATAAAAACACATAAAATTAAAGATGGTTTTACACTCATCTTTTCTAAGACAAGAAGAAGGTGTAGGGAATATATCCGTATCACTGAAATGCAAGAATGAAGAGAAAAATTACTTTGGAAGGCAGGAAAGAATTCAAAAGTTAAGGGATGGTGAGATGATATTCTTATGTAGTATCAAGCCTTTTAGAGTAACTAGTGAAGAGGGAATCTGTGCTTTTCATTGTCCCAGGACCAAAAAGAACCCTTTATTTCTTATATAAAAGTTGACTAGAGAGGAAAAAATGAAATATTTCTTCAACTGCATGAAGACCACTGTGTGGTTAAAGTATACAGGGCAAACCATTTTACACACATACCGTTTTTTTCAGAGTATAAGATGCACCTTTTTCCCCCCTAAAAGAGGCTGAAAATTTGGGTGTGTCTTATATTCTGAATGTAGCTTTTTCAAAGCTTTTCAGCCCTAACAAGGCGATAACAAGGCACTAGCGAGCGATCTTCCCAGCTTTGCCTGCTCCCTCGACTCTCCTCTGTGCTTTAACGAGGCGCTAGCGAGTGAAGCGATCTCCATGCTTTGCTCCGACTCTCAGCTGTCCTTTAGAAGCTTTTTTTTCAGCCCTAACTAGGTGCTAGCCAAGTGAAGCAATCTCCCTCCATGCTTTGCCTGCTTTTCTCATTGCTGCTTCCTCTCAGCTGTGCCTTAGAAGCTGTTTTTTATCCCCAAGCAGGGGATAAAAACCAGCAAACTAATCTGCTGAAGCTGACCAGACAGATGCTAGTCAGATGAATACTTGGTAGGCAGATTTTTTTTTTCCTATTTTCCTCCCCATAAACTAAGGTGCGTCTTATACTCCGGTGCATCTTATGCTCCAAAAAAATGCGGTAATTCTGTCTTCCAACATATTGTTTCTACTTCTCAAATCTCATAACTTACCATCCAAGAAGACCACATCTTTCTGCTTCAGTTTGATTCTGGATTTGACAATAATTTCTTAAAATGTAACCTTAATGTAAATGGATGGTAGAATTTATTAAGTGTGTGTTAGCTACACATTATCCATGTTATAATTACTCTGTAGTATTATAAATCATAGTATTATATGTATAATATTATAAATCATAGTATTATAAATCATGGACTTTTTCGTGCAGCTGTTGAAAAAAATAGGATTGCCAACATGATCGCCAACGTCCGATGATAGATATGGCACAACAACAAGAAGAATTATTATAAATCATTGGTTTTGAAATCAGAAACTTTCCTAATGTTCATTGCTTTGCATAATTCATTATGTACTTCTTAATTATTGCCTTCATTTTTTTCATCAGCCTGATACTTCCTCAGAAAATTCAGTGTTTCAACTAATGCACATCTATGCTTTTGTTCTTATTTACTATAAGCATATAAATCAGGCCTGTCCAACCTGCAGCCTGTGGGCTGCATGTGGCCCTGAACACCTAGCAATAATAGAAATAATAATATAAAAATAAAAGAAGCTTGTTATTTATATGCATTAACTATATTATATGTTTTATATGCAGCCCAAGACAATCCCTGTTCACTCAATGCAGTCCAGGCAAGCCAGGCAAACCTGTGATATAAATGATATCTGCTGCTTTCAAGTTGTGAGTTATCTGAATGAGTTCTTCAAAATTATAGAAGTGTGCTAGTAAACTGCTTGAGCTGCAAAAACATATGTGAAAAAGTACAATATTTCCCCCTATAGAAAATTATCTTTGACATCTCTCGATGTCAAAGGTATGACATGTTTCAGTAGACTTCAATATATGCAAATAACATAAGCATCATTTTTAAGAACTAGGCCTGAAGATGAATATTTATCCTGAAACTACCATGAACTTCATTGCCCTTTTTTGCCTTCACTGTTGAAAAAGTTCCAGGTGCTGTGTATAGAATCTCCATAGGGTTTATGTTTTCCACAGCTATATAGTCGAAATGAATGTGAGACAGTTGCCAGTGTTGTGAGCATGGCTTTTACCTTTGTCTCTGGTCAAGAAATTATGCAGGTGCTGTTTATAGTGTTCAAGGAACACCTGCCAAATCTATTTATCCAGAGGGGAGAGTTTCCTGAATGCCACATCTACCATAAATATGGTTGTTCACTGCCATAGTCAACTGCTTTAAAAGATCATTCACTTTGCTAGTTATTCAGAGCAATCGGGGCAATTTCAAAGTAAGTGTTAATACTGTTTAATAACATGTCCAAAGGAGTCCAGCACTGTAATGTAGGCTTTTAGATTTTTTAAGATTTTTTTTAAATGAAATCACCTGGAACAAATGAAGATTAACACCAGAAAATACTTTACATTATTTGAGAGACACATTGTTCCTAGCGAAAAGAGTTTTTATGCTTTGATTTTAATAATCCTGTGAAAAATAGTATGATTCTATTTTAACCCCGTTTAGTGCATGGTTTTTCAAGCTCTTTCAGGTTGAATTGATACCCTTAATCAAGAGCAAAGCAATGTATTACCACAAGCACAAATGGCCCCTGAGAGTGAGTGGAGCTTTGAAATGTCAATTTATCAGCTGAGATTCAGAAATTGAAATCGAACATAATGTCATGTGCAGTTCAAAGTTGAGTTCCAAGCACTAAAAGTTTAGTATGTGCTACCCATTATGGTCCACTAATGGTCAAGTCAAATTGGCACTAGATAAGGATCAATGGAATTCAATGGTGAGGGGGGGAGTGGCCTTGGATCTCTTGTGGCTGCACAATGATTCCAAACTGATAATACATTTAAACCCACACTTGGGCTCAGCCTGCTCAGCTCCTACACCTATCCCCATGGAGTGCTATTCTGGTGACAGCTTACTGCTTTCCTTGTTGCCTTATTGCTATGGGCGTCCCTGGACCTGCATTTAAGTGAATATTTTATTTTTTCTTATTCATAGTCTCTACTAAAATATCTCTCTCTCTCTCCCTCTCTCTCTCTCTCTCTCTCTCTCATCTCTCTCTCTATCTCTATCTCTATCTCTATCTCTATATCCAGTGGTGGATTGCCCCCAGTTTGCACCGGTTCTATAGAACTGGTAGTAAAACCGGCAGGAGGCTCTGCCCACTAACCCTGACATCATCAAAATTCTGCGCATGCGCAGAAGCTTCTACGCAAGTGAAGCAAGCGTGTGCGCGCGGCCCCATTGCGAACTGGTAGTAAAGGTCTGTATCTCTCTCTCTCTCTCTCTCTCTCTCTCTCTCTCTCTCTCTCTGTGTGTGTGTGTGTGTGTGTGTGTGTGTGTGTGTAGTTCTGTTAGCCCTTTGATGAAGGCCATGTCAGGAGATAGACATCACAGTGACTACTCTAACACCATTTCCTTATTATATGATATAATAGCAGACTCTGGAAAGCTGTGAGGCTCCGATTTGCTCTAGTAAATCACAATTTGCTCTAGTAAAAGGTTGACATATGTCATTGTTCTGTTCCAGTGGGAAGGATATCTTTCTTTTTGTTAGAAAACCATCTTTTTTCAAGTAATAATCCATCAAAAGACACCCGCCCTTATTGACAAACGAGTCCCTAACACAAAGAATGACACCAGACCCACACTCACGAGAACCACACAGGATGTAACCACCACACATCCACGCAGAAAGCAGACTCAAACCCACACTGATGATCAGGCATGACCACGGACCAGAAGCCAGACCACAGCTGCATCATTAGCCACTTTAAACCCCTCCAATCCATACATGAAGCAGACTGACACCCAACATGAAGAGATGGCATGGCCACGAACACGAAGCCAAACAACAGCATCACAGCTCACCAGCTCAAATCCCCCTGCTACTCAGACTAACCCGAGCACAACCAAGTCCCCACCTAAACAGAACACACACCCAGCCAATCAGAGCACAGCCAACCCCCCAACCAATCAGAGCACAGCCAACCCCCCAACCAATCAGAGCACAGCCAAACCCCCAACCAATCAGAACACACCTCCACCCAATCAGAACACAGCCAAGCTCCCACCCAATCAGTTCACACCCCCACTGGCAGTTAAAAGGAAGAAACAGCTGAGTGAATGAGATTTCACAGAACCAGGGCTGTAGAACAACTTAGTTTACGTAGGTAAAACCTGGCTAGAAAGAATATGCACATAAAAGCCTACAAAAAAGAAAAAGACACATTGTACCTTTACAGGGACGATATCTGAGAAGTGGGTGTGGCTCACTGATGACGCCTTAAAGGGCAGAAATAGCTATCTGAGTCTCCCAGAGAGCAACACAGAGTTGCAGTTTGTCAGCAGAAAAAAGGCCCAGAAACTTGTGAATGAGATTTCACAGAACCAGGGCTGTAGAACAACTTAGTTTACGGAGGTAAAACCTGGCTAGAAAGAATATGCACATAAAAGCCTACGAAAAAGAAAAAGACAGACATATATATATATATATACATACACACACACACACACACACACACACACACTTTGATAGGGTGTTTTGCCATATTAATAAGTTATTGGCTTATTTGGATGGATGGATAATTTGGAATTGGCAACTAATTTGTGACGTTCCATTTTCTCTATAAGTCTGCTGGTTATTTTAAAGCAAAAAGTAACATCTGTGACATATCACTCAGTCTCAACATATTTTTGATATTGTAGTGACCAAAACTGGGTGCAACAGATGCTCCAGCAGATGCGAAATTTAATTGGACAATTAGCTTTTCTATCACCTCCACCGGCTGCTGCATTACAATGGTTTCAAGGATCCTTAGAAAGACTCTCAACTTCTATAGCTTCTAGCTCCTACCGACCTAAAAAGCCTCTTTAAAAAGCCTCTTCCCGCAAGATATCCATTTGATTTGTTTCTGTTCTGACCACAGTGAAGAAAACTACAGAGGATGTGGTTTGTGGCAGAATATTTTCAAAAGTAAAAGTATCATCAAGCTATACTCAAGGAAATAAAACATTAATTCATCAGCAAAATGAATTAGCAATTGGAGGGAAACATAGAAGGTTCTGATTGAAAATTTTTCAGCAAAATCCCTTTAAGTTGGCTGACCTTGTTTAACTTCTGCATTAAGTAAAATTTGCCAGGTTCTCATTGTAGTTTGTCTACTTCCTTCTTCCAACAATAACAATTTTCTTTTCCTTGGAATTGATAAATTCTACTTTCTACTTTCTGAATAGATAAAACATAGCTGTATCTTCATGATTAACTTATAGATTGCACTGCAGCCCAAGGCAATGAGAAGCATTTCCTCCACAAATGTGATGTGTAATGAGATAAATATGATGGTTTGCTTTGACAAGTTCTTCCTGTCCCTATCTTCCCAAAAATCTGTGAAAGAGGAGGTTGTGCAACTTTGACTGTTCTCTGTCACTTTCACATTGAATATCATTTTTCACTGTGGGGGGGGGAAATGGTCTGCTCCTCAACAACTCAAACTGTGTTTGCTAATCAGTGACTATTTTCTGTGAGGACTCTTATTTGAGTGTGCCTCCTGTGCTATACCACTGATACTTGCTTCTTATGTGTGACTACAATGGCCATTATAAATTTCATAAATAATAATTAATCTTTGCTGCTAGCTATCCTCTTGTCCAGTCTTCTTCCACCTTTCCCAGAATCCTGTATTTCTCAAGAGAGCTGGGGCATTACACAATGTGTCTAAAATATAATAATAGATCATTTGTGCCTCAAGTGAAAACTTCAGATTGATATGTACTATAATGGATTAATTTTCTTGGCTATCCCATGGTCTTTTGGTCAATACCAATGTTTAGAAACCTCAATACTCTTCCCCCCCTCTCTCTTTCCTTCCTTCCTTCCTTTCTTCTTCTTCAAAGTCCAACTTTTACTTCTTTGAACTTTCACACAGAAACCTATTGCTTCCATGATTTTAATCTTTGTTAAGTACAAATCTGTGGCAGCACCTGAATATCTTTGCCAAAGACATCATTACTATTCTAGCATGTGCTAGTCTGTGGTGTATTTCTTGACTTCTAGTTTCTTTACTGTTGTTAATCAGCTCTAGAGAACAGCAATTCACTGCTCCACTGTTTCATTGTTTTTAATATCAATTCTAATTGTTGTGCCTATAGCAGTAGTTTGGTGTGTTGACTTATCTCTTCTAATCTGTTGGCCAGTGTTTTTCCCTAGATTTGTTGACATAGTTTGTTTAGGCCTTCTACTGATTCTATTTTGGTAGATATTCCATCGATTCCTTTAGCCCCCTAACTTGGTAATGGATTGAGTGGTGACCTAATATTTAAGTACAAGAGGTTTTTATAAATAGGTAACATACTTCTAAGCTATCTTGGATTTTGACAACTTTCCTGAACAGATAGAACAGAATTCTATCTCTGTTCAATGTCCTTTGATTGGTCAGGGAGAATCTGATAGTACTCATTCCAACTAACAAAATTTATTAAAAAGTGTAGGTAAAGTAAAAGGTAAAGGATTCCCCTGTATATTTGTATCTGATTCTAGGGAGCACTGGGAACCAGTGTTATCCGCAGACACTTCTGTGGTCATGTAGCCAGCATGACCATACACTGAGGCACACAGGGCACTGTTACTTTCCCACCAAAGTGGTACCTATTTATCTACTCACTTTTGCATGCTTTCAAACTGTAAGAGCTGAGGCAAGTAATGGGAGCTTACCCTGTTATGCAGTTCTCAAGTCTCAAACCTGGGCTGTCAGCTTTCCATCTGACAATCTCAGTTTCTTTCATTGCTGAGCCATCACGCCCCGTATTAAAAAGTATATGTTTTTGTAAACTGCATCTTATTTCATTAGATGTGTAGAGTAACTAGATTGAAGCAGGTTTTAATCAACCTATCTTTTCTTTGAAACTGATTGGGAATGGCATTTAAACTAAATATATTGACCTGCCCTGATAAGTTCTTCAATTACCAAATTGTCCTTACTGGTGGGAGCAATCACAAACCCTTGCAAGATCTCTTAGAATCCAATAGCATTTGGAATGGATAATCTGAATAGATCTATTGCACTGTCAGTTTAAGATGTTTCCGGGGGCGGAGGAGACAGAAATGCAGTAATGCGATAAATAAATGAATGTGGCTTAGTGGCAAAAATAAAATGGAGTGCAGAATTATAAGTTAACGAACAATCAGATTTAAAAAAAAAAACCCTAAGGATAACAATGTAAAAAAAAAAGGCACTACAGATTAGCAAAATATATCTAAATTGAATCTGCTACTGCCTATCTTTCTCTAATAACAAGAAATCTACAAAAAACTTTTGTAGAAGTTTTGAAAATAAAGGAATTTCTGAAAAATGCACATAATACATTAATATATTTATTTAAAAACATTTTCATTGGGGCAATTTAAATTTTAAAAGCCTGTATTAGAGAAAGAATTATACCAGGGATGTTTGCATGATAAAAACGATTAAGAGATCTATAATATGCAGGTGCACATTTTCCCTATGTATATTTAAAAAAAATAAAGGGGACAGAAAAAAAGAGAGAGGCAGAAAAAATTACCCTAGTAACATAGAATTGGTTCTACCCACTTATACAGCCTACCTGGAATCTCTAATTTTGTCATAGGGCTGAAATTTCCCACCACTCTGGCATATAGTTATACATATTCGCCCTTCATTTTCACAGAGCATCTACTATGGGAGAATAATGATGAAATTAAAATGACATATTGGCTAAAATACGGACTTTTAGCTGAGTGGACTCAGGTCTAGCAACAGGTTGCACTAGCTCATATAATCACGTTCATTGTGAATAGTAGGGAGTAAAATAAACAATAGCCTAACTGCCAAGGCTGACTTGTAACACATTTCTAGTCACAACTTGACAACAGAAACTAAGGAATCAGGGAGGGGAATGCTTGGAATGTATTGGGAGCTGGGAGAGAGGTGAGGAGTTTATGTGAGCCATTTGCAGCCTGAGAAAATCCTTACACTTCAAGGCCCTGTGATGGAAAACTTCCGAAGGCACAGACTATTTTCCCAAAATAAAAAGAATGTGTTGGATTGGTGGACAATGGACGATGGGTGGGGGAAATTAACTATGCTGTTTTTCACTTAAAAACCTCAGAGCTAGCTTCATTTCTTCTGTGCCTGTATGGGATCTATTAGTAAAATAATACTCTTAGTAAAATGAGTTTCTTTTGCTGCATATGCCAACGGGACTAACCTCTTGTAAAATAGCTTCTATAGCTCTAATAGCTCTAGTAATAACAGAGAGAGAAAAATGGGAAAAGGGAAATAAAGAACCCAATTCAAAGAATCAATATATATTCTAATGAAAATTCTCTGCTGGAAAATCCTGTACGATTCTTAGCTGCAAATGTGACTTAGGGTTGCCAGGTGTCCACTATTTGAGCGGACAGTCTGCTTTTTTCACATTATGTTCACTATTTTTTTTCACAAAATAGTGGACATTTTTTTTATTCAAAAGCTTTATGATGAAATGGTACGTAATCTAAAGCTGTACAGTCTAAGAGAATAAGGATCGGAGAATCGTGTTTTGTCCTTTTTTTCATAAGTTAGAATGAGACAAAGATCGAATATCCATTGAACTCGATTCTCCGAAAAAATTAATGATGAGATTAAAATAAAAATATATTATAAAATTATGTACAGTTCACATTTTTAAAATGTATTGTAGCTTGTGTCGACTGACCTAAAATGGCGTGTTAAAATGTTTGTAAGAAAATATATAATTTAATTGTAAAAATTTTTTTAATTTTTTTACTACTTAACCCCCCCACCCCCCCACCCCCCCCGCCGCCGCTTGTCCGCTATTTTTTGGAAGCAGACCTGGCAACCCTATGTATAATGCTTTAGAAATTAGAACATTTAGTCTGCAAATGAGGTTTATCCTAACTTCTCTTGTTAAACTGCAGCCACTGTTATCAAATACTTCTGGAGTACATGAGAATAAGGTTTCTTATCCCAAAGTTCAGCTTGCAGAAAAATTGATAAAGAAAGAGGCAGGTGGCCCGACAAAAAAGTCTGCCAACATGAGCTATAAAGATCAGAGAAGTTCTGAAAAAATTGCCCTGCCTTAGAAAATGGAATACAAGTATAAAGGTATTGCCCAATTAGATTTTAAAATATCTATATTAATATTATGTCTGCCTACCTGTTTCAGCTACTGTTTAATACATCGCTTATAAAAAAATATCTTGCAAATCATGAATTCTAGGTGCTCTCTTTTCTCATATGCTTAAGAATAAAAGTATCTGCTTACAAAGAGTTCTGGTACATTGCAGAGCACCATCTGTTGTGAAGCCCATGTCACGTAGCACTAATAGGACTAAATATGATGCATGAAATTGTTTGCATATTTATTTTTCATCTTTGAATAAGAGGTATTCTTCTATGACATAGTTGTGTGTCATTAACTGAGGTCCATTTTAGTATTATTTTTTGCCCATTTTGCCAATTGCTTCAGCCGAATGCAAGGCTGCATGTTCCATAATTCTCAGTTAACAAGGCAATAAAACCAGACGTTTTAATTACCCTATGAAAAGTAGTTTTCTTTATCTATGAAAAGTAATTTAAAGACAGCATGACTTTAAAAAGCACATACTTGTCAAGCAATGTATCCATGAGGTTTCATGAGTACGCAAAATAATTCAAAGAAACAGGAGAAAATTTCTGTATTTTTAAATATTTGGATAGGTTTTCTCATTCTTCTTTAACAAGGTAATCTCACAAAATTATGTCTTTTCACCACACTTATGCAGGTTGGCATTTTTCATATATGTTGTACAGTAACCTCCATGATTTCATCATCATCATCATCATCATAATCATCATAATCGATCACATACTGAGCTGTTGCAAGACAATAGCTCAGACTGACTACAAACAACGTCACAACACAATCGCTCAAATGGTCCACTGGAACTTGTGTCACAACTACCATCTGCCTGTAGCAAAGAACTGGTGGGATCATAAGCCTGAAAAAGTGGTCGAAAATGAGCATGCAAAACTACTGTGGGACTTTCGAATACAGACTGACAAAGTTTTGGAACACAATACCCCAGATATCACAATTGTGGAGAAGAAAAAAGTGTGGATCGTCGACATTGTCATACCTGGTCACAGCAGAATTGACGAGAAACAACTTGAAAAAGTAACCAGATTTCAGGACTTGAGAATCGAACTGCAGAGACTCTGGCATAAACCAGTGCAGGTGGTCCCAGTGGTACTCGGCACACTGGGGGCTGTGCCTAAAGACCTATGCAAGCACTTAAAAACAATTGGCACTGACAAAATCACCATTGGTCAGCTGCAGAAGCCACCTTACTGGGATCTGCTCGCATAATCCGCCAATACATCACGCAGTCCTAAACGCTTGGGAAGTGATCGACTAGTGATTTGGGATATGAAAGCCAGTATGGTTATCTCGTTTGCTGTGTATACTGTTATAATACCAAATTCCTAAATATTCTTGGTGGTTTACCAACAAGGTTCATTAGAAAAACTATACAAAAAAGGTAGTCCTCAATTTATGACCATTCTTTTAACAAATATATGAATATATGAAAAAAGTGATTTACAACTAGTGCTCATACTTAGGATATTTCAGCATCCCCGTGATCATGTAATCAAAATTTAAGTGCTTAGCAACTGACATGTATTTATGACAATTGCGGTGCCCCAGAGTCATGTTATCATCATTTGCAAATTTTCCAGGGGGCCTCCAACAAACAAATCAATGGGGGAAGCCAGATTCACTTAACAACTGCATGATTCACTTAACAACTGTTATAATTGGCTTAATAAGCACAGCAAAAAAGCTTGGCTATCAAGCACATCTCACTTGTGAACCTCATTTGAGTTAAACTTCACCATCTGAAATAAATCTCAGACCAACAACTCTTGAGGCATCACATCTGATGCTTCATCTGCCACAGGTTCTCAGTAAGCCAAAGAGCTCTCCTGGGACAACTAACACAGAAAGGCCACTAGGAGATTTTGTCATCTGGATTGTCTCACAATGTCATCAGTGAATCAGGTTTTCAATTGTTTATGTCATTAGATTGTCAGAAAAGTCCAGAAGAGGCCACTAATAGCCATCCAGATCCATGAAATACCCGGAGTAGTCAATTTAAGAGATCCCAGGAGCATTGAAGTCAGTTGAATCTGGATTAAGAAATTATACAACTCTGACAAAAAAAAATTGGTAGTAATGCCCCCACATACAGATCACATAGTAAATGCTCCAAAGCAAAATGCCAAAATATGTCTACCTACATGTGCTGGTTCTGAGATGAACTGATATAAGTCCATTGAGTTCATGCAGGCCATAAATTATTGGGCCCAACTCTTTCTAGTATCTGTAACATGGAGATTAAAGTCCCCTAATACTTAAAGATTGAGATTCGCCATTACCAGTGGAATAACCATGTCCTAAACCCCAGGGAAGGAGGGACCCTGCTTGGCTGAAGGTGAACCAGTACATCAAACCATGATCCCTAGCTTATCCTTATGACCTATCCTAACATAGTGGTACTCACTACCCACCACTTCAGAAACAGACATCCTGGTCATACATAAGATCTCCTGATAGATCAGTGTCAAATATCTGATGGCAGTGATGGAAATTTCAATGCAAAATATCCCAAAGTCATCAACTTAAAGAAGTTTGAATTATTATGTTACTTGTGTTCCAATTATGTGAACCTTTGCATTTCATTAATATTTAAAAATGAGATGAAACTTGTTCCATATATTATAGTGTTAAACTGGAAATATTAGAACTATATATGTATCACCTTTGTCTTTCCCTCATGTTAAAGATAAAGTAAATCCAGAATACTACAAATCATACTTCTTATATCAAATATCTGGAAAGGGGCTAGAAGAGATGTTCCAAAGGTGTTTTTTCAAGAGGCAATGGGCCTTTCTGATAACTTTCATTGACAAGTTGGAGCTGTGCTTTCTGCAGGATGTTTTGTGCTCTGTGTCCCTTCCAGGAGTGGGTTCTACTTTACTACCGGTTCACAATGGGGCAGTGCGCGCATGCTCTTCTGTGCATGTGCAGAAGCGTTCTGATGACATCGAGGTCAGTGGGCGGGGCCTCCTGCTGGTTTTACTACCGGTTCTATAGAACCGGTGCGAACCGGGTGAAACCCACCACCGGTCCCTTCACTGTTGAAGACACATGCAGGCTGTTGGGAATGAGTCTGTGCTGTCTGCATCTCAAACTGAAGTGCAAATGGTTCCTGTAATCTGCAATTTTTCTGGAAATCCGTTCATACTCCCACACCATTCAAAAGATGTTCATCCCAAAGTGCATAGCTAAATGTCTATGGAGATTCTCAATCATCCAGGTCATGGTTGTCCCAAAAGTGCTTTTTCAAGGGGCAACTGGATTTTCTGGTATATAAGAGTATATACTTTCTGATACATAAGAGATAGCAGTTTTCATTCATCAGAGCCATGCATCCTTAGAGAGTGATCCAAGCACCAGGAGTAGTAATTTTTGCAACTTTTAAAGTTTTTAACACAACTATTGCCAGGAGTGATATATTGGGCAACACCATTGACTACTCAAAATCAAACATCCAGCGGTAAAAAGCTCAATCAATGTTATTATTTCATTCATTTTCATTTTATTAAATTTGTATACCGCCCTACTCCCGAAGGACTCAGGGCGGTGAACAGCCATAAAATAAAACATATAAATACAAAATTTAAAATAGAGATAAATCAAATTAAATAAATTTGGCTGAACCATTTTAAAACCCCAATAATTTAAAACCAAATTTAAAATTCCCATTTAAAAGAAGAAAAGTTTAGGTCAGGCTGGCTTGCTGGAATAGGAACGTCTTAAGCGTGCGACGGAAGGTATGCAGATCCGGAATCCTCCGTATCTCGGGGGGGAGCTCGTTCCAGATAGTAGGTGCCCCCACAGAGAAGGCTCTCCCCCTGGGGGCCGCCAGTCGACATTGTTTGGCCGACGGCACCCGGAGGAGCCCCTCTCTATGGGAGCGTACTGGTCGGTGGGAGGCTATTGGTGGTAGCAGGCGGTCCCGTAAATAGCCAGGTCCTAAGCCATGGAGCGCTCTGAAGGTGATGACCAAACATTATCCTGGAACATTAAAAAAAAACTTGTTCTTTTTGTTAGTTTTCCCCTTTCATTCATTTTTTCACTGATAAAATGAAGTCAAAGGAAATAAAAAAGTTCTGTACTAGCACATTGGGCAACTGTATATTAAACAGTTCCATCAAATTCAGTTTGGCCACGAGAACTTCCTACATACCAGGAAATGGCTCACAAGAGACAGAAATGTGTGGGTAATATCATTACTACTGACAGTTTTGTGCGTGCGTCCTAATTAATTGCTTAAGGAACTCAAGGAGTCTAGCAGTCTAATACATCAGTAAATTTGAGCGTAAAGAAAATAGATGAAGCTGCCAACTTTGCCATTATCTATTCCATTGGGAAAAAAAGTTAAAGAATAGATTATTGTCTTTCATGGAACACATTGCAAATCAGGCAGGACCAATCTTAGAAAATGGGGCTGCAGTTTAAAATAACAAATCAGGCCTAAAGAAATCAATTCTTCCCATCCATACTTATTAATCTAGAATTTAGATTGGAAAGCCATTATTATATCTCAAAGCTGACCTATAAGGTTTGGCCTAGCTGTTTTACTGTACTTTTAGAAATACATATTTGTCAGTAGAGATCATAACCCATAATTCTGAAAGAGATAATGACACGTTATATAAGAGAAATAATGTTTTCCCCAAATTCTTTTTCTATGTGAAAAAAATATACAGTATCTCTCTATTAAAGGAAAAGTTTGCCCATTCTAGATTCCCCCTTCCTTTTAGGGAATTTTGTATTTAGAATTTCATTCCTTGTCTGTCCATGATCTGAAGACTTCAATTGGCCATGTTGGTTGGAGATTCTGAGAGTTATAATCTCTACACAGCACATAGGAATCAGCTTTGGAATCTATTAAAGGGCAATATTCTGTTTTTGAAAATTATTACTATCATTCCATGTACATCAATTTATCACTAGGCAATTGCAAACAATATAAATATTTCATTTTTCTGGTTTAAGAAAACATTCTTTAAAAAAATTATTTCTTAAAATTGGTTAACTGAGACATTATAAAAATATAATATTGTAGGAACACAGTGCTAACATTTCCAGAAAGTTAACATTATAAATATATTTACACAAGACTCTGAAATTTGAATTTTGAATGCAGCTTGCAAGCAAATAAGCTTTCAGTACAGAGGGAAAGAATAAATCATACCAAACTAAAACATACAAAATAATGTTTAAATAGGCAGCGATTAAAACAAAGCTTCCTATCTTCTAGTGAATGCAGCCATTTTTTGTTTGTTTTATTAAAGAAGAGCTAATAAACCTAGGCTAAGAAATAAGGACCATTAGATGGCAGCAGAAAATTCAGAAAACTATAATACCTTGCTTCCACCTAGTGGTTATCTTGATTTTGACACTCCAGATAGGGTAGGTCCAATTTACAGATAGTCCCCACTTATGAACCACACATTCAGTGACTGTTCGAAGTTGCAACAGTGCTGGGAAAAAGAACTTTATGATCCATTTATGACATTTGCAGTATACATCAGGTACATGATCACCATTACGGTCAGTACAGAACATCCTGTGCCTCCCTCCGCTACCTGAAGAGCAGAGATTGGAGTGGAAGGGATTAGAAGAGAGTAAGTAAGGCACACAATGGAGAATATACCAGCTGTTTGCCAAATATGCTCGCAGCTGCCAATACATTTCTTTTGATGTGCATTTCTGCTTGTGTGCCTGCTTTCTCCCTTCTGATCTCTTGCTCTCTAATGAATATAAATACAAATATTAATTCCCATTTTGTTAATTATCTCGTGCTAGGATGAGCATTCCAAAGAGTAAAGGAATTGTTAGCAGGTAAACAAAAACTGTTCTGCCCCAGCTATGGACCCCAAAGAAGGTAGCACACACAAAACCTTAGTTTACTAAATTAAATCAGTCTTTTTCAAACAAAGGCTGTTAATTAACTTTCTTAACAGCCTACAAGAATCCAAAGGATAAATAATCGTAATCTTACTATGGTTGGCAGAAAGCCCAGAAGCAATTTGCAGAAAACTAATAAGAGAACTAAGATCAGGGCGCGAAGGAGAGTGAATGAAGTTGTTCGCTGCAAATTGCCTCAGTCATCATCCTTCCTTAAATAGGCTAAGGGAGTGGCCAATTAACCCCAAGCCTTACTCTCGAGGAGACCTCCTCCTGAGGAGCCACTCCTGCTTTTTGGCAGTTCTGCGCGCCCATGCATTGAGAAGTGGCTCCTCCTCTTTTTCCTCTTCACTTATGGGAAGGTTCTGAAGGCCCTGGCTGAATCCCTGCCTCTGGCACCACATCTTCTCCAACCTCCTCATTGTCTGACTCGAGTGCCAGCTGCACAGGCTGCTGGCGCAGCACCACACCAGCCTCCTCACTGTCGGAATCAGCTACCAGCTGCACAGGCCGCTGACGGGCCACAACAAAAACCAAAGGTGTGAAATTGATTACTCTTGTCAATTTTGAGCTGGAAAGCACAGTCGCAGTCATGTGATTTTCCATTTAGCAACTATTTTACTTAGAGACTAAGTTGCTAGTCCCAACTGTGGTCATAAAATGAGGATTACCTATATAGACCCAGATTCTAGGAGCCCCAATTCAAGAGAGGCAGGATTACCTAAAGTTGAACCCATTTCTCAGAGTTTGGGTCTCTAGGGATTCTGAATATAGGATTCTTCCAGGATTATGGCTAAAATGGTTATATTGTGTTGGAAATAGGAGAACTGTAATCCATACATTCATAAATTTATTGAATTCAGAGCCTATTTTGATCATCCTAGCTGACCTTGCCTTCCCTTTAGTAGAGCAGCAAAGAAAGATAGAAAATAACAATAGCTATAGTAATTGTATTTAGACTTATACACCATAGTACTTTACAGCACTTATTGGGCAGTTTACAATGTCAGCATTGTAACAAACAATGTGAATGTGGGATCCCACATCAAACTGTAGATCACATCATGACCGGCTGTAAATTGAGGGTATATGGTCCAGTACAGTGCTGGATTGCCCCCGGTTCGGACCGGTTCTATAGAACCGGTAGTTAAACCGGCAGGAGGATCAGCCCACTGACCCCAATATCATCAGGAAGCTTCTGCACATACACGGCCCCGTTGCGAACCAGTAGTAAAGGTAAGTAGAACCCACCCCTGGTCCAGTATCTGATTTTTTTTTTTTTAATATAAACAATGCTGCGCTTCAATGGTTAGATGGCCTAGATATTGGTATTTGAACATAGATCAAATGTTTTTTTAACATTTATATTTTATTGTGTTTACTAATCTACATGAAATGTTAATATATATTGTTAATCCATGTAGGATAGGCCATGTATTATTTAGTGCCATAAACTAAATAATAAACTGCTTCTGAGACAACTTTATGAGTGCCTAGTAAAATACTCTGTCTGTTTTATCACCTCAGGCATCATTTCTATATCCAAAATACAATCAGTTGAATCAACTGAAGGGAGTTATAATATGCTAGTCTGAAAACTGATGGAGCCTGATGAAGCTGGATCAAAGATTGGCATATAACGGACATTATTGAAGCAAGGGAATAAGAATGTGAATGCTTCCAGAATGCTAAATCAGAAAAGCAACACTATCTAATTCAGACCCACTTCTTGTCAGTGTCAAGATCATTCAAGTGTCAGACCTATAGCTTTCGAACTGAACTATAATTAGCCAGAACAGTAATTATTTGACTTAATTCTGAAATGCATTTAATGCATTCGCTTTTTTTTGTAGTATGAAGTCATGATATAAACTTAATGGATTCTGAAAAATGTCAGTAGCAATTGTAGCGGAGTTGGAGACAAGAAGCCAATTTTCCTAATTGAGTCATTTTTGCTCATTTTAACGTCTGCATGGATTCCTTCTGAGAAACCAACTAACATTCCTATCCTTTATTCTATGGTAGCATGCCCAATTATTTGAGATTTTAAATATTGTTTAAATGTCACTGATTGCCTTATTTGAGATTCGGCAGAATCCCTTCTGTCTACAGTTATTAATGGCCAAAAGTGAAAAATAAAAAGGCTTCCATAGTAACAATAATATCTGCCTTTTTTCAGTGAATGCTAGTACTAAAAGCCAGTGCAGGCATTTAAGGGTACAAATCTCTGATAAGTAGACTTCATTGAAAATTAATGAAATTCTTATAGAAGATTTCCATTGACTGTTGTGTATTACATGTATATTCCATTTAAAGTAAAATCAAAGTTTGGATTTTTGCCCCTTTTTCTCTCATCTATGCAGGGCAAGACACTTGAAGTCTCTCCTTTCAGCACACAGAACAATTTCCCCGTCTCTTGTTAAAATAATAGATTGTTTTGTATTCAGGCAATGTGCTCTAGATCTTGTGTGAACTAGCTCTTACAAATCATATTAAAATGCATTGCACGTATTTGCTGCATGATATTTATAGCATATTATTTGTAGGTTAATGAATTCAAAGCCATCGTTTGAAACAAAGTAATGCATATTTATAAAAATGAATTATTTTGCTGATGCAAGTCAATACTTGGCACGGGAGTTTAGCAGTTAAAGGTCTGGTGCAAATTGATGAGAGTTTACAGGGTGGTCTCAACAAAGTTGAATCTGGTTGCGAGGGGTCTGTATAGTGGCAATAAATTGGAAGATTTCTGCTGTTGTTAAGAGTATCATGGGGAAAAGGATGCCCAAAGGTGCAAAGGAAATAGATAAAAATCAGGGGGGCGGGATTATAAACTGCTGTGAGATGGAAAAGAGCAAGGGAAGAAATTAGATAGAGGTGTAGAAATGTATCTTGGGAAATAAGGAAGAAACAATCAAGCAGGGGGAATCAAGCCAGACAACAGGAAGCTATGAGCTGTTTCTTGGCCAAAAGAGCCAGCGTTGAAGAACAGTAGATGGGAACAAAACAAACAAACTGGACAGGACAGAATGGAGGAGATCCAACCGAGAAGGAGGGTTAAACTGCAAGGCAGAAGAGAGTAAGAAGCAGCCCTAACTACAGGTAGTCCTTGACTTACGACCACCAAATGTATGTCGCTAAGTGAGAAATTTGTTAAATGAGTTTTGCCCCATTTTATGACTTTTCTTCCCATGTTTTTTAGGTGAATCCCTGGAGCTGTTATATTAGTAAACATGGTTGTTAAGTGAATCTGGCTTCCCCATTGACTTTGCTTGTCAAAAAGTTGCAAAAGGTGATCACATGACCCAGGGACACTGCCACTCTCATAAATATGAACCGGTTATCAAGCATCTGAATGTAAATCACGTGACCATGGGGATGCTGCAACGGTCACAAGTGTGAAAAATGGTCATAAGTCACTTTTTCAGTGCCGTTGTAACTTTGAACGGTCACTAAAGGAACTGTTGTAAGTCAAGGATTACCTGTATTGCTACTTGTATTGCAGCTCTAACTCTTGACGCAGGGCAGCTGCAGTGAACTTTTTGGGTCTGGCAGTTCAAAAATTCAGAAAATGCCCAACTTGATTCTGCTAGTGTGTCACACACATGCACCGACCCAAATAAGATAAATAGTTTTATCTATCTCCCCCATCACCTAAGCCACCCTGAACAGCAATACTCGGCAGCAGCACCAAACTGGGCCTGAAGTGGAGGCCAGGGCCTCAACGTCGTCCTAGCACCACCACTGCCACACAAAAAGGGCACCACACACTATTCCCAAAATCCCCCAGGTTGGCCACATGTCACTTAGCTTCAGGCAGTGTCCCCTTTCTGTTGATAGGCCTCTGTGGCCTGCCTGAGACAGCTCTGCATCACACGGGCTTTGTTTTTGAGGCAGCCTCAGAGAATGTGTGACTTGCACCTGATTTTACGACCTTTTTCTGCCATGATTGCTAAGAGAATCACTCATGATTCTCGGAGAATCACTGCAGTGACTCATGCAGTCATTAAATAAATCCAGCTTTGCCGGAGGAGGGGGGAGGGCTGCCCCCATTGATCTGGCTTGTCAGAAGCTAGCTGGGAAGTTCACAAAAGATGATCATGTGATCCCGGGATTCTGCAACTGTTGTAAATTACATTCCAGTTGCCAAGCACCCAAATTTTGATCACATGACCATGGGGGAGGTGCTGCGACTGTCATAAGTGTGAGGACTGATTGCAAATTATTTTTGTTCAGTGCTGTTGTACCTTCAAACAGTCACTAAATGAATGGTTGTAAGTCAAGGACTACGTGAATCAAAAGCAAGAGGGCTTTAACAGATTAACTGAGTTGGAAGGGACCTTGTAGGTCATCTAGTCCAACCCCCCACCCCATTAGGAGACCCTGCCTACACCATTTCTGACAAATAATAAAATAATGGCCTCCTGCTTACAGAGTTTCCTTTCCAAAGTTATATGATAGCACTTTACCCTTGGTGACATTTATATACTAGTTAGGAATTTTGTTCCTTTACATTATATGTAAAATTGAAAACTGACAGGTACATAATTTTAATGAAGAATTGGGTATGCATATCATGCATAAAAAAACCCCCAAATCTCATAGTTTTAGAAGTTATGTTTTGCAGAGCCTACAAAATAGGATCTGACAGGCAAAACACCATAAGTTATGGGATTTTGAACTTGGAAAGAGTGACCACGTGCTCTATAATTCAACAAACTTATTTGCATAATAAATCATATTAAAACATGTGCCTAAAAGTCACATCATAAAAAACAAACTAAATTTACTTGAGAGAAAGCCAAGATGACCCAATACCAGATCTATATAGAAACTGGTATCATGGCAGGCCATCTCCCGATGGACAAATTCTCAAAGTGCACTTTGATCAGTTTATGACTTCGACAAGATACCATTGACATTGACTTCTATGTACACACACACACACACACACTCTGTTATACCCTCTCTAATAAAAATATACTTTTTATTATAGCATAGTATACGGGGGGTATGATAATCTTATTAAAATGAAAGGGTCAGTATATGGAGATTGAGTATGTGGATAGTAAAGTATGATATAATCTGTTATGAACTTGGGTTTTACTATGAGGAAGTCAAGGGGAGGGGGGGTGGGGGGGGAGGAGGGGGGGAAAAAGGGGGAAAAATCTGTATTTGAAAAACTTTTTCAATAAAAAAATATATATATATATACTTTCAGGGTAACTCTCAGCCCATAGTATAAATCTTCTTGGCTTAAAGATACCAAGTTCTGAGCCAATTAAAACCCAAGACATGCTTAAAGGAGTGCTTCTCAAACTCCTTTGAACCTGAGCCTTGCCGAATGAATGAATGAATAAATATACAATATCAACTAGTTTACAAATATAATTATAATTATCAAAGGCATAGCTTATATTAAATTATCTAGCTAACAATTGATCTTTTCATTGAATCAGCCTATTAACTCTCCTTTCTTGTAAGCTGTATGACTTCTGGAAAGACCTGTTTCCCTTCACCATCAATAACTGAAAAGATGGAAATTTATTTAATTATTGTTGTGATCTGATTAGTGGCAGAGGCTATTATAATTTTAAAACATGACCTAGGAAGAGAACACAGGAAACAACCTGCATGAATGATTTCATTTTATTATATATACTATCGCTTAACAATGTACAAGCACAAACACAATACAATTTTCCTAATTGCATTTGTGTTTCAACTATTTATTTTATTTATTTTTATTTATTTCTTTATTTGTCAAGCATATATAAGATAACAGGTAAAAGTATAAACATAATTTGAATACATGAAAAGAGTAAGAGTAAAAAGGAATATTAGGAGAGGGACGGTAGGCATTCTGGTGCATTTATGCATGCCCCTTACAGACCACTTAGGAATGGGGTGAGGTCAACAGTAGACAGTTTAAGGTTAAAGTTTTGGAGGTTTGGGAAAGAAACCACAGACTCAGGTAGTGCATTCCAGGCATTGACCCTCTGTTGCTGAAGTCATATTTTCTGCAATTGAGTTTGAAGCGGTTTACCCTGAGTTTGTATCTATTATTTGCTCATGTATTGTTGTGGTTGAAGCTGAAGTAGTCATTGGCTGGTAGGACATTGTAGCAGATGATTTTATGTACTATGCTTAGGTCAGACCAAATCTGGCATAGTTCTAAGTTGTCTAAGCCCAAAATTTCAAGTCTGGAGGCATAAGGTATTTTATTGCGGGTAGAGGAATGGAGGACTTTTCTCCTGAAATATCTCTGGACTCTCTAAATTGTATTAATGTCCGATATGCAGTGCGGGTTCCAGACAGACGAGCTGTATTTGAGAATTGGGCTATTTCGAATGTACTACTTTTTTCCTATTGATTTCAGAACTATATGGCCTTACATAGGATGACAGATAGGATTCTGAAAGAGAACAGTTAAGATAACAAGCCAAAGAGGCATGGCTTGTTTAGGTCTGCTAATATAATTTCTCGGTTTATAAAGATTCAGTCTTCAGTCCACATTGTACAAAAGAAAACAAAATATAGACAGTGAAGTAAGAAAGCATTTTCTTCACAAACTTTTGTCACTTCCATCTGTTACCATTTTCATTCTCCCCTATTTACTTACAAGGTAGTTTGAGGAAGACTGGCCAATTATCTTCTCTCCTGCTGTTCTTTGAATATTGAGAATATGCCAAGACCAAATGAATCAATGGTTTTGTGCCTGCAAATGGTCACAGCAGCTTGCAAAGAAATAATTCAATCAGTATTTGGCCAAGTTACTGGCATGCGTTGAGCAACAGAAAAGTCCTTCCACTCCACACTAACAAATCAGGGGTGAAATGCTCCCGGTTCGGACCAGATCACCTGATCAGGTAGCAATGGTGGCGGGTGGTTCAGAGAACCGGTAGCAAAAATCCCTGCACCCCCACCACCACCATGCCCAGCTGAGCCGCATGATCATCAGAGGCTTTTTTCGACAACCTATTCCAACAAAAAAATGCTTTTAAAAGTAAAACAAAAAAGCCTTTGATGATCACGTGGCTCAGCTGGGATCGTCAGAAGCTTTTCAAAGCATTTTTTTCTGCAACCTCTTGGCCGAAGAGGTGTTAAAAAAAATGCTTTGAAAAGTATCTGACGATCCCAGCTGAGTTGCCTGATCGGCAGAGGCTTTTCAAAGCATTAGAAAAAATGCTTTGAAAAGTAAAAAAAAGTTGGCCACGCCCACCCAGTCACATTATTCCCCACCCCACCAAGCCACGCCCACAGAACCGGTAGTAACAAATTTTACATTTCACCCCTATAACAAATATTAAATAAGTTACTAGCATCCCTCCCCATACACACATACACATATACACACACCATCTCATGGTTTAATTTTTCAGTAAATAAAAGATTACTTTAGTGAACTCCAATCATGGTGACTTGAACACCACTCAGCTAAATTATTGTAATATGCCTTGTAGAGATGTCCCAGGGCATGATCTGAAAGCTGCAGTTGGCATCCAGCTGGAATAGATATGTTTTCTTTCTTTTGATTCACAATGGAAATTTTTGAATTGACTTTTGAAAAGATCCTCCAAACCACTGAAGGCCCGAGAATGGGAAATTCTAGAGGTAATGAAGCCCATCGAACAGTAAATTGGGAAGATAGTTGACACCACAGCTGCCATATTATGGAGGATAATGCTTTGACAAGAAGCATGTATGTGAGAAAGAGTAGAAAAAAGAAATGAAATGACATAAAAATAAAATGAAAGATGCTGAGCGTTTTTGAGGGAATACCTATTTCTGTCAGTTTTTATCCATCCAGGGACATTGGAACAGATCCCATTGATTAAGCAGTATCATCTGCTTAATAGATGATACTTAGTGGGGCTCTAGAAGTGTACCTTCTCTGTCTTGATACCAGCCTTCTGGGACAACATCCCCTAAAGATCCATATGGCTCCAGTGGTGGGATTCAAATAATTTAACAACTGGTTCTCTGCCCTAATGACTGGCTGGGTGGGCATGGCCATGGTGGGCGTGGCCAGGTAGTGTGACAGTCAGCATTCGGCCTCCTGCAGCCTCCTGAAAGCGAAAACGGAACGTGGGGGGGAGATGCCGCACCCCCACCGCACCCTGTTTTGAGCCTAGTAAGTCTCCCTGCGCTTACCTGGAAGCCAAAATGAGGCGCATAGGGACTCCTGGAAGGGGTGGGGCCAGCCACCAATTTAACAACTGGTTCTCCGAAACCGGCTGAATCCCACCATTTTATTTATTTATTTATTTATTTATTTATTTATTTATTTATTTATTTATTTATTTGTTCGATTTATATGCTGCCCTTCTATGGAGACTCAGGGCAGCTTACAATGCGTTAAGCAATAGCCTTCATACTTTTGTATATACCTACTTAGTAGGGCTTTGCCCCCCACCAAAGCGGTGTTTTTTTTATATACAAAGTCAGCTTATTGCCCCCACAATCGGGGTCCTCATTTTACCTACCTCAGAAGGATGGAAGGTTGAGTCAACCTTGAGCCTGGTGAGATTTGAACTCGCAGTAATTGCAAGCAGCTGGCAGCTAAGTCCCCTGCGCCACCAAGGCTCCTTATGGCTCCCACCCTGATATCATTCATATCAGTGAAAATCTAGCTATTCTCCTGGATCCTTTAACAGGTTAATGGTGGAGCTCTTGATGAATGGAGGTGTATGTGTGTGTGTGTGTGTGCCTGTGTTGTGTCTGTGTCTTCAGGTTGCTTATGAGTTTTTCTTTTATGGTAGTTCTTATTTAAATGTAAACCCCCCACAATCATTAGGAGTCCGACAGCTTCTAAATTGTTTAAATAAATAAAACCAGAAATAAAATAATAATGGCAAATTTCTGTGTGGTTTAGTATTGTCACATAACAGACAACTTGAAATAAAAGTAAGCAAGAAAAATTCAAGGAGTTCCTCTTGAAATAATCAGACAACTGAAGAATGATAAAATCTTGCTTGAAGTCTGAGGTCAGATGAACGATTTGGATATGTTCTCAAGAAGCTGTCAGAGAGAATTTCACATCAAAGCTAATTTTCCATTCAGTAATAGAAGAGTCACTGAAGAAGAATTGAATTATTTTCCCATACTCTTCATGGTGCATTACAATAATTCATGAGGTCAAGGGACATAGTGTATTTGGCATATTGTGTGGTTCCAATAATGCAGTGTTGATGCGATGTATATTATTGATGTAAGTCACTTGTATGATAATGAACTGAAAGCACTTTCAGGAATATATTTCACAGAATAAATCCCAAATGTTATTCTGGAATTTATTTATCAAGGTGGAATAATGTTTAATTCACTAGGGAGGCCCAGGTTCTGGTCTATCCACAATCACAGAAGCACGCTGTGTCATTTAGAGCCAGTCACATACCCTCAGCCCAACAAACTTCATTGGGCTGTTGTGAAGAAAAATAGGAGGCAATGTATGTGGCCTCGAGCTTTTGAAATGTGAGTGGAAAATTAATAAATAAGAAAGATACCATTTTGTTTCCTATTGCTTTTTTAGCTCCTCACACATTGCTATTACTTCTTGTTAAATTTGTTGCCAAAATGTATTGATTAGATTTTTATTCCTCCTTTATTATTTTATAAATAAGGCAGCAAGTATATATTATGCTCATCCCATTTTCTCCACAACAACACAGTGAGATGGGTTGGGCTGAGAGCAATTGACTGGCCCAAAGACACTCAGCTGACTTTCATGCCTAAGGCAAGACTAGAACTCATTATCTACCTGTTTCTAGTCCAACATCTTAATAATTACACCAAACTGACTCTCACTAAAATATAATCTCTCCGTGTTGAAGTTAATAAAAACACATCTGTTGTCAGGTGTGCTTCCTTCAAAGTCCAGGAAAGAATGACCCAAACTCCATGTTTTATAGAGGAAGGTACTTTTACTAGAAATGAAGTGAACACAACCACGGCTAAGCTGAAATTAAAGCAATAGGCGCGAAAAGTGCATATAGAAAGCATCCCCTCCCACTGTCCATCGTAAATCATCCAATCCAAAGGTCTCCCAGGGTCAGGTGGAAGCACGTCTGGCAGCGTCATCAATCAGGAATGTCACAACGGTTACCCGATAGCCACTCCAAGGATTCAGTTTCGTTTCTTCCAAAGCCACGCCCCTCCTCCAGCACGCTTCCCCCCCAAGCTCCCTAGCTCTCCCCCCTCCCGGTTCCTATGGCAGCCAAAGCAGCAAAAGCGGAGACTGACATCTGTGCTCTGAATAACATAGGAAAGATAAACAACTTTTAAAATACCAATGTTTATCAACTAGAAAGTGATGGCTAACCTTTTTGCCATCACATGCCAAAAGCAGGGGGAGCGTGGGGGTGTCACGTGTGTGTGTGCCCACACCCATAATTCAATGTGCCCCGCCCCCCACACATGCGCACACACTCTTCCTGCTTTTGGCACACGATGGCACAGTGGGCCCGATAGGCCCATTTTTCACCGTCCCACGGCTTTCTAGGAGCCTGGGGAGGGTGAAAATGGTCTTTCCCCCCCCCCCAGAGACCCTCTGGAGGCCGGAAACAGCCTGTTGCCCAACTTCCGGTGGGACCGGAAGGTCCGAAAATCAGCTGGCCGGCATGCGCATATGCACTGGAGCTGAACTAGGGCAATGCTCGCATGCCCACAGATATGGCTCCACGTGCCACCTGTGGCACGGGTGCCATAGGCTCGCCATCACGGAACTAGAACATTTACATTTGCTGTTAAGGCATGTGAAAAATACTTAAAATTTTGAACAAACCATTTGAAGTTATTGCTTCTTCATTATTGAGATAGGCAGCAAAGTTCAACCATGAAAGAAGGAAGGAACCATGAATATTATAAGAAGGAAGAATTTGGATTTTGCAAATATTGAGCTCAAGCAAAGTAACACTGGGATGTTTTCTGAGCAAATCACCTCAGATGCTAAAATTTCTGCTATTGAGTGAAGTGGAGGAGAAACGACAATAATTTCTGATACATATCCACATGTGTGGAAGTTTGTGGAGCAATGCAGCCTTTTCCATGGAAGGAAAACTAATCTTCAAAAGTTAAAAAAAAGTGGGGGGGGAAGAATGCAGTTGGAGCCAAAGGATGCACAGCTCAACTTTTCAAACAATGTCTGGGGACATCTAGACCAAGGGTGTCAAACTGAAGGTCCATGGGCCAGATCCAGCCCGCTGGGTACTTAGATCTGGCCCATGGGGCCATTCTGGAAACAGCGAAGGACCAGCCCACACTGCCTCTACTAGCAAAAACAGAGCTTGATGTCACCTGTCGAGACTCCGTTTTCAGCGTGATGGTCTCCTGCAGCCCTCTGCTAGTGAAAACAGAGCCCAGGTGCAACAAGTGACATCAAGCTAGTCATGCCTCCGCGGTCACGCCCCCCCCCTCCCAGCCTCCCAGGTCAAACACAACCCTGATGCGGCCCTCAATGAAATCAAGCTTGACACTTCTGATCTAGACACTTGGTTAACAGACTGCCACTGAATGGAAAAGTTGACTGGAGGTAATAAAGCATATCAAACACTGAATGGCAAATATATAGTTGATTCAATGTTATTTATTTAATGCTATGGTATAAAATGGTAGAAAAATATGCTGTACAAAAAAACATAGGACATGATGAATCACAAACCCATCTATTAGGTGAGTAGGTCAGCTGGGACTTTGCACAGATGTGTCACAAGACAGATGTTCTATGTTACTTTCCAAATTCATGGAATATTACAGTGTGAAAGCTGCAACACTATGACCTTTTATGAAAGCAACTTAAATTCATCTCAGGTCCTGACACGTAATTTTTGTTTAATATAATGTTTGAAGTGTTTTTCCTCCAAATGTGAATAATCACAAAATCAGGAGGAAAGTCATAGGTTATTCCAGACTTCTGAATGCATTAATCTTATTTCAAACATTTTTTCTTCCACAAAAGGATACATAAAAAGAGAAAGCCTGAAGCTATTCCTGGCAGTGGAAATGAAAACTTCAGCTGTGTAAACTTGAATCACTTTGACACTAGAGTAGAATAGAATAGAATAGAATAGAATAGAATAGAATAGAATAGAATAGAATAGAATAGAATAGAATAACAGAGTTGGAAGGGACCTTGGAGGTCTTCTAGTCCAACCCCTGCTCAAGCATTTCAGACAAATGATTGTCCAATCTCTTCTTAAAGTGTTGGAGAATTCACAACACTGGTGAATTCTGAACCCACTGGTGGTGGGTTTCTACCGGTTCACACCGGTTTGTGTGAACCGGTAGCAGTAATTTGGCCTTGGTCACCGAACTATTAGTGACCGCTGGCTGGCCATGCCCCCGAACTGGTCGCTGCTCACTCACCTCACCGACCTGCCCCGCCCAGTCACTCCTCACCTCCCGGGCAACTTGCCTGCCTAAACTGCCTTCCCACATGGTGCCTGCCCTGCACCCCAACTGAGCTACCTCCTCCTGCCTACAGGTAAGTTGTGCTTGTCAGATGTAAATGCCTTATTCCCTAATGTGTAAATAATGTATATATGGGATATCGGGGGTTAACTTATTCTTTGTTTCCTAATGTATTCATAATTCACCACTCCCATTCTTGACTCCGCCCTTTGTATATATAAGGAGCCACCCTCACCATTTTCCTCGCTTCTATCTGTGAATATTCAGTGAATATAGAATGCCTGTTATGATTAAAGAGAAATATATTTAAACCTCTAATCTTTATTATCATTATTGAGTCTGATCCTAAAAATATTGCAACAAGTTGGTAGCAGAGGATGGTTAATTGACTCAATAAATACTTAAAAATGTCTAAGAAAGATAGGCCCAACACCAGGGCTTACAGCAAAGAAATAGAAACTGAACAAGAAATAATCAACGAATCCACAAACGCGATCTCGAGAGAATCCGAAGAGTACACCACAGAAGAAGAAGAACTAATAAATGAAAATAATGACCAGGAGGAAATCGAAATAGAAAATAACGAACTCAGGTCAGAAATATTGAAGCTATTAAAAAGCCAGAAGAATGATGAAAGTCTCATCGCGAATCTCCAAGAAATGCTGAAAAACAGCGGAGCAGCGAGAGAGAAAAATATCGTCAAAGAGAAACCCAAAGACCAAAAAACTGTGAGTGATATGACTACAGAGAAAGTCATTATGAAAAAGAAAAGATGTGATACCGCGCGAAATTTTGAATGGCAGCCATCTTGGTTTCAACAAGCCTCCAAAGGGAGCGAAGCAGAGCCAATCAAAATGCTCAGTTCAAAATTTCTGGCGCGAAAAACGTTATCAGACAACGAAAGTGAAAAGGAAGATTCGAAATCTCCAGAAGAACCCGAATCAGAAAGCGAAGACGATTTAACCAAATCCCAAATAAAATCAGCAATGAAGACGCTTTTTGCTGCATTTGGGCCAAAATTAAAAATTTCCAAAGCGCCAACGAAGAAGCAAGAGAACAAGCCGATACCTCAAGACCTACACGCTCCCATCCTGACTTCGAGAGCGACGACGCCCGAGCCCAGAGAGCCATGCCGATTCCGCCCCACGCCGCAGACCGGATCAAATATCAACGCACACAAGAGAAAGAGAAGAACAGCCGCCGCCATCAGAACTCCTAAAACCGAGCCAGAGACCGACTCGTCTGAAGAGGAGCAGAGCGAACGAGCTGAAATGGAGAGAACCTTCCACGACGATGCCAAAGAAGAAATGAGCAACGCGCATGTGCGAAACCACGTAGACGGTCCCGAAAGACTTGAACTGGCCAGAGAACCACGCAGACTCGTTGCGAGCATCCCCATGCCGTTTTGCAATTTCCTGCACTTGCGAGATCACGGACTTCCTCAGGTTGTAAGTAATGGACAAAATAATGTGGGAAACTTACCCAGTGACTTCCCAAAACTTAGAGTTGATGGCATTAATTTGCAAGAGTGGTATCAACAGCTCCAGGTTGTCTTTATGAAAGAAAATTTACTATTCTTTATCACTAGTCCTCCAAGAAGACCTTGGACTTTAAAAATAGATTGTTTACATCATAGAGCATTCTTCTTAATCATATCTAGCGTATCTCCTGCAATGTATCATAGTATCAAACCAAACCTAACTGTTTCAGAAATAATTCAATGCATGTTTAATCTGTTTCACAGCGACAGTGTAGCTACCACTACAAGAATGTCTAAGGATTTCTTTTCTTCCAGAGTAAAACCAGGGGTTTCCATAAGTGAGCATTTGATATATCTAAACAAAATAAGAGCTGAGCTGCATCTGAGGGGGGAAGTGATTTCAGATCAAACAATGAAAAGTGTTATTATCAATTCACTTGATTCATCATGGGATAGTTTTATGTCACACTTAGACACCATCAATCTAGGATATTTATCCATAGAGAGCCTATCTAACAAATTGATAGCAGAAGACAATTCAAGAAAAAATCGTTCTAGCAATCACACAGAACACAAATCTTTTAGGAAGGTAGCTTTCCAAGAAAAATACAATGAAGCTTTTAAATGCCACAATTGTGGATCCAGGGAACACAATAGAAGAGACTGTCCCAAAATATCAAAGGAGAGACATAGGCCAGAATATAGAAGCAGATACAATTATAGACAGTCTTCCACAGATAGATATAAATATAGAAGCCCACCAAATTACAGAGAAAGTAGAGGGGGTAGAGAAAATTCAAAAGAGAGAAAATCTGGTTCACTGAATGGACTAAATAAACAAGACAGCACTAAAACACAACAAAATGAGAACAATAATTGGCTTATCGATTCTGGGGCAACCAATCACACCACTAATAACAAAAATATTCTGTCCTCATTTACAGAAGATAAGTTTGTAATAAAGGTAGCTAATCAAGAAAAGGTTCAAGTATTAGGCAGAGGAAACATAACATTGCCTGGTCTAGGAAAAATAGAGGGGGTATTGTTAATTCCTGAAATACCTCATAACATACTAAGTGTCATAAAACTAAGTAGAGATTCTGACATCAATGTAGTTTTCTCAAAGGGGAAAGCAACTTTAGAGAAGGACAAAACAAATGTAGGCACTGTGATGATTAAAGGAGGCCTACCCTATCTGGTAACAAAAGAAAGATGGTTACATAACATTGATTCAAATATGGAAGATTGTATTGAGGCAGATGATGAAAATGTTAGTAACAGTGACAATGATGAATGTAAAATATCTCATGATCACACAAATACACACAAAGAGAAGAAACCAAGAATAGGTAAACCAATTCATGATGAGTGTGCTCACATCTTACATAGGAAGTTAGGACATGCAAGTTTTCCTGTAGTACAAAAAATGACTGAACACGCAGAAGGTGTTAAAATAAAAAATTGTGAAAATTATTTGGAATGCTCAGTATGTAAATCCACTAAACTAAAAACTAGTCCCAGGCCAAAAAAATCCAACAGATCAACTAACAAAATTTTTGACTTAGTACATATGGACTTAGTTGGTCCATTAACTCCATCAATCACTTATAGAAAACGTTACTTCCTAACAATAGTAGATGACTACAGTCGCTATGGTTTTGTTTACACATTAAAACACAAAGATGAAACCTTTCAGAAATTTAAGGAATTCTACAAACGCATAGAAACACAACATAATATCAAAATAAAACAAATTATGACAGATAGGGGATGTGAATTCATGTCTAAAGAATTCTCCCAATGGTTAAAGGATAGAGGAATGCTACATTTCACGTCTAGTCCATTTTCTGCATTCCAAAACGGGATTGCAGAGAGAAAGAATTCCACACTACAAACCATGATTAGGTGCACATTAGAGGATGCTGGTTTAGGCAAACAATTTTGGTCAGAAGCCTTACATTATTCAAATTACACTCAAAATAGAACCTGGTCCAGTATTGTGAATAAAACACCATATGAGGTGATGTATAATAGGAAACCCAAATTAGCACACATGCACATATTTGGAGTCACTGCAGACGTACACATACCTAAACAGTTGAGAAGAAAGGGAGAAAACGTATCCAGAAGATTAAGATTTATGGGATATGAAACTGGCACCAAAGGGTACAGATTCATTGATAATAGTAACAAATTTATAGTCTCCAGAACAGCTGTGTTCCATGAACAAGCCAATTGGTCTAAATTACATCTTAATGAAATATTTCCAGATAAATGCAATGATACAAAATCTTGTGAGGGAGGAACAATAGAAAATCAAAATATCAACAAAAATACAAACAAAACCAAAACTTGGACAAATAGTCAGCACAAAATAAAGACAGACACATTAACAAAAAAGGAAGCAAGATATTTGCATGACAACCATAGCAAACCTGAAAGAGCTATTAGAAACAATAGAAATCAAATACCAGGTAAATACAGAGATTACATAATGCATATGGATGGTGAACAAATAACACCTAATACATATGAGGAAGTATTAAAACTCCCTTATGAAGAAAAGGAAAGGTGGGAACTAGCTATGAAAAAAGAGATGGAAAGTTTGCAAGGATTAAATGTATTCACACCTGCGACTGCACCTAAAGATAAAACAATCATAGGTACTAGGTGGATTTATAAAATTAAGAATCTAGAAGGAGGCAATACTCTATACAAAGCCAGATTAGTTGCACAAGGTTATGCACAAAAGTATCCGGAGGACTATACTGACACATACTCCCCCACAGTGAGAACAGAGAGTGTTAAAACAGCTCTGGTAGTGGCATCTGCACTCAATCTTGATGTATTTCAATATGACATACAGACTGCGTACTTACACGCAAAATTAGATAAGGAAATATATGTAAGGGCACCACACAGTCAATACACTAATAAGAATGAAATCTGGCTATTGAACAAGAGTCTATACGGGTTAAAACAATCTGGCAAAAGATGGTATGATTGTTTGGTAAAAGTACTTAAGACCATGGATTTTAACGCTACCACCGCTGATAACTGTTTCTTTGTAAAAAAAAGTGATGATCACATTGAATTCGTGTTAATTTATGTAGATGATATTTTATATATAGGAAAACACAAGGAGAGAAGAGAAACCTTTGTAAATAAGCTAAACGAACATTTTTCGTTGAAATCTCTAGGTAAAGTAAACAAATACCTTGGCGTACAAATTAACAAAACTAGAAGGGGATTCAAACTTACTCAGAAAGATAAGATTATTGAACTTCTAAACAAATGCAATTTAAACAATGCTAAACCATGTGACACTCCTATGCAAACTGATTTCCTTAGAAACACTGATGAGTCTTCCCCTGAATTCAAAGATAATACATTTTATAGATCAGTCATAGGTTCACTTCTTTATATATCTAATTGGACCAGGCCAGATATTGCATTACCTCTCAATCTATTGTCAAGACATGTTAGTAAACCAACTATGTATCATTGGGAAGCTGTCAAAAGAATTCTAAGATATCTAAAAAGTACATTAGACTTTTGTTTAATATTAGAACCTAGTAATGACAAAGAACCAAAACTTACTTGTTACGCAGATGCGGATTGGGCTGGAGATATATCATGCAGGAAGAGCACTTCTGGTTATATTTTTCTATTAAATAACTGTCCAGTTTACTGGTACACTGGTAAACAAGAACTGGTAGCCACTTCAACCACAGAAGCGGAATATGTTTGTTTATCCAAAGCTGCAAATAACCTTGTATGGTTTAATGATTTGATTTCAGATGTCTGGAAAAAACCTGCTTTACCTTTTGTTATGCATGAAGATAATAAAGCAGCCATTGAAATATCCAGATCCGATGCCATTGGACAAAGATCCAGGCATATAGATATAAAGTTTAAACATGTGAGACAATTGTCTCAAGATGGATTTATCAAAGCAGTGCATTGTGATACCTCTGAACAATTAGCTGACATATTAACGAAGCCTTTACCTTCTAAACAGCACAAATATTTAACTTCAAAATTATATGTCTTATATTGTCCTGAATCTGAATGTAATTGGTGTTGTATAGCGAACCGGCATTTAGAGGGGGATTTGTCAGATGTAAATGCCTTATTCCCTAATGTGTAAATAATGTATATATGGGATATCGGGGGTTAACTTATTCTTTGTTTCCTAATGTATTCATAATTCACCACTCCCATTCTTGACTCCGCCCTTTGTATATATAAGGAGCCACCCTCACCATTTTCCTCGCTTCTATCTGTGAATATTCAGTGAATATAGAATGCCTGTTATGATTAAAGAGAAATATATTTAAACCTCTAATCTTTATTATCATTATTGAGTCTGATCCTAAAAATATTGCAACAGTGCTATCCCCACCTCGCCCTGGAGCTTGCTGGGCCCCCCTCCTCCACAATCCCCACCATGCTCACATTGCTGACTAAACCGCCACAGCCCGGCATGGCTCCATTCCAGGCCACGCTGCCTGCAGCCTAGCTTGCGCAGGCCCCCCACCATCCCCACCAGGCTCACAACCTTATCTTCCTCCCACGGCTAGTGACAGAGGGGAAGGCATGCCAGCGCCCACTAGGAACATTGTTGTTAAGGAGGACCGCTCCTCGGCCCCAGCCATGAGTTTTCAAGCCCAGGCTATTGCAATAGCTTTTCACTCCAAACAGCCCGGGCTTGAAAACACATGGCTGGGGCCAAGGGGCAGTCCCCCTTAACAACTTCAAAAACTGCTCCAAGCCGCGGTTTCTCGGGGGCGCTGAAAGTACTGGCCTTCAACCTGGCTGTTTCTCTGTGCCTGGGTCCCCAAAGCGGGTGGAGAGAAGAAGCAGCTGCTGATCACATGGAGCGTTGTTCTCCGGCGACCTGTTTTCTCTCCCCCGCTCTCTTGCTGGGGGAGCATCTTTTCAGCACAGCGCTTTGGGTCCTGTAAGTGTAAATTCAATATATCTTGGAAATCAGTCTTTCTTCAAGGAAAGGATATTTATATCTACTGATAGTATACCAAAAGTTATTTCTAAAGAATTAGGTTGCAAAATCAATTGTAAATGAGTTTAAAGAAAAAAGGACTTACCAAAGTAGCACTTAACACTTTCTCCAGTTCAAAGTACTCTCAAGATGCTTTGCAATAGTTGAACATCACACAGTATAAATTCTGGAATAGGACACAATGAAGTAAAGAATTATTCAAACATCCACAAAGAGCTTCTTTTTCACACTGGTAGCAAGCCAGTTTATGTTCTCATAAGTAGATTGCCAAAATACACATCATATATTTTAGTTTCTAAACATTTATACTCAATTATGACTCCAAATATACTGCAGGCTACAGTTTCTACATCCCTGCTAGTATTAAAAGGAAAGTTGTGTGTTTTCGCACAAAATCCCAACTGTGCTCTATTAGATTGTTTATATTGTCTGCTCAACTTTAATTTACTTTTTTAAAAACAAAGATCAGAAGTGCATATTTAACATGTTGAATAATTACTTTAAAAATAACTATAGTGGTCTGGAAAACAGAAAAAAAGAAAATTGAAAGTTCTTGCATAAGGGACTCATTTCTACAGAATAACATATTCTAGAAAGATTATGTTTATAAAAAACTGAAAAAGCTTTTACCTGATATAATGGAGGAGGACATGAAATTAAATGTAGGATTTACCAGTTCAAATGGCCATTGAATTCAGATAATGAAGAATAGCAGTTCTATTTCTAAACTGTTTTACTTGAAAACTATAGAAATTTTAGTTTTAAAAAGACAGAAAATGTGGTAGAAGTGTGACTCTCTGAATCCAGTTTTGCTGTCAGAACTTTCCAAGACTGCACCACGGAATGTCGAAAGCAATATGGAAATTTCCAGCAGTCAATATTTTGCTTTTTAAAGTGAATATGTAACTGTGATGCCTGCGTTTGTGACTGGTGCAAGATGTTCCTTGTGAATTGCTCCCCTGGGATTAAGCAAGTTCCATGCTCTACCTAATTTATTGTTTTCTATGAAGGGTTGTTAATTTCTTTTAATGAATGGAGAATCACCTTGCCAGGAAGAAGAGTGTCACACTCTGAATCATCTTTATTTCCAAGAAAGCTTCCAGGATCCCCAGAGTCATTTTTAGAAAATAAAGATGAAAAGAGATACAGAATAATGTTCCGCTTAGAAGTGGCATGCGGAGATGATTACCATTTGAGAAAACAGTAACATGCCACAGTTTTCAGGTGCATGGCTACTTTGTGACTGGTCATGTTCACCATGGCAACAACTTAATAAAGTGCTTATTACTGTGTTTCCCCGAAAATAAGACATATCCGGATAATAAGCCCAATCGGGCTTTTCAGCGCATGCAATAATATAAGCCACCCCCACAAAATAAGCACCCCTATCAACTACTTACACTCATGTGCAGCCGATCCTACTATTTCCTCTGGTTGCTTGCCACGCAACCAAAATGAGTTGAGGAGGCGAGGCTGGAGGGCGGGGCAAGGGGGGACATGCCCTCCCCTCCCTGTTCTTTGCGCTGGCTGAGTGGCCCAACATGTCCCACCCACCCCAATGGCAACAGCAGCCTGGCTGCTTCCCTTCCCTGCCATCTCTTTATTGAGAAGGGTGGCAGGTGGGGAAGGGGAGAAGCAAGACGCATGGAGCGAGACGTGGCTCCCCTTGCTGTCTCTTCTCCCCCCCCCTCGCCAGGCATGGCAAGACTCCTGTGCCTTGCTTACCCACCTGCCCCCTTTAGGGATGCAATTTGGGGATGGCAGGTGAGGCGGGCAAGAAGCGGGACGCAGGTCTTACCTTTCAAGCTCCGTCGCTTTCCTCGCCGTTGAAGTTTGATTGAACTCACGAAAAGGCTTTCTTTTACAGCGTGTTTCCCTGGACACAACGGCGAGGAAAGCAACGGAGCTTGAAAGGTAAGACTTGCATCCCGCTTCTTGCCTGTCCCACCTGCCACCCCTAAATTGCATCCCTAAAGGGGGGGTGGCTAAGGGAGGGGCAGGAGCCCTGTCATGCCCACTGAGGGGGGGAGAAGAAATAGCAAGGGGAGCCAAGTCTCTCTCCATGCATCTTGCTTCTCCCCCGCCCCACCTGCCATCTCTCTCGATAAAGAGACGGTGGGGAAGGGAAGCAGCTGTTGCCATTGGGGTTGGGTAGAACATGTTGGGCCGCTCAGCCGGTGCAAAGAACAGGGAGGGGAAGCAAAGGCAGCAACGGGACATTCAGTCCCACACTCACCACCTCCTGCACCCCCAAAATAATAAGACCCCCTGATAATAAAGCCAAGCCCTTATTTGGGGAGGTCAAAAGAAAATAAGACCCTGTCTTGTTTTCGGGAAAACACGGTACATGCTTTCAAAATTCCAAATGTGTCCACCAGAGGAGTTGGTGATCCCAGATTTAGCATATTACTCAAATACAGCCAATAATGGTTTACTAAAATAGGTGATTTGGCTAAATAAGCTAAGGCAATGATTCTCAATCTTTTCTTCACTACGGCTCCCTTTAAATACTGTTTGTGGCCATGGACCTCCGAAACTTAACTCAAGATTTAACTTTTCTTCAAGCTGTCACAAGGACCCCTGTGACAACATTGCAGCCCACAAGGGGTCCATAGACCACAGGTTGAGAACCACTAAACTAAGGCATGAATGATCCAGGTGTGATGCATAAAGGTATGATGCATGAAGCAGGTTCATTTTTCTCTCGTTAAGCAATAAGTGCTCAACTCTTGTTTTATAGAAAGATCAAAGTAACCCACTACTACTGTTAGAGTAGAAGGGATCAGTTAATATCTCATGTTATTCTACACTGTGCCATGTCATCTGCCTTGGCATGCTATCCTGATAATGCCCCAGAGTTAACTGCTTGGATCAGCTGGATGAGGAAGACAATGCTTTCCATTAACTTTCTTCTGTGTGAACCAAGAAGATTGCTAAATTCTATTCAGAATTTGCTGTTTGGAGGATTTGGGCCTTATGCTGGACCATGAATTTAGAATTCATGTTGCTAATTGATTAGAAATGGTTTTATATATTCTATTAAATACTGATTATTTAATTGTTAGTTTCTTTCTGTTTATTCTTGTCTTGTAGTGGCTTCAGCATAAATAAATAACAATTAAATTAAATAAGTTATTCCGATCAATTGAATTAGAAACACCATGGCTGAAATCAGGGGTGGGTTCTACTTACCTTTAGTACCGGCTTGCAGCGGGGCCACACACGCGCTCTTCTGCGCATGCGCAGAAGCATTTTGATGATGTCAGGGTCAGTGGGCGGAGTCTCCCGCCAGGTTTACTACCGGTTCTATAGAACCAGTGCGAACCGGGGGCAACCCACCACTGGCTGAAATGTGATGGTCCACTCTATTTTGGGCTGCATCCTAATCCCAGTTTTCACACAACTCCTCCCATTCTTCTTTGGAGTCAGATTTTGCCCTAATTATATTTCATTGCAGAGAAGCAAAGAGGCTGAATTTATGCTGGAAAGGGGCTTTTCAGCATCTCTTTGGTACGTAAGACTTGCCAATACAAACTAAACATGGAACTTTTCTCATTTTATCTATTTATCAATTTCAAACATAAAGCTGGAGAACTTGATTGGGTATTCTTTTTCCAAGAAAAAAATGCTAGAAAAGAAACAGAAACACTCCATTTTTCTGCGTAATATCTATCCAAAGTTGTGGATAACTATAAGTCTGTTTCTAAGACTGAAGTGGAAATATTTTGATTCAAGATGAATAAAGATGGGTATTACAAAACGGATGACAATGCTAAAAGAAAACCCATAAGATATCTGAAAAAAATGTTCTTATGAGCCCAAAAGACATCACAACCTTCAAGCATCTATGTATTGTATTATTACACAACTGCAGAGAAATTAGCAAACATTTAAAATTATGCTGTCTCTGGATTGCTTCATACTCTTGATCCCATTTATACACATATGCATATGCAAACACATTGTTTAGGCTGGTGTAGTTTCCAGTCATGGGTCACAATCTAAATAGAACGCAATTAGCTGCCAGTTTTCACAGCAATAATATAGCAATTCATCAAAAATTTTCTTATCTGGAAACTAATGGACATTAAATGAGACAATTTAATGATCTAACACCTCCTCCGACCACATGTTCTAAATGCTATTACCGAATAACAATGTGTCAGTGGATGAAATAAATAGTCTTTGAAAAGGTTATTACCCATCAAAAATAAATAAGGAAAAATATTCAACTGTGAGGAAATAAGAGGGACCATAAGATCCCTCTTGACAGTTTCAGTGGTGGGTTCCTCCCGGTTCGGTCTGGTTCGGCCGAGCTGGTAGCGGTGACGATATGATGTCACCGAACCGGTTCTCCCCCCGCCCTCCCACCCCCCACCCACGTTATTCTTACCTTTTATTTGGTCCCACCCCAATCTATTGCTGCCTCCTGAGTCCCAGTTGATGACTAGAGGGGGAAAAATTGTTTAAACTCTTGGCTTCAAAGGGCCGTCCTACAGCTGATCAGTGTTAAAAGCAAACAAATGAGTTGGGTCGTAAGTGTGAGGACTGGTCGTAAGTGCGAGGACCTTCCAGAAATGACTCTGACCAGCTAGCCACGCCCACCCAGTCACATGACCTCCAAGTCACACCCACAAAATAAGTCACGCCCACAGAACCGGTAGTAAAAAAATTTAGAACCCACCCCTGGACAGTTTGCAATGCTCCACCTGCCACTAATATAATTTGAACCTGAAAAGCTTGCTTCCTTTCATCAATTGTTTATCATTTAGTTTTACTTCTGAATATCTCACTAAAAATACAAATGTTAGCCATTAAAAAATAAGAGTGGCTTGCAAGTAGCATAACAGGCTCAACCAATCTTAATATTAAAATATTATAAATATACAAGCATAAAAAGCTTGTGTTGGTTCCCTGTAAGATAAGAAAAGTAGAATTGGCAAAGTGGAAATCAGTTCTGTCTTACACACACCTTTTTTATAATTTAGCTATTAACTTACAAAAAATCAACAAATAGCTGACATGACGTGCACTCTTCATTTCTGAATAATATATAAAAGAGTTCAAGTGTTTTATTTTCCCAAATATTTTCAGTGCCTAGCCTTTTTAAAAAAAAAAAAAGTTTAATATCTTTTAAAAACAAAGCTAGCATCCCCTTGGGAACAATCTGTTTAGTTTTTTTAAATATTTGCAATTCCATAACTTCAGGAGCATAAATACATTTCCTTATTTATGCATTCAAATTTACAGGGCATGGAATTCTGCATATCAAACCTTAGGAATTCAGTATATAGACATAAGTTCTGTTTGTGATGTTTCTGCTCTTCACTTCAGGATAATAATTGTTATGCTTATATTATGGCAGGAACACTTCTTGGCTCAAAGAAAAGAATGTGGATACCACTTGTCTATTCTAAACACATAAATACACATTAGATAGGTTGTTGATCCGGAAGGGAAGAAACTATCTGAACTTTTCCCTATACTGATACTTTTGTAGACTTTTTTCTCTATGCTCACTCATAATTTGACCTATAGAAGCATTCTACTGTCTTTGAATATGTATCTATATTGGCAATTTATCTTCTTTTACTACCACTTTTAGAACTAGGAAGGCCTTCTATATATGAATATAACATTATGGTGCCAAAAGTTGCAGAAATTTGAAAGTTTTTATGTGTAGGTTGATTGCCAGGCCATCACAAATACGTCTAGATTTTTAAGATATGTGTGAACATATGTATGCATTCATATATACACATCTACGCAGAGTACAGCTATATGGCCATATCCTGCTTCTGCTGATCAACAGAGTACTTTATCATTTCTAGCTATCATGTTTAAGAGGCTTACAGTTTCAGTTTTCAGCCACCCTGGATTCTTAATGCATTTAGCTGTTCTAATATTCTTCCTCTATTATTATTATTCTTCCCCAAATCTAGATTTGTTATTAGCTGTACTTCTGTTAGTGTATTTGCAAGTGAAATTCCCCATATTAACAAAATTAAAACAAGGGATTTCTTCTAGGTTGTGTTAGCTTTTTGGAAAGCCAGGTATAACTTAAAGATCCAGAAAATCCATAGGACACATTCTGAACAAATGGATCCCCATAATGTATCACTAGCCAATATTTCTTTTTTTCAGCAGGTCTACTTCTTTTCTTTCTGATCTGGTCTGCTTAATTAACTGACAATCTAGTATAATTAATTGTTTGTATACATTTAGAATTATGCCAAAATTACTGCAATGGAACTTCTTACAGTGTAGCCTAGGGAGAACAACAACTAATAAGACAGAAGCATTCATTTAATTTCACCCAATTTCTTTCCAATTTTAATTTAAGTATTGATAAACAATTTGCTATTCATATACTGAAGTATTGTTTATTATTTAGCACATAGAAAAGGCCATAGTGCCTTCTGTTTATTGGAGTGGAACTGAACTCCAGTTCCTGGAGTTTCTGCTTAACTTTGTTAAGCAGAAATAACTTCATTGGAGCAGAACCATCTACTAGCTGCTCTGTTCAGGAATGCATGAGAATTAACGATGATGACTAGACCCTAGTACAAAGTTGCTTAACAATGTTTTATTAAAGGGGAGTGTTAATTAATAAGACAAAGGTCTTAGCATATCTTGTAACTTTTAGCTGAATTGTGTAACTATGACTATTAAAGATGTATGCATCAGTGGTGGGTTGCCCCCGGTTCGCACCGGTTCTATAGAACCGGTAGTAAAACCGGTGGAAGGCTCTGCCCTCCGACCCCGACATCATCAAAAAGCTTCTCTGCATGCGCAGAAGAGTGCGTCCCGTTGTGAACCGGTAGTAAAGGTAAGTAGAACCCACCCCTGGTATGCATGATGTTGCCTTTAATGATTAGTTTATAACATTGTGAGTTTCCACAATTGGCTCATGATAATGTATGTATCAAAAAGAGTATAAAAGAGTGTCCACTCCAAGCTGAGGTGTGCGCATTTGGACTTGCTTCCAGGTAACACTTTTGTTTCCAAATAACAGTTTTCCTTTCCATCTATTGGGTTGGTTCATTGGGCCTGCATACCAGGTAAAAAGGCCAGAGCTTTCTGGGACAATACAATCACAGCTTATAAACCAGACCTGTGTATAAATATACCACAATTTCTTTCACACCTTCAGGACTGCATGTTAAGGAGGGGCCAGAATCTTAATAATAGCTTTTCTCTATTCACTTCTTAAGACTGATACTAAAATTGGTGAAAATGCCTCATTGGAACTTTTTGGTGTTCTATTTAGCGCTCAGCAAGTAAGTAATATTATATCAATATACTGTAATACAGTCCTTACAAGTAATACTACTAGGAATCATAATAGGAAATAAACCTATGGCAGATAAAAAGCCCACACACATTTACTGGAACTAAATTCCACTATATACTTAAGTCTCGTATTCAAGAAGAAATATGGATAGCTGGATAGCTGGATAGCTCTGCAGACTAAAAGCACTGTAATTTAACACCAGCTGTCTGCAATTAAAGTAAGTTCAAATCTTGCCAGGCTCAAGGTTGACTCAGCCTTCTATCCTTTCTAAGGTAGGTAAATTGAGGACCCAGTTTGTGGGGGCAGTAAGCTGACTTTGTATAAAATATACAAAAGTGTGAAGGCTATTGCTTAACGCACTGTAAGCCACCCTGAGTTTCCGGAGAAGGGCGGCATATAAATCAATTTTTTAAAAAAAAAATGTTTAAACTACAGGGTTTAATTCCTGTTTCTTGTTTTTCTAGGTCTAATGTTAATTAGTTACAAAGGAATAGAGATTAGTTCCCCAACAGCTAGAAATATGTATAGTAACTAATCAGATATTTCTCAATATCTCTACCTTCCCCTTGATTGCAGAATTTTGATTTTTATCAGAGAAGAATGTTGACATCTATGCCATACAGTACTTATTCCATTTTTATTTTTTATCTTCATGATTAGGGGCAATACCAATGTTTCCCCACTTTAAACAACCACAGCTTATTAATCAAAACTGCTTGTTTAGTTTTTCTCTCTTGCAATTTTCAAACAAATGAATTCTAATACAGGCAAGACATAAATCAGACATATTTTTGAGAATTTCTAAGGCCAGCAGCAGACATAATATTTGCCTGGTCTTTAGTTCAATTCTGTGATAGTTACCAGCAGATAATTAAATCTGGTTTGATTTTTTTTAATCTAAATTCTTTTTTTCTTATAGGCTTAAATTAAGAGTGAGTTATTCAATCCTGTTATTTTTGTATATTTTCACTCCCTCTGCTGATTTTAGATCTTTCACATCAGCAGATGCACAATGTTCTTATTAGTCTGATGAGAGATTGTAGGTACAGGAAAATTAACTAGTGCAGTGTTATTTTTCTACATGACTACCAGACAGGAAGTCCTGTGGATTCAATAGGTTTTATTTCCAGATAAGTTTGCATTAGACCATCCTTACCAGAAAGAAGAAAGAACATCTAATTAGAGTCTTTCTCTGCTTCGTTCTTGATAAAGAGGGATGTGTCTGTTCTATAATTGTATTTCCAGTTTTGTCTTGGAATCACTCATGAACTGAAAAACATCCCAGAAAGGATTTTGTAAAAGTTTATACTAACTCATATCTTGAATAAGTGCTGGTGAGTATAGTAAGTTGCTCAGAATTCATACTTTACTTTTATTACAGATTTGTCCTAAGGATTTGCTGAGATTCCTCATACTTTCCATTGCTCCATTCATTTTGAGTCATCCCCCTTTCCCCATTTTTCCTTATCTGCTGTCTTTTCCACCCAATTCTATGAAATTAAGCCAATGCACTTTCTGGTACACTTTTGATTACTTTAGTTAATGTAGCTTTTTAAACTTTACTTTTGTGCTACCGTATTTACATAACCTTCATAGTCTTCACATTAATTATAGTTTTGTTTTAACTAAGAGTCAGTTGGTTTGTCTTATGTTTTGTAAAATGTATCCTTATTGGATTGGTTTAAATGTTAAAAACTGTTTTTGTGCTGGTCTATAATGCATTAGCTGCAGGTAATCCTCAACCTACAAACATTTGTTTAACTACCATTCAAAGTTAAAATAATATTGAACAAATGGCCGTTATGACCAGTCCTCAAAGTTCCAACTGTCCCAGCAACCCCTTGTCGTGTGATTATGATTTGGGCACTTGGAGAACAATTTGCACTTGCATACTGTTATAGCAGCTTGCAGTCACACAATTGCTATTTGCAAACTTCCATGCCAGTTTCTTTAACAAGTTAATGGGGAACCTGGAAAGAAGGTTACACACTGCTGAGGTAAGTCTTCCCATCTGCACACCCTTCCCCCAGCCACCTGTATTCATACCATGCAAGCCACTTGCGCACCTCCATGCACTTTCCCAATCCTCACACACCCCATCTCCCTGGCCTGTGCCACACTATCAGGCATACTGTCCCCCCATCCCACTCCCACAATCCACACCATTCTTCTTGTGCATCCTTGAGCTCCCTATTTGACTTGCAGGATTAAAAAACATAAGTGACTTCCTTATTTTATCTGCAGGTTTACTATAACCAGTGAAGTACATTGAGCTAAGAAAGGGTGTCTAAGCAAAAACCGTCTATTGAGCTACAGGATTAGGATTTAAACTTGGATTTTCCCAATTCCAGGATTACATTTTACTACTCTGCTACTTTTACTGGTTTTCATCGGTTGCTCTGGTTCACCCACTGGTGGGATTCAGCAAGATAGCGTAACCATGTTCTAAATAATGAATAAGTATACATATATACTTTTTTGTTCTACTGTGCACCAAAATCTACTTTCCATCAATTTATGACCACACAAGAAGATAGACTTGCATTTTTTTTAAAAAAAACCTCCATTGTTGTTTTATTACTAAGGTATGCCCAAACAACATGTATTGTTTATATTTCGTCACCACTAATATTATCCCAGAGGTACATGCATATGTTCCAGATGAGACAATTAAAAGAATGTCTTGCTGTGCCCTGCAAGGAATTAAGGCCATTTTTATGGCATATGAGTCTTGTCTTGAGAACTAGAGTAATGTATTTCAGTTACAATATAAACCATTGCTCACAGCAAAGGCTTTATCTCCAGTTGGGTTTCAGCTTTACAGCCAAAATGCATAATAAGCATATTACAACTAGACTTGTCCTGGAATCATATGGTTCAGGAGATCACTTTGATTTTTTTTTCAAAGCAAAAAATTAGAATTCAAACATTTCCCTCTTCCTTTATCCCTTCATATGTAATCGCAGAACTGCTGTGGAATGTTTATAGGAGATGAAAACCATAATAATTTGTGATTATCTGCCTTCTGTTTCAGACATGGAGAACCTTCTAAATTTCTTTCTAAAAGCTATAGATATTCATCATGCTTCTGGAAAGATTTCCCTGGTCTACACACAGGTTCATGTGATGCTTCATCCAAATTACAAAGAAATATCTAATTAACATCTGGAAGTCACAAACATCTGCTCTTCTTGTAACTTTTCTCATGAATTTTGATTGTTAACAGGTTTTCCAGTAAATAGAGTGGAAAAATTTAACCCACATAAATCAAACTTTAATATAAATAGAAGACGGTTTAAAGTAATCTAACTGACTTAGATAATGAATTATCATGACATCTTTATTTCCAAAAATGTTAATGATACAGCAAAGTAATATAACTGAAATAATTGGCTTAGACATTTTAGTAATCATAATTCTACATTTATATCATTTAGGTATTTTAATCATAAAAGTTACTGTAACTAAAATAGTATGTCACGGTTGATTCTATGAGCTATCAGATGTAGTGTAGCTATAGGATACAAAGTTAATGAACAATGAACAAACTTAGAAATAAGTAGAATAGTATAGAATAGAATTTTTTTATTGGCCATAAATTTATTGGCCACATGTGCCATAGGTTCACCATCATGGATTTATTTGCTCAGTATGCAAATTGCAAGGGGTCTAACAGCAGATCCATGATGGTTTTCAAGTGGGACAGCACTAGCCTTTCAAAGGTGTTCATGACTACAGATGTTAGAGCAACTGGTCTGTAGTCATTCAGTTCCTTGATGGTGGGCTTCTTCAGCACTGAGATGATAGTAGAGCGTTTGAAGCAAGAAGGAACCACATACCACATAGAACAAAGTAGAAATCGAGCAGGCAACATTTCTCAATTAAGAAAAAAAATGTTTTTCTTGCACTTTCTGTATAATAACTGGGATATTCCCATAACAATTGCTTCCTATAAAATGGTAAAATGGTATAAAATGGTATAAATGGTATAAAATGGTACTGTAATCAATCAATATGTAATTCAGGATCTCTGTATGGTATGCTTTACACAAAATCCTTCTGCATTCAGATGGGTTGTTTTATTTCAGTAGAGAACAGGTCTGAACATTTCTCCCCATTATCCTTCATTAATTGAACTCCTGCAACTGATCGGAAACACTACATGAAGAAGCATTGCCAGCTGAATACTAGCCAAATGTTCTACTAGCCAAATGTTGATTAGAATATTCAACTTTATTCAGTATGGCCAACATACTGAGAGACAAGTGGGTGCTAAATTCTGCAATGAAGAGTTAATAAGAGACTTCATGCAGTGATCTATGCAATTCCTTGGTAAAGCAACAAAAGTGATTTACTTATGTCTTCTTCCAGAATGTTTTTATTCCCGTCAACAACCCTGGAATTTCCAGAACATCCAAGTTGAGAGCCAAGCCTGGTTAACTTCCAAGATTAGGCAGTCAGCTAGACAGGCATCAAGGAAGTAATAGACATATCTACCTTTGGACACAATTTCCAACATTTCCTCACAATGGTTCAAAAAACCTTAAAAATCCATGAATGGTGCAGAATTTGTTCTTTTTTGGCTTTAATTCTTTAAATACATAGGGGGGAGTACATGAAAATTAAAGGTAAAGGTTCCCCTCACACACACATGTGCTAGTCATTTCTAACTCTAGCGGGTGGTGCTCATCTCTGTTTCAAAGTCGAAGAGCCAATGCTGTCCAAAGATGTCTCCGTGGTCATGTGGCCGGCATGACTAAATGCCAAAGGCGCATAGAACGCTGTTACCTTCCCACCATCCCTATTTTTCTACTTGCATTTTTAATGTGCTTTCGAATTGCTAGGTTGGCAGAAGCTGGGACAAGTTACGGGAGCTCACTCCGTTACGCAACACTAGGGATTTGAACCACTTAGCCACTGAGCCACCAGGTCCCACCATGAAAATTACAAGGCTATAATTCGTTTGTTCAGTGCCTTTAAACTAGTGTTGACTCCTGGCGGCTGCCTGGACAAGTTCCTGCAATTTTCTAGACAAAGTTTGGAAATGGTTTGCCATTGTCACAGCTGAGAGATAATAATAATAATAATAACAACAACAACAACAACAACAACTATTATTATTATTATTATTATTATTATTATTATTATTATTATTATTATTATTTTATTTCTATACCACCCTTCTCCCGAAGGACTCAGGGCGGTGTACAGCCTATTTAAAAACACAAGACTAAACAACGATTAAAAATTTAAAATGATTAAATAGATTTGGCTCAATTTAAAACCCGGCCTGGCAGAACAACAGGGTCTTCAGTGCGCAGCGAAACACCCGGTGGTCGGAGATCTTACGTATTTTCGGGGGCAGTTCATTCCACAGGGCTGGGGCTCCCACAGAGAAGGCCCTCCCCATGGGTGTCGCCAGCCAACATAACTTGGCCGATGGCACCCTGAGGAGACCCTCTCTGTGGGAGTGGACTGGTCGGTGGGAGGCTATTGGTGGCAGAAGACGGTCTCGAAGGTACCTGGGTCCTATGCCATGGAGCGCTTTAAAGGTGGTGACCAGCACCTTGAATCGCACCCGGAAGACCACTGGGAGCCAGTGCAGCTCGCACAACTCGTTGTGCCCATAACCACCCGCACGGCCGCATTCTGGACCAGTTGGAGCCTCCGAGTGCTCTTCAAGGGGAGCCCCATGTAGACAGTGATTGGCCCAATGTCACCCAGTTGGCTTTGTATGTATGGTGAGAGTAGAATTAATAATCTCCTTTATTTTTAGCCTTAATCACTATATCAAACTGTAGACAAAATTGTAGACCATACTCTAATAACTAGACAACTATCATTTACAAAGACCAAAAGGGCATAGAAACAGACTAAAAGTTTATAGAAGAAAGATAAAGATTAGCATATATCTTAGACACAGTGGGACATTGTGCGCAGGGCAGAATGCTGATTAAGTGATACAAGTTTGACTAAGGTCAAATAGACAAATTAGACAAATTTTCTATCCAACTTGTTAGCAAATATATTTCTTTTCAGCGCTCTTTACCATGTCTTATTATATATTTATGAATACTGACTCCTGTGAAAAATATATTTAAAAAATAGAAAATAAATCCTTTTTCTGATGAGGTAATTTATAACATGAAAAAAATGACCAAAGTAAGGCAATCACAGCACTTTTAAATTAACGTTATTCTTTGATTTTAGGGAGCTGCCCTGTTATAAGATCTGTCTTTTGTTTTGTTGTTTTTCTTACTTTGTTTTTCTTTTTCTGTACCTTATTTTGTTCTTGAAAAAAAGCATCTTTGGGACATTGTAAAGCGTTTGAAGAACTCAGGATGTGAACAATAAATTAAAACATATTAATTTTTCTTAACAATTTTGAAAAACATTTTTAAACAACATTGCAAAGGAGCATTTTTATGGCATTTTAATTGGCCTTTGGCTAGTGCATCAGTTGAAGCCCAATATGGAATGGATAGGATTAGCAATTATGTTAATTTATAGCCTTATCATCTTCAAATTGGACTACTGCCCCGTATATGGAGCTTCTTTTGAATATTATCCAGCATGTGCAATAAACAGAGAATGTGCTGTCCACAAATTGGTAGGTGAGAGCCATCATAGCTATGTGACTCTGTGTTGACTATGTATAGATTTCAAGTATAAGTTAAGGTCCTGATTCTTCCTCTGCCATTAGTTTCCCAAATTCATTCACTCCGAATAATAGGTCCCAGTATTCTCTAAGCTAGTCCATTTGAGGTACTGTGATTCAATAATTGTTGCTCTATGATGCACCATTTCACACAGCTGAAGGCTACAAGCAAACACACGCAAGTATTTTAGTAATATATAGGCTATTTATGTAAATGAAAATTTTGCAAGAATTTGTCTTCTATAAATCTGCAATCAGATATAATACATAAAGTATTTTAATAGCATTTAAAAGTTTTAAAATCCATAGAATATGTAAGATTTCAATCAGATAGCTCCAATCAGTACAATACATCAATCCCATGTGGATTAGCTTGCTAACGTCCTTGACATTAAAGCCTCACAGACAATTTTGCAATAATACCGATAATGGACATTCCATTTCCATTCATTCTACACTGAAATGTTTAACCCTCAACCATTATGGGCTGATCTGAGAATAATACAGGTGACTTTGTGCCATTTCCTTTTCCCCTATCTCTTGATGGTTAGGTATGTTGCAAAATACATTTATGAGAAACTTAAAATGCAAATTAATTTTGATGCAAAGATTAGACCTTAATGACATCAATTCCTTCCTTTTTTGTTATGTATTAAGTATCATCTAGGTGATTAAAAATGAACTGAAAACTTGAAAATCTAGAAAAGCAACAAAAATTCTAGTTTATTATAAATAACCATTCCAAGATAAACATGTATAAAGCTTTTTGATACTGAAGTGTTAAAATTCAACCTAACACTCCCAAACTTGACCCGAAGTGGAATTTTGATTTACATGGTAAATCTTAATTAATCCCCATTACCCTGATAATTGTGTGACCTGAAACTATATCAGACAAAGAAATAAAAATTAAATAGTATTGTATGGTAATTCTACTAGTGTGGTTATTCCTATTCTTTCTTGGCCAATTTAAAAGTGTTGGGTTATTGAGGAAGGGTTTCATTCATTGTATTTGAATTAAATACAGGTAGTCCTACATTCCTGTTCACAATTGAGCCCGGAATTTTGGTCATAGGTTGTTAAATCAAATAATAATAAATTTCTATTAGCATTCGTTAATGGGTAGCCGAAGATGGTACTTAAAATCTATGACAACTATATTATGAGCATTGTATATTATGAGCATTCACGCAGCCCCGTTGCAAACTGGTAGTAAAGGTAAGTAGAACCCACCCCTGATATATATAGATACCTATGGGAGAGATTTAAAATATTTAATTTCCTGGGAACTGTCTGCTTTTCCTGCTTTAAGCATTCTATAAGAAATACATTGGTATTCAATTTTTTTTTTTTTAATTTGATTTATATGCCGCCCTTCTCCGGAGACTCAGGGCGGCTTACAATGCGTTAAGCAATAGCCTTCATTCTTTTGTATGTTTTATACAAAGTCAGCTTATTGCCCCCACAATTAACCATGCTGTTTTTACCAAAAGCTCTCTTGCATGTTTATCTATTTTTTTATTAAATTTATTTGCCACCCATCTTGCCACATAACTCTGGGTTTATCACTTGTCATTCATATAGATAAGCTGAAAAAGTTATCTGTGTAAGAGCAATTCAGGATTAGCTGTATTCAATTTACCTATCTTTTTCTATGGTTATTGTGTTCAGAACCTCACTGGCAGAGTCCTATTTTCAAGGGGTCTGGAGAGACAGATGTGTTGAGTTTATGTGTTGAGTCAGGCATTGCAACACCAGTGCTAAATTGTAACCTTTGCCCAATCACATCAAGATATACATACTGCCATTTTGACACCATCTCAGTTTTTTATAGCTATATCAGAGGTGGGTTTCAGCAGGTTCTGACCAGTTCTGGAGAACCGATAGCAGAAATTTTGAGTAGTTCGGAGAACCGGTAATAAAAATTCTGACTGGCCCCGCCCCCATCTATTCCCTGCCTCCCAAGTCCCATCTGTCCCATCTATTTTCTGCCTCCCAAGTCGCAGCTGAGGAAATGGGGATTTTGCAGTAATCTTCCCCTGCTGTGCCCACCAAGCCACGCCCACAAAGCAATGCCACGCCCACCAAGCCACACCCACAGAACCAGTAGTAAAAAAATTTGAAACCCACCACTGAGCTACATGGGGTCAAACCTACATTCAGAAGTTGGGGACTCTGCCTGAAAATTGTGGCTTGTCGAGACTGGACAATTAATTAAAAAAAATGCTTAAATTAATTTCCAACATTTAATTATTTCTTGTGCAGATTGTGAAAAAGTTTATACTGAGTGCCATAGTTGCTGGTAGTTTGATGTTTCCAGTAAATTATATGGATTACAAGCAGGGAAATTAAAATTTAGATAAATACAAGGGCAGGTAACTAAGGCTGATTGGCATTGGGTCATGATCTGGTCTCTGGGCAGATCATGTGATGAAATAAAAGCACCATGTTTATTGACAATGAATATTGCAGGGTTTTGTGGCATGAGTTCAACAACACAATAGAAATCAATAGCAGAAAAAGAAACACGGTTAATGTTGTATGGATCCTGAGTGACAGAATTCAATAGAACTTGAAAAAATACTTCTAAATATTGGTAAATTATTGGAAATCTTTTTTTCCCATTCCTATCCTTATGAAACTTACTCAAGCTGGGGGTGACAGTAGATACTAATGCTGACAAAAAATAAAAGCCTCTAAGAAAAGAAAATAGGAGTTATTTAGAATGAATTCTTACAATATTGTCCTCTTGTTTATTTATAGGACAGAATGTTCAGATTATAAATCTTGGATATTAATAAAGTGAGAGAAGTGTATGTATGAAGTTTTTAAGAAAGTGTTTATGCAAGTCCTTTGATATCTCTCCAAGAGTTGGCTGTCTCTTTTAGTCATAATTTTACAGACTGTCCAGCATTAAATGCTGCAAGGTATATTTAGAAGATGTTATGAAGTTTTTTTAAATCCAAGTGAATTATTGCAAGTGGAGTTTGGATTTTCTAAAAGTGAGAAACACCGATCTTTTGATTTTATAATTTGGTGCAGATGCATTAGTACCATTCAAAACTCATCATTATCATTATTTATTAAAATACTATAGATACTACAAACAAAGGCAACTTTTTAAAGCACATAGTTAGTTTTATATTAATATGAGATGGGTCTTATTTTCTCTCTCTCTTTTCTTTATTTCCCATTTCATTTGAGTTTCTTGCAAGTATGTGCATGTTCTAACATGCTTGTAGTCTTCTAAATCATATTTAAACACACAATTAAAGGGCACTGTTAAGACGGATGTTACTTGAAAAACTTTTGAATAAAGAGTTATAATACCTTATATGAATTAATATTAACTGATCAATGATTAAGGGTCTTATGACTTATGATCTTCAGGTGAGGCAAATTCAAGAAAAGATTTTTGTTCATGTTTAATGGATACTTCAGATTATTATTATTATTATTATTTATTTATTTATTTATTTATTTATTTATTTATTTATTAAATTTTTATACCGCCCTTCTCCCGAAGGACTCAGGGCAGTGAACAGCCAAAATTAAAATACATACAGTATGAAAATTAAAATAATTTTAAAAATGATTAAATTAATTTGGCTTCCCCAATTTAAAACCCCTTGCCCATAAAATTAACCAGTTAAAACTTTTAAGCCAGCCCGGCTTGCTGAAATAGAAAAGTCTTCAGGGCCCGGCGGAAAGTACGGAGGTCCGGTATCAGTCGTAATCCTGTGGATAGCTCGTTCCAGAGGGCAAGTGCCCCCACAGAGAAGGCTCTCCCCCTGGAGGCCGCCAGTCGACATTGCTTGACCGATGGCACCCTGAGGAGACCCTCTCTGTGGGAGCGTATTGGCCGCTGGGAGGTTATCGGTAGCAGAAGGTGGTCTCGTAGATACATGGGCCCTAAGCCATGGAGCGCTTTAAAGGTGAGAACCAATACCTTGAAGCGCACCCGGAAGACCACCGGGAGCCAGTGCAGCTCGCGCAGGAGAAGTGTTACATGGGAGCGCCATGTTGCCCCCACAATCACCCGCGCAGCCGCATTCTGGACCAGCTGGAGCCTCCGGGTGCTCCTCAAGGGGAGCCCCATGTAGAGAGCATTACAGTAGTCCAGGCGGGAAGTAACGAGGGCATGAGTGACCATGCATAAGGAGTCCCAATCCAGAAAGGAGCGCAACTGGCGTATCAGGCGAACCTGATAAAAAGCCCCCCTGGCCACGGCCGTCATATGCTCTTCTAAAGACAGCCGTGTATCCAGGAGGACGCCCAAGTTACGATCCCTCTCCATGGGGGCCAATGACTGACCCCCAATAGCCAGCGATGGCACCAGCTGTCTATATCGGGACGCCAGCAACCACAGCCACTCGGTCTTAGAAGGGTTGAGTCAGAGCCTGTTCCTCCCTATCCAGACCCGCACTGCCTCCAGGCACCGGGACATCACTTCAAGGGCATCATTGGGGTGGTCTGGGGTGGAGATGTACAGCTAAGTGTCGTCAGCATACAGATGGCACTGCACCCCAAAACCATGGATGATCTCACCCAGAGGTTTCACATAAATGTTGAATAGGAGAGGCGAGAGGACCGACCTTTGCAGCACCCCACAAACAAGGCGCCTTGAGGTCGATCTCTGCGCCCCTGCCAACACAGATTGCAACTGGTCAGAGAGATAGGAGGAGAACCACCGTAACACAGGCCTCCCATCCCAACCCCTCCAGCTGGCACAGCATAATACCATGGTCGATGGTATCAAAAGCCGCTGAGAGGTCTAATAGGACCAGAACAGAGGACCTGTCCCGAGCCCTCCAGAGATCATCCACCAATGTGACCAATGCCATTTCTGTGCTGTACCCAGGTCTGAAGCTGGACTGGAACAGATCTAGATAGACAGTTTCATCCAGGTACTGCGGGAGCTGTCGCACCACCACACTCTCAACAACCTTCACCACAAAGCGAAGGTTGGAGACTGGACGGTAGTTTGCCAAAACAGCCGGGTCCAGAGAGGACTTCTTGAGGAGGGGCCTCACCACCGCCTCTTTCAAGGCAGGGAGTAGGAAACCCTCACTCAAAGTGTTAATAATCCTCTGGAGCCAGCCTCGTGTAACCTCCTGGGTAGCCAGCACCAGCCAGGAGGGACATGTGTTAATGTTAGATAATGTTAGAGTATTAGCTGTCAATATTATTATAGTTTAAAATGATGGAACAGGCTCTTAAAGACATTATATTGGCTGGTCCATTATTGTTCTCTTTCCAAGCATATTATTCCATAAGTTTGGAAATAAGTTTTTTGAAGAATATTATTTTGATAATTTCAGTTGGATTTGACCCAGGGGTGGTATTCACTTACCTTAGCTTCCGATTCGCAAATGTGAGTGTGCATCTCCTCCACGCATGCACAGAGCCTTCTCTACATGCGCAGAAGGTCAAAAACAGGATGTGATGACATCTGGACGGGTGGGCGGAGCCTCTCATCACTGGCGCTACTGGATCGCAAGATCTGGATAGAACCGGCTGAATTTCACCACTGATTTGACCCCATGTTCCCTGTAATTGACTTTGTAGGGTTATTTTCTGACATTTTCTCAAATATTTGGAGGCCTATGACTTTGACAGCTTTCTTTTATCACAAAAGCCACTCCAGTCATCTTTAAATTACAGGTATTTGATTTTGTACTACACTTTAGAACTGCAGCTGGGTGTTATTTTTCTTCAGAAAGAGATACTTTTTATTTTAATGATGCCATGTTCTACACATTCCTATTGCATCATTTATTAAATTAGATATGATTACAGAAATAAATAAATGATATGAATGAGCAAATGGGAAAATATGATTAAGAGTGTGATTAAACACAATTTAGCATCAAGGCTATATCAGGCTTATTCTGTAAAGCTTAAATAGATCAATTTTTGACTGATTAGATTTAATTTGTGAATGCAGTTCATTTGTCAATCATTGCAATGCTTAATTTTATATCTTGAATTCTAGGCATAGCTCTCCAGCATAATCAAGAGATATCTGAACCAGAATATTTGTATTTAATAAGATCTTATTAAAGGGATCTGCCGTATTTGTTTCAGCTATCTTCTAAATCCTCTTTCCCAATTTATTTTCTCTTGGCTTTGACAACATTAGAATTATGGGCATTATAAAACTACTAGGGTTTTAATCTCACTAAGAACCAAAAAAGAACACTATTAAAATCACTCTGGGGAGTCCTCTGTTTCCAAGCACAAATCTCACAATTTTTCTTGCTGCTACAAAGGACACAATATGTAGATAAATCAACATATCTGGCCAGATTTTAACAAGAAGATAACAAAGTGCTAATGAGTAATTTTAGTGATCCTTAATCAAGAGAATTAATCAGTTGATTGGCCTGAACTTTTCAGAAAGTCCAGTTAAAAGCTGAATAACCATTTTTCTACTTTTTCTATTTTCTATTTAAGGATTTTTACAATATGTCCCAGAAAGAGCATAAAGTAATAGACATTTTAAAATGCACAAAGAGCAAGAAGTACAATCATAGTTGCTTTTCATTCTCAATTTATATGAAATCATCCAGAAATCTATACATTGCTTACCGACATATTTTTGTAGGCAATTATATTCTTCTCTTGGTCTTAGCTTGTGAATAACAGCATCAAACCTAAATCTATGCATATTAAGAAAAGGACAGAATCCATCACTTTTTATGGCATTCAGGTCTAGAAATGTATGTATTGTAGGTGCCCTCACAGAGAGCCTTCTCTGTGGGGGCACCTACTATCTGGAACGAGCTCCCCCCAGAGATACGGAGGATCCCGGATCTGCGCACCTTCCGCCGCGCTTTAAAGACCTAACTATTTCACCAGGCGGGCCTGGCCTAATTTTCTCCCTTTTTTATAAAAGATTTTTAATTTTTAAATATCTTTTAGTATTTTATACATTCAATTTTAAATTGGTTTTAAAAGTTTGGGGTTTTAAATTTGTCGGGGCCAAAATTATTTAATTTGATTTTATCCTACTTTTAAATTTTGTATGTATGTGTTTTATTGTTTGGCTGTGCACCGCCCTGAGTCCTTCGGGAGTAGGGCGGTATAGAAATCAAATCAAATCAAATCAAATCAAATCAAATCAAATCAAATCAAATAAATAAATAAATAAATAAATAAATAAATAAATAAATGTATGCATGTACTCAGATAGTATCAGATCAACTAGATCCTAAATTTTGAATCAAATTAAATAGGTCCAAAACCATAGTCTAAGAAAACATATACACAACTCTTCAATAAATTTGTATTTGTGGAGGCTTTAAACAATGAATTATGTTGTCATGGTGGCCTCAATTGCAAATATAATCTAGATATGATATAGATATGAAAAAGTATGGCTTTTATAAGAGACAAACACCTTGAAGACACTCTTGAACTGTGATGAAAAACTAATTAAGAAGGTATATAACTTTTTGTTAAATTTAAAAATGGAGGGTGAACAAATAAAAGATACAGTGGTACAATGGGAAAAAAACTGTGGCTATAACATAGAATTAGAGAAATGGCAAAATTTATGGAAAAAGAAATATAGATTAACAATGGAACTTCTTATAAAGAAAATCCATATAAAATGTTTTATAGATGGCATTTACCACCTGCTAGGTTAGCTAAAATGTTTAAAAATATGCCTAGCAAATGTTGGAAATGTAATCAAAAGATGGGCCCAGGCAAGTCCGCGTGGAGCGGCGCAGCAAGCAATGGGGTCCACAGCCGGCACATAGATTGGGCTTATTATCAGGGAATGTTTTATTTTGGGGGAAACGGGATAGATTATATAAGTATGACTGTGCAACAAAAGTTAAACTTTTCAGAGAATAATATTCTCTTGAACTAAATAGCTAGTTCATGAGTTTGACAAGCAGACATGGTAAATGGACTCTCCATGTCCTTACTTTGACCAAGACTGATATTGCAGCATTGGAAAGATAAATGCATTGCTCCCTTTAATTAATGAACTGAAGACATGATTACACTTGCCACTTATGAGTGGATTGCCTGTAGACATTTCCTTTTATTTATCATTAAAGCAACAGTCTGTATTATGCAATCCTAGTTATATATTTTTCTTCACAAACATGCTCTAAGAATTATAGTGACCAATAAATAGTATGTAGACCAGAAAACATTACTGACAATCTACTTCTTGAGCATTTGTATACTAGTTTAAAAATGGAAGCTTGCCTTAAAAATCTCAGAAAAACAAAATGATTCGTTTTCATAAGATCATTGAAAAATATAAAGTTTTAAATCATTTTCCTTTAAATGAAAAAATACATATGAAGACAACTTTGCATTTTCAGCGTTCTCAAAAAGTTAGCTTGCCAAAAAAAAGGAAATAAGGTTGGATAGATACAATCTGTTTAAAATAAACCCATGTTGGCTCTTCATGTGCCATTCATTTCTTTGGAATGATTCCACATTCATTGTTTTAGGAATTGCCCTGATAACTTCCTACAGAAGAAACCTAGTGTCAAGACTGATTCGCACTTTCACTTACATTGCTTCTTCGTTCGCAGCTTGACAATAGGAGTGGGGGTAGTTGAAATGTAGGGGAGGGAGAATGGTATTCAAGCATCTGTCGGCACTGTGGGACATTGCTGGCATCCCAAGGACACACTGAGCAGATGCCTCAGTATTGCAGACTGTTTCCCATAACAAAATGAATATGTGTGATTGATGGACGTTTTGGTCTGTGGGTGGCCCGTAGGGAAAAGGGGGAATTAACTATGCTTGCTTTTGTGTGGGAAACCCCAGACCTGGTTTCACTTCTTCTGTGCCAATGTGTTTTATTCAGTGAAGATTATGCTCTTGGTAAAAATAATGTCTCAGGAATTTCTTTTTTAGGATTTGCCAACTAGACAGTTGACAAATAGAATGTCATTTACTACAGGGGTGAAATCCAGCAGGTTCTAACAGGTTCTGGAGAACTGGTAGTGGAAATTTTGAGTAGTTTGGAGAACCGGCAAATACCACCTCTTGCTGGCCCCAGAGTTGGGTGGGAATGGAGATTTTGCAACATCCTTCCCCTGGCATGCCCACCAAGCCATGCCCACAGAACAGGTAGGCAAAAATTTTGGATTTCACCCTGATTTACTAGCATTCTAATATATCACTCTAATATGAATCTCCCTCTCATAATCACAGGACAGCCCACATTAGTATGTAAAGATTTTTTATTTGGCAGTGGGGAAAAGGGAAAATCAAGAAAATATATTTTCAGGCTATGTAGAAATGACTTAACCTTGAGTTGGTTTCACCTAATTTGTAATTTGAAATACTTAGATATTTATCTATGGATATAGTTCTAAAATGCCAAGCAGTTGCAACATTTGCTTCCCAACCTGATATCTTTATATGTTATGGACTATAGTTTCAATCATTCTCTGACAACATGCCCATTGCCTAGAAATAATGAGAGTCATGGAGGGCCGTGATTTCAGGGAGGCTGCTGCCAAATTGTGACAAACAGCAAACTGTCAAAAGAATAACTGAGGAGGCAATGAACCATTAAGGACTCTTGTGCAGGCTATTGCGTAGTTGCCATTCATTTCAGTGGCATTTGAACAGAAATATCCAACTTACGTTTAAACAAGAATTTAACCTATGTGTATGCTCAGCATTCTTTAAACAATTTCCTCAAACAAGAAAAATAATCACATTGGCCAAATCGTTATCTCAGTATCTCTTGTCCTGTTCTCATGTCACTAAATATTAGGAGCAGGGAATGAAAGAATATATGTCTATGTACTGGCTGATGAGGCACGCTAAACTAACTAAAAGTAGGTTTTGAATTGTCTGTTAATGATGATTGATGTGTTGTGTATGGTTATCATGAACATTATTGACTACTTATGTTAGAACAAATATCATATGTATCATTGCTGCGTTTCAGAGTTTTATCCCGGAAGTGGTTTTTCCAGAGCAGACAAAGAGAATGAAAGATTTGAAGCTATTTCTCTCTAGATTTCCATGTTAAGCAATTGGAAAATATCTATCTCATGTGCTGGAGGGGAGAAATAAGATTTTTTAGCCCTTCAGCACCAGTTTCCAGATCAAGAAGATACAATATGTTCTTGAGTATATAATGCCAATGCAATACAATATTGCTTAGCACAGGTCTTATGCTGTGTTTCTCTCATATTAAATTTTATTTTAAAATCAAAATATATTGTTATGCTTCTTCCTCTATCAACATGTCACACTTTATTATATGTGACATAGGTATAGGAAGCATTTACAGGTGTGGTGAATCTGAAAAATAAATATTGTATTTATTTTGCACACTTCAGCTCCATAAAAGCTCCATATCCCAGGATATAAATGAAAATAAATAAATAAATATAAATAAATAAATAAAAAGTGTTTTTGTTTCAATTTATTTCATTTGTTTTATTGAATTATTCCTATTCTTCATTATGACAAAGAAATAATTGAAATTATTTCAATTTCATAATGCAGCCAAGCCTTACATTTTAAGTCATTATAATATAATTTTTAAATGTTAATATCGACCATTAACTAATTCAAACTGAAAACCCTGCCTAGATAAGAAAGCCATAAAACTATATGCCTACTTTCATCAGCCACAACTTGAATATGTGTAGAATATCTTTTAAAAAAACCATATCTGAGCTTTTTCTGTCCATTTTTTACTTTTCGGTTGACTCATGCCAGCCCAGCAGCAGGTCTTCTGTCGAGTCATGAGCCAGAGTCTCAGGAAATGGCCCAAGTTCCATTTGGAACCTATCAGGATCCATCAGGCGCCTGGGGTGGAACCACCTAGTCAGTTCCGCCTCCCTGCGGTTGGGTGTAGCGGTCAGAAAGTCAAGCCTAAGGAGAGAGTGGTCTGACCATGACAAGGGTTCGATGGCTATGTCCCCTGTATCTAGACCATTCAACCACTGACCAGAGAGAAAAACCAAGTCCAGAGTGTGTCCTCCTGTGTGAGTAGGGCCATGAATTAACTGGGTCAGGTCCATGGCTGTCATGGAAGCCATGAACTCCCGAGCCACCTCAGACGTTTCATCGATGGATGGTAGGTTGAAATCCCCCATGACCAAAAGCCTGGGGGTATCAACCGCCACCCCGGCTATAACGTTGAGGAGCTCGGGCAGGGCCGCTGCCACGCAGCAGGGAGCCAGGTACGCAATCAGCAAGCCCACCTGCATCCCATGGCCCCACTTCACAAGGAGAAACTCACATCCGGCTATCTGAGCTACAGTGGCCTCCCTAGGATCAAGACCTTCCTTTACAATAACCGCCACCTCCCCACCCCTACCCTGGGCCCTCAGCTGATGGAATGTGCTGAAACCTGGTGGGCACATCTCTATGAGGGGGACCCCCCCTCCTGGCCCAACCAGGTCTCTGTAATACCCGCCAGGTCCGCTCCCCCCTCCTGAATCAGCTCGCAGATGAGGGGGGCTTTGTTGATCACAGACCTGGCGTTGCACAGCATCAGCCTAAGACCCGGGCTCTGAGGCTCTGAACAACCCAGGGAACGAGAAGAGCATTGGGGGCCGGAGCATGCCACCGCTTGGAGACAGCGGATGCATGCCCCCACAACACGATATGGCCCCCTGCTCCCACCATATCTGCCCCTCCCACCCACAGTCCTGATGGAATTGCCCTCCCCCCTACCAACGCTAACCCCCTCCATTCCCCGCTCCGCACCTCCCAGAACGCGACCCTGTGCCGGGCCTGGCCTCCCCCCTAACAAATCACCCTCCCTCTCCTTCACCAAACAACCCTCCCCCCTCCCAAAACCCCTTAAAAGATGTCTCCCACAGAGAGATGGGAATTGACTTGATCAACTCCTTAAGGGTGTATTCTGTGTCTTTCATTGTGTTTTCACGTCAGCCATCCTTCTTCATAGACATGAATTTTGGAGGTCATCAGCCATCCTTCTGCACCTCCTTGTTGGACACATTTTTATTTTATTTTTTTGCATCACATTCCTTGTTTAGAACTTGATCACCGTAAAAGTTCTCTAGATGCAGCTTCTACCTCCAGCAATCACTGACTGAGGATTATTTTCCAGAGACCCAGCATTTGAAACACTTGCCTTAGAAAGGGATAGGAATGGTCTCAAGCAGGGGTGGGTTCTAAATTTTTTTTACTACTGGTTCTGTGGGCGTGGCTTATTTTGTGGGTGTGGCTTGGAGGTCATGTGACTAGGTGGGCATGGCTAGCTGGTCAGAGTCATTTCTGGAAGGTCCTCACACTTACAACCAGTCCTCGCCCTTACGACCCGACTCATTTTTTGCTTTTAACACTGATCAGCTGTAGGACGGCCCTTTGAAGCCCCGCGGCAAGAGTTTAAAGGTTTTTTCCCTCTAGTCATCAGCTGCGACTCAGGAGGCAGCAATAGATTGGGGGTGGGACCAAATAAAAGATAAGAATAACGTGGGGGGGCGGGGGGATGGGGGGGAGAACCGGTTCGGTGACGTCTTATCGTCACCACTACCGGCTCGGCCGAACCGGACCGAACCAGGAGGAACCCACCACTGGTCTCAAGAAGAAGAATCTTACTTCCTAAACGTAATTCCCCTCCATGAAGAAGACATGCTTCGGATTTAGCTATCAAATCTTGATAGTTGCTAGAATATACCAATCTCCTCTTCTGTAAAGACAAAATAGCTGCATACAAAAGAATTCACTGAACTGCATATAAATGTAGTTTATAACATGAACCAGCTGCTCAAATTTTGTCCTTTAATTGTTCAAGTCAGGCTTCTGGATGTTTTTGAAAACACCATGTACGTAGGTTAATATAGTACTGGCAACTGCTTATTATGGAAGTGGGTTAGGGTTAGGATCAGAGTGCCCTCTTCAGTCCTGTTGGAGGCAGTGACGGGATCGCTGCATCATATACTTCAAGAAGCATCACTCTCTGCCTATCTGCATTTTGATGGTTTATCATAAAATCCATATGGAAACGTAACAAAGCTTTACTTAAATCTCTCCTTGAACAGAGTCTAATTCCTGCCTGCTATACTATCTCTTGCCAAATGCCTGATTACAAACAGTAAATGCAGCATATAAGGCAGATTTTTTGCTTTTGCTGTATAAAAGATAATGGTAAAGGTTCCCTTAGCACGTATGTACTAGTCGTTCCCGACTCTAGGGGGCGGTGCTCATCTCCATTTCAAATCCGAAGAGCCAGTGCTGTCCGAAGACGTCTCCGTGGTCATGTGGCCGGCATGACTAAATGCCAAAGGTGCATGGAACGCTGTTACCTTCCCACCAAAGATGGTCCCTATTTTTTCTACTTGCAACTTTTACGTGCTTTCGAACTGCTGGGTTGGCAGAAGCTGGGACAAGTAATGGGAGCTCACCCTGTTACGCGGCATTAGGGATTCGAACTGCTGAACCTTTCGATCGACAAGCTCAGCATCTTAGCCACTGAGCCACCATGTTCCACCTAAAATATAAATATTTGTTGTATATTTTAAATATATATATTTGCTGTATATTTTAAATATAAGTATTTGCTGTATATTTTAAATATAAATATTTGCTGAATATTTTCCCACAATAGCTGTGCAGGAATCCTGCTGTATCATATTTTTGCCAGCATTTGAACCCACCTGATACTTCATTAGAAAGAAATATCAGGAAGGGTCTCCCATCACTGCTGGAAATCCCATTTGACACTCTTACCAGATTTCTCCCTTCCACATGACTTAAGCAGCTGGATCCTTCATTTATTAGAACATTCCTATAAATGTACAGATGACAATCTGTGGTTTTTTGCCTAAAACTTGCAGCAATCCTTACAAATACTTTTGAGTTTTCCACCATTCCTTGTTGGTACCAAATTATTTTCCACATATCTTTTGTGCACAACCATGTGCATCCCAGTGGGAGAGAAGGAAGGATTTATAATGCAGCTTATTTTAGATTCTACTCCCTATCATATACTGTGTACATTTGGGTCAGTCATGATCAATTCCTCCAGCTCTTTCATTAGGTGATGCCATGTTTGTGACTTAATATGAGGAGACACTTCAAAAGCCACCCTGAGTCTCCGGAGAAGAGCGGCATATAAATCGAACCAATAAATAAATAAATAAATAAATAAGCAGGAGACTATAATAACTAATCATAATTAATATTATTAAGACATAGCTCTCCAAGAAATGTATCAAAATATAAAAATGAATAATAAAACACATAAGCATTTCTCATAAAAACAGATACCAATAGTTGAGATCTAGTTCATCCATATATATACAGTCCCAGGGTTATCTGATTTCATTTTGATTCACTTTTTACAGCTGTAACACATTTGATCACATGACCATGACCTCTGTCTTGACTTTTCTGATCCCCAGCAGGTGGCCCCAATAACACAATTTGTTTTTCCTTCCATACTGTAAGCTGTGAAAGCCTGCCCTTGGATTGTTGGGACGGAGAAATATCAATTTTATTGTCTTCTGTTGTAGCTAAAAATCTGGGGAAGTAAAATTGCCTCTTAAAGATCCATGTTTGGTGAATATGTAAGGAAGTTGGGAAATGTTGGGATAAGATATGTATTTTAATTCAGAGAATGTTTAAAATGAGTGTACAATTGAAACCAGAGGTTTTCCTTTTACGTTTGATGGATAAACAGCTTGAAACAAAAGTGTCTTTTTTCTTTCTAAGACAACCTCAGCAAGCCTTTTGAATGACAGAGATGAAAATCCATTGCAAATTCCTACCATGGAATAATGGACAGTGAAGCTACTGGATTTGGCTGAGATGACAAAACTAACTACTCTGATTTTTAAAAAAAGACTATCTAATTTTATTTCTAATTGGAAACCACCAATGGACTTTTTGCTAAAAATGGAAAGAAATGAACATTTAATTTTGGGATTTGATGATTAGAACTGTTTGTGATTGTAGAAATAATGTGTTTCATGTGGATTTTAGAGTTAGTTAATTCATTTTATATCTGTAGCTGTACCAAAGAAAGTTGGAAGTTATTCCTTTTTGTCCTAGTCCCATTTTTTCCTTTCTCTTTGCACTCCTGATTTTGCTCTTTCTTTAACCTCTCTTTTCCTAACCTTTCTTTTTTTGCATATCTTTTGCTGAAATTTAATTTAAAAAATTAAAAAATAAACTTAAAAAGGATTCTCTTCTGTCTTCTCCAGGTCTGATTTCTGAGGAAGCTGTTAAACAGGGGAGTGAAGACTTAAACTACCTACCCTATTTTGCAAAACTTGAGCAAGAACTCCAGTTCAAATAAGAAATATAAAGAGAGCATTTTTACATGAATGAAGGCAAATATATGTTCCCATATATTCCCAATATAATGCTGTAGGATCTATAGTAATCTGACTTCAAATGTTTTGGAGAGAAAGAAGTTCCCTGAGGATGGGCAGCAGCAAGTGTCTGAAAGTTTGAAGAATAAACCTCTGGTCCTTGTGACTGACTCAGATTGGATCCTGCAGATAATTTTTATCGTCCTAGATTTCTTCAGTTGTTTCCATTCAGGATGTGACCTAGGTCACATTTTGATATCAAAATAGAATGTGCTTATCCAGAAAATGGATCACATAGAGAGAAAAAAATATGGTATTATGAAAAAGTTAAAAGAGCAAGAAGCTAAGTATGAAACAAGTAAGACATTGATTGAGACCCAAGTCCGAACAAGATATAAGGAATGGATAGGCTACCAAAAAGCCCTGGATTGAATTCAAGTCAATCATGGGGAAGAAGAGTGTCCTTTCTTTTCCTTATCTGGGACATAAACAACCTTTGGTAGATGCCACCACTTTCAGCACCTCTTTCAAACAGATTAAACTGTCGTAATTGAAGTAGCCTACTGGATACCTTTCAGGAACAAACTTTCACACTCAGTGAATCCTGTTGTAGTTGAATTTCTTCACATGTCCAATCATGGCAAAATACTATAGCCAGGAATGTAAAAGCTTTGCAACAGGAGGGGGTGGTAAACCAGGCTATATCCAGATTTTCCCTCTAGGTTGGTACAGAAACATAACACCACCATGTAGGTTGGCCTACCAGGAGTTGAAAAGCTCAATAAATCACGTGCCGGCAGGTGTCGCACATTGGTGGTTGTGATGCATATTTTGAGTGACAGGGAGCCTCAGCAGAGGGGTGAAAGAGCCACATGCAGCTCTAGAGCCACAGGTTGCTGACCCCTGGACTAGATAATTATTGCAGAATTCTTCAATTTAATTTGAGAATTAATATTAGATTAATGATAAAATAAGATTTCAAGGGAAAACGGTGTTCACTTGTTTTTTACTAGAATCTACAGTATCTATCAACTAATACAGTAGTTCTGGAGATAATTTTGTTCAGGAGTAAATGATATATTTTGATGTATATTCACACTCTTCATTAAGCTTTGCACTAAGTTGAATTACAGATAACAAAGTCTGGATCTATAATTTTAAAAAATTTGGTCTGCATAAAAATATAGATCAATTGTTGCAATCAGTGTCAATGGAATTTGTAACATGATTAATAGGAAACAATAAAAAGCTTTCAGAATTTAGGCTTGTAAATATTATATGCGCATTCCTTTAGTATCTTGTTTGTTTGTTTTATGTTTGTTTTATTAGATTTATATACCGCCCTACTCCCGAAGGACTCAGGGCGGTGAACAGGCACAAAATAAAATACATAGATACAAAAGTTAAGAAGTAGTATCTTAAGTATCTTAATACTGTATTATCTTTTTAACTGAAAAAGCATTTAGCATCAATTAAATTGTTGACTTTTTAGAATAATTGAGTCATAAAATAGTGTTCATCACAAGGATTATAGCAAATGGATGTTTAATTTCAAGGGGAATTGACCTTCTTGACTCGGCAACAGCTAATATATCACATCACAATGGTGCCAGTACAGAAATTCCTAAAGTCCAAAACTGTGGAAAATATGTTGCAATTCTCTATAATGAAAGAGCAATGATCATTTATGGTATAAACCAGACTCACAGTACATCATGAAAGTACTTTATGAGACTTTAGACAAATATTTACACTTAAATGAAAGTGGTAAATTTGCTAAAAGCCATTAAAATGCAGTTTGTTGATGTTCTTGCTTTAAATTAACATAATGACACATAAAAAGGCAAGAAAGAAAACCTTTCTAGAAATGTAACACAAAGACAATCAGGATAAACATGAAACTAATTCTGAGTTTTACTTTATATTTGTGCTAATTCAGTATGAAAAAGAAGAATAAGCCATATATCATAATAACTGATACACAAATCTTGGGAAATTCTTCTATATTTTTGGAGGGGACACAATATTTTAGCTGCTTTGTTGGTTTATGTTCTTTTAGCAGGCATTGTGAGAAACAAAAGAAGGTTTACCTTCTCAATGATTGCACAACAAAACTGGACAAAATTTTCCATGTCATAATTTATAACATTATTCAGACATAACTTGATATATCACATTTCATTTTTATATTTTGCAAAACTATAACTAATATAACTATACTACACCCACCCATAAGATAGATTGAAGTTTAATCAAAACTCCTGACCAGAAGCAGACTCAGATTGGATTAGAGGTATTATATTTTCATCAAATTATACTTTCATCAAATTATATTTTCATCAACTAACTCTATTGTGACAGTGACAGCAGCTTATTGGAAAGCTCCAGGGAAGATGTCTCTGCTCCAATACTTGACAAAAACGACATCAATACTGCCAGTTATCATAACATATCACTGTGCTTCTAATTTAGAAAATTTCCCATAAGTAAAAGTTTCTAAGAGTAATGGGCAACTAGCAAGTGGTAGGTTGGAATTTAAAAATAGAAGCATTCTTTGTGGTAGGAGGAGATCTGCTTACAAAATCTGAGGGGGAAAAAAACCTTAGCCAAAGAAGAAATGTGAATTACGTATTTTTCCTTCTGCTGTTTTTATTTTATTTTATGAATAAATTAGTACAATGAACAAAATCAACGATGGTCATTATATTCTCTTTTCATTTCCAGACTTTTCAATCCCCACAAAACACTTTAAATTTTAGTGTAATGGAATATAACTGAAATTCGCACTCTGCTCGGGTTTGTTGCCTTAATGCATTTCTTAATTTTCTTTCTTCTTTCCTTTTGGGTGAAAAAGTCACAAAAGTATATGAACTGCTTGCATCAGGAAGTTACAGCACAGTTACACAATTGGTGCAGGTGAGAATACAGTAGTGCTTTTATAGTGCTGGGTATCGCTCTGTAAAATATAAAATGCATGGTATTTTGGAAGTCCTTCATTCAAGTCTAGCTAGGTGGTAGCTACAAGCATTGGCTTCAGGGGTGGGTTCTACTTACCTTTACTACCGGTTCGCAACGGGGCCGTGCGCGCGCGCTTGCTTTGCTTGCGTGCACTCTTCTGCGCATGCACAGCATTCTGATGACATTGGGGTCGGAGCCTCCCGCCAGTTCTACTACTGGTTCTATAGAACCGGTGCGAACTGGGGGCGACCCACCACTGATTGTCTTCCTTCACATGGATTAGCAGGTAAATAGAACCTCACCAAATATTGCTTCTTTCTTTCTTTCTTTTTTTAATTTTTAATTTATTTATTTACAACAAAATATTTATTCACACACAGATCGCGACGGGAGCTTTACACAATATATTTACTTCAGTCAAGATATACAAATAAAAAATAAAATCTACACTAACCTTATCCTTTTTTTATTCTATTATTCAACCAGATATACCATTGGTCCCAACATTGAAAATATACGGAATCCTTTTGATCTCTCAGAATTTTTGTTAACCTGTCAGCTTCCGCATATTCGATAATTTTTCCCAAAATCAAATCTTCAGCCGGTAGGTCTTTCCCCTTCCAATGTTGAGCAAAACATATTCTTGCTACGGTTGTGATATATGTAATCAGACACTATATATTCGTGCCTATCTTATCTGGCCTAATATTTAATAGATAATATTCTGGTTTCAATTGTAATTTATATCCTGTGATTTCTAGTATCCACCTCTGTATAAATCTCCAAAATTCGATTACCTTAGGGCAGGTCCACCATACGTGATAGTAAGTACCTATCTCCTCACACTTCCAACAGTTTGGGGAGAGTCCTGGGAACATTTTGGCTAATTGAGCAGGAGGGAGATGCCATCTATACACCATCTTATACAAGTTTTCTTTGTAAGTGGTTGCCATCAGAAGTTTCAATTGTTTCGTCCATATTTCTTCCCATTTTATCAGTTCAATTGAGTAAAAAATATTTCTCCCCCAGGCAATCATTGAATCTTTAACAATCTCATCCCCTATCCAATAGGTTATTAAGAATTTATAGATCTTAGATAATATTCTTTCCTCCTTTCCTAATATAATACTATCTATTTCTTGCTGGATCATATCTATACCACTTTGTTCCTTGTCTTTCTTATATTTAGAGCTGATCTGGGCATAAGACCACCAATCCAATTTTATTCCTTAAACTCTAACTCAGTTCTTGTTTTTAAGCAGCCTTGGGCGTCCAACAATTCCCGGTAAGATAGGTGTTTTTCTTTATTGTAAAGCGAACTATATGTTGTAGCTTCTAATAGGACCAACCAAGAAGGAGGTCGAGGAGTAGAGTTTACCCTTAATTTTCCTCCATTTATCAATTAGGATATTCCTTACATAATGTCCTGTGAAACTCATATGTTTTTTAACCTTATCTTGCCAAAGAAAATAGTGCCAACCCTGGTGTAGCCCCGAACCTTCCAGAATCAACAACCGTCTTCTTCTCAGCAGGAACCATTCCCTTACCCAAACTAAACTCTGATGATGTCGGGGTCGGAGCCTCCCGCCAGTTTTACTACCGGTTCTATAGAACCGGTGTGAACCGGGGGCAACCCACCACTGATTGTATTCCTTCACATGGATTGGCAGGTAAGTAGAACCTCACCAAATATTGCTTCTTTCATTATGACTGAGAAGTTATGTTTCATAGAACAATAATCCATGCACTGAGATAAGCAGTGGACTGAACAATCCTTCCATTACACAAAGGCTCCTATAATCAGAAGACCACTGCAATAGAATTCTTTATTTTTAAGATAATAGGGGACTAGCGTTAAGAGTTTCCCTGGAATTTCTATAAATTTGCTAATTTTCAGCTGTCAGAATTATGCTCACTAGTAATATCTCTATTGTCAGCACTTCAAGCTGCATTTACTCTAATGCTGACATAAGAAGGAGAAGCGGAGGCGTCTGGAAAAGGACGTTTGACTTTTCACCTACTTATTTTCCCTGGAGATAATATCCCCTAGGAGATGGGATGGGGGGGGGGGAAATTCCTTTGAGCTGGAGCAGTAGATTAGGGGTAGAGTGACTTGGAAGATGGCCAATGAGTGCAGGGGAGTGGGGAATGGAAAGGGAGGGTTTTGGGTCTGGAAGTCAGTGTTGGCTGCAATGGAGTCGGAGTTAGAATGTCATGCTTAATAAATGGGAGTTTTTCTTCAAAGACTTTGTTTGAAATGCAATTTATTTGAGACGACCTCGAAACCTGACATCTATATCAGCGGTATAGAGCATGGAAAGCAGGGGTGAAATGCTCCCGGTTCGGACCAGATTGGCTGAAGAGGTTGCAGAAAAAATGCTTTTAAAAGTTAAAAAAAAAAAGTTGGCCATGCCCACCCAGTCACATTAACCCCCCCAAGCCACGCCCACACAACCGGTAGTAACAAATTTTAGATTTCACCCCTGATGGAAAGTACTATGAACATGTCTTGGATTGGAATATTGAAGTGGTGCACCAGTATTTTAATATAATGCAACCTAGAGTGTTTTTCGTATGTACAGATTGTGAATAGACTGCAAGAAAGAGGCCACTGCACATTCTCTGACAGAACATTTTGAAGCCCGGTAGATATAAATAGGATCATGTCTAGACTAGACCTCACCATCTGGCTGCCCTTTAGTGTGCAAAAACTGAAAGTGTTAGCTAGCATGGCGTTTGGCCCCCCAAGAGAAAAAATACTCTTGAAATCTTATAGTATCTACGATTATTACATTACATATAACATTTTTATTTTGTTCTCTATGTGGCAGAAGCAAACAATTTCAGAAGAGAGGGATGAGGACTTCAAATAAGGAAGAATGTGTCTCACATAAACAGATCATAGTAAGCAACATTTGATCCAGCTAATAGGGGGGTGGGGGTGGGAGACAGTGATGAAAAATAACACATGAGAAGTTTAAATCCCACTTGTGGAAGGTGTTGAAAAGATTTCACAGCACACTTTTTATCTTTTGAGTGACCTGCCACTGTTGACAATAAACTTTAGGGATTACAGTTATATTTACTTTTATTTTTAACTGAAATATTGCTGGTATAAGGCAGAGCGATTTAGAAATGATTAAAAAATTATGTCTAGGTAGTTCACAATTTACGCCAAAATTTATGTTGCTAAGCAAGACAGTTGTTAAGTCACTTTTGCCCCATTTTATGACCTTTTTTGTCACAGTTGTTAAGTGAATCATGCCACGATGAGTTGCTACCGGTTCGCCCAGGTTCAGGCAAACCGGTAGTAGCAGCAGTGGGAGGCCCACCCGCCCGGACGTCATCACGGACGCTCTGCGCATGCGAACGAACTGGTAGCATAGGTAAGTGAAACCCATCCCTGATCATTAAGCAAATCTTAACTTTGCTTGTTGGAAACCAGCTGTGAAGGTTACAAATGATGATCACATGACCCTATGACAGTGCAGCTGTCATAAGTATATGCTAGTTGCCAAGCACCCAAATTTTGAGCACGTGACATGGGGATGTTGCAATGGTTGTAAATGTGAAAACTGGTCATAAGTCACTTTTTTCAGTGCCATTGCAACTTCAAATGGTCACTGAATGAATGGTTGTAAGTCAAGAACTATGTGTAGTCTCTAATAAAATATGCTAAACTATAACAGATCTGACTCAATAGTGTCTGATGTCATTAGTAAAAACATAATACTACTAGTGAAGTAATAACATTTAATATATGAGTGTTGTTGTATGTATGAATGTATGTACCTAATACATACCTGTTCCAAATTTGAAGTGTACTTGGTGTTGTCATGAAAATACTGAAGCAGCAATTAAAGTGTTACCCATTGTCACACAAATTTAAAAATAATATGCTAGAAAATCTGGAGATTTATCTAATTAGTATTGACTAATTTATTTGGTAACATAATTCTATGCTACTCAGCTATGCAATATCCTCTCAGATATGATATTAACTGAATAATAAATCAATTATGGTGTATTTCCTATGCTTCACTAAGCAATTCAATTGCAATTATAATTTCATTGTTCAAAATAATGTGGTATGACAAATTACGATTAGCTTGTAATAGCAATGACTCATCTCACCCCATGCCAAATGATTCCGAATATTTTCGGAAGTCAATTCACATTAATGATATTGTCTTTCTTCACACTGAGAAGAGATTAAGGAAAAGAAATCTACAGAGAAATGGGTGGGAGATTTTATGCCATCAAAGAATGAGTCAGTCCCAGATAAGGTTTTTTTCAGTCATACGTATATATTAATAAGCACATATTCCTTTTATTCTTTTTCACAGTCCTTTCTGACAATGTTGCCTCCTTGTCCTGGTAAATAGAAATTAAAAGACTGACATCATCAGATGCTTCCTTAGTCTATCTGTAGTTGCTTGAGGATGTTTCTCAACGAACACTTGTCACATTAATGAGTGAAGGAAATATATCAATTTCCTGCTCCTTATGAACCTGGGAGAAAAAGCAAGCAGGGTCAAGGTCATCAGGATTTCTGTGGAGATGTTGTTTCCTAAAGGCAGGCAATGCAACAGACTGACTTAATAAGACAGCCGATCAATAGAAACTAAAGGGAGTGATGGTATTTTCAAGTGAAAATGTTGCAATGCTGAATAACATTGAGCTGTCATTTGTCCTAGAAGAACAGAAGTAAAAAGAAAAAAGAAAAGAAAGGAGAATGAGATTCTGCAACTAGAAAATCCATAGGATTTTCCTATACGTTTTTTTGTTCATATAGAACATAAAATATATAGGATGTAGGATAATAATATAGAACGCAGCGAACTTCAAAAGAACATTTGAACTTCATTTGGACAGCTACTATGCAATTTCCTGACAAAATGTACTGTAAACGTTTTATTGAGTCTGTCATCTGCACCTCTATAACTGTCTGGTTTGGTTCTGCAGCCCAACAAAACAGACACAGACTTTAGAGGATAATTAGAACTGCAGAAACAATTGCTACCAACCTGCCTTCCATTGAGGACTTGTATACTGCACCAGTCAAAGAGGGACTGTGAAAATATTTACAGACCCTTCACATCCTGGACATAAACTGTTTCAATTCCTACCCTCAAAACGATGCTATAGAGCACTGCACACCAGAACAAGTAGACACAAGAACAGTTTTTTTCTGAATGCCATCACTCTGCTAAACAAATAATTCTCTCAAACTATTTACTAAGCCTGCACTACTATTAATCTTCTCATTGTTCCTATCAACCATCTCCTTCCACTTATGACTGTATGGCTGTAACTTTGTTGCTTGTATCCTTACAATTTATATTGACTGTTTCCTAATATGATTTGATTGCTTATTTGTACCCTATGACTATCATTAAGTGTACCTTATGATTCTTGATGAACGTATCTTATCTTTTTAGGTACACTGAGATCATATGCACCAAGACAAATTCATTGTGTGTCCAATCACACTTGACCAATAAAATTCTATTCTATTCTATTCTATTCTATTCTATTCTATTCTATTCTATTCTATTCTATTCTATTCTACTCTACTCTACTCTACTCTACTCTACTCTATCTGCTTTTTCCTTAAAGCCAACAGATGCTCTAAGAACAACTCAAAATTGGTGCCCCTCAAATCTTCCTTTGCTTCACTGATAAGATTAAGACTCAATAGTGTTAAAGGTGAAACTAGGGCAATGAAAATATGCTAATTTTCAAGAGCTTTAAACACATTTTATAATAAACTTGGTATAAGCGGGGAAATGTACCCTTTCTCTTGGTACCCTAAAGCACATGCTTATTTTGGTTAAGGGTTAATCCAGGACTGGTTTTTTCGATAGCAGGAAAGGACTAAAATTTAAAAATGCCTGAAGTTAATAAAATATTTTCTTCTCAAATGTACTAGTGTGTGCTTAGGAAAGATGCATAAACAGTGATCTTAAACCAGAATATCTTAGGAACCACCTTCTTTCATGTCTTCTTACCTGTTTTATAAGCATTTATAATTTTAATGTTTATCACAACCCTCCTAATTCTGGCTGAAAGCAAAATGGCAACATGGATAGCTGTTGCAGATCTTGGAAAAGGCATGATTCAAGGAAGCAAGCATTCATTGGTATTTTTGTATGTTACAATAATACACCCTGATTTTAACTTGGAATTATAATAATCTAAACAAATTTTCCTAAAGAAAAGTCAAGATATAAGTTCAACAAAAAAACAGACCTCAGGAAGAGGTGACTTGGTGCATCAGTCTTGGTGAGTGCTGACCTGGCAGGGATTACGGAGACCTGGTTAGGCCAGGAGGGAGAAGTTCCCCTTGTGGAAATGTGCCCACCAGGTTTCCGTGCATTCCATCAGCCAAGGACTCAGGGAAGGGGTGGGCGAGTGGCAGCAATCATTAGAGAAAGTCTTTGCCCGAGGGAGGCCACTGTTCCTCAGATAGCCGGATGTGAGTCCCTCCTTGTGAAATGGGGTCGGCGGATTCAGATGGGCCTACTGATTGCGTACCTGGCTCCCTGCCATGTAACAGCGGTCCTGCCTGAGCTGCTTGACATTATAGCCGGGGTGGCGGTGGAAACTCCCAGACTTATTGTTATGGGGGATTTTAACCTGCCATCCGCTGGTGAGATGTCGGAGACAGCTCGGGAGTTCATGGCTTCCATGACAGACATGGACCTGACCCAGGTAGTTAAAGGCCCCACCCACTTGGGGAATCACACTCTGGACTTGATTTTTGTCTCTGATCAGTGGCTGAATGATCTAAGAATAGGGGATATAGACATCAAGCCCTTGTCATGGTCTGATCATTATCTCCTTCACATGGACTTTCAAGTCACTTCCACCCACTGCACCAACCAAATGGTTCCGTCCCAGGCGCCTGATGGACCCCAAAAGATTCCTGATGGAGCTTGGGCCATTTCCTGAGACTCTGGCTCACGACTCGACTGAGAACCTGGTGGTCGCCTGGGACAGGGCGGCTACTGGGGCCTTGGACCGCGTCGTGCCTTTGCGGCCTCTGACCCAATGCCGATCTTGTCTAGCTCCTTGGTTTTCCGAAGAGCTGAGAGAGATGAAGTGTCGGAAAAGACGCCTGGAGAGCGATTGGAGGACAAGCCGAACTGAATCTGACCGAACACAGGTGAGATCTTATATTAAGACCTCCCTAGTGGCGATAAGAGTGGCGAAGTCTAGCTACTTCTCTGCTCTCATTGCATCTGCAGAGAACTGCCCAGCTGCGCTGTTTAGGGTGACCCGCTCCCTACTTCAGGTGGGGGTACGGGAAGATCCCTTACAGGGTCGAGCTGAGGATTTTGTACAATTCCTGCATGATAAAGTCGCTCAGATTCAGGAAGGCCTGGACTCCGATTGGGTAGATCCAGGGGAGGAGACGGGGGCAGGTCTTGAGAGCGTTATCTGGGAAGAATTTGACTCTGTGGCTCCTGAGGACATGGACAGGATTCTGGGCAAGCTTAACGCTGCCACATGCTTATTGGACCCGTGTCCCTCCTGGTTGGTACTGGCCTCCCGGGAGGTTACACGAGGCTGGCCCCAGGGGATTATAAATGCTTCTCTGAGTGAGGGTGTCTTTCCCGCCACCTTGAAAGAGGCGGTTGTGAAGCCCCTCCTCAAGAAGCCTTCCCTGGACCCGGCTATATTATCAAATTATCGTCCAGTCTCCAATCTTCGCTTTGTTGCGAAGGTTGTTGAGAGTGTGGTGGCGTGACAACTACCCCGATACCTGGATGAAGTTGTCTATCTGGATCCGTTCCAGTCGGGCTTCAGGTCATGATACAGCATGGAAATGGCATTGGTCGCGTTGGTGGATGATCTCTGGAGGGCTCGGGACAGAGGTTGCTCCTCTATCCTGGTCCTATTAGATCTCTCAGCGGCTTTTGATACCATCGACCATGGTATTTTACTGCATCTGCTGAAGGGGTTAGGAATAGGGGGCACCGTGCTTCGGTGGTTCTCCTCCTTCCTCTCTGACCGTTCGCAGTTTGTGTTGGCAGGGGGGCAGAGGTCGACCTCAAGGCACCTTATTTGTGGGGTGCTGCAAGGGTCAGTCCTCTCACCCCTTCTGTTCAACATTTATGTAAAACCGCTAGGCGAGATCATCTGTGGTTTCGGGGTGAGTGTTCACCAGTATGCTGATGACACACAGCTATACATCTCCACCCCAGACCACCCCAATGATGCCCTTGCTGTGATGTCCCGTTGCCTGGAGGCCGTGCAGATCTGGATGGGGAGAAACAAGCTCAGACTCAACCCCTCCAAGACCGAGTGGTTGTGGCTTCCGGCGTCCCGGTATAGTCAGCTGGTACCATCACTGACAATTGGGGATGAGATCTTGCTCCCCACAGAGGGCCCGCAACTTGGGTATCCTCCTGGATTCACGGCTATCTTTAGAAGATTATTTGACGGCTGTGGCCAGGGGTGCCTTTTATTAGGTTCACCTGATCCGCCAGTTGCATCCCTTTCTGGATCGGGACGCCTTGCGCACGGTCACTCATGCCCTAGTCACCTCCCTATGGACTACTGTAATGCTCTCTACATGGGGCTCCCCTTGAAAAGCACCCAGAGGCTCCAACTGGTCCAGAATGTAGCCGCGCGGGTGATTATGGGTGCAGCTCGTTGCGCCCATGTAACACCTCTCCTATGCGAGCTGCACTGGCTCCCGGTGGTCTTCCGGGTGCGATTCAAGGTGTTAGTTATCACCTTTAAAGCGCTCCATGGCTTAGGACCTGGGTATCTACGAGACCGTCTTTTGTCACCAATAGCCTCCCACCGACCAGTTCGTTCTCACAGGGAGGGACTACTCAGGGTACCGTCAGTCAAATTATGCCGACTGGTGACTCCCAGGGGGAGGGCCTTCTCTGTGAGAGCTCCAACCCTTTGGAATGAACTGCCCCCTGAGATACGAAATATCCCTGATCTCCGTGCTTTCCGCCGTGCCCTCAAAACCCTGATGTTCTAACAGGCGGGGCTAAACATATGAAGATGTGAATGTTTTAAAAATGTTATCTAATTTTAGGTTCTATTTAATTGGGCCAAACTATGTTATAATAATAATTTTAATTAGCAATTTTATGATGTTTGTGTATCTATATTTTTCTTGACTGTACACCACCTTGAGTCCTACGGGAGAAAGGCGGTATAGAAATATAACAAATAAATAAATAAATAAATAAATAAATAAATAAATAAATAAATAAATAAATAAATAAATCTGTCTATATTTAAAGTCATTGTGAAGTTATTCTCTTTTCTGAGAGGAGAAAAAAGAGCCTTTGGAAATTACGGGTGGTTCTAAGCTGTCTCAAGAAGACAAGTTAATTGAACAAAAAAAAAATCTTCATTCAAACAAGCAACTTGTTGTCAAGCTTCATTCTAAAACAGGCAAGTTCGGAATAAGTACACTCATGACTATTGCAGGAAAATAACACTTAGGAAAACACATCGTGGGTCAATCCCAAAGGTGCTTTTTTCGAGAGGCAATTGGACTTTCTGGTTTTTCTTTGAACATGTTTTGCTTCTCATCCAAGAAGCTTCTTCAGCTCTGACTGGATGGTGGAGAATGGAAGGATTTATATTCCTTGCAGACAACTGGTCATTTGCATTCTTTTAGCGGGTCATTAAGGTCATTTGGAGATTTATCTGTGTCATCAGGGTCACCTGAGTGGTGCAAATGGATGTGGAGCCTTCTTGGAACTGTTGAAAGGACTGTGTTGTAGATTGGAGATAGATGATGTAACATCCCTCCCCCTCTGTTGAGAGAGGGCTGTTCAATTTTGACATAAATGGCCTCTTTAACCCTTCTTTCAAATGACCAGCTGTCTGCAAGGAGTATAAATCCTTCCATTCCCCCCATCCAGTCAGAGCTGAAGAAGCTTCTTGGATGAGAAGCAAAATGTCTTCAAACAAATATGTCTTCAGAAAGTCCAGTTGCCTCTTGAAAAAAAAGCACCTTTGGGACAACCATAATCTGGATGACTGAGAATCTCCATAGACTTTGTGGGTCAATGTTTTTGGACTCCAAAATATTGATCCACAATCACAGCAAATATTATTTATGAATTTATCTAATATCATCCAGATTACTGTTTCCTTTCAGAAAATGTCAGAATAGATTAAGACATTTGGTCATAGTTACAGACAGAAGAAACCATCTTGGTTTTAATAATGAAATTCTAAATTCTAGTTGTATTATATTTCTTTGGCTCCAACTTGAACCTAGAATCAATTTTTACCATGTTGTGACCTGCTAAAATTTCCTCCTTGTTATGCACATACGTATATATTCACAAAATAGGAATAATCAAGGGATTCATTCTGGATATCATAAAGATTTTCTTCCAGAATTCCATCATAATTGAAATGATTCTCAAGTTTGTTAGAGATGTAGTAGCAAATATTGGCCATGATCATACCAAGAACAATATATGCATACCTTTTTTGTCATGTAAAATTACTTCAATGAATTACTTCAATGAATTACTCCAATCTTCCTTATATGGATTCCATGATGAGTTGGGAGATGGTAGCATTTTTCCTTAGTTGAGCAGAATTTTCAATATCACTGATACCCTAATCACAGTATTTGCAAATTATTCCTTTAATTGAATTACATTTGAAAATGTTTCTTTATCTGTGTGAGTGTGTACGAATGAATAACCAGAATCATGCAGAGATTGTTGACAAGAGAGAGTGCAATTCAATAAATACAAGATTAGAAATTATCCTGGATAAGTCCCAATTGTTGGTTTAATTCCATATTTTAATATCTAATTTCCCAATACCTTATCACAAGATTTCTTGAAGGACTGAGTATAATGAAACTAACACAACAAGGCCAAGCACATAGAAACTATAATCTTTAGATTTCCATACCTTCTTTCATCTAAACAACTGTTCAAGTAAATTGGACCTAAAATCAATATATTAGTAGTATTGCTTATGGAAACAGTACTTAATCTCAAATAATTAACTTACTAAGAATTTCAGACTTTCAAGACAAGAAATAAAATCAAACATATAATATGCTAAATCAAAAGAGACATCAAATCAAATCCAACATTTTAAAAAAGTAACATATATGATATTCTGTAATTAACTTTGCTTCATTTTTCAATATTGCAGTATTGCACAGTAAAGACAAATAACAGGTCTGGTCATTAAGCTTTTATCAGACTCACATTTTCAGAAGTTAAGTTTGCTTCGATTCATTTCTTCACTAGTCTATAACCGTCACGAATACATAGTGAACGGGGAATCTGATGCGCTGACATAGCACTAGTTTGAAAGTGCACAATATTTATGCACTTTATAATCTTTAAAGGTCTTAATGTGCATTATTAAACTGTAGCCATGATTTGCAGCTTAGCTCAGCCCCAAGTTACATCAGCATACACTGAATAAATATAGATATTATCAAGTAATTGCAAGGACATAATCCTGAATGTGAATCATGGTAATCTGAAAGCTACCACTATAGTAAAAGTGGACAGTTTTGATTCTTAAAATTAAAAGAAGCAAATGATTATGAAACAGTCCATTTGAAAGTCTTTGCAGATTCAGTGAGCTGAGGATATCAACAAGTACCCATAATGTGTTCTCCATTTTCCATAAATCAAATCCAGTGGAAATTCATGAAGGACTGAGCAGCCAAGTTAATCTTTCTTCCTTCGTTACTTTGCAAATTAATCAATTGCAAAATTTAAGTTTAAGTTTAGAATCCTAGTTACGGATTCTATAATCAGGAATCTGTAGAAAGAGAAAACAAGTGAAATTGCATCAGTTCAGTGTTTTTCAATTGTCAAAAGGGACATTTGGAACACAGAAAGGACTGCAGAACATTTAGGCTTTCAGGGGCAAGTTGCTTTGTTTCACCACATGAAAAGAACTATAATCTAATAGAATAATGAAGCCGACAATCTTTGCAAGCAATTATCATAAACATCAAAGTAATTCTGACTGGTTTGCAAGTTGTTGTTCTTAATATTTGTTCTGCTTGGTCACAGGATCCACGTGTTTTGTAGTATGTATGCGCAGTTCACACAGCAAAGCTATCTATGCATTATGTAAAAATGGGAGGAGGGGTTGTTTGTTTTTCAGCTTGCTTACTGAAAACCTTGAAATAGATTAGGGTTGAGAGGGTGTTACTGGCCAAAGGTCTTCTAGCTAGTTCCATGAGAACTGTAACCTGAGTCTCCCCATTTGTATTCAACACTTTAATCACTACATGCAGTAGGCCAGGGGTCGACAACCTTAAACACTCAAAGGGCCACAAATGTCCTAACCGGAAGCCTCCTGTTCAATTCTGGAGATGACTGGAAGTCCGGTTCCCCCACCATAGAGTCTCCTCCTAGGATGGCGTCCTTTTTCCTCTGCTGACTGGAAGTCTGGTTCCCACACTATAGAGTCTCCTCCTAGCACGGCGTCCTTTTTCCTATACCTGTCCTAACTGAAAACCCTATCAATTGTGGAGCCAACCAGCAACAGGGGAGCTGCAACAGAGGGATGAAAGAGCCACATGCAGCTCCAAAGCCGTGGGTTGCAAACCGCAGTATTAGGCGGACTATCATTGCTTTTCAAGCAAAAATAATGTTTATTTTTTAAAAAAATGTTTATTCCAACTTTAGGTTTTCAGCATGATGCCCCTAGAAATCTATATGATGCCATACCATGATATTATTTGGACTGCTTGATTTTTTAAGTAACAAAAATGTTCTTCCCACGCTAAAGTAATTAGGAAGAAAGTGAAATTAAGTGATTACATGCAAATTAAAGCAGCTGTACATCCTGATTAAATAAACGTGCTATTTTTTTCCCCAAGATATTTGGCCAAAGGAATATCAGAATTATTTAAAAAATACTATTTTTCCTGAAAATATAGAAGAATTATATGGACTTAATAAAATATTTTGTGGTTTATGTGGTGAATACTGTATGAAGTGACTTACTGCTGCTTTCAGAGCTTGGTCCAAATCTTCTAGTAAATCTTCTGAGTCTTCCAATCCAATAGATATGCGAATTAAAGTATCTGATATTCCGAGGACCTCTCGGTCTTCCTTTGGAACTGAGGCATGAGTCATGATTGCCCTGGAAAAGAATAAATAGTCTGTGAGTGCAGAATTATAAATAAGGGGAAACATACCAGCTAACTCCAGAAAATACAGTAAACGTAATAAAACTGGCTTCTATTATTAAGATGCCAAATAACATTGTCTGAAATAAACATTTTAGACTATTGAAGACAGGAGAGCTATTCTTCCAATAATAAACCATTTTTACACAACCTCTATCAGGAGAGTCTTAAAACTAGCAAGCGGCATTTGAAATTAAATTATGTGTGTGGATAGGCTAAATTTGAGGATTTAAATAGGTTTTTAATCTTGAGGATACCAATAGAAATAATGATCTATGGAATGAGGAAGAACAAATCCCACTTTAAAATTTTTCTCTGTAAGGGATTTTGGAAGTGGTTTACTATTGTCTCCTTCTTAGGGCTGATTAAAAGTGACTGGCCTAAGATCATATGGCTGACTGTGAGCCTAAGGCAGAAGTAGAACTTGGTTTCTAGCCTGGTACCAAACCAAACTGTCTCTCATTATTTTAGATACAGAGCTTATTAAAACTGTATAAAACTATATATGAAAGTATATATGATAAGTATTATAGACTGACAAAGTGTTTCCCCAAAATTGTCTGCGAACTGCACCAATCTGCCTCCTCCACTGACATTGTGTGCTATGTTCATGCGATCACAATTTGTGAACTTCCCAACAGATTTCCAACAAGCAACATCAATTGGGGAAGCCAGATTCATTTAACAACAAGCCTTGCTTAACAACTGTGATGATTTGCTTAACAACAATGGTAAAAATGAACATAAAATTGGGTCTCGTTAGATGATGACTCACTTTATGATATCACTAACGTAAATAGAACTAACATTATGACTAATGAAAGTTATAGCCTGACACATTTGGAAGGTACCGAGATAGGGAAGTCTGAGAAGTAGAGAGAACAAGATACTCTGAAGATATTCAGATATCTTCAGATATTTATCAGCATAGCTTATTGGTTACTGGTATTAATATAATCAAAAAAATTAGCTTACATTTCCTGAAGATCAATATAAAATATTTGACTTTTTTTTTTAGAAAGTTAGGGTAAGAGAAATAGTAGTGAATATGAAAAAAACTCTTATAAAAAAATATTCAACATTTTGGACTAAACGTTATTAGGAAGAACTTACCCCCTTTTAATATAGATTCTACTAGGATTTTTAAAATGTATTTCATAAATAATAAAAAATATTATGTTAATTTTACCTGTAAAACTAGATCTTGTACTGTACTGTGTTTAAGTATAAGCACATGTCAATTAAAAATTCTAAATAGCAAATGTACTCATTTAGAACTGAAACATAGATAGCAATAAAGTGTGAATTTTGGGAAAAGGAAATGGGTGAATTTACATCTAGGTAGTTCTCAACTTATGATGGTAGGTGGGACTGAAATTTCCACTGCTAAAGGATACAATCCCTGCAGCCCTGGTTCCCATTTTTAATCAAGTCCCACAGTCATTAGGTGAAGCAACTTCCTACCAACTTCCCAGCAGAGTGAGTGACAAAGCCAGTAGGAAATTGCAACTCCTAGAACAGCAGGGAGGTAGGTGTCTACTGCCATGTGGGGAAGTGTGACTAAAATTGTGCAAGAAGAGATTCTACATAACTTGCTATGGCTGGCATTGTATTACCAGAGACTCCTAAGCAAAGAACTTCAAGCATTAATCCTTGTTCCAATGTTATTATTTTCAATCCACTGTATTATTTGAGTAAGCATGTAAAGCAGGGGTAGGTAGTTAATTTTCTCAAGGGGCCATATGAGAAACTGGAACTGTTGTGAACAGCTGAACCAACAGGCTGAACTTAATTCTGCTTAATATTAACTTTACTGCTTTATTTAAAAAGTAGTAAATTATATGGTTTTGATTAGCTACTACTGGTAAGAATACATGTTACATCTTATTTATATTTGATTTCTAATTTCTGATTAACCTCACATCGGCCAGAGATGGCCAAAGGGCTGGTTACAGCACAGGGATCATAAAATTCCCAGGTCTGGTGTAAAATATATAGAAACATAGGATCTATTTACCTCCATTAATATTCTGGGGGGCAAAGTTAAACAGATTTTGGTTTCCTCTTCTGTCTGATCATCCCTATAACCTAACTTTTGCAAGCCTTTGCTGTACGTACTTCTCTGATCTTCAGATCAGTGTTTTTCAAAATTGGCAATCCTGGTTGTGGAATTGCAGGAGATGAGTTCCGTACATCTTAAAGTCACTAGAGTTCAGAAACACTGATTTAGATATTTGAAGAATGGTAGTGTTTTATCACAGAAAAGATGACACTTATGGAAGAGGAACATCCATAAAAGTGAACAAGAAGATCCAGTTTCCAAGTAAACATTGCAAAGGTGATATAAGCAAACTCATATTGTTTAGTTGGAGCATACACAGTGAATATTAAAGTATCAAATATTTTGATAAACATCAGTGTAATACTTTTATTAAGGGATGCCAGAAAAATTTACTTACGGATGCTCTGCTAGACTCTCATATCCTCCTAGACTTTCAGCAAGGGTAAAAAGCTAGAACAAGAAATATAAAAATTATATTGTATTTCAAATAATATTAATTCAAAATTTTAAGAAATGCCATTTACTCTTATGCAAACGTAATTGCATGTTAGCCTAGTAAAAGCAAACGGACAGAGCAGACAAAAGAAACTCTTTTTGCAAAATAAATAACAGAGATGCAAGAAATGCAACACACTTAATCAAAACACGAGGCAAGAATCTAACCCAGTTCAGGACAAGTCCATCAAACGCAAAAGATGCTCTTTCATTGCATGCAGATTGGAATGGCCTCATCTGATAGAAAAATAATGCTTTCTTTGAAAGGCTGTTTGCAAATATTGTCTGTTCTGCTACGACAATATTGGCCCTGCAGGCAAAAGTGTAGAAACAATGATAGCATAAAAACACTCTCTGATATTCTGGCCATTTCTTCCCCTTATTTTTTTTTTAGGGTCAGAAGTGTCTCACATATTAGATCTCAGCTAGTACTATTTTGAAGAGTATACGGCGATCTCAGGTATTTTCAGGGATCTTCTGCTGTGAAATTCCTTTTCATTGTAAACTTGTCAAAGCCTGCACAGAAGAACAGTAAGATGCTGCTACTTAACAGAGTTTCAGTGGCCAGCAAGACTGGAGTGACCTTGAGACAGAAGGTTGGGTTGATTGTATAATGTATTACCTTAGGCACGGAAACAAAAAGGGGCCTGCTCTCTACATTTTAAGTTAGGTTACTATCTCAAATTGGTGTGACTATGATTCAATAGTTAGTTGACTTTTATTCATACACTGACAATAAAAACACTTTGATCTGGGACTAAGAATTGAGCAGAAGTACGACTTGCTCTTTTAAGACTGGTATTTTGGCTCCAAGAGAGGTGGACAACTGTGGCAACTTTACGACTTGTGGACTTCAAATTCCAGAATTCCTGAGCCAGCATGGTTGATTCAGGAATTCTATGAGTTGAAGTCCACAGGTAGTAAAGGGTCTATAGTTGCCCACTCCTGAGTTAAACTAATAGTACACTACAAGGTGGGTAAGGTTCAATCTTTGAAGGAGGAGGTTTAAAGGTCAAAACAATTCCATCAAGCCTTGTAATGATTGAACACTGGACTTTCCATTTAGCAAAACATTAGCCTCGCAGAAAATCAGTTTTATTTTCATTGAAAAATTTCACTGGTGTCAACTAAGAATGCAGATAACTATTCCATTGTAGTAACTTTAATAGTCCTCATGTTTATAATTTTTGTTATATCTCTATTTTTATTGTATTGTATGCCACTCAGAATCATTCTGGATAATGAGATTGGTGGTGTGTGGGAGTTGTGTTCTCAGAATATTCAGCCAAGTCATACTAATTGGGAAATTCTGGGAGTTGAAATCCACACACCTGGAAGTCAGGAAGACTGGGAAACATTGTACTACTGATAAAATGGTGCTGTAATCTCAAAACTCCAATTATTAACATATTCTTACCAGTTCCAATCCCAATTAGAATTCACGTCTTCCATGCTCTTGATTCTTGGGATGGTTTTGCAATATTCTCAAATATTGTCACCAAACAGAACATCTAATTAAACGTAAATTAATCTGGATGCAGGTACTGACAAAATCACATTTGCCACAGCCAGTGGCTACAAACCAAGATAAATAATGCCCAGCTAGTAGATACCCAACAAGAAATTTGACTGCACAGCTATATTTACAAGTCAATGCTTTTCCAATGATATATGTTGACAAATCAATGAATTGACTTCTGAAGTCAAATGTATAATTTATTTATTTGAATTCTGCCTTTATTTTATTTTATTTTTACAAATAACCGAAGACAGCAAACAAACTGTGTCCAATATACCTTCCCCAACCTATTTTCCACATAACAACAACTTTGCAAGGTGGGTTGGGCTGAGAGAGAGTGACTGGCCCAAAGTCTCTAGCTGGCTTTCATGGCTAAGGTGGGACTTGAATTCACAATCTTCCACTTTTTAGCTTGGTGCCTTCAGATTTCAAAAGCAGCACGACACTGTTACATCAGCCAAAGCTGTTTTGCTTTCCAGGCACCATTTATAATTGTGGAGGAAGATGGCAGAGAGGCTTCTGGAGTGCTATTACATGGCTCACATCGCCTGACTCCCATTCATTTGGATACACTCATTCCATTCCCTTTCATTAGTGCCATTTCCTATAACTACATGGGCTATTTACATTTTGGGAGCTCCTACAAATGCTCAAAACCCACAATGGTTTCAGCAGAGAAGGAAAGACCACAGTACAGTACAAAACTCCTGACAGAGTCACAAGACAGTGGCATGGCTCTTTTAAAAGAGCCTTGATAGTACAGTGGTTTAATGCACCCTGTTATTAACACAGCTGCCTGCAATTTCTGCTGGTTCGAATCTCTCCAAGGCTCAAAGTTGACTCAGCCTTCCATTCTTTCTAAGGTAGGTGAAATGAGGACCCAGTTTGTGGGGGCAATAAGCTGACTCTGTATAAAATATACGAAAGAATGAAGGCTATTGCTTAACGCATTGTAAGCCGCCCTGAGTCTCCGGAGAAGGGCGGCATATAAATCAATTTTTTTTAAAAAAAAAAAGCAGTCTACAAGAATAAATTTTACCTTTAAGCTTTTAAGGAATCGAGAAGCATTTTCAAGGTTTCCTTTGATGTAAAAGGAAATCATTCCTGGGCAGCCCGTGCACTGACGTTGCATCAGATCATATTGCGGGTGTGACTGTAATCCTGCAATGAATCATATATTATACAAATAACCCAGCCTGTATTATTACTTTAACTCAGACAAACACATTCAGTAGCTGACATATGCAGATGTTTCCAAATGAGGCTTTTTTTGTTTAAGTGCCTGATCTTACCAACAGCACTATAGGGGGGCATCTCAAAGATGATGACATCATTTATCTGCAATCCCTCCATCTTTCTCCAATACTCCTTACTCCTTTTCCCCTTCAGAGGAAATCTATTGAAAAGGGGGCATTGCTTCATAATGACTTTTGCTTAGTAACACTCAGAGCCCTTTGGGAATGTGTTTAAAATGGAATCAATGACTTATGGAATCAAGATGATATGCAGCAGGAGGAGATATGACTATGAAGTGGATATGGGAGAAACCAAGTTAAGGAGGCTTACAATGATTGCAAAAGATTGGAGTTTTAGTTGGGTAGCTCATCAGGTCTTGCCCAGTATAGAATACAAAAATCCTTCTAGGAAGACTTCCAGGTTATCTGAGGACTACATACCAGGGAAGATGACTTTTTCAACCCTTGGATCTGACTCAAGGTATTGCGCCACAGTCATTGCGTTGTGAAAATGCTGTTTCATGCGGATTGGCAGAGTCTTTAAACCTCGGTTGCAAAGGTAGCAATCAAAAGGAGATGGAATTGCTCCAATGGCTATGAAAGAAAAAACAGATATTATTCTCTTTCCAGCATATTACATTTTTTAAAATCGTTTTTTTGTTTCAAAAAGTATGCCAATGGTCAGAACGGAGGTATTCCCCGAGTTAAAATAACAACATAAAATAGTTGACAATAAAGTGATAAATGAGTTTGATCCACTCATGATTTCATTGGTGTCAGCATTGGGCTGGATATACATGTATCATTTTTTAAATATTCAAGTTTGAATCAGTATATCACAGAGCTTCTCACACTTTGCAACACAATAATCACCCACTGCTGGCTGGTGCAGGCAAAGTGACTAGCAAAATCCAGGTTGTGGTTTGACATTGCCTCCACTTCACTTGGACAACAGGTAAAAAAATTATTGTCACCCTCCATGTTCTTCGTGACCCACAGTTGCCCCTAATCCATATTCTGAGAACTCCTTGCAGTAAACATTTTATGGAACTGGCCAAACGCTATTTTGATGATTCTTTAATATATATTTATACATTCAGAACAAACCACATTGAGGTCTTCCAAATAATTAATCTGCTTTTCTACTCAACAACTACCCAAAGCATGAATTCAAAATGTAGAACATGCATTTTGAATCAGAACTCTTATTAAAATACAGTCAGAGCTCTGATTCCAAAATGCATCTTCTAGTGTGACCTTGTAGCTGTTAGCAATTCTAAGGATTGAGTCAGAACTGAATCAGACTTATGGCTTTCTATGCTTCACATGCATCCCGCTTGGTCTAAAAACACAGGATAGAAGACAGAACCTATAATTAGGCAGTTGTAGCTGACATGTTAAAATATTAGTTATTTAATGTGTTATAATTATATTTTTATTTCCATAAGGATTGGCTGTCACAAGTGACAGAATATCCAAACTTGCAATCTGTGAAAGAGGAGCTATTTTTCATGTATTTATTTGTATCCTACCTTTATTATTTTTATAAATAACTCAAGGTGGCAAACATATCCAACACACCTTCCTCCTATTTTCCCCACAACAACAACTCTATGAGGTGAGTTGGGTTGAGAAAAAGTGACTGACACAAGGTCACTAGCTGGCTTTTATGGCTAAGGCAGGACTAGAACTCAGTCTCCTGGTTTCTAGTCTGGTGTCTTAACCACTAGACCAAACTGGCTTTTGGGCCACAATATGTCTAGCCGCATAGAGTAGCCCCACAGTGAGATAGGCGGCAAATACATTTAACAAATAATAATAATGTCTGCCCAAAGAAGATGCAATCTGTGAACTTCTACTGAGGGATGAATGTAACAGTAGACTCATAGGAGATAGAAAATAATTTTGACTTAAAAAAAATACAAAAATGGAAGATTAAATCACACACTATTTGCACTACTAGCCCAGATTTTTTTTAAAGGGAATGTTCTGAAACTGTTTTGAAATACACCACAAAATTGATAGGAAATCTCAAGTACACGTCTGCAGAGTCATATCTATTTTGACTGGAGGAACTATTTTTTTTAGTCACCGCAGTACTTATTTTTTAGATTAACTTTAATTTAGATTTTCTTTACAATTATTTTCTTTTTCCAACAAGTAGCACCAAAGTGTTCAAAACTATAAGTGTTAAAAAATACAAAAAAATTACAAAACACCAAATAACACATGTCTTTTCTGTACTGAAGGTGACTTGATTAAACAGGCAATGAATACATTTTGCTAAAGATTTTTTAAAACACTAAATGGATGTCAAGCATAGCTATTTTACAAAATCTCCAAGCCACACTTTTGAGTTTGCTTTTCATACTCACAATATTGCAAGAATCTGAGTTTCTCGTGAAGTTCATTATTATTTAGTGAAACCAATCCCATTACAACATCGCTGTGTCCTGAAAATATAAGCAGGCAAGTGATCAGTCCTATTTATTTAAATAAAATGCCTGAGCATATTCAAATATCACACAAGTAGGTTGATAATGAGGCAGTGAATATGCTTGCTCATCACAACTGGTTTCTCCCACAAGTAGACTAATGAGCATCTGTGGCTATTCTAAATTGGAATAACAACCAAACACTGAACTGTGGTTTTATTTGTCTGGAAAACAACAGAGATCAAAGTCATCATTTGATTTTAGATTGCTTATGACCTTGTTCTTGGGTTTCTAACAAGTGGGAAAAGCGACAGTCTAGTGAGCCCACTTCACATTAGCTTAGGTTATGATACCACAGATGAAAGAACCAGAGAGTTGTGTTATTTCTTGTAATGTTTGCTTAACAATTGTTGTTAGTTGCAAAGTCGTGTCTGACCCATCGCGACCCCATGGACAACGTTCCTCCAGGCCTTCCTGTCCTCTACCATCCCCTGGAGTCCATTTAAGCTCACACCGACTGCTTCAGTGACTCCATCCAGCCACCTCATTCTCTGTCGTCCTCTTCTTCTTTTGCCCTCAATCTTTCCCAGCATTAGGCTCCTCTCCAGGGAGTCCTTCCTTCTCATTAGGTGGCCAAAGTATTTGATTGCTTAACAATAAGCCTGGGTAAATGTGATGTGGAAACTGGGCCATCCATTTACAGACACTATTGCCTTTATCATTCAATGAAATCAAATTTCATTCAATGAAATTTCAATTTCTGCTTGTGGTTATCATCTTTTTAAAGCTGATTAGCTGAGAACTAAAACTTACACTTGGTTACAACGGTTTTGGGAGTGGAATGGCATGATTTTCTAAGGTAAGGTAAGAGACATTTTTGAAAAAATGTTGGATATAGGAGGCACAGATGATGTTCAAAAACAGCCCAAATTACCAGAATAGCAGAAAAAAGATTCTCTGTCAGTCCTGGATCAACAATATGGCTTTTAAGCACTTCTCTAATTTACAGGGCAAATATTAAAAATGCAAATACACTATACATATCCATGCAAATATGGTACATATTCAGATATAACTTCACCTTGAGCTATTTTAGATATATTTAAACATACATTAAAGAAAATTAATGTGAGCCACAAGCACTGACTACAAACACTATATTAGGAAACACATTATGTGTTTATGAATTACATTATGAACTATATAATTTCACTTTCCTTTTCAAAATGAATATAATAAAAATCTAATGTGTATTAAAAAGATTTGAACATATATAAAAAGCGTTATTAATCTTACTACAAAATAAAATCAACATAACATGCAAGTCTAGCTACTTACCATTCATGTATTTGGTTGCTGAATACATACAAATGTCTGCTCCTAAAGCCAAAGGACGCTACAACAGAACAAAACAAGAGATTTATTTCATTTTCTGTTGATAAAATCAATAGCAATTGCCAATGAATACTGAGGCATATTGCAAACAAGTTTCAAGTAATTCCTGCTATGCAGAGATTAGGCTATTGAGAAAAAGGCCAATTATCATTTCATTGATGCGAATCTGAAAAGGTTTAAAGGGAAATTAAATTTGAGCATCACCTATGAAAGAATAAACAATAAGAAACAGGAAGTGAAAACAGTTCGAGTTCAGTTTCTCTCTTTTCCTATTTGTTGTATCAGCCCAACTGATCTCAGAGGGTGTTGTTGTGGGGAAAATAGGAGGCGGAAGGAGTACTAGGTAGGTTCACTATATTGAGTTTTTTTTATACACACACATATACATACATACACACACACACACACACACACACACACACACACAGATGGGATTTTAAGAATCTCTTCTGCTATCTCTTTGAAGACTTAGATGTTTCCTCAGGCATGAGGTCTAGAGGTTAGATAGGCCTGTCACTATGAGTTTTCCTTTCTTGGATGGAGTTGGGTTGGTCCTTAGCTGCCATTTATTTTTCCTATTTATTCACGGTGTTCTGTTTTCATCATCATTTTTATTAATGTTCAGTATAAAACCAATCAAGTATAATCAAAAATCATAATAGCATTGTAACAGTTTAATATACAGGGTACTTACATTAACAAGTCTGGATATGTCAAAGCCTTATGGCTAAAGCACAAAACTTAACAATTACCAAGGTGATTTCAGGACATCTGCTATTTAACAGAATTTCTAGATAACATCGATCAGGGCAGCCAGGCAATCTTCCCATTAAAAGGCGGATTAGTTGAAAACACACTTCCGCCCAGAATGTGTTCCAGGATTTCAACACCAAAGACGCAAGGGTGTTGCCTAAATGCTACATGAATTCCTTTATATTTGCCATTCACGGCTGTAAAAGGGGAGGGCAGTAAACCATAGTTTGGAAAATGCCCTTCGGTAGTGGATAAAGGATAGCTTAAATAATTTTCATGCAGGCTGTGGTTCCCTTGAATCGCTGAGGTGATGATCTAACTTGGGACTCCTGCTAAGTCATGCTGACATTCAATATCTTCTAATCTTTGCTTAATAAGCTCCATGGATTTATTGTATTCCATATTTAGACAGAAGTCAGGGAACCTGCCAAGGTAATTCAGTTTCTTGCGTATTGTTATGTATTATCTAGATTTAAAGATATTGCATGGGAGAGAGAGGAAGGGGAAAGAGAGAGAAAGAGATGATAGACAGATTCATTCTAAAAAGTAGTAAAACATAATTAATTGCAACCTCTTGTTTCAATGCTAATCAGATTGGCCTCTGGCCTAAGTGCAATGGAAACTCTTCTACCCACAAAATATGGCTTTTGGAAAGCATGACTGCATTTGATCACATGATTGGAATGTTATGTCAGAGTATCGATGTTCTATTTTGTGGGTTTAACCCTATGCACACCACCTAGAGCTGCAATGGTGAGATGGGAGTCTATATAAATTGATATAACAAATAAATATATTTCATCCTCTTCTGCACTCTGCAGCACTTTGTCTTAGTGGAATTATTTCCCTCTATTATGTTAGCTACTCTGTTAGGAATGTTTAGCTGTAAAATGGTTAGATTATAGACTCACCGCATTGTCACAATGCTGTGATTCTATGGAATTAAAATTGTACCACTTGACACCTCATTTTCTAAAGGCTGTCTCAATGTAGCCCTGTTATTACCAGTCATGACAACACTTCCTGTTTTCCAATAAAACATTAAATTAGAACATCTGCACTTTCATCTTTCAATCCTATATTTGTTGGTCCTCAGCACAGCCACTGTATCTTAATTCAGAAATAAAAGCCACCACTGTATGCCTAATGGAATTGACTCAGTAAAGTGTATTTAGAGTTATTACTTTACTCTGTAAAAGAGAATCAAGTATTAATGGGATTCCTGATGTTTCTATTGAACATCTGCTGTTTCTATCCAATATCTGCCCTTTCCAAAACTTTTCATACAAGCCCTTTGTGATATGTTCTATCATGTGAGATGAAACATGTGACCATAGTTGATAGTGACGTGCCATGCCTTCCCCAAAAGTATTGGTTGAGGCCTACAGCACAATCCTTTCAATGCCAATCAAGAGTCATTTTCACACCCAAATACGTTTTAAATAATTCTTGGGGCTATTAAAACATCATCCTCGCTTATTATGGGTTTACATTCCTTAGCTGTTTGCACTGTTGCAGCTGGTGATAGCATTCTAATTGTGTAATTATAATGGTTTATTGTATATTATGTAGGCTGTTTAGAACAGCTAAGATTTAGAAGCCTATCAATCAATACATTTTGAGTAACCAATTTCATATCCTACTTCTGCCATTTTGCAATGTTTACCAGGTTGTTGTAGTATTGTTATTTTTCCCTTTGTAAAAAGGTGAATCATAGAGTCATAAAAGTAAAATAATGCAAAGCATTTAATAGATGAGATGTGCTACACTAATAAAAGCAGCTAAAGCAAACTAATAAAAATTGACTTACCTGGAAATATGCAGACATAAAAGTATTGTCTACTACTAAAATAACTCCTTTGTGTTTATGAACAATGTTTGCACATCCTTGAATGTCAACAACTTTCAGCATTGGATTTGTTGGAGTTTCAATCCATACAAGCTGTTAATTTGGGAAGAGAAGGATATTAAATATATATTATTGGAAAGTATCCACTTTAAAGAATAGTGTTGTTTTTCATTAATACTTTTTGTAAGACATTAAACACTACAAAATAATGTTGACAACATTCTTTTTTTTCACATATAAGACTCCTTATTTTGTTACTACTTCCCTAAAATGAAGAAAATTCATTATTTAATATTGGTCAGCAGGGCCGGATTTTCCTATAGGCTAACTAGGCTTCAGCCTAGGGCCTCAAGATCAAGAGGGGCCTACACAGTGGTGGGATTCTGGGGGTTCTAGGGGGTTCGGCCGAGCCCTTTGTTAAATTGCTGGCTTGCCCACCCCTCGCCTCCCACCCGCGCGGTGCCAGCCTACCGTAGCCAGGGGTGGGCAATTGTGGCTCTTTTACCACATGTGGACTTCAACTTCCAGAATTCCTGAGACAGCTTGGCTGTCTGAGGAATTCTGGGAGTTGAAGGCCAGAGGTTGTAAAAGAGCCACAATTGCCCACCCATTCCCTAGCCTGAGTTCCGCTGCCTGGGATCCACGTGGGCTGCCACGTGGTTCCCCACCGGCTCCGGATGGAGAAAGCAGCTTCCAGCCTTCACTCACCCTCCCTCTCTGCTCTGTTGGATCGCCGGCCGTTCGCTTACCCCGCCCACTCCCCATCTATTGCTGCCTCCGATGGCTAGAGGAAAAAAAAACTTCAAATTCTTGCCGCGGGGCTTCAAAGGGCCGCTCTAGAGCCAGTGGTGCAGCCGAACCCTTGTTAAATTGCTGGCTTGCCCCGCCCCTCCGCACCACTATTTATTGCCAATCAATAGTGGTGGGCGAGGGGCGGGGGAGCCAGCAATTTAACAAAGGGTTCGGTGTTTTTTTTGTAATTTTATTGGCCCCCGGAGCTTCAGCATAGGCTAATTAGCCCTTGCTTAGATCGGCTCCCGACCTCCAGCTGATTTGCTCTCAGCTGTTTTGCTCACGGATCTGCTCCTTGCTTGCAAAGAGTGCTGATTTTTTCCCCCCTAGCTATACTGAAAAACGAAAGAGAAAGTAAAGCAGGCTGTTGGCTTTGCACGTTGGAAAATTAGGCAGGCAGATTTCTTTTTCCTCACCAAAAAAGGTAGGTGCAAACAACAGGAAATTTAGGGAAAAAGAGGAGATTTTAAAACACAAAAGAAAAAAAGCTCTGTTTAACTAGGGAATTGTAATAATTGAGATACTATTAATTGTATATTGTGTTGAAAGCAGAAATGGTTAAGTTGTGGTTTGGAGGAATATATGGGGGAAATTATTTGGTTTATTATTATTGGTAAATATAATTAATTGATTTGTAAGAAATTGGATTGCATGGAAATAATTGGAATATTCATGTTCATATTGATTAATATACAAAAACGGTAGTTATATAACTAATTGATTTATATTAAAATGTTGAATTCATATTAAACAACTGTAATATTACATAATTAACCAATGTGAGGATGGATATAAAAATAGATGACAATGGGAAGGGGTATAATATAGAAGGGAAAAATTGAATTTGATTAAGATTAGAGATGAGGATGAGGGTAATATTGGTTTTTTACAAAAATAGATGAGGAATAAATATGGCAAAAAGGAAATATAGAATTTGTAAATTTAATTGAAATGACTAAACACTGTTTAAATTTGTGAACCGGCCAAATACTCTGTTCAAAGAAAATACATTGTATGTTTGTATGTGTGTTTCTAATTATTGTTATTTATTCATATTTGTTCTCTTTTATTCTTTAAAGTTTAACAATTCATTCTTTATCTTAATATCTTTATATTTGTTTGGGGTTGGCTTTCTTCCCTTTCATCTTTTTTATTGTACAGCAATCTTTCTCCTCAAACCTACCACCTCTCTTTTCTTTCCTTCTTACTTTCTCTTCCTTCCCCTCTTCTTCTCCTCCCTACTTCCTCTTCCTTTCTCCTTCTCCTCCTCTCTTCCTCCCTCTCTCTCCTACTCTAATTTCCCTTCCCTTCCTTCATCCCTCTCTATTGCTGTATCCTTTTATGCATATGGACTACTCAGAGGGCTGAAAAAGTTATTTCTGACTGGTCCTCGCACTTTTGACCAGTCCTCGAACTTACGACTGTCCTCACATTTTACATTTTTGCCCTATCTTGTCACCATGGTGAAGAGAAGCAGTTGTGAAATGAGTGACATGGTTGTTAAGAAAGCTGCACGGGCATAAATGTGAGGATGGTCATAAGTGTGAGGACCGGTCAAAAGTGCGAGGCCCAGTCAGAAATGATTTTTTTCAGCCCTCTGAAAAAAGTCTATGCACATAGCCACGCCCACCCGGTCACATGACGAGCTACCCACGCCTACACAGTCATGTGACCAGCTAGCCGCGCCCACCCAGTCACATGATTGCCAAGCCACACCCCCAACTAAGCCACGCCCACAGAACCTGTTGTTAAAAAATTGAATCCCACCACTGGTGAAAGGGCCTCATAAGTGGAATAGCCTAGGGCCTCTTTCAATCTAAATCCGGCCCTGTTGGTCAGCCCAAATGATTCCATGGAAATATATTTAAAACTTTTAAATATTTCAACTCTGTCTATAATTATCATGCAACAGAGTTGAATTGTGTAGGACGCACTTTAAAAAAGCAATTTGGGAGGAAATGGCTCAGTTCGTTTCGAATCAAAGAAGTCTGCAATCTTTGCTTGCCAACTGTTCAGATAAGAATTTTCTGTCTTTTTCTTCATTCCTCTCTCTTCATTCCTTCTTTTTTTATAGATGCACTGTAGGCATAAGAAAGTGCAGGCATGCAAAATACATTCTCATAAAGTTAGGAAAAAAATGGTTCTTGCTCCTGGCTTGTTATATGTGGTTTCCACAGGTACGTGTTCTGATATTGCATATAAGATTCTATGTATTTTGTAACACTGCCCAATTTTATGTTCTAAATCCTTCAAATAGTTATCTCCAATTATCTGTACATCCCATGATAATATCTATGTGTCAGTTCTACTGCCTTAGTAGCTCACAGGCCACAATCTTCAATTCTACGTGGAAGAAGCCACTGAATCAAGACTAGAGTAGTTTAAATGACAGAGAGCCTCTGGAGTTATAAAAATCTTGTTAAGGTAGGGCAAGGAGGAGGAAATTATCCCCCTGTTATTTCACCCAAAGAGTTATACAGCAAATGTGCTACTTATAGGCACTAGGACTGCCCTATCTAACCATACCACAATTAAGTCAAAACTACCTAACCCAAAAGTGCATCTTGTTCTATACCAGTGATGGCTAACCTTTTTGCCATCGTGTGCCAGGAGAGAGGGGGGCGGGGGAGGGTCACGCGCACATGCCCACGTGCACGCAACCCCACCCACCCACGCTCCTGGCACATGATGGCCTGGTAGGCCTGTTTTTCTTTCTTACCTGGTTCCAGATCCTCTCTATGCATCTGGGAAGGGCAAAAACAGCCTTTCCCACTTCCTTGGAGGCCCTACGGAGCCTGAAAGGGCCCATTTTCCAACTCTCGGTGGGACAGGAAGTGACATTTTTTGCTGTCCCCAGCCTCCAGAACCTCTCTAGGAGTCTCTAGGGGCTGGGGAACAGGAAAAAAGTCACTTCCTGTCCCACCGGGAGTCGGGAAATGGGCCCTTTCAGCCTCCGTAGGGCCTCCAAGGGAGTGGGAAAGGCTGTTTTCGCCCTTCCCAGATGCATAGAGAGGATCTGGAGCCAGGTAAGAAAGAAAATCGGGCCTTCCCCACCCATCCCCAGGCCCTCCAGAGGCAGGAAACAGCCTGTTTCCCTACTTCTGGTGGGCCCAGAAGGCCCGAAAATCAGCTGGCTGGCACGGGCATGCACCCCAGAGCTGACCTGGCATGCCCACTAATATGGCTCCGCGTGCCACCTGTGGCACGCATGCCATAGGTTTGCCATCACGGTTCTATACAATCTGCAGAGTTAGCTTGTATTTCCCACTGAAAGAAATATTTGGCAAAACACTATAAGTTCAAAACTGTCAGCCAAAGACAGAGGAAGCTCACTGGGCAGAGTCCTGAAAAAATAAACTGCATTATTTCTTATGAGGTCAACAACAATCACACCTGGAACAAGCTAAAACCTGGACTACAACTAGAAAGAAACAGATTCTCACTTGTTACTATCTTGACCAGTCACTAAACCTATCTCACAGACCCATTGTGAAAAAAAAAATATAGCAGCAAGGGGGATCTACATGGAACATGGCAGCCTCAACAATACAGGATACTGAATTTTTCAAACCTTTTAAAAAGGAATGAAGAATTTTTTTCATCAGCTCAACTGGAATGTTGAAGCTACTAAAAAACTTACTTTGGCCTCTCATAGAGTTTTAAAAAGCTTTAGAAGCCTCCATCTGCACTTAAAAGCCTGATATTACTTTTTCACTTGTTTTAGAGATTCTTATGAAAGTCCTGGAAATGATTGTGAAGATTCAGGCAGGGTTCTAACCATTTTTAAATCTGTATTGCTCCAGTTGGATTATAACACATTTGGATGGTGGGAAAAACATGCAATTTTCTCTCAGTCTTCTAGCATGACAGACAAATGTTCTCCAGCTTATATTGTACCTACCAATATTGGCAAAGACATCAATTGTTAAATTTACTTTTCACCCCTTCTTGTATCAAACAAGATGACTTTAACACAGCATACTCTGTACAGTTAGTCCTTGACTTACGACCACAATTGAGCCCAAAATTTCTGTAGCTAAGTGAGACATTTGTTAAGTGAATTTTGCCCATTTTACGACCTTTCTTGCCATAGTTGTTAAATTAATAGCACGGTCGTTAAGTGAATCTGGTTTTCCCATTGACTTTGCTTGTCAAAAGGTTGAAAAAGGTGATCACATGATCCCAGGACACTACAATCATCATAAATATGAACCAGTTGCCAACCATCCGAATTTTGATCACGTGACCATGGAGATGCTGCTATGGTCGTAAGTGTGAAAAATGATCATAAGTCATGTTTTTCAGTGCTGTTTTAACTTCATTAGCCATTAAATGAACTGTTATAAGTCGAGGAATACCTGTATAATTCTGTTATGTTATCTTAATCTCTTTCAACATTTTTGCATTGATCAGTTGTAACCAAACATAAAACTTATTCATGCATGATACAAAATCTTTGAAGCTGATCTGAGAATTGGAAGAATAACATCAGTTCCACACCCATGAGCGGTAGCCATTCCTATAGGTCAGGGATGGCTAACCTTTTTTCCACCGCGTGCCAGGAAGAGGAGGGGGTGGAGAAGGTTCGTGCATGTGCATGCCCACACCCATAATTCTATGCACCCCACCCTGCACATGCATGCGCAACCCCCCCTCGCCCCTCACTCCTGGCAATGATGGCCTGGTAGGCCCGTTTTTCTTTCTCACCTGGCTCCAAATCATCTCTATGCATCTGGGAGGGCGAAAACAGCCTCTTCCGTCCTCCTCGGAGGCCGTCTGGAGGCCTGAAAGGGCCCATTTCCCAACGCCCGGTTGGGCAGGAAGTGACGTTTTTTGCTGTCCCCAGCCTCTGGAGGCCTCTCAGGATGCAAAAAAGTCACTTCCTGTCCAACCAGGAGTTGGGAAATGGGCCCTTTCAGGCCTCCGAGTGGGGGGGGGGGCTGTTTTTGCCCTCCCCAGATGCATAGAGAGGATCTGGAGCCAGGTGAGAAAGAAAAACAGGCCTTCCCCACACCCATCCCAGGCCCTCCAGAGGCAGGAAACAGCCTGTTTCCCTACTTCTGGTGGGCCCATAAGGCCCAAAAATTAGCTGGCCGGCGCGTGCATGTGTGCCAGAGCTGAGCTGACGTGCCCACTGATATGGCTATGCCATAGGTTCACCATCACGGCTATAGGTACAGTTATATCTGTAGGAAATTGTCCTTCCTGAACATTCTGTCCCTAAATAAATTCACCAAATCCAAGTTGGTGGCTGGAGACAGGCTGAACCATATGCATGAGATGAGAGTTATGTGATATAGATGTCTTTCACATTTAGCAAACAAGGCAACACAACCCAAATTTCCTGCAGTATATACTGCAGGAAATTCTAGTCTGCCGTACAGTCATGCTGGGAATGTTATTTTATTACCTTGGTCTCTGGTGTAATTGCAGCCTCAAGGCATTCCAGTTTGGTGCAGTCAACAAAAACAGCCTTTAGACCCATATCTGTTGCGATTCTTCGAAAATATCTATTTGTACCTAAGATGGAAAGAAAAAAACTTGTCTTCATTAATGTCATTAGGCGAATGTGCCACTAAACTCTATATATTATTTCACTCTTTTGGAAAAGATGACATCTTCAGTACTAACAGCACTTCATATAGTACTCATATTAAACAGGGTTGATGATCTTATCTGCAATGGCTTCCCATTTGAATAATAATAATTATATTAATATCTTATTAACATATTTCTATCCTGCCTTTAAAAAAAAAAGTTCCAAGAGCTATCCTGTTGCTCGGTGCATGAACTCTGCAGATTGCAACACAGAACAAACCTTGTGCTAGAGAGAAAAATACTGAGTCAGTAGAATATCATCTGTGGCTTTCCCTGTCAAAGATTGTGGATTTAGCCTCTGGAATCTCCATTTAGCAAGAATTCAGGAAAAGATGCTAGGAAAGCTTTCCCGAGATCCTGGAAGGTGGATGACACTTGGTATTGGTGAAGCCAATACCAGACTAGATTTTGAATTATCTCCTGTAGAAGGGTTATGTGTTTCTTCTGTAACGGCCCTGTCTCTAGCATCTGAAATATTGGCAAATTATGCAATATGCAGAACAGAGATGGGCAATTTCCATAGGCTGAAAGAATGAACCAAGCTTTGTCTTCCACATATAGAGGGCTGCACTCTAAAAATGCCTGTTTTCAAAAGGCAAGCTCAAGTATTTTAAGAGATGAAACAAGCATCATGAGCTCCTGGAAGCCTTAAGACACCCAAAACACAAAAGGGAATCAAAATGTTTGGCCACAGCCCTAACAGAAAGTTTTTGGGTCCTAAAGTTAGGATGGTAATCTGCATATTTTTGTGCGTGTGTGTGTGTGAATGTATGTGTGTGTATAGAAAAAAAAAACTACTTGGACTACTCAAACTTTTGTAAACAACTTTACAGTTGCTGGGATCCTTTCATCAACTTGACTGTGTTCCAATACAGAGTATCAAATGCTCTAGTCTGCCTGCCATGGTGTCAGCAAGCATTCCCAGAAAAAATACTTTCAAAGCTACAAGCCTATTTATGCTTTCTGGGAAAAAGATCCCAATGCACTCTAGAAAGCATACAGTATATGAGTTGACCCATATATGTTTACCCTTCCAATAAGGTTACCTGAAAAAACTAGGAAAAGTGGAGGCAAGTAACAAAGAACACAATGATAGTTATGTATATTGAAAATAAACCATTAAAGAAAGTTTGGTGATTTTTAATAGAATATTAAGGAGGCAAGCTCTTCCTGATGGATTCGCCCTTTAAAAAAATCCTAATCCCCATCATTACACACAATGTGTGTTGAAAATGCCTTATGACATTGAGTTCCAGAAGGAATTAAAGGGAGGAGAAAAAAAAACACAATTCTCATGTGGATTCATAGTTTGCTGTTTCATTGTATATATTTTTGAGCACTTAAAAAAAACCCAGATTATTAGTATCTTCACTTGATTTAAAAAAAAAAAAAGGAAGCAAAGTTTAGCTGGGGGCATTGATCCAACATATTACTTGCTTTTGAGGAAACATGTTTTCCTTCTCCTATTGCTATGTGAGACGTTCTGTCGCGGGGAGTACATTACATGGCTAACCCTGTGAAGTAAGTGGATACCCTATTTTGTTTATGACTAAAGTCATCTTGGCTGCCATCCTAGAAATTCTACGCATAAGTAGCAGAAAGGTCAGCAGTTCAGAGATCCCAATTAAAAAGAAGTGACCTGCATCTTCAGCCAATACAAAAGTAGGTCTGCCTATGAAGTACAAGATATTTATCTTCCAAGAGCAAATATAAAGCTTCAGAATAAAACTGTATTTCTGCCATTTTATGTCCGAATTCGCTCCTTATCTCATTTAATGCATTGCCTGCACTATGTTAAAAATTGTGTAGAAATTGTTCTAATTTCCAGAGGGAAAAATTGCAGACAAATTGATTTTGATCGTTTATAAAACATAGCGCAAATAATGCTGTGGATTGCTAGGAATGCTCCAGTCTTTAAATGGGACATATGGAACAGCACTGAGAAGCCAAAGTGCTCAGCATTTGTAACACTCAGAAACCAACAACTAATAGTAAGACTCTCTCATCTGCCAGGGTGCTAGGCCTGCCCCCTCTCCCCCCAGCTCTGGATACATCACTGCTCCATATCTCTTTCCTTCTTTTGTTATCTGACCCTAAACCAGGGGCAGGTTTCAAAACCCGTCGTTACTGGTTCACTTGTGGGAATGTGGGCGCATGCGCAGAAGCGTCCGGGCGGGTGGGCGGAGCCTCCTGCTGCCTCTATCGGTTCGCCCAATCCGGGGCGAACCGGTAGCAACCCACCACTGCCCTATGCCCTTTCTAAGCTCTACCTCCTCAAAGCCCCACATGCTCCTGAAGGGTATGTGGGACTCTAATTCCAGTCTTAAAAGTAGATTTCTCACACCTAGGTTAGTTGAAAGATCAGCATTTTTGGATTCAACAGCATGTAAATATATTGCCACAAATGTTTTCAGTAATTCCACTCCCCTCCAAAAAAAAATTACACGTAACAAAAGCAAAATTGCTCTCAAGCAGCAATGCCAAACATGCTTTTTATTACATATACTCTGGATTCATGGCGTTTTCTCTTCCTTTATTCAAAAACAGTGGGTTTTTTTCCCCAGTAATTCAAACAAACCAGCAAAAAAATGGTTTCCACCTGTCATCCAAACCAGCTCCCCTTTTAGTTGGAAGAGAAACACAAACCATCGTTTTACAGTCTAGAGAAGGATTAGATAAGCAAGTAAATCAAATACAAGACTTCTTACTGTAAATTCCCAGTAAAATTTAAGTTAGGTTAGATTCTACTGTAGCTTATAAGCATATAAGCAACATAAAAAGGGATAAATAGTGGCCATTCATGAATTTGGTGAAACTTAAGGGCAAACTACAAGACCATCTATTGATATCTACAACTGACTGGGCAAATCCCTCTGTCTAAAATAGCTTTTCCCAACCTTTCCGGGTTGATGGCCTGGAAAGGTGGGGGAGGAGAAAGGATGGTGGTTTTGTGCGAGGATTAGGGTTGTGCACAGCTTCATTTGTGTGAGTGGCAGGTGCATGCCGCTCATGTGAGGGGGGGGCTGCATGTGCCTGCTGCTTGCGCAAGTGGTGCTGCATGCGCCAGCGCTGCCACTCACACGCATGAAGCTGTGCATGCATGCACGCTCAGCCACAACCAGTGCAGCCCAATTCTGAATGGGCCACAAACCAGTAGTGGGCTGTGGCCTAGGGATTGGGGATCCCTGGTCTAAAATATATTGCATCTGAAGTGATAAAAACATCTCCACTGCTGATAATTGAACTATTGTGGCTGTTCATCATGAAGCTTTTCTTCATAATGCAATCACCATTATGTCAGACTTAAGTAAATTTGTTTAAATCCCTTTGGTGCACCAACCAAAGAATTACCATCCAAAAATGCTTAAAACACATGCCGCTATACTTCTTACCGCCATAGACATCATCTGTACAAATAACAGTATCTCCTGCCTTCAGTAAGTGTGCAATGTTCAGAGTTGCTGCTAATCCAGAAGCATATGCTAAACCTGAAGTAAAAAGAAAAGCAAATGAAATTTGATCAATTAATAAAAAAAAAATCATATATTTAAACATTACAGCGAATAGGTACTATCACTTGTGACTCTGAATGCCTGTTGGATAAGAATAGAAGCTTTGCCCCATAAATTGACTCAAGAGATTTAAGTACAACCAAGCATTTTAGCCATTATAATAAGTCTGGAGACATGGATACAGATATCAATATCTCAGAACAAGGTTTCTACTTGGTTTAACAAAACAGATAAAATGAAATGATGCTCCTGCACAATGTTAGAGGCGATTACATCTAGGTTTCAAATTTATGTTGCTTTCCTAGGAAGCTAATATTCATACAAGAATATAATCATTACTATTCATATTAGAAATATTGATAGCTCACAGTGTTTGCCACCATCTAGTGCTGCCACAGCTTTTTCCAAGCAGTCACGGGTAGGATTTCCACAGCGGCTATATTCAAAGCCCTAAGAAAAAGAGAACAAAGAACGTCAAACTTCTTTACCAGACATTGGTGCAATTTGGGTGCAAGTTTATAAAAGTTTACTGAATATTCCACGCACCAATTTACTTAAGAACTCCAATCATGTATGTCAGGGGTGTCAAACTCAAAGCCCGCGACCCAAATCCGACCTGTGGGGTGCTTAGATCTGGCCCATGGGGCCAGTCTGGAAATATCAAAAGACTGGCCCGCAGTGCCTCTGCTAGCAAAAATGGTGCAAGGGGGGGGGCACCTACACCCCCTGCTTCCTGTTTTTGGCCTGGACAGCTTCCTGAAGCACCCTGCCAGCCAAAATGGGGCATGGGGGGGGCTCCTGCAACTTCCCCATGCCCTATTTTGGCTGGTAGGGTGCTGCAGGAGGCCATCCAGGCCAAAAATGGGGCACGGGGGAAGCTGCCCATGCCCTCCGCACACAATTTTGGCCGGCAGGGTGTTGCAGGAGGATGTCCAGGGGGGCTGCCTGCATCCACACACACTGCCTCATGCCCCATTTTGGCGGCAAGGTCCTGCAGGAAGCATTCGTCCCATTTCCCTTCTCTCCCCCTGGCCAGCCCACAGAGGACAACTATACAACCATAATGCCCTCAAAGAAATCCAGTTTGACACCCCTGATATATGTGAATTAAGTTTTGAGAACTAAAAATATTTTTGGACAAATGAATCCACAATTGATCTGAGTTAGAGATGATGGATGAGCAGCCTTCTTTAAGGGTTCAATGTTAGGTTACTCAAATGTCAAGAATACCCTACCCTTACTTGGATTCCTGCATCATTAAGCCATTGCTTGTTTTTACAGAGCTTATTGACTAAGCCACAATGGTTGTGTTCACATATCATACAAGAAGGATATATTAATTTTGAACTTGTTATGGATTGTTATGAACCTTCTAGAGTCATTGTATGAGATAGGGAGCCATGTAAGTCTTGTAAGTAAATAAATAAATAAGCAAAAGGGGTGTCTTAAATGCACAAATGCTTTTCCTCATGTCCTCTATTTAAAAAGCAAAAGCAATAAACTCATAAACCTCATGCATATTAGTCTACTTTGCAAGATAATGTTAAGCAAGTGGGCTAAAACGGCATTTTCAGCCAAAATGAGCAAAGAAACTTCTTGTACTTTTCTAATTTAAGCCAACTCGCTTACTTGGCTACTGATGAAAAAAAAAGCTGCATAGTTGATCTTTGTATCTATCTCTATGTTGTTTCCTGCATAATAGCTATATAAATTATCTCTACAATCATTCTTGCATCAGAATTGTTTATTCACAAGCCTCAATCCATCTTCCGCAAAACTGTAACAATGAAATTTGTTGCAAATTAGGCAGGAGGCAGAAAAAAATTAAGGTAATAAGGTATTAGTGTACATAAAAATGCAGAAATGTCATGGAAAGTTTCTTTTTTACTGTTCTTCAGTTTCAGCTTTAACAGCACCTTCCTGGATAAACATTCATAGATTAACTAGTTATGCATTAAATGTCTTCTTGGACACTAAGCATGTCTTAAATTGCTGTAGAAAAACCAAGAAAAGGGGTTTGGTCATGTAAAAGCTTTAAAATAATTGCCATGCTACTTTTACCGAACATGATATTTTGGCCATGTGATTAACTAAAACAGTATTTGGGATGGTTGCCACTTATTTATGTAATGTTCATGTTGTAGTAAATAGAGAGAATAGCAAAGCAAGTATGTTTTGCCCTGCCCTTAAGTGTTTTCTGAGTTAAAGTGAGTGAGCATTTCCTTCAAAATTACTCAGAACTATAATCAGATTCCAGAAATTCAACACCGATTAAATATTTTAATTGGACAAATGCAAATATCATTTATATAGTGAGTTGAAAGTTTCACTATGATTTTTATAACATGGAACTGGGAATGAACTTTAGAAGGAAAAAAATCCCATCATTTAAAATGTCTAAAACAAGCCATCTTGGACATCAAAGTCAATCTAAAGAAAATTTAGATTGTATTTTGAAAATGTTGTATATCTACCAAGCAAACAAACAGGGAATAAGTCTAGATACCACCAATAAGATCTGAGTTTTTCCCCCCCATGGTTTCATCAAATATATTGCTGATTAATATGAGTCAGAGAAGATCTTCACAAGAGAAATTTAAACCTCAGCAGATACAAATGTAAATATATGGCTTCTTGAAGAGCTGGTTCCCAAATCAGATCTTAAAGGTCATAGTAACTCCTTTAAACTCTCTACAGAAATGGATAAGAGTTGTTACATAAGAGTTACATGCTCCTATAATTGGTCAGAGGCCAGTAGTCTGCAGTAGTCAGGTTCAGCTGAATGCATCTGAAAAGCAGAGCAGGATTTGAAATGGGATATAATTCAAGCATGTGTTACAGTGAGCAGTTCTAAGATCTCCAAGAATGAATGCAGTTAGCAGGCCAGACTTAGCTGTGCAAATATACCAGCTGCAAATCCAAGTAGGCATCCGGATTTTAACCTCAGTAAAAGGCAGCTGAAAGTCCAACTTCCCCTGCCTTGAAAGTCTAACTTATTTCTCTAGTAGATTTTTTTTTTTCAAGCATGCAGGAGTTGGGAAACTAATAGGGCACGTTCTAGATTGCAAAAGTCTGAAAAAAATTGCCATATGGACAAGGAGTGTCAATTCCAAAAAAGGAAAACCACCCATAGACCACACTTAGGGGATTTTATTTTGAAACAAATCCCACATGCAATTGAGACACATCCTCTCTCTTTGTTGTTTGGCAAAATTAACCTCTTTCTCCCTGGTTTCCATACTGGATTCTCAATTTAGTCTTCTCTTTAAACGTGTACATGTCAAATGTCAGGAGGTATTTTATTCCTAGACAATTATAGAACTGGAAGAGGCCACAGAAAACAAAAATTACAGCATCTTTAGCAGATAGCTACTGCATTCCATCCAGTATTCTGCGTAATGTCCCACTAACAACAATTCCTGTTGTTAGGATGCTGTTTCTGCCGGCCTGTACTTTGAATTAATGAATGGTATTTTTGTCCTGAACTCTGGAAATATTGTTTTTTACAGTGAGGCTCCAGTATTGGAGAAGGAAACAGATTGCTCATTTTTATCAGGAACACCAAAAAGACTAACTGAAAGCAGACACATATCAGGGCTATTACATTTCCTCTCCTCCCCCCCCCTCTATTTTGGCCTTTAGACTGCCCAGTGACATGACAAAAATGACCAGAGGAGCTTCTATCATTAACATTTTACACTTCCCCATCATTTTTCTTTCTTAGTTGTTCTATCATTCTTTAGAATGGGCAACTATGACCCTGTATTTTTTTGTGAGCCATAATGTAAGAGGCCTCAAGCATATGTTCCTCCTTCCCTCATTTAAAAAACAAAACAAAAAACGCTGCAGCCTTCTGAGGAAGATGGCAAGAACAGGGACCGAAAATATAGCTTTAGGAAACTAGTGTCAGAGGCTTGAGAAGAGATCCGGACGGCAGCTACTCCGGGAGCACATATTGTGCAATTCCCCTTAAGAGGAAAAGATGCAGGCGCTTCAGGCAGGAGGGTGCTTCAGCGATGCGTTGGCCAGGGGGAAAAAAAAAAAACACCTCACGATTTGTAATCCACAGAAGGTGCTTTCGAGATGTCGCAAGTCTCTGCGGCTTCAACCACAGGCGGACAAAAGGGAGAAAAAAAGTGCCTCTCGCCTTCCTCCCACCCCCATCCTCGGGCACCGCCGGTCAGCCTCCCCCCACCCCACCTCCCACCTCCCTCCTCACTCACGTTGTGCTGCCCGGGCGCCCGCTGCTTGAAGGTGGTCGCGAGAGAAATGGGGGGCACCACGGCCAGCGAGCTCCATTGTTCGGGTTCTTGCCCCACGTGGATAGCCTGCGTGGCGAAGTGCTTGAAAGGCGGCAGGAAACCGGAGCGGCTCTCCTTCGCGCCTTCCATTCTGTCCGTGACAGGTGCTCCCGTGCCGGCGAGAGACGCGACACGGCGGGAGGATCGGATGGGGGAGAGAGAGAGCGAGCGAGCGATCTGGGCAGCGCTCTCGGACACGGCTGGCGCAATATCGCGGCGAGTTGCTCCTTTACCGGCTCGCTCTGGCTGGCAGGATCAACTGCCTTAAGGCGGGGACGCTCGGCTCGGGTTGGCTGGCCGGAGCGTCGCATCACACCGCGATGGGTGGAGACCCGGCAGCCCTATCCTGCCATATGCTGCCCCGATCCCAGTGTCCGATTGGCGCAGGAGCGAGGCGCGTCCCTCGTTGCCCGGGTTAGTCCTCGGGTCGAAGGAGTGGCAAACTGGCGAGGGGCACAGAGGGTTGGCGCGGCTATGCCGGATCGATCGTCGGTTGGGATGCCGCCTTCCCATCCTCCGGGATCAATAGGAGGGAGGGAGGGAGGAAACGCGGGTGACTGGGTAGGGAAAGAGCCCGGCGGAGCGTGCGGAGGGGATTCCTTCCACCGCATCTCGCTGCTCCCCGCAGTGTTGGAGTGAGGGAAGTTACAGGTAACAGTACCAGAGATGGAAGGGACCTTGGAGGTCATCTAGTCCAACCCCCTTCTCACGCAGGAGACTTGTACTAGGGATTCGAACCGCCGAACTACCGACCGTTCTGATCGACAAGCTCAAGTGTCTTAGCCATTGTGCGACCGGACTTGGGGTGCATCCCCCTTTTAAAAATTCACTTCCGGCTATTTCCAAAGAAACTTCAACAAGTAACGTCATCATTTATTGGAGGGAGGGAGGGAGGGAGAGAGAGAGAGAGAGACAGAGAGTGGTGGAAGAAGGAGAAAAGAATGCATTTGTCCTGATGGACATCTGTCTCTGAATTAATCATGATCCTGAAAAGGCTTGGACGGCGAGAAGCAACGCATCCATTGCAGAAATCTATGAATGAGAAAAGCTGCCACTCGCGGCCTCTCCGACCGCCCTGGCTATTGGCTGGCAAGACGGAGGTTGCAGCCTTAAATGGGAAGGCTGGATAAGGACAACATTGAGGGCTTTGATGAAGGGCTTTAGCTCCTGCTTTCGTGTTCCGGCAATGATCCTGGCAATGCATTAGTTAGAGGACTGGAACTACCCAGTTGGATGGGGAAGCCTCAGGATGCAGCTGGAAGTGAAGATGCTGCATTCTCAGCTTTGAAGGATGTGAAATGGACCAAGTCCTGTGTCAGCATCTATTTATTTATTTATTTATTTTATTTATTAGATTTCTATACCGCCCTACTCCCGAAGGACTCAGGGCGGTGCACAGCCAAACAATAAAAACACATACAATACAAAATTTAAAAAATAGAATAAAATCAAATTAAATAATTTTGGCCCCGACAAATTTAAAACCCCAAACTTTTAAAACCAATTTAAAATTGAATATATAAATACTAAAAAATATTTAAAATTTTAAAAATCTTTTATAAAAGAGGGGGAAAATTAGGCCAGGCCGGCCTGGTGAAATAGTAAGGTCTTTAAGGCGCGGCGGAAGGTGCGCAGATCCGGGATCCTCCGTATCTCTGGGGGGAGCTCGTTCCAGATAGTAGGTGCCCCCACAGAGAAGGCTCTCCCCCTGGGGGCCGCCAGTCGGCATTGTTTGGCTGACGGCACCCGGAGGAGCCCCTCTCTATGGGAGCGTACCGGCCGGTGGGAGGCTATTGGTGGTAGTAGGCGGTCCCGCAAGTACCCGGGTCCTAAGCCATGGAGCGCTTTAAAGGTGGTAACCAAAACCTTGAAGCGCACCCGGAAGACCACCGGGAGCCAGTGCAGCTCGCGCAGGAGAGGTGTTACATGGGAACGCCATGTCGCTCCCATTACCACCCGCGCGGCCGCACTCTGCGCCAGTTGGAGCCTCCGGGTGCTCCTCAAGGGGAGCCCCATGTAGAGAGCGTTGCAATAGTCCAGGCGGGAGGTGACAAGGGCATGAGTGACCGTGCGTAAAGAGTCCCGATCCAGAAAGGGACGCAACTGGCGAATCAGGCGAACCTGATGAAAAATCCTCCCGGTCACGGCCGTCAAGTGCTCTTCTAAAGACAGCCGTGAGTCCAGGAGGACGCCCAAGTTGCGAGCCCTCTCCGTGGGGGCCAATGATTCGCCCCCAATAGTCAGTGATGGCGTCAACTGACTATATCGGGACGTCGGAAACCACAGCCACTCAGTCTTGGATGGGTTGAGCCTGAGCCTGTTCCTCCCCATCCAGATCCGTACGGCCTCCAGGCACCGGGACATCACTTCAAGGGCATCGTTGGGGTGATCCGGGGTGGAGATGTACAGCTGGGTGTCGTCAGCGTACTGATGGTACTCCACCCCGAAACCACGGATGATCTCGCCCAGCGGCTTCACATAAATGTTGAACAGGAGAGGCGAGAGGACCGACCCTTGCGGCACCCCACATATGAGGGGCCTCGGGGTCGACCTCTGTCCCCCTGTCAACACAGACTGCGACCGGTCAGAGAGAAAGGAGGAGAACCACCGCAACACAGTGCCTCCCACCCCCAACTCTTCCAACCGGTGCAGCATGATACCATGGTCGATGGTATCAAAAGCCGCTGAGAGATCTAACAGGACCAGGACAGAGGAGCACCCCCTGTCCCGAGCCCTCCAGAGATCATCAACCAACGCGACCAATGCCGTTTCCGTGCTGTACCCGGGCCTGAAGCCCGACTGGAACGGATCCAGATACGTCGTTTCATCCAGGTGCTGGGGGAGCTGTTGCGCGACCACACTCTCAACAACCTTCGCAACAAAGCGAAGATTGGAGACCGGACGATAATTTACCAACATTGCCGGGTCCAGGGAAGGCTTCTTGAGGAGAGGCCTCACCACCGCCTCTTTCAAGGCGGCGGGAAAGTCACCCTCACTCAGCGAAGCGTTTATAATCCCCTGGAGCCAGCCTCGTGTCACTTCCCGGGAAGCCAGTACTAACCAGGAAGGACACGGGTCCAATAAACAAGTGGTCGCGTTCAGTCTACCCAGAATCCTGTCCACGTCCTCAGGGGTCACAGGATCAAACTCATCCCAGATAACATTCTCAAGACCTGCCCCTGTCTCTCCCCCTGAGACTACCCAGTCGGAGTCCAAATCTTCCCGAATCTGAGTGATTTTGTCATACAGATACTGAACAAAATCCTCGGCTCTACCCTCCAAGGGGTCCTCCCGCGCTTCCTGGTGGAGCAGGGAGCGGGTCACCCTAAAGAGGGCGGCCGGGCGATTATCTGATGACGCAATAAGAGCAGCAAAATAACTACATTTCGCTGCTTTTATCGCCACTAAGTAATTCCTAATGTGGGATCTTACTAGTGTCCGGTCAGATTCAAGAAGACTGGCCCTCCAACTACTCTCTAGGTGTCTTTTCCGGCGCTTCAACTCCCTCAGCTCCTCGGTAAACCAAGGAGCCAATTGAGATCGGCGCCGGGTCAGAGGCCGCAAAGGCACGACCCGATCCAGAGCACCAGCAGCCGCCCTATCCCAGGCGGCCACCAGGTCTCCAGTCGAGGCGTGTGCCAGAACCTCAGGAAATGGCCCAAGCTCCGTCTGGAATCTGTCAGGTTCCATCAGGCGCCTGGGGCGGAACCATCTGACCGGCTCCGCCTCCCTGCGGCGGGGTGCAGCGGTTTGAAAGTCGAGACGAAGGAGAGAGTGATCTGACCATGACAAGGGTTCAGTAACTATATCCCCTATATCAAGATCCCTCAACCACTGTCCAGAGACAAAAACCAGATCCAGCGTGTTTCCCCCTGTGTGGGTAGGGCCATGAATTAACTGGGTCAGGTCCATAGCTGTCATGGAAGCCATGAACTCCCGAGCCATCTCTGACGTCTCACCCACGGACGGCAGGTTGAAATCCCCCATAACCATAAGCTTAGGGGTATCAACCGCCACCGCGGCGATGACGTTGAGTAGCTCGGGCAGGGCTGTTGCCACGTGGCAGGGAGCCAGGTACGTGATCAGCAAACCCATCTGAACCCCATGACCCCATTTCACAAAAAGGGATTCACAGCCGGCCGTCTGAGGAACAGTGGCCTCCCTCGGTCTCAGACCTTCTTTAATGATAACCGCTACCCCCCCGCCCCTCCCCTGTGACCTCGGCTGATGGAATGCTTGGAAACCTGGCGGGCACATTTCAACGAGGGGAACCCCCCCCTCCTGGCCCAACCAGGTCTCCGTAATACCTGCCAGGTCCGCACCCCCCTCCTGAACAAGATCACAGATGAGGGGGGCTTTATTTACTACGGACCTGGCATTGCACAGCATCAGCCGAAGGCCTGGGTCCTGAGGGTCTATGCAACCTGAGGAGCGAGTAGAGCCTTGGGGGCCGGAGCACGCCACCGCTCGTAGACAGCGAGTGCGCATTCCCCTAACACGATATGGCCCCCTGCTCCCGCCATATCTACCCCTCCCACCTACAGTACTGATGTTCAAGAAACTATCTAGTATGGAGAAGGCATTAGAGGGCTATAGAAGCCTGTTGAAGTTTTGTCAAGACTAAACAAAAGCGAATACATACATGCATCAATTTTACCCGGACCTGGTGGGTGGCCAGGAAAGCCCCTTTGGAACTGGTACCTCACCTGTCTTCCCTAAACACCTCAATATTAGCCCATCCCCAAGAGCACTGGATGCTGTGCTGCTCGTCTTGCCCTTCCAGTAATCGGCATCTCGGAGTAACTAATAAGCTGCTGCTCCATCTCAGAGCTCCCAAAGTTGCTTAGGAAGGTTGAAGCAAATGGAAGAAGCCACAGACAACACCAATGCTATTTGGGGGTGGTGTTCCTAGGAGAGTAAATATGCAGCTCAGCCTGCTCAATGGCCAAATACAGTCTGAGCTTGCCCTAGAAACTTAAATATATATACTGCATATACCAGTTTAATTAGATTAAATGCCTTGATGCTAGGAGACTTTAAACATTTAATGGTGCATAGGAGGTTTCAGCATATGGAGACAGGAGCAACTACAATTCTAAAGAAAAGCACCTGCACAAAGCAACTTCAGCTTTTTCTTTTTTGAAATCCTAGTGGTATCAATGACAACATTTATTTATTTATAAAATTTAATGGCTGCCCATCTTACCGCAGGGTAACTCTGGGTGGTTTACAGTATATTGTAAATCACCCAGAGTTACTCTGTGGTAAGATGGGCAGCCAATAAATTTTATATATGTATCATACATATTTACACACACACATATATATATACATATATACATTCACACACACACACAAAACATAAATAAGTTAAAACAAGCCAAATATTACAATCCAATTAAAGATGTGGATGGGGGGGAGGTGGGATCTGTTGTTAGTCAATCAACCACCTCCACTGTGATGTTCCCCCATTGGAGCCTTGTCAGGCTAGCTGACAATTTCCCTATAATTTATTTATCATATTTTAAAAATATCCATCTTCCTCATAGAGTGACTCAGGCATTGCACAAAAAAACATTAAAACTATCTGTAAATATAAAGAATAAATAAAAACAGGAATAGTTAAAGTTCAAAATGAAAAGGGCTGGGGAAGGAGCTTCAGGGGATAGCTGAGAGCTGAGCAAGTCAACAGAACTAAGTCTTAAAGCATTTTGGGGGGAGGGGGAGTAGGCTGCCTCACTTCTGGGAGAAGAATGTCCCAAAGAGTGGGGACAACAGCAAAGAAGTCTCTCTTCTTGGACATTCCCCACCCTAGAATTCTTGTTAACTGTAATGCAGGATAACAATTTTCCATATGATAAATAAGGAAGATATACCATGAAACTGGAAAACCATTCCCTCTTATATTTTTACAATTGCCTAAGTGATTAATATGCAACAATTTTCAAATATAGATAATCCTAATTATATAAAATTTCATGAAATGGTAGTAAGAATTATTTTGCAATTTATTTATGATACTGTGGCACTTGAAAGTCCATAGACATTTCAGTATCTTCCATAATTTTAGAACCAAAAGTAATGGGACATTATTTGTGCAAATAAATTCTTAAAGAAACAAATAATCATACAGTTTGACCTGTAATGTGATGTGATAGGAAAACTGTAGATTAAGGTTTATATTTGTTTTGATCCTGTAGGAAGTTAGCACCCACCCCTCTCCTAGAAAAATGAAATATTTTAGGAAATATTAAAATGGCAGAATATTTCCCCTAAAAGGGAGGCAGAAACTCAGCCCCCCACCTTTGCTAATGGCCCATTAAGGCCTGAGCCAATCCATTCTACATAACAAAGATAGGATTAGCCCTCTACCCTTCTAGAACAGAACTCACCACATGGCACCTGGGGAGATTGCATCAGCCAGCAAGGCTCAACAAAGCCTGGGAGACAGACTTTAGCTACAAAGATTGATGGTCAGACTCCCACCTCCTGGGAGTCTGACCATCAATCAGTGTGTGTTTCTTACACAGGAACAGGAAACACTATGGTAGGGCCCAGAGAGGGCATAAAACCAGGGCACTCTCAGCATCTCGCCCCTTTTTCTTTCTTCACCCAACATCAAGGCATGTGATACTGTCCACCATTAAAGCCATCTTTCCAAACAGCCATGTTTCCAGTGTCTTTTTCCCCCACTTGAAACTGAACCCAGAAGAATATTCCTTCCAACAGTCCTTAAGAGGATCAAGGAATATTATTATTTTATATAAAAAATAAATGACATTGGCAACAATGATTTGCAAATGTTGCCCTATCTTTATAAAATAACTTGACACCCCTTGTACTTCATTTCAACAGAGACCACATTGTGATTGCTTTGAACATGTATTGATTACTATGATTTTTTAAAATTCGTTTCAATATAATGGCAAGTATGGACATCTTCAGTTCACAAAAGGTATCTTAAGATGGTGTCCTGTAGAGATAGTGTGTATCTAACAAGTAATTATTGTCCAATCAAAGGATGAGAATTGAAAGTGGTACCACTTTTTCTTCCCCAGCTCCCAGTTGCAAAATATGATGGTTCTCTCACAATTTGGCACAGTAACGATGTCCTTCATCTGTGGTTGGCAATGTCTTCATGTTGCACAACAGGATGGGATTTGCCTTATGTAATTTGACATTAAGGTCACCAAATATTCTACTAGACCTTGAAACGCAGTTTGCATTTAACAGAATAGGGGTAGAACATTGACCCATGAAACCTGCATGGGTATGTTACACATTGATTTTCCCTATTAACATCTCTTTTAGATATTCATTTCCAGATCTAATAATCTTAAAGGAATAGTGTCTCACATTCCACCAACTTAGTAAGTGTATTGTAACCTAGCAACAAATTTACCAACTAAAAATCAAATCCTGCTGTTTCCTCATGCCTTTAAAGGCGTTACTTTTCTTCAGGAATATTATCTGCTGCTAAAGGCACAGAAATAGAAGCAATAAAAACAGTGGGGCCATCACTTGGTGATGCTTAAGCAGTATTACTAAATGCAAGTTCTATTAGTTTCAATGAAACATCTGTTCAGATTAGTTTGCATATGCCTGAGATTGTACAAAACCATTATAAAGAATTAATTTTAGTAGAGTCCCTGTGAAGCCTCTTTAGGATCACAAGTAGTGCAGCCATTACTATTCTACACATGCTTATGGGCCAAAAAATAGTGACCAACATCCCCCTCCCCTCTATCACAAATGATTAAACTCGGAACTGGATAAAACAACTGGCAAGGTAGGCTGAAATATTTATACCTAGGAGTACATTTCACTGAAATAAGTGGGGTTCCTGAGCTGATATATATTCTAGAATTGTACTATGGTATTCGTTTTAAAGATCTAGTTCAAGATGATGATGAGTCAGATTCATAATTAGGTTTTCAATCATTGATCTTAAAGTGGATTACAACTAATTGTATCTGCTTCTTTGGAAATAAACTTCTTTAGATCAATGAGACTGACTTTCGTGTACACATCTATAGGTAGTCCTTGACTTATGACCACAATTGAGCCCAAAATTTCTGTTGCTAAGTGAGACATTTGTTAAGGGAGTTTTGTCCCATTTTGCGACCTTTCTTGACACTGTTAAGTGAATAACTGCAGTTATTAAGTTAGTAACATTGTTGTTAAGTGAATCTGGCTTTTCCATTGACTTTGTTGGAAGGTTGCACAAGATGATCGCATGACCCAGGACCCTGAAGTCATAAATATGAGTCAGTTGCCAAGCATCTCAATTTTCATCATGTGATCATGGGTATGCTGCAAAGGTTGGAAGAGTGAAAAACCATCGTAAGTCATTTTCAGTGCCTTTGCAACTTCGAATGGTCACTAAATGAACTGTTGCAAGTGGAGGACTATCTGAATTGCTTTATTAAGAAATAAAGCCACAGTGATAAAGATATAACGGGGCAGATTAAAATTGGAATTATTGGGAAAAATTGCCCGAGGAGAGTTTGTGACAGCATTTTCCAAAAAGTAGTTCCTTGGACCAGTCACATCAAAATTAATTATTGACTCCTGACCTTGGCAGCAGCCACTGAAAAATTGTCTGGCACTTGGCCCCAGCTTGGTATTCTTCTTTAGATTTCAAAAATGCAGGAAGCAACAGAAGAGGAATGCCATTACCTCAAACAATTGGGATTCAGTCCATAAAGAATGTGGGGCTACATTTTAATTGTGTATTAAATAACCTGAGAGAGCACAGTTGTACTCTTAAACTAGGTAGGTTAGTTGCCTATTTGAAGTAGGCCTAAAATATCTGTGGTTGCTTGGGTATGGAAAGGAGACTTCAAACGGGCATTTGAAAAAATGTCTTAGCATTCGTGAAGAGGCTAAGAAATCAGGAATAATAGAATTCTATAAGGTATATGAATGGTCAAAGACTCTAGCTAGGTTCATATTGCAAGAGAAGATATTTATTAATAGAAAAATGATAGGAGCTTGATTTGCAGCAAAGAAAGTAGAGTTCTTTTCCAATTTCTTGGAGCCTTTATTTTTTTTATTGTTGAGCTGAAGGGAGTTTCTTAAGAGATTTAGAGCCGCTTTGTAACACAGACTGGTTTATCTCAGGAATTTTAATGTAACTTATGGAGATATTTATGAGTTACTCTCCAGCCCCTACCCCAAACTGAGTCCCTATCTGAGTGAATGATGTTTTTAATTCTATACTTGGCATTTTAAAATGCATAGACTCCAGGAATTAGCAGATGATGAACATAATTACTTTATGTTTAAAAAAAGACCAGAACTTCAGTGAACAACCAAAAGCAGTTACAATTATCAGTTTTCCTAAAATTGCTTAGCTGCCATGGAAAGAAAGACATGTTTTAGGTGATACATGCAGGTTTCCTTCAAATCCATATTATTGCATAGCTTTATCAGATAACTAGAATTGATGTATTTGTTAGTTATTTATCAAATTTGTAAAGCTGCCTGTCTCGCCAAAGGCGAGACATAGCACAGCACACACCCATCGGATAAAAAACACAAACATAAAAGCAACAGACATAAAAATACAGGTATGTACATTAAAAAATAAATAGTATAAACTATATGTATGTATGTATTCATGCATGCATGCATGTAACTCACTCAGTGTTGAAAGGAGCATTTAGCAATGGGTTACTGAACATTTTTTATCTCGAGGGTCAAAAATAAAAAAGTTCTACTGTTGAATGAGGTTTCACAACTACAAATTTAAAATGTTTTCTGAGCTTATTATCCTCTTAGTACTGTGGGTTTTTTTAAAAAATAAAATTTGCTGCTCTGGATGACAATGAGTGTTTTGTATGGCTGCCAATCTAATAGGAAACCAGCAAAGGTTTTCATATTCCTGTGTATAAATGAGATTTTGTTTAAGGATTCTTGGAATAATCCTAAAATTTTATTTCTTAATTTCAGTACCATCTCACTGTATATGTTCTGGTGGGCTGTTACTTAGCAAAATAAATATAAAGCAGACCAGGTTATTATATCTATTTGTTGTCATACTCTAGTTTAACAGGAAGAGAAAATTATGTGGGAAATTATGTTGAATTAAATCTCTCTTTCCTCAGGAGTTTTTGGCACATGCATGCTCAATAATATTGTATGTCTCATAAAATAAATTATAAGAGAGGCAAGGAAGGTTGAGTTTAAGGCTGACTATTCTGATGTGAATCCCTTTACATCGGCTGACTCATATTCTAGTGTATGTATCAACCAGCAACAATCCCAGTTATTCTGTTTGCATAATTCAGGAAACTGAAGATTTCATCTTATTTGAACTCAATATTATAATAGGATATGAATGTTGTACTATAGTTTTTGCTGGATTTATTTCAGAATAAATTATTAAACTACACCTGTCTATCACAGGTCCTTGGGAAGAACTCATGTGGACAAAAATGCCAAATCCAGATATAATACTGGATAGGTGTCTAAAATGCGAAATCCAGTCTGAACATCTGGCTGACTGTACATCAAACCATAATACATTGCATTAAATTTATATGTTGCTCAATTGCCAGCAATTCTGGGTAGTTTTACTATGATTAAAACATGTTAAAAAAAGAACAATACAAAAAGTAAAGAAAGAGGATAACACAAATGAACAGAGGGTCAAGAAAAAAAGGGGGGAACAGAAAAGAAGAAATGGGCATCCATCATCTTCCAAAAGCTCAGGTGAAAAGGCATTAAGAGTTTAGGTGCAGACATATTTTAGATATTTAATCATTTTTATATGAATACTTTGTTTTTACATGGGGATCCAATACATAGACTACATACAAACATTTACTTCTGGTTTTTGGCAAAAAAGAACCTAATGCAGACAATGAGTTCGCTTAATGAATGTGGCATTTGCTTACAACCACCAAAACAAAGGCTGTAAAATTATGTGTGGTCACATGGTGATCTACTTAACAACCAGTGTGACTTATGTCCATAATTCTGGGTTCCATCATGAACGTTGAAGGCTACCTGCAGTGGTGGGATTCAAATAATTTAACAACCAGTTTTCTGCCCTAATGACCATTTTAAGTATTAAAAATCCATATACTGAAAGGTAGTTTATTATTTCATGCATTTAATATTTAAATAAAACAATAAGAGGTACACAAAACTATATTATGTTGTTAAGTTTTAAAATATTAATACAAAATTATTAAACACCTGATAAAAAACAATAAAACTGTGGTGTAAGATATTTCCATATGGCTTCTTGATTGGCTTCCTAACTTGCATTTTTTATTTATTTATTTATTTATTTATTTAGATTTATATGCCACCCTTCTCCGGAGACTCGGGGCGGCTTACAATGCGTTAAGCAATAGCCTTCATACTTTTGTATATTCATACAAAGTCAGTTTATTGCCCCCACAAACTGGGTCCTCATTTAACCTACCTTAGAAAGGATGGAAGGCTGAGTCAACCTTGAGCCTGGTAAGATTCGAACCTGCAGAATTTTTTTTTTTTTTTTTTAATTTGATTTATATGCCACCCTTCTCCGGAGACTCGGGGCGGCTTACAATGCGTTAAGTAATAGCCTTCATACTTTTGTATATTCATACAAAGTCAGTTTATTGCCCCCACAAACTGGGTCCTCATTTAACCTACCTTAGAAAGGATGGAAGGCTGAGTCAACCTTGAGCCTGGTAAGATTCGAACCTGCAGTAATTGCAGGCAGCTGTGTTAATAACAGGGTGCTTTAGACCACTGTGCTACCAAGGCTCCTTCCATTTTCTTCGCTTTTATCCGAGCATCATCAGCTGTGCGATTTGTCCTTAACCATCTTTTCACTGTAGGAATAGGATCCCATTCCTTTGGAGGTAGGCCATTTAGACTAAGTTATTGTTTTTGATATATTAGAAACAACTAGGCGACTTCTCTTCCATGAACATATTATGTTCATCTTTGAAAAAACCTTTTCCACTTCTGCTGAACTTACAGCAATTGTTCTGATAATATTTGTAGCTCTTTGAACACTTTCAGGAATTGTGTAGTTCTGGGAATTTTTAAAAACATTTTCCACGAAATCTCGATAATCATTAAAATCAATTTGGTAATCAAAAATGTCATTAAATACATGCAATTGTTCTTCAGCTGCTTGCCATGGAACATCAACTTCTTCAATATTCCAGTAATCTGGCTCCAAAAATTTGAGAAATTGTAATATATTACTGTCTGGAAATTGGCTACAACTTGCTTTTAAATATTCACAATCCATTAGTCTTTTTTCCAAATTCATTACGATGTTTTCTAAAAGTCTTTCCCGAGGAAGCCCGACATATCGCTGATTTTCTACGAATTTTATCTTTTTGAAGGTTTCAGAACTAATTAATTCATCAACTTTTTTTTCATATGGACCCTTTTCTTTTCCAAGCATTTGAAATGCTTTAATAGATCTTATCATGAGTCTTTCAGCCTTTATTATGTCTAGATTTCTTGCTTGCAGTGCATTTGAAAGAAGAGAAATTTCGTTTAAAATATCAATCATCAATGCCAAATCACTTATAAAATATATATTTTCAAGACGGGCAGCCATACCTAAGTACTTTTCATTTGAATAAAAATAGTGATGTAGCGCTGGATAAGCGTGCCACACAGCTAAGGTTGACTTTAAACTACAGGCAGCCCATCTTGGTCCCAAACTCCATCTATCTTTATAATTTCAATTCCAAGTTGTTCGGATATTTTGGTAAGTTCAATTTGGCTCTTATTGGATTGATGAAAAATAGTATGTATCTCATCAATAAATTTTAAAATTATTTACTTGGTTTATTTCCTTTATCAAATCATCTAAACCAAGATGGAGACGATGGTTTAAACCGTGCCATATTATGATGTTTGGAAAGTCTTTTGCTATCTTAGTGCTCACTCCAGATTTTCTCCCAAGCATAACGCTGGCACCATCGGAGCAAAATCCTATTAAATTTTTTTCTAGGTAGTTTTTAGTAAGCCCAACATTATTTAAACTTTCCATAACTGAAGAACATATTGTGTCTGCATCTTGCTTTTCCAATTCAACTAGCTGAACGAAAATTGTTGGCGATGTAACTGAATCCTCAACTTTTAAGAAAACTGTAACAACTGGTTTGCAAGGTATCATTGAGGCTTCGTCAATAATCAAACATATTTTCAAATTATTTTCAATAATTTTAGTAAAAAAAAATTTCAATTTCCTTTGCAATGAAATCAACTATTTTCACAGCAGTTGTACGTGAATGTAATCCTATTCCCATATCTAATCCATTTTTAATTTGCACTTCTATCTCTTTTTTTACGTCTGAAAACGGTTTACATCTTTTTGCTAGGCTGTAAATTGTATTAAATACTCTACAAATAGTAGATATATATTTTTCATTCATCTTATCTATTCCTTTTGTTACTGAATCCTGCTCACATTGTTTTAAGTTCTCCTTACCAATGTTATGAGCTTTTGATGAAAAATTTTCTTTCATTTTTTTCCTTAAAGAAGCTTGTTGTATCTCTTTAACTTTGGAGTTATTGTTTTTTACTTCAGTAATTGACGTGCTGCTTTCTTCAGGTTGGAGTGGTTGTGCTTGTGACTGTTTTGTACCATCCAAGGCCAATTCTGATACAACTGTTTCCAATTTTGGTTTCTTATTGAAAATATCTGTCAAACTCTGTTGCCTTTTCATCCTTTTAAGGGCTACTGCAAAAAAATTAAAAAAATGTTTAATATTGTATGTATGTATGTATGTATGTATGTGTGTGTGTGTGTGTGTGTGTGTGTGTATGTATATATATATATATATATATATATATATATATATATATATATATAAAATATTATTTATTTACAGACTTTTATCAAAGATTACAAGATATTGTACAAAAATGTATTGAAAAGTTTATGTATTAATAATCAAGCGAGGATATATAATAAAGAATGCAAAGTTTTATAACATATTACTACAATCACCAGATGAAATAATAGAATAAACCACTCTACTGACAGATTGTGTAATAATCGGAAAATTTTTGAGTGTGCAGAAATGGACAAACTGACTATAGAATTAAATAATAAGGAAGACCCAGAATATTACTCAACTTGGGAAAACTGGTATCAATGGATAGAAAATAAAAATAGGAAATATATAGATCAAAATAAGACATAAATTGTGTTTACACATACTTGATCAAGTAGGAAAATTTGGGAATATATGAATAGAGTTAAGATTTGTGTACTGTCAGAACGATACTGAATTGTACAGTTATTATGGACGTATCTTAGTTACAGATGTATTTGTATTTGTATTTGAATATTTTAAACTTTAATAAAGGTTCTTTGAAAATAAAAAAAGAAATTATAGAATAAAGAATAGGCAATAATTAGAATCGAAAGAAAAAGGTGTAGGAAGGGAAACACACCAAGACAGTGTAGTCACAAGAAAAGCAAGACCAGAAGCCTCTAAAGCGGTATCACCAAACAGAGCCAAACCAGAAGCCTCTAAGAAAACTAGAAACTGCACCCAAAAGCAAAATACCCCAAGCTAAAGAAATTGAAGCTTAAACCCACTAGAATAGGAAAACTAGAAACTGCTAAAGAAATTGAAGCATAAACACATTAGAATAAGAAAAAAACATTTAAACAGATATCCCAAAGAAAAGAACCAAGCCAAAGTAATTAAAATGCCAGGCATACTTGAAAACAAAGCATTTAAAAGGACCAGCACCATTACCAAACACATACAATATAAAGGACATGCAGGAAGAGAGTCATTAAACTAGGAGCAAACAAAGGGTCTGGGATATTGCAGAAAACACAAGAGATTAGTTCTAAAAACTTGGAAAAAGCTGATGGGATTAATAAAAAACAGTACTTAAGGAAGAAAACAAACAGAGACCAGGATTAGAACTATTAAACCAATCACTAACACAGAAGGACCACACAAAAGTCATAGAAGCCAACCGCAAAGGAAAAGGGTATAAAAACTTACAGTTCAGAGTTAGCTAGCCCCAGGAAAGAAACAAAAATAAAAGGTTCTGGCTTTCACGCAGCTGCTTCTGTCTGAATCCTTCCACTGTGTCTCCCAGCTAGGAAATTCGAACCTTTCAACAAAAGAAAAATTTGTAAAAGATAAGCCAACAGTTGGGACAAGACAAAAAATGTCACAAAAATAAGCTCAAGTAGAATATTGCTCAAGTAGAATAAAATATCATGATTCAAACAATATGTATAAACTATATCAATATCAGAATGCAGATCCTTCACATTCTGCATCAAGGAAATCAAGTTAAAGAAAGTTAAACAGTCTGGCAACAAAAAGCCAGGAACAGGAACCCCCACCCCAGTTTTTTGAGAAGACAGGCTATCCTGCATTCAAAGCCAGATTGCAGCAAGCAAGGGATTGGAAGCACCTGAATGCACGCTAGTCTGGCCATTTCGGAACCCGTTTGCCAAACTCAAAAACAGAAAATTAGGTATCAGTTCTGCCGGATCCGGTAGGAACTGGCTGAATCACACATCACTTACAGTAGTGGCCAAAATTGTGGAAACCTGTAGGGAAAAGTGTATTTTCTAAAACTAGCTAATAGCACCAATTTTTTTGGGAGTAGTATCATATAATTATATATCAATGGAAAGATAATTTAATCTAGAATGTAATGCAATAACTTTTATGAAGGATTTGCTATTAGAATAGCAGTTACAGTATAAAGAAAAGTGAAGCACAGAAAAAACGAGATATACAAAAATTATCACATCAGTTAATACTTAATTGGGTAACCTTTAGCATGAATTATGGCCTTATAACGTCATGGAGTGAAACAAGTTTTTTAGTTATAATGTGAAACCAAGATTGAATTATTGCTTCTATTAACTGGGTTGTATTGCTGGGTCGCTTCTGACTAACATGTTTCTTTAGTCGGCTCCATAAATTTGCAATTGGGTTAAGGTCTGGGCTATTCCCAGGGCATTCCAGCAGTGAAATATGATTATCTTGAAACTTCAAAACAAAAAGTGTGTTATTAGCCACCAAGTGCACTAAAAATGCACTTTTCCCAAAAGGTTTCCACAATTTTGGCCACTACTGTATATCAGAGGTCTCCAACCTTGGCAACTTTAAGACTGAAGTCCACAAATCTTAAAGTTGCCAAGGCTGGAGACCCCTGACTTATACCACATTTTCTAAAACGCAGGGAAGGACAAATCACTTCTGGTATCTTGGTTAAATGATTGTTTGATCAGCCCAGGCAGTCTTAGGAAAGACTCCAGAACAAGAAACTTCCGTTATTTACAGGGTTTATTTATTTTATATTTTTAAGAAACGGGGAGGGGAAATTTATCGTACCTTAACTAGTAGTACACCCGATTTTTCGGAGCTTGATTTTCAGTCCACTCCCTCCTGTTGTATCTCCAGGTGGGGACTCCCAACAGCAAATCCGCTCCGATGCTCCGTATTCGTGGAAGATGCCCAATTTGCTAGGCTGGAAACAGTGCGCGGGGCATGTAACTCCGACGCTCCGTTTTCTCCGCCCAAACGCGGCTTTCCCACGCCTCGTCCTCCGTTCAACAGCCGGGTAAGGCTCCCCGCTCTACAAGACTCCCGCGCTTTCCAGCCCCGCCCAGGCGGGAGGCGTGTCCCCGACCGTTGCCGTCCGCAACCACGTGACCGACAGTTTTTTTTCCCCCTCCCCGCCGCGCCGGAATTCCTCCCCGCCGCTCATCTCTAGGGGTAACCGTCTCGCGATACCTTTTGTGATCTCGCTCGTCCGAGCGCTCCGCGTCTCGCGAGATTCCCCCCCCCCCCCGACAAGATGGCAGCGCGGTCGAGCTGGTGAGAGCGGAGCGGCGAGCGGAGGAGGAGGAGGTGGTGGAGGTGACTCCGTAAGAAAGCTCGGCTGGATTCAGAGGTTCTCCGCCCGCGGAGTGTCCCCGGCTGGGGGAATGCCGACGGGACGGGATTCGCCGCCGCGGCTCTGAGCGCCCCGAACCCTCCGCGGCTTTTGCAGCTCCGTGTCTCCTCATCGTGGCCCCCCAACGCCCGGGGTCGCCGCTGGCGATGACCGGAGAGAAGCTGCGCTCGCTGCGCAAGGATCACAAGCCCAACAAGGAGGACGGGGACCTGCTTGGGCCCGGCGAGGAGGAAGCGGCGGCCGCGCCTGGCGGAGGCGCTTTCACAAGCGCCCGGGCGGGAAGCGGCAAAAGCGGCCGCGGCTCGACCCACCGCATCTTCACCAACCATCACCGGCTGCCGCTGAAAGGAGGGTCCGGCGGGAGCTCTTCCCTCGCCGCCTCCAGCCTCGACCCCATCAAGCCCCCCGGCGCGCAGTTCCCCGTGCACGAGTGCGTCTTCAAGGGGGATGTGAGGAGGCTGTCGGCGCTGATCCGCACGCAGGGCATCATCGGCCTCAAGGATAACCACGGTAAGGGGCCGGCCTCGCCTTTCCCGGCTTCGTTTCTCCGGGGAGGTAGAAGAGAGCCGCCTTCAAACCACCCGTGGCTTTGGGGAAGAGGGCTCCATGATCGTCGCCCTTTTGATTCCCCTGGTTTATTGGTAACCCACTGGTAGGAATTCTGCCTGTCCCTAATCTTCAGTTCTCCATCTCCAGGGGAAATTAGGTGCCTGCCCTCGCTTTATTTGGCAGCATCCCTCGAGTTACAACTCTCTTTTAAGAGGGGACCGTCCTTTCTACTGTCCTGAATAATCAAATATAACTAATTCCTTCCAAATCTTCCCCGACCCAAATTTCCCGTTCTTTTGCCTACAAGCACAGGTTCCACTTTTTTTCAGATGGGGAAGCTGGTACTTAGACCGGATCTTTTTATCTCCTATTGAAAAGCATGCGGCTGAATTTTAATCTTTTGAGAATTTCGAAACAGAACCTTCTTAGGAACCTAAGCTTTTTAAAATTCAAGTTGTTCCTGTGTAGCGTTTCAGATCATGACCCACCCGATTATGGGCTGTTTTAAATGCTGAAAATGTTATTGTTGGAAGGATTGTTTCTGGCAAAAGTACGTTTGTGACTGTGCTTTTGAAGAAGTAAAGTTCTTGTTGAAAAATCCCAAATTGCACACAACGACGTTGATGGAGTATTTTTCTTCTTTAAAAAGAAAATATCATTTTATGAGGGTTTTTTTCCCATTCTAGACTCCTAACTCTTTACATTTATATAAGTTATATTCTGTTGACAGAAATCAATTGATTACCTAATCAGTGCTTTAAATAAATGTCTCAAGTCCAAAGAGAATGTACTAATCAGAAATGTAGGTTTAATAACTAAGCCTTTATTATTCTCTTCTACAATCTTGTTTTATTTTTTTACTGATCATAAAGGAGAATATTTTTTTTTAATTTGATTTCTATGCCGCCCTTCTCCGGAGACTCAGGGCGGCTTACAGTGCGTTAAGCAATAGCCTTCATACTTTTGTATATTTTATACAAAGTCAGCTTATTGCCCCCACAAACTGGGTCCTCAATTTACCTACCTTTGTAGCTCAGGGTTGAAATGAGGGGCAATGATGTTAACTAGTTTGGGTAATAAAATGTCTGCAAGAAAATCAAGCCGGGAAAGCACCAAGGACCACTGATCATTATGAGGGGTAACTTTGCCAGTTTCTTTGTACAGTTTTTCTCCATTAGTGCAAATATCCTTTGTAAATCATCACTGCCTAGTGTTAAAATGAAGTGTATCTGAGTAAATGGCAGACTTGCCAGCTGCTTTCCTAAATACTAATCAGAGTAAATTCATAACAAGTACTTGTGTTAGCAGTATGTAACCTGTTCATAGGAAATGCTGCCCTTCTTGTAAGAGAATAGGAATGCAACCCTTCTGGAAAAAAAGAAAACCTTACGCCTTCAGTTATGTGTCAGTGTTACTTTTTGTTATGCTTTCCCAGCATAGTGATACCACCTTTCTTTTTCATCTCTGGTGAATTGCTATGTTAGCTACTTTTTAAGGTAGTGATGCTGTCTTAAGACCCATGCTTCATTTTTAATAAGTAAAAGTAAGTTGATTCTATAACCATTAATATTAATCTAATAGTAGACAATATGTGTAGCTCGGTGTTGAACTGTGAAGTTCTTGGTGTTCTTTGACGATGGTTGCTTGCTTGCAGACATTTCATTAGCCAACTAGGTAACATCAAAGCAAATGAATATGGGGTTTGCTTATATATACTAGTAACTTGCAAACTATCATTCAGGATGCTGGTAAAGTTTGCTCAGATTCAGATTCAAAAGAAATTGATTTACAATATAGAAATATATGTTGAACCTCTCAGCACCTAATTAAATCAAGGTTGTACACAACATTTTTCTTGGAGAAGGACATGTTGGTCCCATGTGGCCAGCAGGTGTCTTGCCAGGTGGGCAGGTCTCATCAGCAGCAAGAGCAAGAAAACAGCAAAGTCCAACTGGAGCAGCAGAGCACAAGGCAGGAGCTTTGAAGTGCAGGAAGGCAAGGACAATTGTGCAGCTGGGACAGCTGAGGCTTCTTGGGGTGGCTGCAGTTTTGCACCACTCTTACTGGCTCGTCTCAAAGTGGCTGTAGCTTTGTGTTGCATTACTGGGATAAACTGACCTTCCCAAATCGGCCTGCAGCTTTGCACTGTTCTACTCAGCTTCTGAGTGTGCAGCTGCAGCTTCACACCAGGCTGCACTGCTGGGATGGCTGAAGCTTCCAGGGTTGGCTGCAGCTTCACACTATGTTGTGGCTCGGAGGCTTTTTGCAGCCCTAGAGCTGTGGCATGCTAAGAAGCCCCTCAACTGCAGCATGGCAAGCAGCCCAAAATCACACAGTTCCAGGACTGCTTGCTGCCCCACAAGTAAGAGTGCCGGGCAGCCAAAAGGGCAGAGATGGGGGGAATGGGCAGTTGTGGGAAGTTAAAAGGAAGGCAGTGCCTTATCTGGAAGAATTGAGGCTCAGGGCTGATAGGAACCAAGCCAGAATGCCTCAGATTGGTGTAGGTTTTTGGCTAATAACTGGTGGAATTTTATTAATGACAATGGGAATGCCGTCACTAAACAATGCAGTCATGTGACATTGCACTTTACAGCTATATCGCTTAGCAATGGAAATACCAGTCCCAATTACCATCATGACTCAAGGATTATCTGTATAACTCATAAACCATCAACAAGTTTTAAGCAGAGACTGCAAATTAGGAAGGACTAGGTATTGCATGGCACGTGGCTCATAGATCCTCTTCTGACCACCTTCCATAACTCTAAATTAAATTGATTTGAAGAAGTATATGCTATATTCCAAATTACATGCCCCTAGCATGTTCTGTACTTGGTATACATTTTTAATTACCTATAACATTTGCAGGTGAGAGTAGACAACCTTTAACACTGCCAACTTGCTAAATTACAATTCTTAACAGCTCAGGGCAGCATGGATAATATACTGAAGAATGCTCAGACTTGTAATTTAGCAAATAATTGGAAGGCCACAGTTTTCTACCACCTGGTAAAGAAATCTGAATTGTCTCCTATGTGTTCAAACATCAGCAGTGTCAAAATACTCTAGGTTATCAATAATATATTTGTTCCGATTGACTTCTGGCAACTGCCTAGACCAGGGGTCCCCAACCCCTGATCTGTGGACCGGCACCAGACCGCAGTATGCCAGAAACTAGTCTGTACAAGCAAACAAAGCCCCATTCACAGGATGTAGGCAGCATGCAAAACCACGCCCCCTCCGGTCCACGGAAAAACCTCTCTCCACTGAACTGGGCCCGGGAGCCCAAAAAGTTGGAGCCCACTGTCCTAAACAAACCCTTTCAGTTTTCTTGACAAACTTTTTTGGAAGTGGTTTGCCATTGCTTCCTTCCTAAGGGCTGAGAGAGAGTGATAGGCCCAAGATCACCCAGCAAAGAGACTTCATCACTTGATTTAGATATGGTAGATTACCGGGAGAAAAAAGAAGTATTGAAATGGAAGAATATAAGGCAATGAATTTTGAATGAATAAAAATCTACTTTGTGTGAAACAAAGTATTGGAGATACCTCCAATTTATCAGGTTAGTGACTCCAGCTAGCAAAGTAATAGCTTAGTATAGTTTAACAAACATTGTATTGCTGCCATTTAATCTATTTCCAACTTTCTATATACCATTTTGTTAACAAAACTCAGAAAGATACAAGTTTGCTAACTGCATCAAAAATTATATTGTTCACTTATTTTGTGTATATTACTGTTCCAGTTGTGATAAGACGTGTTGCTTAGTTTTACATCCCTCCTCCTGTGATTTTTCAGCTTTTTCTTCCTTTTTTCCTTCTTTTCTTTTTTTCCCCTATGTCATAAAAACAAATGTTGATTTTCTCTTGAGTCTAATTGCTAGATGGCATATCAGATTCTTTCCTCTTGTATCACAACTACAGAAAACATTTCTGCTTTTCATATACTTTTTAATTGTTATGCATAGTTCTTACTTAACAACCAGTTGCTTCAGGAATGTTCAAAGTTATGTCTGATCCCACAAAAGCTGCTTACGACCCGGTTCTGGAATTTTGATAGCTGCTCATACCCCCATGGTTATATGACCACATTTCAGTTGCTTGGCATACAGCTCATCTTTATAGCCAGTTCCAGTGTTCTGCAATCACATGACCATGATTTACCAAATCATGGTTTGGTTTTTTTGCCGATTTCCAGCCTTTTTAGCTGTTTTCCGACAAAAGAAAGACATAGCAATACATGAATTTGCTTAACGGTTGTGATGTTTACTTAACAGCCGCTGCAAAAAAATTAAATTGGGTTTCGAGTGGGTATCTTGACATATGACAGAAATGCCGGGCTCCATTAGACTCCTAAGTCAAGCACTACTTGTATTCCACTTACTTTATTTTCACTTTATTTAAAATATTCCTTTGTTCCATGGAGGTTTGTGTAGCTAGCTATGGCATTTTATTGTGCTCAGCCTAATTTGTAAATCTGAATTGAATGAATAAATACATAGTTTTGGAAGAGGGTTTAATTGTAACTTAGATCTAACTATTGTGATAACACTAGAGACTTTCAGACCTCAATTTAAGCCAGATTTGTGTCTCCTTACAAGATTTCCTCATGTAAATTCCCAACTATAAAAATAATACATAAATAATACATTGATATATCATTTTATTAATTCTTTTTACTTGTAACAAATTAAAAATAATGGCATTGTTACATACCCCCTAAATAAGATTAGGATAATTACTGGTAGCAGGTTAATTAATTGCACTGAGTAATATTTCAGTTAATTTAACCATTTTTTTTCTTTATAGGGAATACTCCTTTACATCTTGCTGTAATGCTGGGGAATAAAGGTTGGTAAATATATGCAGATATATCTATTTTTATGATAATGTATTATCTACCAGTTAACCTCCAGAGATCATATTTTTCTTCCCTTAGCTGCTAAAGCTTAGCATATTGCTCAAAGAGAACAACAAAAGAATTGCTGTCTATCTTTTTTCCTTCTACTCTCAACTATGTTTTAAAATAAAAAAAAAAGTTATGGGCAGTGAGGAGTAAGCAACAGAATAATAGTGAAAGTGAATTTATCTTCCTTTTCCATCAGTTATTTTCTATTAGGGAAAGGAAGTAGCAGCTATATTTCTTGGGTATGTTCATGCCACTCAAGTTCATAGGAACCTCCTGGTAAAGTGTAATGCTTCCTTGTTACGTTAATTAATAGCTTTAAGGCTGGGAAATACTTTATTGTTCTTTTTTATTAACTGCATTTTTGTTAAAATGTTTTAGAAATATTCCATGCTTTAAAAACCATAATCTATCCAGAGAATCTGGATGTTCAGAGGTGGAAGCATAGTACCTGAATGAATTTGTTTATGTATGAACCAGAACTGTGACTGAAAAATAAAAGCTATTGAATGTTTAAATACTCTTTAAGGCAGTACTTCTCAATTTTGGCAGCTTTCAGATGTGTGGACTTCAACTCCCAGGGTTCTCCTGCCAGCATTGCTGGCTGGAGACTTCTGGGAGTTGAAGTCCATACATCTGAAAACTGCTAAGGTTGAGAAACACTACTGTAAGGCTAAGAAAAAATAGAAGCTAAGTGTTCACACTTCTCCAAAAGCTTTGCAACAATTGGACAAAGATGTTGTTTTATTTTACTACTCCAGAAACTATACAAAAATAAACAGGATTTGGAAAAGTAGTGGCCATTCTTGTGCCGTTGATCCTATTATTAGAAACATAGTTGGGAATATCAGCCACCTTCAGATTTTATAATAAAGGCATTTCCACTGAAAATTATAATTCATTTTTATCTAAACTAAATCCACTTGGATTCAGCTTTGTTATGCTTAATCTGAGTTTATGGAAATCATTGTTATTTAATTAAACATTTTCAAATTATTCTAATATGTGGCCAATTATTCTATAATTGAAGATTACATGTGCTTTACATCTGATTTATTGAAAGAAGAAAATAAAAATCAAGACTTTACTATAACTTCACTTCAAATTATTGTGCAGATATATATAATTTTGTATAAGCAGGTAAATAAATTAATTTTCATATTTTTAGAAGACTTCTCTGTTTTTAGAGAATTTAAACCAAGCATTCAGTGGGTACTTTTATAGTTTCATGTATATTTCAAACATTCAAGTATTGGGTAACCTCCATGTTTCTTGCATCTTTTTTGAAAACAAAAGGCTTCTAGTTTATTTTTTAAAAAAATACAGTATTACACTACTCCTTCACATTCTCTCCCATATTCTTCATTTCAGATTAAAATTGCTTGATCTAGTTAAGAATTTGTAGCATTCTTTCATATTTAATTAGAAAAGCAACACAGGATAAAAGAATGAAACTACTTTAAGTTGATTATGATGAAGATATTTTTTTAAATCATGTATAACTATAAATGTGTTATTGTGTTTTGCTGGCCCGTGAAATTAAGATATTAGTACTAAACAATTCTACAAACTCAGAATGACTGTAGTTTACAAAGATTATGTTCAATTCAGCTATGTATTCATGCCTGTTCATCCCATTCTCTTTTCATCTTGGGACAGAATTATTGCATAAATTGAGAATGAAATCTCTCTTAAATTGACTTAACTTCCATGCTGATTTTGAAATAAGTTCTAAAATTATGCTATGTTCACTACACTGTAATGCGTTCTAGACTTTTTCATATGTCAGTTTACCAACTGCTTCAAATAAGGTAGCTTATTCTATAGCAGGTCCCTGGGTCACACATTACATCGAAAGAATTGTATTCAGTTACTGACTATTGATTAAAAGTTATTTTATTCATCAGATATTTCCATTATTACACTATGGAATGAAAGTATTTTTTTCTCCTCTCCATAACCTTCTCTGCTACATTTTATGTAATTATAATCTATCCCTTCAAGGCAGACTTGGTAATTTATAAAGAAGAAATTCTGAAGTTTTTGTTTCCATTCTGTTGGCCTTAACATCAGTAGAGTTATTGAGTTGTGTTAAGAATAAACTGCCGTTTGCCCTATTGGAATCAATGGAAAAAGTTCATACAATGGAATGTAGTAGTCTGGATTCCCAGGAGGAAGTCCAGATTAGTACATTCCAACTGAGTTACTCGGGACAAAAGCTTTGATTCTGTTGGAACCAAAGCATAGCTAATTTCTTTTGATTCAGCCCACTGTGCTGGGAAATCCACACAGTACCTTTATATAGCTTGCAACAAAACAGTAACTCAGAATGATTCGGAAGCAAACAGTATCCTCCAATAATTTAACACATAGCTCCATTACAGAAATTGGTTGTTTTTATTTTTTTGTTTGATTTATTAATGGAACCTTAATATTATTGTTTATCTAATGTAATTTATTACAGAATGTGCTCACTTGCTTTTGGCCCACAATGCTCCCGTAAAAGTGAAAAACGCTCAGGGATGGAGTCCTCTTGCAGAAGCCATCAGCTATGGAGATAGGCAAATGAGTAAGAAATTATTTCTCTGGTTTTATATAAGAAACCTATTTAGTCTTTGAAGGAACAATACATAAAGTATTGGGGAATTGAAATTTTACTGTAACTATGAAGAAATCAAAAACAAAGTATGTGTTTGTGTGTACAGGTTGTGACTTATGACTTAGTGCAGGAGTGTCAAATTGGCGGTCCATGGGCTGGATGCATCACACGCAGGCCATGCCCACCACAGCTCCACGAAGAGGAAAAGGTCACAATACGTCACATGACGGTAATGTGACGCCACGAGTTTGAGTGTTTGAAGTTACAACAGACTCCCAAAAGATACTTACAACCCGATTCTGAAATTCCAGTCAGCAGGACAGCTCCCTCCCCCAGTTAGATGACCCACATTCCCAATCTAAAGCAGCTGTCCCAAATTTATGGCCATTTGTCACAACCTGTAGCCACATGACCACAATTTATGATGTTTTCATCAAATCCTGTCATTTAATTTTTGGTTTTGGCAAAAATGCCCCTTAGCAAACATGGGGTTCTCTTAACAACAACAAGAACCTCTGCTTAACATTCACTGCAAAAAAAAATAAATAAATCATAAAATCGGGTAATTAATTTGATGATCCTCTTCTTGTGACCATCACAACCTATGGCCAGAATGGGCAGGCTCCATTATGTTTGTAAGTTGAGGGATATCTGTATATCTACACCTACATACAGAGAAAGAGTTAATAAAGGTTATGTTAAAATTCATAAAGTATTTTGACTTTTTATTTTTCAAGAAGTCAGGATAGTGGTGTGATTTGTTCTGCTTCCAGATGAATTGCCTGAAAGTGAGACAAACTAACTAACTAACTCTGTGTAGCTATAAAATCATATAGCTCAAATCAATACCATTAATAGAACTTTTTGAAGAATGAAATCTTTCCTGATCAATAAGCACTATTTAGTTTGTTCATTTCTAAAGCAAATATTTTCTTCAATATATTTGTGTGTTAGTATATGCTTCTTATATGTAATTATAATTCCATGATTTATGGCTTACAGTGAATTTATTTAGTTACAGCACTCCTAAGGAAACTGAAGCAACAGTCTAGGGAAAGTGTTGAAGAAAAGCGGCCTCGATTATTAAAAGCCCTGAAAGAGGTAATTTAAATTAAATGAGGATTTTAATCAGAATGCTGTTAATTTTAATAAAAGATTCATTTTCAAATACTTTTCAGGAATATTACACCTATGCATACGAACCAGCAAGTAGCCCACAACAGACTTTTTGATATTAAAGTTTCAGTGTTCCTAATTAATCCTTACATTTTTAAATATAATTTTGCTGTGCAGATTTTTGTGCTGATCTATAAGTGAATCATTATGTAGCAGTAGTATGGATCTTTAGAAAAAAAATGTTATGGGTGTACTTCTGTAGTTGTATGATACTTATGCCTGCAGGAAACACCAGGCACCGATAAAAACCTGTTTAACCATTTAAAGCCTCCGGAGAATATGTTCTAAATTGCTTTGGCTTTGGTTGGATTATTTTAATGTTAACAAACTATATATGCAGGCCTGTAACTGCTCCATCTCAACCTATATAGTATTGTGATCCTATGAGTGGTAACATAAAATTAAATCAATTGTGGGAAAGCAGAAGCAATTGTGAACAGTGGTCTCTTGTAATCCTAACCACATGTGATTTGCACATCATAAAATGAAATATCTTTGTAAAATTGTGTGTGTGTGTGTGTATGAAACTTATAATGTATTAAGTTTTAATTGGCAGTATTTCTCTTCAGCTAGGTGACTTTTATCTTGAACTTCACTGGGATTTTCAAAGTTGGGGTAAGTTTTTCTAAAATGCGTATATAGAGTAATTGATGACATACCTTCAAATTGTTTATTATTCCTAGTGACTATATATATATAGACTGTGGAGAAATTAAAAAAAATTAATAGTATTTCTCCAGAAAATAGTTTCTTCTTAGGAAAGTGCAAATCCATAAAATACATTTTTATGTAACTTTATATGAGCATTGCATCACATTTATATGAACCATGGTGGCGAAGTAGTTAGAATGTAGTATTGCAATTCTAACTGGCTCAAGGTTGACTCAGTCTTCCATCCTTCTGAGATTGGTAAAATGAAGACCCAAATTGTTGGGGGCATATGCTGACTCTGTAAACCACTTAGAGAATGCTATTAAGCACTATGGAGTGGTATATAAATTTAATGCTACATATAGAAAATTAGATATAGAAAATCCAAACGCCATTATTTGTACAATATGTTTAGAAAGTTCTTGTATTTAATATTTTAACTATGTATATAATACATTTTAAAGACTATAACAGGTAAAGGTTCCCCTCGCACATGTGGGCTAGTCGTTCTTGACTCTAGGGGGCAGTTCTCATCTCCGTTTTAAAGACTATAGTGAATTATAAAACTGGTATAGCATTACACTAATGAACGAAAGCAGCACAAGTGTGATTCCTTGCCGAGGAGCTCCTGTTCTTCCCTCATGTGCACCAAATCTGCTGGAAAAAAGGGCCTTGATCTGTGAAATTGTACAGAGGAAAGCTTCTACCAAAGTTCGGATCCCAATTATACATAGTTGTGGGGAAACTTTCGTTTCCCGATATGAAATCACCGTTTAGACTAGGGTTTCCCAGCCTTGGCAACTTTAAGATGTGTAGACTTCAACTTCTCCTGCTGGCTGGGGAATCCTGGGAGTTGAAGTCCAGTCATCTTAATGTTTGGGTTTGGAAGCACTACTGTAGACACTGGTACTTTATGAAGAGATTCCAGACTGAGCAGGTGCTTAGGGTCTTTGGGGATTAGCTATTCGATGTTTGTGTTGATGTTTAATTTCATGTTGCTGTTTCTCCTAAGCATAAGTCTAATAGTTGGGACATATTTCTCCCTTGATCTGAATTAAAAAAGAATTCTAATTTATGACATCATCTGTTCCTTGATGATGTTATTCTATGTCTTGATCCCTCAGTCATAGATAATAGATTGGGAGCAACCCCTCAGCCTGGCTGCTTCACCCCTCTCTCTGGTGTTTGAGTTTCTCGGGCCTTCACGTACAGTTTCCAATTTAATTCCCCTTCCAATTTTCCATATAAGTTGTGGTTACATCTGTATCCTAATCTGATTTTAACCCCCACTCCTAGCTGTGGTTTAAAAGCTATGTGTGATCAGCATTCAAATAAATGGAGCAAGAGTGCCTGCTTAGGGATGCTGACAAGAGAGTAATTGTTTGAGTAATCATGGAGAAAGTCCAGCAGTCTGAAATATATTCCTAATGTAACCAGTTAATGACTCTGCATTGACCCAATATCGTAACATAAATTGTTTACTGAAAGAAAGAATATTAATTGTAATGTTACTTTGTGAACCATTCGGAGGGTGTTTTGCAAAGTGATTAAATGTGTTTTTGAGCCCACTACTCAAAAGCATCCAGAGCAGATCTGCAAAGCAGCTGCATTGAAATTTGAAAGGCTGCAGTGCTTTGATCCTTTAAGAAACAAATGGTTCATGTAGTTCTCCTTTTAGTATTTTATTGTTTCTTCCAAACACAAACTGAAAAGGGTTTTGTTACTTTGTTATGCAGTATATTTGATAAGTCTTAAAAACTGTAACTGTATATCAATTTGAATTCCAAGAATTTTGGTTTCCATGGGACCTGTAATAAAGTATGTTGGCATTATTGTATATGAATTGATACATTATAATAACATTCAATAAAATTGTCTCATTTTTGTCAAATTTAGTGCCTTTACTTTCCCGAATCTTGCCTTCTGATGCGTGTAAAATATACAAACAAGGTATAAATATCAGGTAAGAATATTCAATCTGCATTACATTAATTTATCATTTTTGCTTTAGAATATTAATAGATATTAGATAATAGATATTAATAGATATTTTTCCATATAAATGATTGTAATTAAGAGAAGCAAATATTAACATTTTTGATGGGAAATAGATTGTACTTAACAAGTTCACCCAAGATCTTGATTAAAATTATCTCCATATTTTCTGTAATGTTCTGAAAACATTGATAGATATCCTCAAGAACCCATGAAACTGGTATATTTTCAAAACTCTGCATTCTTATAGCAGAAAATAATCAGAGACAAACAAAACAATACACTAAGCTAGAAGCCATCAAGGAGAAAGCCACACCTCAACCAGGACGGGCAAGGCAAGTGATTATAGGTATTCCTCGAGTTACAACCACAGTTTCTGTTGCTAAGCAAGGCAGGTGCTCAGTGGGTTAGACTCAACAACGTATCTGGATCCGTTCCAGTCGGGCTTCAGGCCTGGGTACAGCACGGAAACGGCATTGGTCGCGTTGGTTGATGATCTCTGGAGGGCTCAGGACAGCGGTTGCTCCTCTGTCCTGGTTCTATTAGATCTCTCAGCGGCTTTTGATACCATCGACCATGGTATCATGCTGCACCGGCTGGAACAGTTAGGGGTGGGGGGCACTGTACTACGGTGGTTCTCCTCCTTTCTCTCCGACCGGTTGCAGTCTGTGTTGGCAGGGGTGCAGAGATCGACCCCAAGGCCCCTCATATGTGGGGTGCCACAAGGGTCGGTCCTCTCGCCCCTTCTGTTCAACATTTATGTAAAGCCGCTGGGCGAGATCATCCATGGTTTTGGGGTGAAGTACCATCAGTACGCTGATGATACTCAGTTGTACATCTCCACCCCGGACCACCCCAATGATGCCCTTGAAGTGATGTCCTGGTGTCTGGAGGCCGTGCGGATCTGGATGGGGAGGAACAGGCTCAGGCTCAACCCATCCAAGACTGAGTGGCTGTGGTTTCCGACGTCCCAATATAGTCAGTTGACGCCATTGCTGGCTATTGGGGGCAAATCGCTGGCCCCCACGGAGAGGGCTCGCAACTTTGGTGTCCTCCTGGATTCACAGCTGTCTTTAGAAGAGCACTTGACAGCCGTGACCGGGAGGATTTTTCATCAGGTTCGCCTGATTCGCCAGTTGCGTCCCTTTCTGGATCAGGACTCCCTACACACAGTCACTCATGCCCTCGTCACCTCCCGCCTGGACTATTGTAATGCTCTCTACATGGGGCTCCCCTTGAGGAGCACCTGGAGGCTCCAACTGGCGCAGAGTGCGGCCGCACGGGTGGTTATGGGAGCAACATGGCGCTCCCGTGTGACACCTCTCCTGCGCGAGCTGCACTGGCTCCCGGTGGTCTTCCGTGTGCGCTTCAAGGTTTTGGTTACCACCTTTAGAGCGCTCCATGGCTTAGGACCTGGTTACTTACGGGACCGCCTACTACCACAAACAGCCTCCCACCGGCCAGTACGCTCCCATAGAGAGGGGCTCCTCCGGGTGCCGTCAGCCAAACAGTGTCGACTGGTGGCCCCCAGGGGGAGGGCCTTCTCTGTGGGGGCACCCACTATCTGGAACGAGCTCCCCCCAGAAATACGGAGTATCCCGGATGTGCGCACTTTCCGCCGTGCTCTTAAGACCCTCTTATTTCAGCAACCCGGCCTGGCCTAATTTTTCTCCCCTTTCTTTTAAATTCTTTTAAATTTTTAAACTGAAATTTTAATTTGTTTTTAAATTATTGGGATTTTAAATTGTCGTGGGCTAAATTATTTAATTTGGTTTTAAATTGTTTCTAACTTTTGTACTTCTGTATTTTATCCTGTGCCTGTTCACCGCCCTGAGTCCTTCGGGAGTAGGGCGGTATACAAATTTAATAAAACATAAAACAAACAATCTTTTACATTGTTAAGCAAATCTCTGCAGTTCTTAAGTTAATTACATGGTCATTAAGCGAATCCAGCTTTCCCTTGTTGACTTTGCTTGTTGGAAACTGTCTGGGAAGGTTGCACTTGGGGATCGCATGACCCTGGTTTGCTGCAGCCATTGTAGATAATCCTGGTTGCCAAGCATACATGTTTTTATCATATGACCGTGAGGATGCTGCATCGGTTGTAAGTTCGAGGACCAGTCGTAAGTCGCTTTTTTTCAGAGCTGTTGTAACTTTGAACAGTCACTAAACAAATGGTTCTAAGTTGAGGATTACATACATACCGTATTTTTCGGAGTATAAGACTCATGCACCTACCTTTTTTGGTGAGGAAAACAAGAAAAATAAATCTGCCTCTGTCTCCCAGCAATTTTGCCTCCTTGCAGCAAACAGCCTGCTGTACTTTCATTTTCATTTTCAGCATAGCTTGATTATCATAAGGAAAAAAAAATCTGCGCCAGCAATTTACCTCCGTGCAGCAAGCAGCAGAGGCCCGCGCAAAACAGCTGAGAGTCAGGAAGCTGATCCAATCAACTTGTGCTAATTAAGCTGTGCTGAAGCTGAAAGGAGCTGTTTCTTCTTGCTGCTTGCTGCAAGGAGGTAACTGCTGGGAGGCAGAGGCCAAAGGGTGGGGGCCAGTGGGTGAGCAGAGCTACATTCAGTGTATAAGACTCACCTAAATTTTCACCCCTTTTTAGAGAGGAAAAGATGCGTCTTATATTACAAAAAAATACGGTACATGCATGCATGCATGCATGCATACATACATACATACATACATACATACATACATACATACACACACACACACAGCAAACTTCCCTTTCTCTGGTGGTGTTATCTAGCTGGATAATAAAACATCCAAAAAAACAAAAAAAACCCTCAGAGAGCATCAAGAACCCAACAATGTATTCTGTTTAATTAAAATGTCTATATAAGCAGCATAAAGGTCTCTCTCTCTCTTTCTCTCTCTCAGTTCTCATTTTGGAATATTTCTGCAGGCTTGACACAACCCTCATAGATTTTACTGACATGAAGTGCCAACGGGGGGACTTGAGCTTCATTTTCAATGGTGATGCTGCGCCCTCTGAATCCTTTGTAGTTTTAGACAACGAACAAAAGGTTTACCAGCGAATACATCACGAGGTAGGTGTTTTACGGGTGTTGTGTAATTCAAACGGAGTACATTACTTCAGCACTGTGGTTTTAAAAGCCGCGCTAAAACAAAACAAATTGAAAATCCTAGGTTTAAAAGGCGCAAGGTAATAGCCCTGTGAAACGGTATTTGCTCCCTTTGGAATTGGCTGAATTTTTTTGCAAACTGTTAATACTTATTTTTTGTAGGGTAGCAGTTCACAATTCAGGACCATAAAGTGTCCTGGGGGCCCTAGGGTATTTCAAGAGGTATTTCACAGAAAAGCAAAGTGTATTATACTTCAAATAGTGTCTTGTTGATGCCAGACAATATGCTGGTTACTGCCCCATTTCCATATCCAGTAATGGGTACTTTTACAGGAGGCACAGGAATCAAACATGGTTAGGAGGGTTCATGGATGAAAAAAGTCGATAAACACTGATTTTAAGGTGTTATTTGTTCCTTTACATTCCTCCCATTCCGGATAGGCTGCTAAAATTGACAGGAATACCAGTTTGAACCCTCACTTAAATAAAGCCTTTATAGTTCAATAGGAACCACATGAGGCCCACGATGGGATCGAGTTTGACACCCCTATGCTGCCTCAGGCCTTCATCGCTGCATTTCCGTGCATGTAGTCTTTGAGTTACGACCATTCGTTCAAATGCTGCAACCATTTGAAGTGATAAAAATGCTGAATGAAGGGATTTACAACCAGTCCTCAGAGTTCCGGCTGTGCAGTGCTTCTGCAGTCCCGTGAACAAAATTCAGGCACTTGGCAATCAGCTGACACTTGTGACTGGTTGCAGCATTCTGTGGTCATGTGATCCCCATTTGCAACTTTCTCTGCTGGCTTCCCTCAATCAAAGATAATGAGGAAGCCAGCAGGAAAAGTTGCTAGGGTGAGTCTCCCCCAAAGCTTTTCTTTGCTTGCACACACTATGCCCATCTCCCCTCTCCCCACACTTGCACCCATGTACTCCACACCCTCTTTCCCAGGCCCCCCTATTCTCACACAGATATACTCTGCTGTTTCTTTCCTGGTCTCCTTGTGCTCTCACGCATGTACCCTGTGCCCTCTTTCCCTGGCCTTCCCACACCTGCACATACAAACACACCCTGTGCCCTCTTTCCTGGCCTCGCTGCGCTCACGCTGCTCCGCAGGACCCCATCCCCAAATTTGTGGGCAGTCTATGTGAGGTCTCTGCTACCCCTGCACTCCTTACCTGAGACTCCCTCCAATTAACAACCTGCACATCTTGGGGTATGACTGGCACTAAGTGATGCAGTCACATAATATTGCACTGGACAAACACATAACTTAGTGACACCAATCTCTGTTCAAATTGCAGTCAATTCTAGGTCTACTTGCAATGTTCTCTGCAGGGTGGTATCTTTGGCAACTGCAATTCATTCAGAATGTGGCAGCCTGTTGGTTGGAGCAACTTTAATTTGTAGCCTTCTTGGCAAAACTTGAAATCTTTCAGAATTCGTTTGAGAATCGGTGGAGATGCTGCTATCCGTGTTTTGTTAGTTGTAATTTTCCCCATTCAACTTATTTTTAATTTTGATTAAGGATATTTTAATTTTTATTCTCGGGTTTTTGTTGGTTAATTATCACTCCGGAGTCCTTGGAGAGAACATCAATATGTAATGAATTATATCAGTAGAAGGCATTGCGCATATCTCCTGGCAGTGGATAAATTACATCATTAAGACAATAATTATTGGGAGACTCTCTATTAAAAACAAATTTGGTTAACAAAGAAAATGCTTATGTTTAAATGTTTTGTTTCATTTAATAATATTCAATTTTATACTTTGTTAGGAATCAGAGATGGAAACTGAGGAAGAAGTTGATATTTTGATGAGTAGTGATATTTATTCAGCAACATTATCAACCAAATCAATCACCTTCACACGTGCCCAAACAGGATGGCTTTTCCGAGAAGATAAAACAGTAAGCCTATTTGTTATTCTAAAATCACCGTCTATTTTATATTGCTGTGTCAGTAATGGGGCACTAAGGCAAAGAAGAATGAAGTCACTTGGACTATTATTATGGTTCCTTTGTTTAATCTCAGAAGTGGAAAGGTCTTAAAAGGTAAAGAGAAGCTGCCTCCAATGATGCTGGAAGAAGAGAACTTGAGGAGTAGACCAGGGTGGGCAGCCTTTTCATCGCTGGGATTAAAAAAAGCTCCATGTTTTAGAACAGCGTTGGCGAACCTTTTCGGCACTGAGTGCCGAAACGGGAGTACCAGAAACCGGAAGAGCAGCTCCCTGGTACGCATGTGTGCATTGGGAAGCTGAGCTTCTGGTTTCCGGTGGGCGCATGCGTGCAAGTCACCTGGTCTTACGGTTTCTGGTGCAAATGCACATATGAAGACCAGCTGACTGGCGCGCATGCATGTGCCGGAAATCGGAAGCTCAGCTTCCCGGCACACGCATGCGTGCCAGGGAGCTGCTCTTCTCGTTTCCAGCACTCCCACGCACGCAAAGACCAACTGGCCAGCGCACATGTGCGCACCGGAACCTGGAAGAGCAATGGGCAATGGCTGGCGTGCTCGGAGAGATGGCTCTGCATGCCACTTCCAGCACACGTAGCATAGGTTCGCCATCACGGTTTTAGAAAGATGAAGGCTTTAGCAGCTGTACCAATGATGCAGATCAGTCAAGATGCATCTTTTTTAGTACTCATGTCTCCAGATTTCAGCAACACATTTGCACATCTGGAGGATGTGCAAATTGCACAAACAATTTGCAACTGTTACGTAGCTGGACCAACAGCTTGCCCACCCTGTATATATATATAGTGAATAGGTAGGCAATATATATAGGAGGCTTCACAGCTTTAGTCTGCTTGGCAAATACTCTATGTGTGCTTCTGTCCTTAGGTTGTTTCATTTTTGTTTTCCAGGAAAGAGTGGGAAACTTTTTGGCAGACTTCTACCTGGTTAACGGGCTTGTTTTAGAATCAAGAAAAAGACGGGAACATCTCAGTGAGGAGGATATCCTTCGGAATAAAGCTATCATGGAAAGCTTGAGCAAAGGTGGAAATTTGATGGAACAAAACTTCGAGGTATCATTGAAGATTGCTTAAACTGCATGCTTAGCATACAGCTTTTTAAAGTCAGTTTTGAAATATTATTCTGAATATTTGTTGGAGGACACAAAATCCATCACAGCAGCCTTAAATCCCAGAATCTGGGAAGAATCTCCTTTCATTTGTATATAGGTAGTTCTTGTTTAGCATCCATTGTTGGGACCAGCAACTCTATCCTTAGGCAAAGGAATTGTTAAATGAAACCACTATAGTGCTTAGGATCTAACTTCAGCTTTGCTTTGCTTTATACCTGTAAAGGTTATAAATATGACAGTTGGTCATAAAGTTACTTTTTCATCACTATCTTAACTGCAGAAGGTCACTAAACTAGGCAGTAACTAAATGAGGACTACCTAGATGAGTTTGCATTCTGACATTTTCTTCTGCTACCATGTTTCTGAAACTTCCTGAGTTTCAGGGTTGATATTTGAGAAACTTTGGGAAGCAAAAGTCTTGAGACCTTCAAGGGGAACTAGATCTAACCCCGTGACTCTTTGGATCTGATGCCAGCTTAGCACCTGATCATTTTGTCATTCTCCATATTTGTCACTGAAACTGTGAAATTTTTCTTTTGTGTTTTTGTAAAGGAGGGTTTATTTGATATAATTTACATAGAACGGTGACATCCTTTTTAGTTGTATAGATTTTTAAATCTTATCCATAGATTCCTGTATTTTTTTCTGAAAAAAATATATGTTTCTTTTAGAAGTATATTATTAACATTATAATATAATGAATGATTACAAGAAATGTCTTTGAATAAAATAACGCTGAGAGTCAAAAGTATGGTCAAACAATCCTCTTTAAGCATGTCTTTCTCCTCATCTTGGTCTTTGGACTGTTATTTCATGCAGTATTGACAACTAGTTTTATATCTAAATTTCTACTTTAAGAGGTATGTCACCTTGGTCCACCAGAAATTATTTGTTGAGCTTGTGGTGTAACTTTAGACTTGGCCAGTATTTCAGACTGACAGGAGTCTCATCATCTGTGGTAGAAAGGTGTTATGTCTGTAGTTTAGAAAAGTGGTAGCTATTAAATAAATTTGTGTGTCTTTTCTTTAAAAAGCCTGTCAGGAGACAATCTCTTACCCCACCACCACCCAATACAATTTCATGGGAGGAATACATATCTGCAGAAAATGGGAAGTGAGTATTACTGCTATATGCATATGCTATATGCATATGGTTATTTATTTATATAGCGTGTAGCATATCGTACATGAACTAGCAATATATATCAACACTTCATCTAGATTAGTAAAATACAATAAAATATAAATGTTAAAAAGATTTATGTTCAAATACCAATGTTTTTGTTATCTAGCCATTGAAGTGCAGCATCGTTTATATTAAAAAAAAATCAGATACTGGACCGGTATATGCTCTCACCTTACAGCCAGTCACGATGTGATCTACAGTTTGACGTCACACTGAGGGAAGGATACTATGCCCCATTTATACAGAGAATCCTGGCAGATGCCGTGTGAGGTTCCAATCCTATTCAGGATTGTCCATTGCTGATGTGAAAGTTCAAAGCCTGGCACCTTTTTTGTGAAGTCATTTATATGTCTGGGCATTCAGCAACCCATTTGGCTTTTTATTGGGAATCAGTGTTAAAGTTGTTGGGCAGATGTTGCACAAGTACCAGTGGGGGCTTCCTGGATTTAAGTCTTCTAGCTGATAAATGAGGAAGGTCAGCATGCACTGATAGGAGTGAGCTATTCGTAATTTTTCTATATTCGCTCACTAGTGCCTCTTGCCTTCATAAAGCTGGCGCTGCTTTACGTTAACTAAGAGCCAAAAATATATATTGTTCTAGACTTTGAGTCATGAGATTAAAAAAGATAACTGGTTGGTTCTATATAATACTTTGTTTAATTATAATTATTTATATCTATTGGTTTTCTTTAAAGGAGAAAACGTTGCTGCTCCCTCAGTATAACTGAAGAAATCAGAAATCTAACAGATTTCAGCTGCCTTATATATGGAACTTTGCACAAGGCAAATTTAGATTTTAAAATACGATTTCTACGAAAAAAAGTTATGAGACCATTTAAAAAACAACAGATAAAAGTATTTGAACAGAAACTAGCAACAAGCCTTAATTACACATTAAAGTAAAGTGTATAAAGTAAAAAAAAAAATTAAATTGCTAATGGGAACACAAAGAGAAAGGAAATAAATAGAACACATGTCACCAGAAAGTTTCCACAGTGGCTTTTATTGATATTTAGTTGCTGTTCTGTTCTGTCCTTTTTTCTTTTCTATTTCATTATTTTAATAATGAAATAATAATTTTAAAAATCATATTTAAAATCTACAAAAAGGAACAAAAGAATGATAAAGAACACAATTCAAATGTATCAACAAGGAATTTACAAGTATAGAGATGATAGTTTTCCTGTATATCATCAATTGATGGTAATACTGAATGTATTATATCATTTTAAGAGCTTGAAAATCATTATTAAACTCTTAAGTGGAACATAAATATCAGGAGTACAGTCGGCACAATCTGAGTCATAAAATGAATCTATGAGTTACAGTAAATTCTACCCATAATACTAAAATCTATTCTAATTTTTAAAACCCTATAAATTGGAATTTAGATTTTATACAGAGAAAAACCCAAATTTTTTGATGTGGCACAAATCCACATCTTGGACTATAATCAAGAAATGGTTTCCAGTTGGAGTTAAATTTTTAAGGTAACAAGATACTCCAATCATTATTTAAAAAAAAAAAGAAAAGAAATGAATTGCATCCTTTACTTTCTTATTGAAAATAAGGAATTCTGAAAACATTTAGATTTAAATATGCCCGCATGTGCATAAGAAGAAGAACAGCAATGAAAAGAGAAGTATATTCCCTCCTCCCTCAAAAGAGCCTTCCAAGCCTCATTGAATAATTTCCATTATCCTTGTTTCCTGCTCAACAAAAATCTCTTTCAGGGTGAGCTGTTTTGTGCATTTTATGTATTTGGAGAAATTTTCATTTTGATTGTCTTTTAAACAGAGCACCTCATTTGGGTAGAGAACTTGTCTGCAAAGAAAGCAAGAAAACTTTTAAAGCTACGATAGCCATGAGCCAAGAATTTCCTCTAGGAATTGAATCGTAAGTCTGAATTGCTTTCAGAAAAGATTGTTAAAGGATGTAATATATTAAAGTTATATTGCTGATTATATTGTGCTTAGATTCCAGAGACTCTAGTATATAAAATAAGAAAAAATTTTATACAACCAGCAAGGTTGCAGTTTGTTCTGTTGCACAATGTATGAGTTCCACATAGTTTTAACTTTATCTGATTGTGTTTATCCCTTGATGAGTCACGCACATTCTCTTACAAATTAATCAATTTCTAAAAGCCATGTAGCATTTAGGAAACGTCTGATGTTGCTTACTGGTTTCCAGAATGTCTAGACCTGTGCAAAGTGATGTCACTTTGTAGAGTTTTCTAGACTTTTAATTTCTGAAGCAAAGAGTTCATCCCGCTGGCAAAACCCAGGCATTTTGACTTAGTTTCTTCCATTGAAGCGTTAATGTCAGCTGCTTTGCTTTGCCTGCCATTCATTTAGATGGAAATGCCTTATGTCCACTCATGTGCAGATGAGTACTAAAGATAGGAAGCTCATACCGTGAATCTCCTAAGGCTTTCCAGTACAGCCAGATCAGATCTTAGCATCTTTCCTAAATGTTGGCAGAGTTGGTGCTGACTTGAAGTTTAAAGATGACTATTAACTCTTTGAATTGCATTTGTAAGCCAATTGGCAACCAATACAATACAGTGGTGTGTCAAGGACAAATCAGGAGACAACCTAATTTCTTGGGCTTCTGCATTCTGAACCACCTGTAAGGTCCGGATGTCACGGACACCCACACATAGAATGAATTGCAGTAGTCCGTTCGTGAGATTAACCAAAGCATAAACTACTGTGAGCAGGGCCTGGAATGGTTGCAATTGGCACATGAGATAGAGTTGTGCAAAGGCTGTAGTTTCCTCAGCAACATCTGTTCCTCAAGCAGGAGCTCAGTAATAATTATAAACCAGTTGAAAGGAGGTATCTCCTCTGTAGTCCCATGGTCTGCAGAATCCAGACGCTCCGTGAGAAGAGCTGGAGAAGGCCTGAAAACGTTAGTTTCTGATCCTTTCAACATCTGCATTTTTAAAAAATACTGTAATAAGCAAGAACAGCATTCATTACGAATATGTAATTTATATAAATAATTGGTAATTTGTTTGTGAATGTATCCATTGTTAACATTTTTAAAATATATATATCTGCTGCTAGTTGTAGTGTGCCCGATAATGGGGTGAGGATATTAATTTCCCTTCTCAATTGCTTAAATCACATGGATAGTTGTCGAAGGTGTTAATAGATGTCATGCATGTGTTCTCTTTCAGGTTGTTGAATGTTTTAGAAGTAATTGCACCCTTCAAGCACTTTAACAAACTGCGGGAATTTGTGCAGATGAAACTTCCGCCAGGCTTTCCAGTAAAGTTAGGTGAGCTATGGATTTCATCTAAAATCTAAAATGATTGCCTCTTGGGGTGGAGTCGGGGGCAAGAACTGCAATAGTTTCCAATCAGGCATTAGGCAAAATAAAATATGTCATTGCACAGTGTATTGAATGGAAAATATGTAATAGTCCAGAGCCCATGGGCCAGATGTGGCCTGCAATAGGCCCAGAGTTGTCCTGTGGGGCCGTCCTGGAGACAGTGAGGGACCAGCCCCCGTCCCGCCCACCCCGGCCCCCCAAGGGCAAACAAAATCCTGATACAGCCCGCGATGGGATCGGGTTTGACACCCCCTGGTCCGGAGTAAAAGTTTTGCTTGAATAGGAAGGGCCAGCCTAGGCAAAACATGGAGTGTGTGGTTGCATTTCACTTACCTTTCGTAAGGAAGAAGAAAATCGGCAGAATTATTGGCAGTGTCCTGTGGTTTAATCCTTTCCCGCTGCCCTCCCTCCCTGAAGCTGGCAAGGAAGCTTCGCTGAGATGATAAAAGAGATATAAACAACTAATGTCACTTTCTGCTGGACATCTATTTAAGCTCCATGTTAAAATGTGTTTTATACTTCTGTCTCATTTGAATAAAACAGTCGATGATGAATGGTATAAAACACAATGATGAGGAAAGAAAATTGCCACCTGTACTTTAAATTAAACTTGAACAATTAAAGAATCACTGATGTAGCCTAACCAGACTCTAGTTCTCATCAAAATTTAACTTTTGCAACAATTTGTATTTGCAATCTGCCTCCACGTTATGGCAGTTTTATCCCATCCTAAGCAATATATCCTGTGTCCATGTTTAAATTCAAATGGGAATATAACTCCCTCCAAGGCAACCCCCCCCCCCTCAATTACATTACTTTTGTCTGGCTAGGAATTTTTGTGATTAGTTCCATAATTATTGTCAGATACATTGTACTTTCCGCTATTATTTCCTTAGATTAATCGATAGAAATGAGAGGTACGGGTGCTTGTTGTCTGCAAATTGGTGGTACTGCCAAACCTAGATCTGTAGGTGACCCTTCTGCCAGCAGTTTTCTTTAGGGTTGACAAACAATGAATATAGGATGATCCATTAAGGGGTCTCACTGGCCATCAGTCACAACATTCCTCCAAACCCATCCTTTATACTCTTCTTATCTAAAAGCCCTTGGAATTGCATCAAGCTACCTGCAAGGAGAATGTCATGGAAATGATCAGAAGGAGTCTTGTTAAAGAGAGGAGTACCCGCATCCTGGACCCATTAATGGTTCTGTTCCTTTCTTCCCAGATATTCCTGTGTTTCCAACAATCACAGCCACTGTGACTTTTCAGGAGTTTCGCTATGATGAGTTTGATGAATCAATTTTCACAATTCCTGACGACTACAAGGAGGATCCCAGCCGCTTTCCTGATCTCTAAACTTTTAACTGGACAGTTAGCAGCGAATAAAGAATACCAGCATGCCTCAAGACAACAAGACAACCGAAGGATGTGGATAGCTTAAGACCGATGTCTGAAAGTTGGGAAAATTGAAAAGATAAAACTTATTTAAATGAATTCAGAAAGGGAACACAGAGTGAATTTTATCTATTGTAATATATAGCAAGCATCCATCTGGTGTCTCAAAGATAGCAGGTCTCCTGATGTATCACATTCATTTATACATCTAGACATGCAAGCATGGTAATCTGGCACCTCAGTCTCACACACATACATACACACCTCTACCCCCATCCCCATGGTACATTCATAAATCCTCTAAAGACGATAATTTGTTTATAGATTTTTTTTCCTTGATAATAAAAAGCACTCTTGGACCATTTGCATAAACACTAAAATGTCTTACCAGGGTATTAAACCCTTTTAAACTCCCATCTGGAATCAAGATAACCTTCCTTCAAGGTTTGTTTTCATATGTTATAAATCCTGTTACATTCAGCAAATTGAACATCATCTGAGCATTTAGAAGAAAGAATTACTTTTCTGTAGATAAACGAGCCAAAAGCTAACCTTTTGTATACAGTTGCTTTTAGTTATTGCAATACATTTCAGTACTAGAACATTCACTCTGCAGGGAATAAGGTACCTCCTCTAGCACCTTAGTGCAACTCATTGTGGTGCTATCTGTATTATCCCCAAATTGTTGATTTCTCCACCGAAGATTGTTTCCTAATCTTTTCATGAAGACCTTTTCAAGATGGCTGGAAATGTTCTTGCAGTATTTGTTGGAGATTCTTCCTTGACATTTATTTGGGCTGTTCAAATGTACATAAGCGATTCAAACAAGTGTACCAAATTTGCATTTATGCTCTGCAGCATTTGGGAACAATGAATAATAGCAGTTAGATGATTACCGTCTCAAAGGTGAAGCTTTGTTTTCTCCCAAGGAAAAAAATCTTAATAGAATGAATAAGGGCTGCAGTAAACTAAGAAAAATGTTCAAAAATGCCATGGGGTGTTTCCAATATGGATAGCTTCAATAAGAGTAACTTTTGGCTTTTTTTTTCTTCAAATTGACTTCTCAAAATTAGGATTATTATACGGTTCCAGCCACCAAAACAGGAATATAACCTAGTGTTTTTGCTCTACTGTCTCAAACTGTTGATACCTACATTCATTTGTATTGCAAGATTTGGCTTCCAGTAATGTGTATGTGTACAGAAATGTAAATACTTTCAGAAGAATATTCTTTGTGCGGTCTAGTTTTTTTTTTTCTTTTTTTTTGGTCTGGAAAGTTCTTAAGTCATTTTCAAACAAGTAGAAAACCACATGTCGGGTAACACCCAGCGCTGGCAATATCTTAAAATATGAAATGAGGCGTTCTGAGGCATAGTCCTCAGTAAAACAGGGTCATAAGCCACAGCAACCCTGTCAAGAAAAATGGTACAGAACTAATTAAAGTTGTAGCTTTGCACTAGGGCCACCTGCAGAGAAGCAACTCAAGAAAACTGCAGCAGCTTCTTATAAACCAGGGAATAAATATTGAGACCAATTCCAGAAATGCTGCAAACTTGTAAGCAGTTTATACCAACCAGGATTGGCAATTGTGAGTGTGAAGACAGTTGGTTAGGGCTTTGCTGGTTTTGAAATGCATGTTATTTCTAGTACTTGTTGCGAGAGATTCAATCTGCCGCCTATAAATGCAATTAAAAATGCCCTGTTATTTCCTCTTTCAATGGATTCAAAGAGGAGACATCACTAAAACTAAAAGTGGTTGATACTATAGGTTGCCTCCAGTTAGTGCCACCTGCCCAGAAAATAACTTCTGGCAGAGAAATGTGATTTTCACATAGTCTGCAATTTCTGTGCCCTCCAGTGTGACTCTGGAAGTTAGAAATTCCCTACAATTTATTCAAGGATGAGGAGAACAGAATCCTGCTGCTTGAGCAGAAGTCTCCTCTTTTGTCATTGGACTGTGTCCTTTGTATTATCTGTCCTGTGGGCATCTCCTAAAAAGAATATGCTGTATAGAGAAATGTACAGTACTGGGTTTTTTTGCCGCAGGAATGATGGAAAGTACCGGTATGAATTTGATTGGATGGCTATATCTCCCTCCAAATGGTAGGAACTTGATAATGGTCATCTCCTATATCTGAAATTATCAGGTTAATAATGCCAAAGTTACCTTTCATTAAGTTGTATATATTAAAAGAAAATGCTTAAGTATCTCAGCCCAGCACATGGAATACATAACTATTCCCACGTTGGTTAAAAACTGGGTCAGATCCAAATTTAATCCCATAGGAAATACAAAAATACCAATTGGAATCAACAAAGACTGATTTCAGTAGGTTTAATCTAACCATAATCTGGGATCTGATTTAATGAAATTTTTTTGTCCAGTCTAATAAGTTGTATTCTAGTAAGATCTGAATGGGGAAAAGAGCTTTTCTTTGGTAGTTGCTGGTCAACCTCTGAGGACAGAAGAAAGACCTCAAATTTTAGCTTGTTTGCACTGAAGAAAAGAGATAACAGCCTCCTAGTGGCTTCAGCAGATTTTTCCAATTGTGGTTTATGTTGTATCACAACCCTTTTTAAAGATGGGTAGATACAACAGTTTATTTAGTTCCAGAAACGGATTTTCAGGGGGGGGGAAACCCCAATCAGTGTCCACTGCAATTGATCTGATTGCATCCAAGTGCTTATGCATGCAGCTCTCTTGCTTTCATGGAGCTTCCGGTTCAAAAATTTGGGGAATTTGATTTACACATGTAAGGCACATATACACCGACTTTAAAAGAAATGAGAAAAGTGTTCCTGTAAAGAGAGCTGTTTGCCTGCAATGGTGTTCCTAAATCTAGAGAAAAGACTGCATCCAGAATCTTAGCATTAAGATGTTGACATTAGGTTAATAACAAACATATTAATGAACAAGTATAGATTAGTGCTTGACCATTAAGCACTTTGGAGGATCTGTTTTGATTTTTGGTTGTACCATCTAATGTTGTACTTTAGAGAATTAATTATTTTGTACCAGATATTTTACATTGGCTGCATCCACACTCAGAATGACAATTTTTTTGAGGTCAAGACTATTTCTGAAGAATTCTGAAGAATTATGTATAATTGTATTACAGGGAAAAAGTTCATATAAAAATATGCAAAATTTATTATAAAATATGTAACACAACTGGACAAGTTAAACGATGATTCCCTTTGCATATTTTTAAGCCTTGATTGAAAAGGAATATTACTTGGAAAACAGGTTATATTAGTATCCTGAGTAGGAATGTGCAAAATTTGTTGATCTGGGGATGGACCATTCCAGAGAAGTCCACAATGTTTTGTTTCAGGAAAAGCACTTAGGCAATTCCCATAAATAAGTTCACCAAACTAAACTGCAGTTTAAATATCAGATCACCCTCCCAAAATACCTCAAACTGCTTTTGGGTTGAACAATTTATTTTGGAAAACTGCCTTCCATACTCTGAAACAAAACGTTGTAAACATTTTCCAGAGTAATCAGTTCCTATATCAATAAGGTCTGTACATCTCCTGTTATGAATAATTTGGACACAACACAGTTTTGTGTTAAATTCTCATTTGAAGAAACATCTGAAATTTCCTTGAGGTTTGATCTCTTAAAAATTAGCAAAATGTTCTGTCAGTCATTAGTTGAGGAAAAGATTGAAAAGAACTCAAATGCTTCCTAAATCAAGCTCAGTCTTGGTCTTCCAAATAATTGCTTTAATTCATAACAAAAAAGAATAAGACTTTTTTTCCAAGCAGTTGGTTTTTCAGTCATTGCAATTCATGTATACCTAGCAAATAGTGCACCTGTGGATATAATCCAATGCTGGAAAGCCCATCTTAAGCTGAAGCATAATATATTGAAAGTTACATACTTGTTGACTTTATTAAAGATAATTATATTTAAATAATATTAACAAACTTTCTATAATGCTGCAGTTTTTCCTTGACAGTTTATAATTGTCGTAACAATGGGATTTTTTTGTTGTTACATTTCATGTTCTTTGTCTAATCTAAACTCACGTTCACTAAAAGGATTTTTGGTTGTACCATTTAGAATAAAGACCAAAAGATGCTGTTTGCTTTTAAAACTGAATATATGACAACTATATTATAACTTAACATGGATCCTTCCCCCTTATTAGAGGAGGACTAAGATGTACAAAAAAGCTGTTACAGTGTACCACTTTCACAAGGACATTTTATTGGTCAGTTTTTCAATAAAATCCTCAATTTTCAGTGCTTTGGTGTTGATTGCAATCTTTTTAACTTTAAGCTAGACCATGTAAAGATGGGCTTAAAAGCCACACTATAGTGTAAGATGATGGCATTCATAAGCCACATCTTGCTTCAACTGTATAATGGATGCTATAATGTATCCTCCATCATCTATTTATTTAATACAACATTTCAAATTATAGCAAATTCAGATATCAATGTCCTGGAGCATACTCTAGTTCTATATTATTTATATCCCAACTTTATTATTTTTATAAATAACTCATATGGTGAACATATTTAATACTGCTTCTTCCTCCTATTGTCCCCACAACAACAATCTGTGAAGTGAGTTGTGCTGAAAGAGAATGATTGGCCCAAGATGACCCAACTGTCTTTCATGCCTGAGGAGGATTAGAACTCATGGTCTCCTGGTTACTAGCCTGATGCCTTAACAAAACAATAATAGTAATAGTAATAATATAAATTTTCATGCTGCTTGATTCCCAGCAACTTTTTGTGAAGTATTGGATGCAAAGTACAGCAAATCTACCTTCAGAACAGTAGTCATTGTGATCAAGTCACCATTAGTTGTCCCCAACCTGGATGCAATTAGCAAAAAAAATTCCTTATTTATCATCTATATTTATTTATTTTTATTTATTGAATTTATATTGCCACCTATTCGCCCATGGCGACTCAAGGCAGTTTACAGAATATAAAACCTCATTTAAAACAAAACTAATAAAAAGAATCAAATAAATTATTTATTTATTTATTCAATTTATATCCCACCCTTCTCCTAGTGGACTCAGGGCGGTGCACAGCCAGAACTAAAACATATAATAAATAATATTAATTTATTATTATATTAAATAATTAATATAATAAAATCGCCCCCTGCCCTGGCGACAGCACATCACACAAGCCATTTAATGGGCTCCATCCCACTCTGGGTTCCCCAGGCCCGCTTGCAGAACCAGGTCTTCAGCGCCTTCCAGAAGAGTATTAGACTGGGGGCCATTCTAATCTCTGGGGGAATGATGTTCCAGAGAAAGGGAGTCACCACGGAGAAGACCCTTCTGGATCCCACCAGGTTTATCTTCCTTGGAGATGGGACCCGCAGCATTCCTGCCTTCCCACTCTGATGGGTCAGGTAGATATGACCAGGAAGAGATGGTCCCTCAGATATTACAGGTCAACTTATGACCACAATTGAGTCCAAAATTTATGTTGCTAAGTGACAAATTTGTTAAGTGAGTTTTGCCCCATTTTATGACTTTTCTTGCCACAGTTGTTAAGTGAATCACTGCAGTTGTTAAATTAGTAACACGGTTGTTAAGTGAATCTGGCATCCCCATTGACTTTGCTTGTCAGAAGGTCGTAAAAGGAGATCACATGATCCTGGGACAAATAAGAACCACTTGTCAAACATCCGAGGGTAAATCACATGACCATGGGGATGCTGCAATGGTCATAAGTGTGAAAAATGGTGATGAGTCCCTTTTTTCAGTGTCTTTGTAACTTCAAACAGTCACTGTTGTAAGTCGAGGACTACTTGTACTTTATTTTTAACAGTATAGTTGTGTTATGTTTGATAAGCTAAGGGAACATCTACTGGCTGCCTTGCCCGGAGTGATTAACTGTCAAGACTTTTTTAATAAGGGGGAAAAACGGATCACAGACAAAGTCAGTAAACAGCTGAAGGTCAAAAGCCAAGAAATCTGGCCACAAAAGCTGAAGGAAAATTGTAGTCAAGACATAAATCAAGGTCTTTAGAGACCAGATGCCAACTGCTGAGATTACAGAATCATAAAGAGAAGAATTTATGACTCTTATTATTTGTTGTCCAATCCAATTTAAGAAATTGTATAGTTTGCTGCTTTCTCTTCAGATAAAAAGCTACCCTGACTGAAGTGGTGTCTCAGGAATTCTGGGAGTTGAAGTCCACAGATCGTAAAGTTGCCAGTTGCCCATCCCTGATCTAGTCCAACTCTCAGCTATCATGCAGGAACTTACTATTATAAAATATTTGACTGTGACCATCCAGCAGCCTTTGTCTAAATAACTTCCTGCAAAAACCCTACAACTTCCAGCAATTCCTCATAAGCCTTCTGGACACCTTTTTCCATTTTGGTTGTTTGTCTCTGAACACACTGTGCCCTTCCTAAAATCTGACACCCAGATTGGTTGTAATATTACAGGTACTGCCTGACCATCACCACGGAGAAGAGTGGGGGTCAATCTAGGGTCCAGATTGAAGGCAGGACAAGAAACAATGGATGGAATCTAATCAAGGAGAGAACCAACCTAGAATTAAGGAGAACTTTTCTGACAGAACAATTCATCAGTGGAACAAAGTTGTGAGTGCACCAACACTCGAGGTTTTTAAGGAGCTTTTGGACAGCCATTTGTTTGAAATAGTATAGTATCTCCTGCTTGAGTAGGGGGTTGGACTAGAAGACCTCCAGGGTCCCTTGCAACTGTTATTGTTATACTGTACCAAATAGAGAAGAACCACACCATTGCACTACTTTGATACCATGCATCTATAGCTAAAGCCTAGAATTTCCTTTTTGTAACTGCATTGGATTGTTAATATTAAACTTGAGTCTTCAAGACATCCAGATCCTTTCCATCTTATATATTTTTCCTTGTTAAATGTATATTTTTCTGCTGCAATTCATTTTGCTGTTTTTTCAATATTCTGTTGTTAAAATTCTCCTGAATCTTGTACCCCTTCTTTTGTTTGCTACATCTTTCATTGTTGTCATCTGCAAATCTGATCATTTTGAATTATATATAAAAATGGTATTATCATCAAGTCATTCATATGTTGAACAGCACAGGATCTATTAGTGTTGATGTTTTTTGATATGATTGTTTTATTCAGGTCCTTGTTTACCTAGTAATAAGTGTAGTCCAACCTATTTTTTATGTTTTCTGGTAGAATTTGATTGGAATAAATTCTTTGGTGAAATTTATTACTGATGTTAAGGTATACTGTATCCATGATAGTACTGTGATCAACTATACTACTCTATCAGAAAAGATGAATTGCTTGGCATGGTGTAATTTTGTTAGGATTTATATTGACTTCTGAGAAACAATGTATTATTTTTTGAATCCCCAATCTGAATTCTTAATATAGCAGTCCTCAGTTTACAATTGGGACTGGAATTGTTGTCACTAAGCAAACTAGTCAGAGATATCACATGATCATGCTGTTTAACGACACTAATTCCCAGTAATCCCAGTTGCCATCGTCAAGCAATTAACTGCAGATTGTTAAATGAGGACATTTTGTGGTTGCCTTTTTTTGACCTTCTGCTGGCTTCCCTATTGACTTTGCTGGTGGGAAGGTTGCAAATACTATTGCATGACCATGGGGACTCAAGAGACCATTATTAAGTACAAGGATGTCATAGCTACTACTTGTTCAGCACTGTCAGAAGGACCACCTGTAATCTGTTCCACATCCAATTATCAATCCTCCCACCCCTCTTTGGAGGTTATTAGGCTACTAGAGATGTTTACTGAATGCTTGGAATAATGTAATGATGTCCTAGTGTCTGGCGAAAGGTTAAGGTTTAAAACCAGGTAGAGGCCAATAAACCTAAGAATGTGCAACCTAGATCCTGCACATGTAGTGTCGCTCACCCACCGCTCACCTCCAGCTGTGTAGCCCAGGTCCTAACAGGCTACAGACTGGTACCAGTCCGGGCTTGGGGGTTTAGGACTCCCATTCTCGAATATTTTCAGTTTTAAAAATAGGTTAAATTAAAGCCAGCCTATTTATAAGCTGATTTTTGATTTTCACAAAGATGCTGTTCCATTTTTATTGTTCCGAGTCTGGCCAACAAATCTGAACTTATCTAGTAGCTGAATTCATCCATTCCTCCTGAGATTACAAACTTTAAATTTCATCATCTGTGCCATTGTGCATGATAAAGTTTATTGGGAACCAGAAGTTGAACTCCATCTGTTCAGCCCTCATTTATTATACTTCTTTGGTACAATAATTTGAAATTTAGTCAAAAGAAACTGCAAAGATTGAGCGTTCTACAAATGCACTTTTATAGATACAATTAATGGAATTATTTCACAAATTTCATTTTCCTCTCCTGTAAAGGTATATCTTATTTGTTTTTCAGAGAAAAAAAAGAGCTGGATAACATTTATGGTACATTTTGATATATTTAGAAAATACTTACTACTAAAATTATAAATTATTCTATTCTCACTGTGAAATACCAATAGAAAATACTATTTCATTCTATTATTTCAGTTACTTTTTTAAAAAAATTCAGCAGACAACATAGCTACTAATGTTAAGTTGTAATGGTTTTGGGGGGGGAGGGGAGGGGGTATTTACTGGAATTGGAAGATTTTAATAGATCAGTATTCTGAACCCAAACTATTCAGATATAATTTTATTCTCACAAACTTTGAAAAACAAATATCAAGAAGTATGTTTGTCCAAGGATACTAAATATTAAAAAAACACAAGATTATTTCCTTTTTTGGAAGGGCAGCCTTTCCAACATATAGGGGAAAAAACCTTACCAGGACACAAATTATGAATATACTAGATATTTTTGTGGTAACCAGACAGACTTAAACTAAATGAAAATATAAATGGAAAAAAGTGAGGTAGCTTTATACAAATCATTAACACCGATACACGCACACTTTAGTACAAATCAAGTGTATATTTATGATTTTTTATTATCAAAGTCTTGTAAAACAATTTCAGAAACTGTACATAAACATGGCACAGACTGTAGCCTACTTTTGTTTTTTTTACCTGCACAAAAGTATATGCCCCCAAAACTTCCAGAACTAAAAGAATAGATTGCCCATGTACTTTGCATAACATAAAATTACTGTGTCAAAGGTTACTACTTCAGTGACTGCAACACAAATGAGTTAGTTTATACAACTTGAGATCAAATACATTATCAAGTAGACTTGTTTTAAAATCATTATGAAGTTCCATTTAAAATGCACTACCCTTTTTTTGTTGTTGTTGCAGAGTTTTAATACTCAAAATGAAATGCAGCTTCTAAAAAAACTACACAAGGTTCTCTGTCTCTTTTGCAGAATACAGAATTATTATTTTTTTACCTCAAGACATCCAAATTGTGGAAAATCAAACACCCCACCTGAGAAGGATTGAGACTCAAAGTCTACCTTACACTGGGCATCAAAAGACTAATGCATTTCAACCGTGTCAAAGCCAAACAAATCCACAACAAAAAGATTCAGCCACAGGGCTAGAAATATTATCTACCTCTATCAGAAGATTTCTTTCCAGATGAAGCTAATGTTAGTTTCTCTCTCTCTACACGGAAGGCCCTTAATGGGCCACCATGTTGTAGAAGATAAGGATGTTCTTGCCACAGTTAACATGCAGCCAGTTCATTCCCTATTTTGCTCTATTATTGTAAATAATCAAACTCTAGAAACACTATTGTAGGTGAGCTGGTTTACTAAAAAGATCATACAACACAAACAGTCCATGCCTGTCAAAGATGCATGCAGCTTTTTGCTCAAAAAGGAAAAAAGCAGCACCAAGCTAGTAAGGACTGCTGGGCTACTCAATTCAATTTAGCCAATAACAAGAATGGAAACCCAGATACCACTTTCTCTAAAACTTTTGATGTAATTATTTAATATTAGGCGCTTTACAACCATGTATAGTTACAGCTGTATACATCTAGTTTGGAAGGTTAAACAAGTACAGCATAAAGGAATCACACAGGAATGACACTGATGCATGTGGCCAATTGTTTTCACGGGAAAGGCAACATTCAGTCACTCATATCCATATCCTCTTCATGATGGTCGTCTCCATTGACTTTGGACTCCCTTGGTTCACCACCCCCTTTCTCCGGGGACTCCTTAAGCTTTGGGGAAGTGGCATCAGCGGCTTTTTCTTCCTTTTTCTCTTTTTCACTATCATAGCCTTGTTCTTCTTCATCATAATCCCTTGTAACCTGCTTTGCCAAGACAAAACGTAAAATAAACCACATAAGACATGTTTCAAATGAAGTTTGGAATATCTGAATTCAAATCAACCAGGAAAATATATTTAAGCATACTTTGACATCTTTGTCACTTTCTGATTTCCTCTCTCGCTCTTTCTCTTTGTCTTTGCTTTTTTTCTTTTTACTTGTTGATCTTTCACGCTCATCCCTGCTTCTCTCTTTATCTTTATCTTTTTTCTTCTCTTTCTTATGCCTGAAAGGAAAACAACAAACACCTTGAGAATGAGAATACAAGCATTTCATGGGATTACTAAAATAATTAACTAAAATGTTCTATGGGCAAGTTGCACACAAGTCTCTGCAATGAAAGCTGTTTAACAATAGAGAAATACAGAGAAGCTAATCTGTGTTACTATTTACAAATAATTATGCCTTTATTGATGTATGTCTATTTACTGAATACCTTCAAAATTACTTCACGTTTCCCAAAGTGAGGTAAGATTCTAATGCCAGTAATTATTTTTTTATTTATTTATTTTTCATATTTGTATACCGCCCTACTCCCGAAGGACTCAGGGCGGTGAACAGCCATAATAAATACAAATACATATAGAAGTTAAAAACTATTAAGAAACAGATTAAGTAATTTAGGCTCAAAGATTAAAAACATCCAAATTTATCTAAAGAGGTTTAAAACCCAATTTAAAAGCCAGTTTAAAAGCCAATTAAAAAGGGAGAGCTAGGCCAGACCAGCTTGTTGGAATAGAAATGTTTTCAGGGCACGGCGGAATATGCGTAAGTCTTGGATGTTTCGTAACTCCGGGGGAAGCCCGTTCCAGATGGTAGGTGCCCCCACAGAAAAGGCTCTCCCCCTGGGGGCCGTCAGTCGACATTGTTTGGCCGACGGCACCCTGAGGAGTCCCTCTCTATGGGAGCGAACTGGTCAGTGAGAGGCTATTGGTGGCAGGAGGCGGTCTCGTAAGTACCCTGGTCCTGAGCCATGGAGCGCTCTAAAGATAGTAACCAAAACCTTGAAGCGCACCCGGAAGACCACTGGGAGCCAGTGCAGCTCGCGGAGGGGGGGTTACATGAGAGCGCCACATTGCTCCCATTACCACCCGCGCGGCCGCATTCTGGACCAGTTGGAGCCTTCGGGTGCTTCTCAAGGGGAGCCCCATGTAGTTAGAATGGTTACTCAATCACTATTAATTTAACGTTAAATTAAGCCCAAACAAGATCTAAGGCATTTCCTACAATAGGAGAACTGAGAAAGAAAAAAATGATCAATTCAGTAGATTTGTTAAAAAGACAAACCTTTTTGGTGAAGGGGATCTAGACACTTTTCTCTTAGGTGACCTAGGCTTTTTAGGTGATCTAGAGCCACTTCTGCTTCTTCTGCGGCGTCTTTCTCTGTAACAAGAGTGTCACAAAATTAAACTTTTCCTTGCATTTATTAACATCCCCAATATGTATTTAATCTCGAAAGTATATATAAACAAGAAAAAATATTTTAATTGCTTCAGTATTTCTTTGTAGCAGGCAAAAGCATAAATGCAACATAGAAAGCTAAATTAAATCAGTCTTTCTGAGGTCTTGTTTAGGATGGTAACACCTAGTGACCTCAACATAGCACAGTGAAGCTATGGATAATAACTAAAAGTCAAGAGAAAGACTGACATTGGTCTTGCTGGTAGCAAAAACCACACACACAACTTTTATCAGTAATTGCTTGCTGGATAAACTATCCTGAGATATGTGTGTACAGAATGAGATCTCTATTTCTAGCAACCCATATTTTGTTTAGCCTGAAAAATTAAAGGGCAAGAGTTTGCATAAGAAGAGTAACTTTTATATTCCTCATGACCCACATGGACAAGTGCAAGGTATCTATAATGCACGGATAGCACCTCATAGAAAAGTTGACAGGTTAACATTGAGAATTTTATCTCTGTGTTTGGATCTAAAGCAGTACAATTCATTAAAATGTTTTTAGTGTAGTATGAAAGGACCCTCATTCAAATAGTGAAGGTTTCCCAGAAATCAGAATAGTAGGCCATTTCAACAACCTGAAGAGAAACTTAGAATTACACCAAACACCAAACCTGCTTGCGCTTCTGGATCGCCTGGCAGTGCTGTAGCTTTTGGGTGGAGTTTTAGACCGTTTCTTCTCCTTTTCTTCTTTCTTTTTGTCTCTAAAAGAGGAAGAAATGATGAGCTGTTTTTTGTTTCATGTATCCTCCATATAGATATATATAGTCTGTGTGCATGTCTGTGTGTTTGTGTATGTGTGTATGTATGTATGTATGTATAAAAATACACTAACACACACTAACATTGGCATTAATTCTACCCTGTAACCAGGATGATGGATGGATGGGGGGGGGGGTGTATCTCCATCCATCTATCCTGGTTACAGGATAGAATTAATGCCAATGTTAGATGATCCAGCAGAAGCTTCTGATCAAAAGAGAAGAAAAGTTTGCCTTACTCTTCCTACCACTGATCTCTATCTCATGTTTGGAGTAATCTTTAAAACTGAGGGGGAGGGGGTGGCGGGGGGAAGGGAGGGAGAGAACCCTTTGGTGAAAGTTGTCACCTCCCCATTCCATAGATGGAGCTTTTTGCTGGATCAAAGAGTTTTTCATCAGGCAAGAATGGAAACTGGCTACAAATCACATTTCCAATATTGTTATAGCTAACAGAATAATTTCCTCCAATGCAAAACAGAATTTCAGGATTTTGTGAAGTTTTCAAGTACCTGGTTTTGGACGTGCTCCTAGATCTCCTAGTACGTTCTCTGGAGTGAGATCGCCGCCGTCGAGGACTTTTAGATCTTCTTCTGCTCCTTGACTTTGAATGTGACCGTCTTCTGGATCGACTTCGTGACCGTCTATTAAGCAAATCATTAATCAAATAAAAATGACGCATCAGATCACATTATAAGAGTTACTCTATGAATGATCAAATAGAGTGATGCTTAGTGGCTGAGCAAACATGGACTAGATATACACAACTATCTACAGTAGGGGAATTTACTATTTGCTATGCAGGTCTTCAGAGTGTAAATGAACTGTTCACATTTTCTTGCAATCTGACAAATTGAAGGTATCTTTGCATGGTGAAAAGTTATCATTTCACTACAGTATTAGGAACTGGTGATGTCCGTTTGTCTGACTGTAGTGTACTGCTTGAGATAATCTGAGCACTAGCAGAAATACAACATATGGAAATGTTTGTTATGTTTGATGTGGATCTTAAATAACTGATGAGGATTCTCTCAATAATAAAGACAAAACATCAGGAACTTAAATACGTTTTGAAAGACATGAAACACAAGAAACCTATTATTCAAAAACAAGAAAAATGATCAACCACCTACCGGAATTCCTTATTTCCTGTGCAATACTATCTACTCATTATACTCATTCTAATTTATTTATTATTTATTGGTTCGATTTATATGCCGCCCTTTTCCGGAGACTCAGGGCGGCTTTACAATGCGTTAAGCAATAGCCTTCATACTTTTGTATATACCTGCTTAGTAGGGCTTTTGCCCCCCCCAAGCGGTGTTCTTTTTTATACAAAGTCAGCTTATTGCCCCCACAAACCGGGTCCTCATTTTATCTACCTCGAAAGGATGGAAGGCTGAGTCAACCTTGAGCCTGGTGAGATTTGAACTTGCAGTAATTGCAGGCAGCTGGTGTTACTTAACAGTGCTTTAGTCTGCTGCGCCACCAAGGCTCACCAATGACTTCATATTCAGCTCATGTGTATTAAAAGACTAATCAGCATTTTGGAATTACTTGACTAATCAGCTAGTGAAAAATGACTGCATTTTCTGACCCAACACTATGGCTGTAGTCTCATAGAGTTATCGAAAAATAAGTCCTAAATCAATTTATTGAATACAATTTATTTTTCTGAATGATTTCCCCCCCCCCCCCCAGACTATACTGTTTACTGCTGGCCATTACCATATTATATAGTAACTACAGTCTTATCTACCAAACTCAGTAAGCAGCCAGGTGAGCCATTGTTGTGAACCCTTACCTATGTCTGGAAGAAGAAGGTGTTCTTCTTCGCCTTGAACGCGACCTGGATCTTGAATGCCTTCTTTTATCCTCCTTTTTATCTGGAACCAGAACATTGAAAGTATCCATTAAAGAACCATCAGGAAAAATTAGGTGAACGCTTTTAAAGTTATTTTTTTAAATACATAAAACTGTAGCCAAAAGAGTTTTTATGACTCAAAAGCAGTTTTCTGCTATTTCTATCAATTGCATAAAGGGTCAAATGCATTTTTCAAGTAACTACAAACATTTTAATTCATATTCCTGTAAGATAAATAGATGTGGGATATATTATATAAGATGAAATATTGATTAGGATAACAACTGAACAAACCTAAGAAATATAAAAGAAATTCTTTGTTTCAGACATAAAATAATTCCAGCGTCTCCTCAATATGCTCCTGGGTATTAGCCCACAATTACAGTATTTTTCAGCAACTGGTATCAAAAAACTTACTGATTATGATTCTTAATCAGATGTTGTTCTTCCCAATGTTTACTCATATCTGACTTTCTACCGATATCTCATATAATGCAGAATTTTTTTCCAGACCACAGAATATTACAGTGATTTTCTGTAAGGCAAAATGACTTAGGTGACATTTTAGATGGCTTTACCTGGCTCTATAGCAGCAGAAATCAGAGATTGTGCTTCCCGTACTCGTTTCATGGCTTCTTCTATTTCTTTACTGGAGGTATCCGTTTTCAGACTTGGTGAAACAAGGCCTGCAGCTACATGATTGAGCCTGAACCAAATAAAAATAAAAAAATAAAAAAACCAGAAAAATTGAACTGTAAAGCCCATTTAAAACAGAACTACATATAACTAACTCTTGCTATCCGTTAGAAAAATAATTGCATCAATCTCCATTTGTAAGGCATTTGGTGAAAAAGACTGTTGATCGCTGACATGGCATTTTGGGGTATAATGCTAGGAATTTTTATTAAGTATTTTATTGTTTTATTTATGTAAGCTGTCTGGAGTTTGCTGAATTCACTGGCACATACATTTTTGTGAATAAATGAAAGCATGTATTAGCCGTTAAGTTCAGGTCTATGCAAACTTATTTAAAACATAATTTCAAAAATGAGTCCTTGAATTTGCTTGCTGTTTTTATTTATTTTTGCCTAGTACTAGTACCTTTTACTAGATTATCCCACTGTCTAGAATATTCTTGTCCATTAATATGCAATACTTTGGTAATTATTTTTTCCACGATACCAAAAGTGAATTTACTTGAAATTAATAGGGATCCTCTTGCTTCTGCTCTTTAAAGCATACAGGTAGTCCTTGATTTACAACATGGTCATTTAGTGACCATTCAAAGTTACAACAGCACTGAAAAAGTGACTTATGGCCATTTTTCACAGTTGGCATCTGGTTCATATTTATGACGGTTGCCGTGTCTTATGGTCACCTGATCACCTTTTGCGACCTTCTGACAAGCAAAGCCAATGGGGGAAGCCAGATTTACCTGTACTAGAAATCACTGGAGACCACATTTCAAGAGTAGGAAATTGGGAAGAATATTCTAGTCCAGGCCACAATTTCCCAACTATACTGGCACATATAAAACGAAAGGAAAAGCAAAGATCATGGGTTTGTCTTCTTTTGAAATAAATTCCCTAACTAGTACATTCCAGGACTAATCTGAGATTAGTTCATAACAGATGTACAAATTGTTTTTTGTTAACCTGTAAAAATAATCTATTATCTCTTGCTGCGTTAGGATTTAACATGGGTATGCAGCCTGCAAAATGGCTGTATTGCCAAGGAAATTGCATCGTTCCTGCAGATTTATTTTTTTAGTTGTTTTTGAATAGCTTTTAAAATCTTTGTTGTTTATTGCCTTGTGGTTGTTTTGTTGTATTTTTCTGTTTTTAACAGTTTATGCTGTTCAGAGCCACATGTATGAGGTAAGCAGCTACATAAATTGATTAAATAAATAAATAAAAATAAATTTTGAAGTCCTGACGCCAGTATTTCTACATTTATATAAATTTAAACAAGATGAATCTACTCATATACAGTAACAGGAGAAAGGCCACTCTTGTAATACTACAAAAGTCTTGGTAATTTTAACCTATATTTTGAATTGTTATTGAACTTTTATTTATATGTGCAATTTCACAGCCAAGACATAATCAAACAATATAGATTAAAAATGCCATGAAACATAAATAATTGGCAATACAGCATCTAATTTTACTAAATATTTTAAATATTTTTTAGTTAATGCACTAAAATATATATATTTTTTAATATTCTCAGTTGATGGACCAATAAAACTGAGATCTTCCAAACTTCCTATTTTCTCAACTGCTTATTTGCCATCCCTACCATCAGCACAATAGATTTGCACTCAGTGTGTATGCCATGAGTGTCGTGGAGACTACCAAGAAGAGGAAAACATTTTACTACTTCTGAAATGATGTCCCATAATTCAAAGGGTAAATAAAATGATGGCCTGCATCCAGGGAAAAATTCTGCTTAGAAGATCAGAGGGTGCTGTCTCAGCATTGCCCATCTCTTCTTACAAAATTAAGGAAGTCAATTAAGCATGTTAAAATAGCCTTCATAGAGCCATCTCCTTGCGTTCACTACAACAAAAGGGGAAGAGCAACATAAAAAACTGCTTCCCTAAGCCCAGGTAGTTACAGGCAGTCCTTGATTTACAACCATTCATTTACTGATCGTTTGAAGTTACATCAGCACTGAAAACAGTGACTTGTGACCGTTTCTTACACTTACGACCGTTGCAGCATTCCCATGGTCACGTGATCCAAATTCGGACGCTTGGCAGCTGGCATGTATTTATGCCAGTTGCAGTGTCCCAGCATTATAGGATCAGATTTGCTGAACTTCTGACAAGTAAAATCAATGAGGAAGGCACATTCCCTTAACAATTGTGTTACTAACTCAACAACTGGAGTGATTCACTCAACCCCTGTGGCGACAAAGGACATGAAATGGAGCAAAATTCACTTAACAGGTGTCTTGCTTAGCGACCAAAATTTTGTTGTCATGAGTTGAGGACTACCTGTAACATGCAAGTCTAGGAAAAAGTCCTGCTTCTTATTCACCCAAGGCATTACTTTCAAAGATTCCTCTTTCTCAAAACCAATTGCGCTATATAGTGCAATTCTAAAAATCGATACTTACTTTGGATCCACTGTGCTCATAAGTTTTAAGAGTTGATCTGCTGCAAGAGACTGCAAAGAAAAATAACCAGAAATTGCTTTTCATACAAATATTTGGAAAAAAATTACATCCAAATGGCTTTAAATCTAATAATTAAAATTAAATAACACAAATTACCAAAAGTCTCAGAATATATCTACCATTAGCTTAGTATACATTTAAGTTGAGAATACAATGTATACTCAAATCCAGGCTATTTTTTTTATTTCTGATAACTAGTTATTCATGTCAGTATTTGCAAGAGACTTTATGTTTAAAATTTCACAGGAGTCCTTGATCATTTGAGGTTTCTGCAATTGGAGGAGTTGTCCATTTACAAAATGACTGCAATGAGAAATATATCCAGAATCCAAACGTCAATAGACAAATACAATAAAGACTGCATTTGAATCAAAATTGTTATGTATCTTTTCAGTTATAAAAATGGTATTATCCAAGTGTGAACTCTAATGATGCTGTTAAAGAACTTCTAAATAGTATGAGTTCTCATTATACAATATATTGATGGCATGCAATATTACCATTGCCCAAAAATTCACCAGATCTGTTCCAGAGGAATCCCTAACCTTTTGAATCAGACTTGAGAGATATGGGAGGATGCAGAAGGAGCTTATTTCCCTGTGTTGTTCCATTAATATTATATTAAACTGATAAAAGCAAAATAATACAAAAAGAAAAGCCCAACTGTAGCTAATTGTAATACAGTGTAAATTGTAATGCAAGTGAATATTTCACCATGAGGGAAAGTTTTCTTTACACTGAGCTGATTGGCCTTCCTCCAATACTATGGTTCATAAATTGCTCTAACTGTGTTAAGTATATAATCATGCATCACAATCTTCTAATACTCAGATGAACTCACTTGTTTCTTGTTGCTGTGGAAAACCAGAAACAAAAATAATCCTATGAAATTCCATAATAAAAATTCCATGAGTGTGGAACTGCATAACTGTTAAAAATGACAATTTTTCTAAAGCCAAATTTATACTTAAAAGCAACATACCTGAGAGTTTAAGTTTGCCCCAGGAAGACCTAGAGCAGCTAAAGCTGGATCTAGAGTTGGAGCTCCTAAAGCAGCCAGAGGAACAGCACCGATCTGTAAGAATGAATATTAGTACAATCTATGTATTTTTCATAAGGAAAATACAAACAGCACATTCTCAGCACATTCTATTTGTTCTACTATTTTCCAAATCTCTGGAAAACAGGAACAACTTGTAACTTTTAAAAGTTCTGAAGTACTGACATTTTTATATTAACTTGAATGTAGGTAGATGTTTTATATCAGATCTGATTATTCATCTAATTGGGTATTAGCTCTTGTGAATCCAATGCAGAGGCTTTCTATCATCCTTTAACTTATCAAGTCCACCCAAACAGGAACTTCTGGTGACTAAACATGGGTTGTTTGGCTAATGATGTCCCCTTAGGTTGAACAGTTGCCATAATGGCTACAGTAGCAATTGATCATAGTAATCCAGTTTTTATGCAAGAATATTTATCATCGGTTGCTAGCTGATTTTTAAAAACAAATACTGAAGAACAACTGAATATGGACTTGTTCATGCAAGTAGGAAATATGAATTACCCGTTTTTAATTTTCTCTAATTTTTACAATATGCACCCAAATTAAACCCCCAAAAGGTAATTAATGAAATAGTAATTATGTCTTCAAAACTATTTCATTTATACTAAACTAGCTGCATCTCAAAAGAAGCATTTTTCTTCTCTCTTCTAAGCTGACACTCTCCACTCTCTGAATGGCAGGAAATGAAAAGGAATTAAAAGCAACAAGGTATTTCACAGGATCTGCATGCAGTACTTCTACTAGCCTCTCATGTACCTACTGCAACTTTGTAAATTTGGCTTAACTTTAATTTTGCAACTCTAGACCATTTAAGTGAAATTCACATACTTGCTACAAACTAGTGTTTCCCATTTGTATCCCAACCATTGTTTTCTTGAACTGTATTTCTAGGTATTGGAAAGGAAGAATAAAACTCTCAGAGTCATTATGCAGTTCTTTATTCATCGTTTTAGAAATCTTGACTCAAGGTTCTCACTTCTGTTCTAAGGTGAACATGAAAGCACTCACTCTTAGACTACAATAGAGTTTACTTTCTGGAAAGTCAGCCACACCAAACTCAAAGAGGATCGACATTACACTAAAAAGGTTGCACTCTGGAAGTCCCAAGAAAGCACTTTCCTGAAAACTACAAACATAACTCCCTCCTCTGTGATTTTACAGGGGGGGAGCAATGAATAACTGAGAAGGAGTTTTTAAATGGCTTAATTGCTATAAGGTATTCTTTCGTTCACATTTTTTTTATAAGTGTCATAGAAGCCAGGTAAGACATATAAGCACTGCAAGCATTATGCTGTGTGAAAACATAGCGATTATTTTTGCCTCTTGCAACAGGCTCATCCCCAACTATAGAAATGGCTGAATACCATTTCTGGCCACAATCTTCCATGTGTTTTCATTTCAGATGTTGCTTTATTTTTTAAAATAGCAGTGAATTAGGCGTCAACCCAGTGAGCTAAAAGGAAGAATAGGATCCAATCTAGGAAATCAGTTACTTTGGGGGCAATTCTTATTCATTATAATTCTGCTGCAAATATTGCAATAACTTTGTATAAGTGTACCTCCCATAAACAAAGGAATATAAAAAATATAATTTTGCTGTGTTTTATGCACATCTACTTCTTACCTGAGAAAGTGGGTTAGGTGTAGGCAGGAGTCCACCCCCCGGCAGAAGGCCTGCCACAGCATTAGCTGGTGCCAGGAGAGATAAAGCCTTAGTCTCATCAGGAATAACTCCTGCAGAGAGACAACTTTGCATTAGAAGTTACTCATCAATTATCTTTTTTCTTTAAAAAAAAAACCACACACAAATACACCCAGAAAATGTCTCCCTGAAACACCATCTGAGTTTGCTGAAAGTACTTATGTTGGCTATAATACAATGTTTGCTCTCTTAATAATTTATCATTAACTTGTTTGTCAGAATGAAACTTCAATGTGTGAAAATTTGTTCCTTTTTCTCTACAAAAGGTTAAGTTCTAGAATAAAAAATAGCACAATACACACTACTTTTTTGTTAACACTGCCAAGATTTCATCACCTGTACTCGATTTTTAAGTCATGAACCAAACGTAAGCAAGCACAGTCGGTTCTCCAGGGGTGTGCTCTCAACTTTCAAAAGCTGTTTTATGAACAACGACTCGTGTCGGCTGCTTCACTATAAAGCACACAGAAAAATCAAGATACACAAGACAAAAAAAGTTTGATTTAGGGGTTAATAATATGGCACAGTTCACTATGATTTCTTTTACACCTACCATACAATTTTGTAAAACTTAAGAGAAGGTAAGAAAAAGTGTAGGGCTTTTGCTGACTTCTCATTTGGATATGAAGGTCTCCACAAAGGTCCAAATGTAGGTTCTGCATATGTGTCCACGTATATGTGTTTATGTGAACACCTAAAATGTGACACATTCTTACCTGTGCAGTAAAATACATGCTCCACTCTGTGTCATGGTTACTGTACCAAGAATGCTGCTGAGTACTGCCCTTTCAGAAGAAACTTCTGATTTGTAGCTTGTGGTCTGCTAAGTGTCTATTTTTACTGCCTATCCCTGAACAAAGAATAACCTTCAAAAGGCCCAACGTGAGACAAACAGTAATGTTGATTCTTGTTATTTTAACCAACAGCAAAAGCCCTATACATATGGATTAATCTGTTAATGTGCCCAAGCCCCCAACGTGAGAGAGTTCAATAAGATAACTGTACTATATATTTGCAAATACCAGAACCGTTTCTGCAAGACATATTAAAAAAAACTGCATCTCATCATAAAACATACAATATGTACAGGGCACTTAAGAGAAACTGGATAAGCTGCAGAAGAAAACTGTTGGGTGGTATTTTCAGCAGGGCCTGGTATATAGTTCAGGCTGAACCAGGGAAAAGAACTGTAAAACACAACAACAAAAAAGAAAAACCACTGTTAAATAAAGGTAATGGTTCCTTCCACCTATACTGAGAAGTGCCGATAATATAAACAAATGTATAATACACAGCACTGTTATCTTTCTTCTGTCACTGAGCTGTCATAATTTCAATACCAAAAGTTATGGTGGGAAAAGGGGGGAAAGGTCATTTAGATACAGGGCATTAATGCATCAATATAAACATATCTACTGAGATTATGGGATAAATTTGCATGCAAATTATGTCTCAGAGGATATTATTTACGTTTACACACAATTAGTGCAACTATAACATTTCTGGCATCTAGCTAAAAATCCTCTTGAGACACCTCACAGAAGATCTGCATCCATTAAGTAGTCATGCATCTGATCCTCAAATTTTGTTTTTAGGAAAAAAGTTATTCAGAAATAAAACTACAATTTAAAAAAAACAATGAGGCCCCTCACCAGTTAATTTTCATGCGTCAAGAGTTTTTTACTGCTGCTTTGTTAGAACCATGACATACTGCATGAATGTGTAGAAATGAAGAAAAAGAAACAGACAAAAGAAACAAACATTAACCAAAGAACCTACACAAACCCACCCAAAGTCACTGTTTAATATCTGCATTGCTTCCAAATCCTTCCATTTCATCACGAAGATTATAGTACTATGCCTTACCGTGAACTTTGTGTTAAGTGTAGAACACAAAGCAACAATCAACACCAAGATGTATGAACACACTAAGAACAGAAATGCGACTTTATACTAGGGGATATATGATCAGTACAATGCATACTGTAATATTTGTAGAGAGGTAATATCAGAACGTATCGCTACAATAGTACAGGGTAAAGATTTCAATTCAGCAGAGTGCTTAAGCATATGCCTCAATGCAACTGAACAGTTTCACTGATCTTGAAATGTTTTTTTCTCAGCAATGCCTAAGCACTAGCAAAAATGGGGTCTTGTGAAAAGAAGAATTGAAGAGTGATACCCATATTCTTTCATAGATAGGGACCATTTGTGAGAACAGAGTAGAGACCAAGTTCATAGGAAAAAATCATGGGTCCATTATTCTGATAAACCACTTGTCATATCCTGCCAACTACAAAATGGTGCAGATCCTAAAAACCCAATGAGTTCTTGATAGGTAACAACTACTCAAATTGCATTAAACAAACCTCAGAAAAATTCAGAAAAGTCATCTTTTTGACTGGTATCGCAGCATGAGATTTATCAGTCATCTATCTTTCTAGCAGAGTTTAAAATCTTGTTTATAAAGAGAAAAAAATATGATGTATCAAAACCATTCAAGCTCTTAAGGAGAGACACTATTCTTAAACACTAACTTGCAAATATATTGGAGGCTATTGGTTCAGTTAATTAGAGCCAAGGTGAACACGACAGCGGCATTCCTTCCTCAATCACATAAAAAAGGTGTATAATCCATGTTTAATAAAAGGAATACAAAGAGGCAAGGGCCCTGAAACCTACCCCAGCCTGGTGCTTATTTCACCACAGTAGCTTTCTGCGGGTGCTGGCAGAGTTGCAGCACTGGAGCTCAGATAAAGAAAAAACAAAGGGAGACAGACTGCAAGGAGGTTAAATTGCAGGCACAGGAAGGTGGCTATACACTTCACTCTTTTGCTCTGAAAAGTAGCACCCCACCCTTCCTCTAAGAAATTGGGACCAATTCATATTTAAAAACTCAGCTACTGTCGCATCTAGCTTGGCCCTAATATAGACAGCAATTATGTAAGACTCAGACATAGATATATCTGACATTGTCAGAATTACATGCTAATAAATAATACTTTAACGTATTCTACTCTATTCAGCCAAGTTAAACCAATGAGGAAACTTCGTTGTATTAATTATAGTTTCAGTTTTGAATATCCTAACATTAATTAGACCTGCCTGTTGCATATTCTTCTGCCTTATTAAGGAGTAGAACAAGGCACTACATATAAAACATAGACTCCAATCCAGCACAGTTAAGTCTGCGTAAATCCCACTGATTTTAATGAGATGTAGTAATCTCTGTATGCAGAAGTGCAGCGTTAAGTGAAGTAATTTACTGTAGTCCCGTGATCTAAAATGAGTACTAGTTTATCAGTGAATAGTGCCTTTGAAAGAGTTGTGGTGAAATCTATAGAGGTTCAACAGAACTCATTAGAAGAGCAGTCTTCTTGACAGAGTTTTAGTTATATTTCCAACCTGCTCATTGTTTTTCAAATTACTGTAACACCCTAAAAATGTAAGAAAAGAAGAGAGAGAAAAATGTTGTTAACAAGTGAGTGATTTACACCGGGATAAAACACTTGGGGACTTGAGTGCTTGCTGGCCTCTAGTTAATGTCTAGAATCCCCTGTAGCTGCAGAGGACCCCACTGTTTCAGTCATCTGGAAGGGCTTTTGCATTTGCCTTCTCCACTATAAAAATCACACACACAAATAAGAGAGAAGAGTTTATTATTTTAGAGAAATTCTAGAATATATAGCAAGGTTGAATAAGAAAATGTGGAATAAGATCTAACATCCAGTGCTCATTTAGCACCTTTGCAGATATTTTCTGACTAACAAGAGATCTCAAACCCTTGGTGTACCAGAATTTATATTGAGGGTAACTGCTTTTCAGTTGTCAACTAAAACAAGCAGAACATTGCCTTGTAATTGGTGATATGTATTCACTAACTCTCCATGAGGGAGAATGAACCATGTGATAACAGATGCCACATAACTTAAAGCAACATTGCTTGTTTATATATTTCATTTTAAAAAGATAGCTTAAAAAATGCCTCGAAGCAATCTGGTGAAAATAAATCAAATAATGCTGCGTGAATATAAAATTATTCTAAAAGCCTTTCCAAAAACTGATGGGCAAGCTCCAGCAAGTGCTGAATTAGTATTTTCTGTCTGTTGTACAGAAACCAAAGATGAGGGTATACCAAGGGTTTTAAAAATGCAAAAAGCTTGGATATTTTATATGCTAAACTTCATGCTATTCAATTACATCAGGATTTAATACCAGAGGTCTATGGCTTCATAGATCTTTAAACAATTCACAAACCTTCTGCGTAGGGTACGACTATCAATGCTCGGTCAACGAATACAGTATTTGTCAGGTGCTGAGCCACAACTGCCGAATCAGGTTCTTGGAACTTTACAAAACACACACGGGAAGAAACAGGCAAAGGGGAGTCACTGAAAAAAAAAAATCAGAATATGAACATCAGATGTAACATGAACAAAGGTTAAGACATTATTTGACTCATGGAACTATATAAAAAAGTATTGGGCACAGTTTTTCCAAAAATTCTTACTTGTTTTTATGTTATAAAACAGGGAAAATTATTAAACGCATGCCTGGAGAAGAATCATATTTATACTGTATTTCAATTAAACTTAAATAAGTCTAAATATTAATATGCACCTACCCTTTGAAAATTATGAAGCGACTACCTCTATAATTGTTCACTCAGTCATACACTTGGTTCTTACCATATGTGTTTAAGATTTAATCTAATACTGAAAACTGGGAAGATGTAACCGACATTCTTGATGGGATGTCACAGGCAATAAATAACTTGAATTTTTCCTCATTGAAAAAGAAATCTTCCTTCAAGCGATATATCAATTCTCTCTTAAAGAAATATATGCAAAGTGCGTGGTAAACACCTCATATGCATGATGATGAATACTTTACTTTTCCAGTAACACAAAACATATTTAATTCAGGGCTAAACTGTAAGGTTCTTGATATTTTCAAGCCTAGTTGTTTTCTGCTTTGTTTAAACCGGCTGGGGAATGGCTACAGGAAAACAAGCAAGCTCAGACAGCACCAAGAATCCAATGGTTTAGCTTTGCATCAAATAGTGAAGTAGCATGATTACGTTGTTAGATTAGAGTTCAGAAGAATCAGATGCTAATCTACCATTAGCCACAAAGGCCCACCAGGCTCTTTGGGTCACACACACTCTCAGTCCAATCTATCGCTCGTTATTTTTTCTGGAGAAAAATAGGACAGAATATTATGTGAACTATCTTAAACTGCTGAATTAAAAAAGAGCTATAAATCAAATAAATAAATAGTACAGATTTGTAGCTATATCCATAAAGTAAATGCCCAGACAGAATTATGTCACTTATGGGTGAAAAATCAACAACCAGTCCTCTTCCAGAAAAAATTGTTTACTTCCCAACTTCTTGTTCCAGGGTAACTACCCTGTTTCCCTGAAAATAAGACATCCCCTGATAATAAGCCCAATCGGGCTTTTGAGTGCATGTGCTAAAATAAGTCTCCCCCTGAAAATAAGCCCTCCTCAAAAATATTTAAATGCAGAGCTGGAAATCAGGGAACATGGCAGGAGGATCCCCATCTTGTTCCACGTGCCTCAAAATAATAAGACCAAGCGTTTATTTCTGGTTCAAAAAATATAAAACAGGGTCTTATCTTCAGGGAAACATAGTAGTATAATTTAACATTATATTAGGATCAAGTTATGCTTTAACTACTGATGCTATGCAGATATTTTCTGAGAGGTAACCCTGTAATAGTTGGTGGCTTCCGTATTTCAATAATATCCCATAATTACATTTTGCAGAGCTTCTTTCATGCAGAAAATCTGAATATTAAGAAAGGACTCTTTCTTTCTTGTTGTGTTTTGGGCATACAGGGACGATCTGTGGAAGCACCTTTTTTCCTAATCTGGCCCTCCCCAAAGTATGCTTCAGCATAAATCCCAAAGTATGCTATACTGTACTGGCTGGAGATCATGGGAGTTTTGGTCCCAGAGATCTAGAGGCCACCAGATTGTTAACAGCCATTCTAGAATATGCTTTTGGATTATATGGGACATAGGCCAAGCCTGCTGTGTTTTCTTATTGCCAGAAGTAAATGGAGTCAGGTTTACTCCAAGTGAGACCTTTACTGAAGGCCAGCGTCTTCCTCTCTAATGGAAGAGGGAAGGCAAGAAAGATGATGGGAAGATGGGTGAAGGCCATGGCAGATGTCATGCAGGAACATGCTTGGTTTAGGCAAGAAGAGACAAGTATTAAGAAAATTGGGAATGGTTGGGCGGGTAGGTTATGTTGCCTTGGCATCTACTTGAGATGTAGTAATTTTGCCTCCTTACACTGTCTGGATTTTGTTGTCTGAAACCTGAACAAACAAAAACATTTTATTACAGTATTTCACTAATCTGTGGCTGACCCGAACAGCATTACTTCTGCTACAGTAACCTACTACAGTGTTCTTTCTGATGAGCTTGCTTGTTTTCCTGCAGATGTTTCATTTACCCAAATAGGTTAACATCATCAGTGCTAGGATTTCAACCCTGGACTACAAATATTCTCCTTTATTGGCACTACAGGTAGTCCTCGACTTACAACCACAACCGAGCCCAAAATTTCTGTTGTTAAATGAGACCTTTGTTAAGTGAGTTTTGCCCCATTTTACAACCTTTCTTGCCAAAGTTAAGTCAATCGCTGCAATTGAGAAGTTACTAACCTGGTTGTTAAATGAATCTGGTTACCCCATTGACTTCGCTTGTCAGGTCTCAAAAAGTGATCACATAACCCTGGGACACTGCAATGATCATAAATATGAACCAGTTGCCAAGCATCTGAATTTTGATCACATGATCGTAGGGAATGCTGCGTAACTCTGAAAAACGGTCACAAGTCACTTTTTTCAGTGCTGTTGCAACTTGGAACGGTCACTAAATGAATTAAGTTCATAAATGAAATAAGTTGAGGACTGCCTGTACAGTCATCTTTTCTAGATTCATCATAAAACTATGTTCCTGTTTCACCCCCACAAAAGCTCTCTTTTAGGCACAACCACAAATTCCCAAACATCCTTTCAACAAAGAAGGATCTATGCCCAGGAGCATTTTTCTTCACCCTGGTTACTCTTGTTGGGGCTCTTATCACTTCAAAATCCAAATCACGGGTTATCATTCTGCCTAGTTTGAAATCAACAAGACTCGCATCCCCAGGATGCCTGGCTTATCCTTAAGCCCCTAAAAACATATTCCTCGAAAGGTAACCTATACACTGAAAACTTTTTACCTGAAAATTACAAAAAAAAACAAACACCACTCATCGAAACGTAACCTATACTGTACACTTAAAATATTTTACCTGAAATTTTTTTTTTTAAAAAAAAGACCCTACAAGTGCTATTACGGCGGCAAAAAAAAAAGAAGGAAGAAAAATATCAACTTTGCGTATATGTAACCGACAACAGGAAACAACGACCAGGATTAGACCGTAGCTTAGCTCTTCTTCCTCCTCTTACAAGATTAGTTTTATTTCACGCAAGACCGATCCGCCTCACAACGTGGCTCTCCCCACGGAAGCGGGCGAAGCGCGTCCAGAATAGCAGCTGAAAAACGCCTCACCACCCCCCAGCCGCCCCCAATACACAAAATAAAGGCGGTGTTCAAAACCGTCCCTCAGCGCCCCCCTTGCAGATCTCTTTTCCGCCTCCTGCCTTTCCTCCCTCCTCAGGTTTCGAAAGCAGACAAGGGCGGCGAGCCAAAGAAAGGCCGCCCCAGCGCCGGAAACTCCAAGATGGAGCTGACGACGGCGAGGAAGGGACCGCGTGATCCGCTTTTTAGCTTTCGGAAGCGGCAACCACCGCAGCAGCCAAACTCGTCGATTTCGGCCCTGTCCTCCGGCCTTCATCCTTTCCCGGCCCCGCCCCGGCTCATCAAGGGCCTAATAATACTCGAGCGATGGTTTCAAAGGAGGCCGCGGCCTTTAAAAACCGACCATCCGTCTCACTCGCGAGGAGAAGCGAAACTTACTCGGGCGGGAAGAGGCGCAATTCTTCGATCTTGCCCAGGAAGCCGAAGAGAGTCCGCATCTGTTCCGAGCTGGCGCTCGGGGAGACGTTGGTGACCTGAATCACATCGGTGCCGCTGCTTGAAGCCATCGCGCTGCCTCCTGCTCCGGCACTTACAAACGCATCGAGGGCCGACGGGTTAAGGGCCCTAGGGAATCGGGAGACGCCTCCTTCGAATGTCCCTCGGCGCTTCCCGTCGCTCTAATCGCAAGGGAGGGGGGGAAAAAAAGACCCTCGCGCGCAGAGTAACGGCCACCGAACGATCGTTTCGCTGCCAGACTCCCTGGGCCGCAATATCCCAAGCTCCTCAGCGGCTCTCTCCGAACGACGCAAGAACCTCTCGGCCTGCGCCTGCTCAGAACCAGGCCGCCTTGTGAAACGAGACACGCATAACTTGCGTGTGCGCATGCCCATTTGAGATGCCTTGCTGCGCATGTGCAGGCGGAGCTAAAGCCCTTTTCCGTTTTCTGTAGGGGCTCGTGGTTGATGTTTAGTCCCAAAGGTGGTTTTTCAAGCGGCAACTGGACTTTCTGGTTTTCCTTTGAAGACGTTTCGCTTCTGATCCAAGAAGCTTGTTCAGTTCTGAAGAAGCTTCTTGGATCAGAAGCAAAACGTCTTCAAAGAAAAACCAGAAAGTCCAGTTGCCTCTTGAAAAAGCACCTTGGGGCAAGTTGTCCCAGACAATCATGACCTGGATGACTGAGAATCTCCAGTTAGCTTTATTTGGGGGGGGGGGTGTTTAATTCTGAGCGATGTCAGCTTTCCAAAGTTGAGTTGAAGTGATGGATAGATTGCATGCTTGCATGCATAAATTGCATGCATAAATCTGTTATTAGCCTCTCCACATTGTGGGGCTCTACTTCTTGAATGGTTTAGCTGATGCATATAAACGGTCCTTGATGCTAGTGCATCACCAGTACTGATGGTGTTGCCTAATTTGGGTAATGAACCGTCTGCAAGAAATCCGAGCTCGGAACACCATGGATCCCTCATTTCAGCCCTGAGCTACAAATGTTCTCCTTTATTAATATTCACCAGCGCAGGAGAAAGCCAAGGCTCAGGGAGTGGAACTAACTTCCGCTGTTCAAGCAGAAAGGAGCCTTGGCCATTCGCCTAATTAAATGTGCAGTTCCTAAGTACTGTAGAAATTCATATTTCTAAACAAAGAGTGGCTGCAGTATGATATATTCATTAGATCACTGTTAAAAATGCTATTTCTTGGTTATGTAATTTTATGTAAAATACTTGGCAAAGTTTTTCTATTAATTTTCTATTGTGAAATTTTCACATATTCCATTGTAAGGCTTGACTGACAAGTAAATTGTAAAGATGATTTATCTATATTTATTCTGCAGAATTTAACAATGCACTCTAACAGCATATTGTTTAAGCACTACACCATAGCATTAAAGTACGGTAGAGAAGGCTGGGCTGAAATATTCCACAGGTTCAGCTGGTAAAAGTGACACGAGTTTGGATTCCCCCCCCCCCTGAATTTAGGGGAAAAAAAAGACATTTTGCAAATGGATTGATAGTAGAAGACAGTACCTCGCTTTATTGTTAAATCTAAAGACTGGTGGTAGAGCCAGTTTGGAGTAATGGTTAAGGCATCAGGATAGAAACCAGGAGATTGTGTTCTAGTCCTGCTTTAGGCATGAAACAAGCTGGATGACCTTGTGCCAGGCACTCCCAACTCTAGGAAGCAGGCAAGGGCAAACCACTACTGAGATCTTGTCAACAAAACCCAGCAGTCACCAGGAATCACCACTAACTACAAAAGTACCCAAAAAATTTTTTTTAAAAAAATCAACAGTATGCTAATAACTTCAACCCTGATTATTTTTTGGAAGGACAGACAGTGAAGCTGAAGCTGAAATACTTTGGCCACCTAATGAGAAGAAAGGACTCATTGGAAAACCTTGATGTTAAGAAAGACTGAAAGCAAAAAGAGAAGGGGACAGCAGAATATGAGATAGTGTTATTGATGCAATGAACATAAATTTGGACATTGCCTGGTATGGCAATGGCATGCAATGGTTGATGAGGTTGCAATGAGTCAGACACAACTTAGTGACTGAACAATAAAAATGCTGATAATTAGCTAGATCTGTATAAAATTGCATATTAAAAGCATTCCAATATTAAATATTTTATTCACTAGAAATGCATTCCTGATTTCCAGAGAAATGATGTTTATATGTCGCTGCAAAAGCAAAAAGGCTTGCAATATCTTAAGACTAGCACACTTATGTCTTAATTTTGTAAATTTATTTATTTATTTATTTATTTATTTATTTATTTATTAAATTTATATACCGCCCTATTCCTAAGGGACTCAGGGCGGTGAACAGCGAACGATAAAAATACATGTAATACAAACGTTAATAAAAAAAAAACCAATTAAAATATACTAAACACTCTGGTCCTAGATAATTCAAGACATCCCAGTTTAAAATAAAATCAAAAAGCAATATAAAGGGAAAGTTAGGCCAGGCCAGCCTGCTGAAACAGGAATGTTTTGAGGGCACGGCGGAAAGTGCGCAGATCCGGAATCTTCTGTATCTCTGGGGGGAGCTCGTTCCAGATGGTGGGTGCCCTCACAGAAAAGGCTCTCCCCCTGGGGGCCGCCAGTCGACATTGTTTGGCTGACGGCACCCTGAGAAGCCCCTCTCTATGGGAGCGTACTGGGCGGTGAGAGGCTATTGGTGGCAGAAGACGGTCTCGTAAGTACCCCGGTCCTAAGCCATGGAGCGCTCTAAAGGTGGTAACTAAGACCTTGAAGCGCACCCGGAAGACCACAGGGAGCCAGTGCAGCTCACGCAGGATGGTCCTTTCATTGTAAGTTAAGACCAGGGGTGTCAAACTCACGTCATCATGTGACATATCACAATTCCCCCCCTTCGCTAAACTAGGGGTAGGGGTGGCCAACACCTCACAAATCTGGCCCATGGGCCACAAGTTTGACACCCCTGGTTTATATATATATATATGTATCTATATTCTGTTCATTCATATATCTCTCTCCCCCCCACGTATGGATATGGACAGAAAATATGAAATAGTAAAATGATGCACCAGTGTTAATGACAATAAAGCTGTAATTAGATATGGTAAGACTGGCTAGGTTTGCTCAACTCATGAGTAAGGACATCCTGAAATGATCTTGAGGTTTGGTGAATACTAGAGAACCTGTACCTTTTTGGGTCATTGTTTCAGAGATACTTCTTTACTTAAACAGAAACAGAATGACCAAGAGTGAGTAATAAAGAAGTGGGACCAGGAGTGACTTCCAACTTCCTTCAAGCTTCTCATTGAATTTCCTTAGGAGAATCTGGCAGGCAGCATTGGAAATCGCCCCTTTCCAGCAGTCTGAAAGAGGATGGGAGTACTGAGTGAGGATGGGAGTGACTATCATGGAACCACAGCAACAGCAGAAGCTCAGGAGCACAGCAGCACTGAAGCAGCCACAACTTCTCCAAATGTCATTCTACCAGGAGTCAGGGGTTCTGGATTATGGACATATTCTGTAATTTAACCTATTTGAGGTACTTTGGTCCAAAAATTGTTGCTCTTCTGATGTACCATTTCATACAATGATGGGTCATGATAATCAGAATTTTAGTAGTGTGTAGATTTGGATGTTTCCACAAAGATTTTTTTGACAATATTGTGGTTTGCCACTGCCTCCTGGATTGGCTTTTTTTTTTAAAAAAAAAAAACTTCCCAGTCTACTATAATCCTGAGAAGTCTATTTTTCCATCAATGTACAACATGATCTGATCCTTAATCTCTCTCCACATCAACTACTGTCAGTTTAGTGCTGCCATTTAGCTAAAGTGTAACATACAACTGAGCAATGTGTAGTTTGGTTTATTGTTGGAACCCAGTCATCTTGTTTGCAGACCAAATGTGTTTGTTTGGATGTCGCATGCTGAGGTGACATACGGTACATTAATCTGGGGTTCTGCTTTAGTAATTGTGTCAATCCAACCACATTCTTGCAATGATGAGCTGGTTAACATACATAACGTGGAAAGAAATCTTAATCATAACTGGACAGAACTGGAACCAGGGCCTTGATCCAGGTTCAACCTTAACTCTACCTCACAACCAAAAGCACAATCAGAATAACAGAGTTGGAAGGAACCTTGTAGGTCATCTAGTCCAACCCCCTACCCAAGCAGGAGACCCTACTACACCATTACTGACAGATGGCAGTCCAGTCTCTTCTTAGAAGCTTCCAGCGGTGAAGCTCCCACAATTTCTGAAGGCAAAGCTGTTCCACTGGTTGATTGGTTCTCACTGTCAGAAAAATTCTCCTTATTTCTAGGTTTGAATATATCCTTCCTCGGTTTCCATCCATTATTCCTTGCCTGGCCTTCAAGCGCTTTGGAAAATAGGGTGAATCTCAAGGAGATGCCCATTTGGGAAAGAGGAAAAGTGGACGCCTAGTTTCATCTCTCAGATTAAAAAGAGGCCACGTTTCCTTGACAGTCACACTAACTGGGAGCCTTCCACGTGCGTTTTCCAACGTTTTAAAGCAAAAGTCACCGGTCGCTGAGAATTTTACTTCACAAGACCGCTTCTCTGCTCTTCTCTTCCCTTCCCAAAGGCGGCGGCAGTGAGAGCAGCCTGGTCCGCCTTCTTTGCGCCGAGAGGCCGGCTGGCTGCATTTCCCACCGCCTCCCTGGGATTCAGGCGGGAGAAGAGTCGAGGCGCCCGCAATGTCTGGAGCGCGGAGACGGGGCGCGGGGCACTCTCTGGCGGGCTTCAGGCGGGATGAAGCCAACGCGGCCGCCATTCCCCAAGGCTTGCTTCGGGCGGCTAGGAAAAGCGGCCAGTTAAACCTGTCCGGCCGGGAATTGACCGAAGGTGAGCAGGACCAGAGTCAGATTTTTCCCCACCCTAAAGAGCGAAGGTAGATTTAGTTCACGCCTCCCTAAAGAAAGACGGCCTGCCCTTCGTTCCCATGCCGGAAGGGCGGGGATTCAGCACCCCCACCTGGGGGGAGACGAAGGGGGTCTTTTTCTACCCGACCCTCCGGCTGGGAGTGGAGGGGGGGGAAGGATTTTGCATTATTATGCATCATTCCCAGCCTCTTTTGTTGCCGCCGGGATTTCTCTACAAAGCAGATGAAAACCGTTTGTGTGTATTGCCTTTATTTTGCTTTCTTGATTTCTTGTGGTCCTATGGGTTTTGTGTGTTTCTAGTTGTTCCGGGAACAAAACAAAACAAAACAAAAAAGTCGGTGTTGGTTAACACGAATTAAAAATTCCACCGGCAACTCTTGAGCCAGTCTGCTGGGGTAATATATAAAGCCTGACTGCATTAGTCAAAGGCTTTACATTGCCCCAGCAGCATTATATATATATATTTTAAAAAGTTTTTTATTTTTATTTCTCATAAACACGTTTACATGTATAGTCATTTCCATCATTTTTCATTCATCTTTTCTTTTAACTTTTATTTTTAATTTTTACTTTCTCTGTGCTGCTCTTTTACCTTTACTCCAACCTTTCTTCTTCTCCTCCCCTTCTCTTCCTGTTTTTCCTCTTACTTCCTTCGTTATTCCTCTCCTTCTCTTTCTTACTTCCCCTTCTCTTCGCCCACTCCTCTCTTCTTCCCCCCTTCTAACCTTCTCTTTTATATTTATATTGCCTCGGAGCTGAAGAAGCTTCTTGGATGAGAAGCGAAATGTCTTCAAAGAACAACCAGAAAGTCCAGTTGCCTCTTGAAAAAAGCACCTTTGGGGATGACTGCGTTAGTGGTTTCTTGGGTTTATCTTCCTGGCCTTACAAACCAGTTTTAGAGGGCATGTCCTCATGATGCAACGTCTCGTCCCATCACAGAAGCAGCTTACATTCATTTTTCCTCTTCTCTCTTGTGGCACAGCTTATGTGCCATAAGAGATGCTGCTGTCCTATGCCTCATTTATATCCATGCAGACTTGGCTGAGAATGGCCCAGCTCCAAGTGGTTCAACTTTGGTTGCTATCAACATTCCCCATCTCCTTTAGCCAAAGGGCACTGTCCTCTGTAGTCTGGGCTGTAGGAGAATACAGGTAGTCCTAACAACCACAATTCTGCACCCCAAAATTTCCATTGCTAAGCAAGATAAGGGAGTTTTGCGTCATTTTACAACCTTTCTTGCCACAGTTGTGACATGAATCATTGCAATTCTTTCTTTAGTAACAGGGTTGTTAAGTGAATCTGTCTTCCCCATTGACTTTGCTTATGAAAAGGTTGCAAAAGGTGATCACATGATCCCAGGACACCACAATTGCCATAAATACATGCCAATTGCCAAACATCTGAATTTTGATCATGTGACCATGGAGATGCTGCAGTGGTCATAAGTGTTAAAAACAGTCATAAATCACTTTTTTCACTTGCTGCTGTAACTTCGAATGGTTATTAAACAAATGTTTGTAAGTCAGGATTACCTGTATGGACACTTAGATTCTACAGCCTGCATGATATCTAACCTGTTGGTGTTTTGCGTAACACTGATCAGATATTCTGTAAATACGTATCTAGTTTTTTTTCTTTCTGATAAACTCTTTTTAATGTATGCTTAGTGACCTTTTGAAAGGGTGGTAGACTACCATTGTCTATGTGGAAGATCAATTTAAATGGGAAAAGGTACCATTTTTCTGCAGCCGTGGTTTGCATGCTGACATTATTACATTGGCAGTGGTGGCACCATTTCACCTACTCAAGTGTCATTTTGCACACTCCATGGGATATTTCCAGCCACAGTCCCTTGTAGCTGCCACTGCCTTTCTCTTTATAGGGATATTTGGGAACTGGGATGAAATTCACAATAGTAGTGACAGTTTTTATTTTAATAAGCATGACCAATAAAGGATAAATTGATCAATAAATCTGTGTGCAAAAATAGGTTACATAGGTTGATGCAAGACAGTTTATGAAGGAGGTGGGAGGGACTTCTTTAGATATGCAATTTGAGCGCCATCACACTATACATTTCCTCTGCCCCATTGATTTGTGAACTGGACTATATTTTGGCTTGTTTCAGTTCTTCTGGAAGACTTGTGGACCCATGTTTAGAAATAGCATAAGTGGAAAGTTGTCACTGAAGTCACCATCACTTAGACAAGTTGAAAGATGGCTAAAGCCTGCAATCCAGGCACCCAACCACATTCTCCCAAACTGGACACAAAACAATTAGTGTTTGTTTTTGCTGCTGAATATGAGGCTAAGTGGGAGAGAAAAATAGTCAGTGGAATCACAGATTGCTGCCTTTCTTTTTTTTTTTTATTGAAAAAGTTTTCAAATACAAATTTTCCCCCTTTTTTCCTTCCCCCCCTCCTCCCTAACCCCCCCTCGCCACCCATCCCCCCGTGACTTCTTCACACCAAAAACCTAATTCATAACAGATTACATAATATTTTACCATCGCCTTACTCCCTCCTCTATATACTGACCCTTACTTACTAAAAATATTATTAATATTGTTACTTTCCCCTTTTACCGTACATTTCAAAAAAAAAGCAGTCTGCTATAACATTGTATGATAACTTCTAGTTTAGCATAATATTATTATAACTCCCAATTTAGCAATAATCTGCCCTTTTTGTCCTCCCCAAAACTTATATCTATATATTATTACAACATTTCAAAGCAACCTTCCACTTTAAGACTGTATAATAGATCCTACTTTAACATTTATTCTTTGTGTATATTTATATAACATTTCAAAGCAGCCTTCCCCATAAATCCTAATTTAACATTTATTCAACTCTATCCATTTCCTCCACTGCCCTAAATATATCACTTAAACATCCCTTTTCTTAAACTAATCCATCAGTAGACTAACATATTTCCACCCACTTTCCTACAAAATTACCATGCACAACAATTCTTAATATCTTTAATCCACTGCCCACTCTGCTAAAAATATATATATATATATATATATATATATATATATATATATATATATATGTATATATTCCGTTATTTAAAAAAAAAAGACAATAACTTTAAATTTATAATCCATATAATATCTTCTTTGATGTCTTTCCACTGGATTGTTGAGTCCCTCATCCATAATTGGGTAACGTAGCATCCTGGTGCAACAGTTTGTTCAAAGTCTTCAGTCATCATCTGCCCCCATCAGTAATGAATATCCTCATATATATATAAAAGTAAAAACAACCACCCGAGTGACATTATGATTATATTCCATATAGTTGTAATTGTGGCTTTCATCAGGATTATTAATTCCCATCATCCTAATGGGTAACAACCAGATCTTCTGCATGCCCCAACGTAGCTCTCTTGCCTTGTAGCTCAGAATAGTTATAATATATTTATCAATACAAGAAAGAAATCCAAAATAGATAATTCAAATCCAACAGTTTAAGGCTCTTTTCACATCCCAAAATTACGGCATTGCAGAGGTCTGTCACTGTCCTCAGGATGATATTAACCAATACTTCGCCTCCACTATCTTTTCACATATTCATTCATTTTTTTAAAATCACTGGCTTCACCGTTGCTTAATTTAGAAATTTCTGTTTTTATGAGACCTATTTCTTTTTTTCTTTTCTTTTTGTGGGTTTAATTTCCATCCTGTTTTCCTTTCTACAAGTTGTATATCAACTGATCGGTTTTCATTCTGCTTTATAAGTTGATCTTGTTGGTTTTGTTTTTGTATCTCATATTTCTTTTTTGCCAATTGTATATCAGCTAATTGATTTCCATACTTGTCTTTAACTTGGTGAATCATCACGTTGAAATCAGATGCCGCTTCTCTCATATTTGTAGATAATCCAGCTGGGGTATCGAGAGAATCCAAAGGCAATTTGTCTACCGCAACCTCTGTAATTCGATGTTTTCCCTTTATTTCCAACTCCTTCTGCTTATCCTGTATTGTGCCTATAGATGTTAAGTTCATTTTCAAAATTTTTTGATAAAATTCTTCCGCTTTTTCAACAGTATCTAATTGGTATCTTTCTCCTTGATATCTCAATATTATGTCAACTGGGGCATCCCACCTAAATGGAATATTTCTGTATTTTAGCTCAGTCACCAGAAAACCAAATTTCTTCCTTTCCGTTAACATCTTGGGGGGGAGCTCTTTGTAGATCCATATCTTTCTTCCATACAATTGCAAAGTAGAATTGAAAGAATTTTGCACAATATTATTCCTAATTTCTTTATCTGTAAAATAAATCACCACATCTCTAGGCAATTGCCTTTGCTTTGCAATCCAGGAGTTTATTCTGTACACTCTGTCAATCCTACAAAACACTTCCTCAGGTTGAACCTTTAAAATCCCAGCCAGAATTTCCGAAGATATTTTCCTTAAATCATCTCTGTTATTTTCCTGCAAACCTCTAAGTCTGATCGCATATTCTGTAAAATTGTAATGCACCATTAGGACCTCTCTTTCAATCCGTTGTTGTAAATTTTCTGCATTACAAGACTTTTGTTCAACCTCCATTTTAGGTTTTTCTTCTGAGCTATTGTCTTGAATGTTTGTCAAATCATTTTCAATTTTTTGTATTTTATTATCCAAATTGTCCTCAATTTCTTCCACTTTAGACTCTAATAAGTTAGTATTTTCATCCAACTTAATCATAAATTCTGCAAAGCCATTAGCCATTTTTATAATCTTTCGATCCAGAATATCAAACTTTAATTGCACTAATTCTTTAATTTCCTGCTTAAATTTTTCAAAGTTCTGATTCACAATCTCATCCCTTCTTACAATCTCCTCCAAAAGAAATTCAATTATATTAAAATCAGTTTTCTGAGACTGGAGCTTTAAAACTTGGTCACGTAATTTGTTAATGGGGGAATCCCCCCCCATTGCTTGTTTGTCCGGCTTTAATGCCATATTTCAACACAGACAAACTATTTTTTAAAAAAAAAAGAAAAGAGAGGCAGCAGAGAAAAAAAAACTTCTTTCCAACCAAGATCAATATCAAATCTCCAGGAAGAGAAAAAACACAAAAGTAGAGCTTTATTTTCAAGTGTAGCCAAAAATATTTATTCAGCTACTTTGTATCTCAATAGGAAACGGAAGGACTCTCCCTTTCAGCCCCTTCTCAAGCCTCGGCAATCGCCCTTTTTAAAGATTCTTTTTTCCTTTTCCTTTTCCTTCTTCAATAATTGTTATAAAATAAGTGAGATACTTGCAATTCAGGGTCACAGGTCTAGCTCGTATCCCTTCAAATGTAGCCAGGAGCATTTATTCTGCTACTTTGTAACTTAATAAGAAACGGAAGGACTTTCTCTTTTCAGCTTCCCTGCTCCAGTTTCGGCAATCGCCATTTTAAAAGGTCTTTTTTACTTTGTTGAATATCCTTTGCGAAATAAGTATTAATACTTGCAATTTAGGGTCACAGGTCCAGATCCAAATCTCATCATCTTTAGTTAATCTGTTAAATATCTTAAAAAGCTTGTCTTCGTAGCCTTGTTCTGCAAAAAGGCAGAAGTGTCCCAACGCCCGGAGCGGGCGGCGAGTGCTATAGGGAGCTTCCTCCTCCCGCCCCCAAGAGTAAAAAAAAAAACCCTGGGGGCTACGGAGAGCTCTACCTACACTCACCTGCTCTATCCCACATTTCCTCCTGGAAATGGGGTTTTTCGAGCCGCCTTTGCGCTGTACAGGCGGCTCTTTACAGGCGAAGGGGCTGGCGGTCCCGAGAGACTGTCTGGTGGCTACGAAGAGCAAACCGGAAGTCACAGATTGCTGCCTTTCAACTGTCCTGTGGCAAAGCTATAAAGCGCAAGACCACTCACTATCTTTGTTAGTGAGGCAAATTTGAGTTTAGCTGTTGTAGAGTGTAAAATAGGCCAGTATGCTTTTGTGCAATCTCCAACTTGCAGAATCAAATATACTTAATTATTTTGTAATTTGCAGACTTCTGAATAAAATGAGATACTACATCTTTTAAAATTTTAGAAAATGTGTAATTCTTCTCAGAAATAACATCTATATCCCAAATCCACCAATTTATTCCAAAATCAGTATTAACTTTAGAACGGGTGGGGAACCATAACTCTTTTGTGACTTGTGGACTTCAACTCCCAGAATTCCTGAGCCAGCTAGAATTCTGGGAATTGAAGTCCACAAGTCATAAAAGGGCAATGGTCCCCCACTCTTGCTTTAGAATAATAATAACAATAATGGAAGATGAATAGTTACTAAATTATTTTTTCATATGGACATATCCTATTTTTGTATGCAGTACCTCTACATGTATGGCGAATAAATTTGGATACTCCAGAAGAGGCCCACCAAAACCTCTCTTTCAGTGGTGCTGATCGCTGGTGGGAGCAAACTGACCTCAACAAACTGATTTTATCTTCTAACAAACTGCAGTGTCTTTCTGATGATGTCAAACTCTTACCTGCCCTCACTGTGCTTGATGTGAGTAAAATAACTGATGAATGACTGTTACTTTTATGTTACTAATCTTGCATTGATTGCTTTTGGGGAAAATATTCTGGTCTGTAAACTAACAGTATTGTTGAATGATGTATTTTTGAGGAGCATATAAAGATCTCTGTTGATTCTTTTTCCTCTTCCTCCCACTCTTGCACACATTCACATACTCCTGTAGAATGAAGAGTTGAGAGCTTTTCTTGAACAGAGTAACCCCAGTTCAAACTCTTGTCCAATTTTTTACCTAATCTTAAATCACTGATTTCATTCACAGAATGTTGTGAAGTTAGAATGAATGTTTGCCTTCTGACTGAGGAATCCTTAACCTGTTGTCCTTGTGTAATACAGTTGTCTTTTTCCTCGTAGTTCTGAATATGAGGAACCTATTATATCTGAAATAAAAATGTTTTTGTATTTTAAAACTATTAAATACAAGTTGAAGAATTCTTGGAAAAGGCTTTGCCTCGTATTTCCATTGCTAGTTCTTCAGAAACCTGAATATATCCCAAACAATTTAGCAAGAACTTTATTGTAATAATCTTAAACCAAAGCATCCATATGAAAACTCTTCTCAGTGATGGCTTTTCTTCCTTGCCTTTCACTCTTCTTCCTCCTTCCCATCATTTGTCATCATTTTCATCATTTGATGAAATGGCAAAAATAAGAAGCACAAACTTCTTATTGCAATCTGCACAAATTTAGTGCAGATTGCAATGGATAGCATAATTTTAATTTTCAACGTCTACCTTTTGGCACATTTGAGCATTTAATATATTTTAGCTAAAAAGAAGTTCTGACAATTTCTTATTACTTTTAGGTGCATGATAATCAACTCACGTCTCTCCCTTCTGCTATAGGATCACTAGAAAATCTTCAGAAAATTAATGTGAGGTAAAAATATTCTATAAATGAAATATTCAGGGAATAGAATCTTTTGAAATATAGTTCTTAATAACTACTGGTATGTTCAAAAGTTTTTGCAAGTCTTGGTGTTTTTTCTATAACAGGATGTTTTAAATTGTAAAGGTGTATTTACGAAGAGAAATGAGTTAGGTTTATTTTGTATAGAAAAAACTGGTTTTTCAGTTCAAATTGGTCATATGTTTTGTTCTGCATAAAGCAAATCTTTTAAGTTCAAAGCTATATCTTCCTCAAGTCAACTTCAACTTCTGGTGATCTCAAGAACATGTTGTTTTCTTGGAATAAGAAAGAAGTGTCTTTTTTACATTTTCCAATTTGGTCACAGCCCTGGAATTTCCTGACAATCCCCCATTCTAGTACTAACCTGACTAGCACTAGCATCAAGGATACCTGATGTGATCATATGCTGTATGTACAGTATCTCTTCCCCTTTTTTGTACCATCTATTCCAGCATGGTAAGGAATGTTGACTGACAGGTAAGAGAGAAGAAAGCCCTTTCTGGTGACACCTGTCCTCTTGAATGCCATCCCTCCAGAGATCTGATTGGCCCCATCCCTGTTGGCCTTCCATAAGGTCCTGGAGATGTGGTTCTGAACTTAGAAATTCAAGTGTGGGATAGAGCCCATCGTCTGGCTGTGTTGAGTGCTGGTGTGGCTTTTTTTGACTGTTATGTTTTTTATATTTACTGTATATGTATGCTTTATTATTTTAATATTGTAAACCACCCAGAGTATTGTGTCAGATGGGCAACTATATAAATCCAATAACAAAGTAGCATAGTTTTCATCTGGAAGCTCAAACAGGTCTTTGGCAGCTGGTAGGCGTTAGAGGGAAAAAAATCAAAGTACACTCTTTACTTAAAAATGGTGTGACAACAGCAGTATATGTGCTCTTAAATTGCTCAGTTTTTGAAATCTTGAATATTTCTCATTGTTAAGAAATTATTATATAAGTACTTGCAGGCGTTGACATTTTGCCTTAATTGAGAATTTTAGTTTTAAAAAGATAAAAATAAATCCTGGATATAAAGAATATTATTACTTCCATTAATATAATCCAAGAATTTTAAGCCACCAACTAGTTCTAGGAATGCATGGTTCTTAGTTCTTAACCTATAGGCAGGTTAGTTAAGGTAACAGCAGTTCAAACAAGCAAAAGTAGTTCATACTGTAGTTATTTGTTAAACTTCATAGCAGACCAATTGTGTATTAATGCAGCCCTTCACGATTCCTATTTTATCAATAGTCATAATAAACTGCAAAAGATACCAGAAGAGCTTACTCAGCTAAAACACTTGAGAAGTCTGCTTCTGCAGCACAACGAATTGCATCACTTGCCTGATGAATTCGGACAGCTTGTCAGTTTGGAAGAGTTGGTAAGTTGAAGCTGATGGTTTATGACTTTCTCGTTTGGTTGTAGTTGCTACTGTTTTAATTGATTTGTTACTCATAAACTAAGTACAGTACATTTCTAGGACTTGAAGTAGGTGACCCCCAAGTACAGGTAGTCTGACTGACAGTTCATTTAGTGATTGTTCAAAATTACAATGGCACTGAAAAAAGTGCCTTATGATTGCTTTTCATACTAATGACCATTGCAGCATCCCCATGATCAAAATTCAGATGCTTGGCAACTGACTCATATTTATGACGGTTGCAGTGTTGCGGAGTCATGTGATTACCTTTTGCGACCTTCTGACAAGCCAAGTCAATGGGGAACCAGATTCATTTAACAACCATGTTATTAATTTAATAACTGCAGTGATTCACCTAACAACTATAGCAAGAAAGATCATAAAATTGGGCAAAATTTGCTTAACAACTCTCTTAGCAACACAAATTATAGTTGTAAATCTAGGACTACCTGTAAAGGGTAAAAAAAGACCAGTCAGTTCCTACAATTTCCCTAAGAATGAGATACTCACTGCAAAGCAGTGGAAGCTGCAAAAAGAGAGGTCAGAAATCCCCATCCTGTTTCTTCTGGTCTGCATACAAGTTTATATTATTATGGTTGGTTGCACAGTCAGCCAGATGTTTAGGCTGGATTTCGCCTTTGGTATTTTTATCAACCTATCAAGTCCTTCCCAAAGATCCGGGATAGGCATATGTTATCTTTTCATCGTATTCAAGGTATTTGTTACAAATGTAAACTGTTCCAAGTAAGACTTCCTTTTACACCACCTTTTTGATGGTGGTTTGTCAATTATTATTAGGGTTATCACAAAGTCAGCCAGATGTTTAGACTGGGTTTGCATTTTTATCCACTTATAGAGTCTGTCGCCAAGTACCTGGGATAGCAGATTTCTTCTTTGATGGCATTAAGGGTATTGTTATAGAATGTAAACTTACTATGATCCATTCATTGGTTGTCTGGCTCATGAATCTAATAGGATATGCTTTGATGTCAGAACTCAAAGTGGAGGGTAGAATTGCACTAACCAATTTGTTTTCAGCTAACCCAGATCCAAGTTTCTTAAACAGGTTATAAATTACAATTTACGTTTTCTCACATAGTTAAGGTTCAAAATAAGTAAAATATGGTTTTCTTTTCTTTCTTTCTTTAGGATATCTCTAATAACCATATCTCTGCTATCCCTACAAGTTTTGCTTTCCTTATAAACTTGGTGCGTCTCAATTTAGGTTCTAATCAATTAAGGAATCTGCCAACAGAAATCAGTGCAATGAAAAGTAAGCGCCTGTTGAGTTATACTTTAATTATTGCTTTATTTTTATCTAATTTTCCAGTTTCTAAAAGAAGTTTTCTGAAACATTATAAGCAGGGTTTTTTCCCTTTTAAGAAATTTTGTTGTGATGTAAATGAAAAGATGGCATGCTAATTTTAAATAAACTATTAGACTAAGTCTGTTGTCTACTGTCCACTTATTAGTAGCACTCTGCGTGCATACTAGCTCTGGGTGTAGAAATTTTTTACCATAATTTCTGTAGTGCACATTTCCTTACTAGTTTAAATAGAGAAATTGAAGTAGTGTTTTTTTTAAATTCTCTTAACATTTTTTATAACATACACTGATATAAATCATGCTGAATCCCAACAGTATTTCTATAATCTTGCATTTACCACTAACTGAAGAAGCCATATTAGTAACATGCCATACATACATTTGAGAATTTGTTCTTATTGATTTTTCTTAAAGTAAACATTTATTTTGTTTCTGGAGGTGGCATATTGAAAATCTGTACGGTTGTGATCTTTAATAAGCCATCATGATGATTTTACAACTTCTTTCTTCATTTGCTCTCTTCCTCTAGGTTTAAGACAGCTTGATTGCACTAAGAATTTCCTGGAAACTATACCTCCTGAAGTGGGCAGTATGGTTTCATTAGAACAACTTTATCTAAGGCAAAATAAGTTGTGCTACTTGCCAGATTTTCATTCATGTACATATTTAAAGGTAAGATTTGTTTTCTTTCAATATTTTTGCCTATTAGATAGCTGAGATTTTATCAAAATGAAAATATCTGTCACAATGTCACTGCAGCAGTTCCAGCTGTTATATACCTACATGCACTATTGAGATAAACATTTTGTCTTGCCCTCTTCAGATATCCATAGCAAACAGTAGTGATATATAATGGTGAAACAGAGCTAAGCTTAATTGTTAATATAGCTATCTATTGAAGTTGCATTTTAAATATTTTTTTCTTTAATTACAGGATTAGAAGCTGTCTATATATAATAATGCAAATAATGTTATCAGATAGCATGTTTTAAGGAAAGGAATACATTTACAAGTTGTAACTGCAACATTTTTAAAAATAAGATTATCAGAATTGTAATTATATTTGTGGAGGAACAGGTGTGATTTACTTTGCAATAATCTTTATGTCTTTAATGTTTGTAAGATTACGATGCAATAATACATTTAAGGAACTCTGAATTAAAATATTGCCTATTATTGCTTTTAAACTTATAAAATTACATAAAATGTATTGGCATATTTTGCTTTTTAGACAATTTTATCTTAATAGATGGAAGAACGATGTTATTTCTTTTTTTATTTTTCTAGGAATTGCATGTTGGCGAAAATCAGATTGAAGTATTAAGAGCTGAACAACTGAAGTATCTGAATTCCTTGTGTGTGTTGGAGCTAAGAGATAATAAGTTGAAATCATTGCCTGATGAAATTACTCTGCTACAGGGATTAGAACGGCTAGACTTATCCAACAATGATATTAGCAAGTAGGAAGCATATTTATTATTTTTACTTGTGAAGGGACAAACATTATATGTTAATTCAGTTCAAAACCACATTTTTGACTTTGGAAAGTGTGTTATTCATGAAACTGTAGAAATAAGAGCCTTTTCTAATAATGAGGTTGAAAATAATGAATGGTGGAAATAATTATACTGCAGTTACTTGGTTTGATAGATGCAATCTCTGAAATAACCCCTTTATGTTATCAGTCTTCCTTGTAAACTAGGAAACCTTTCTCAGTTGAACTTTTTGGCATTAGAAGGAAATCCTTTAAGAGCATTCCGAAGGGATATTCTACAAGTAAGTACACATAATGTACATACTACATTACTTATCCTTTACAGTCATAAGATAAACTACTTATGCTTGTAATTCTTTCATTTTAGAAAGGAACACAAGAAATCCTGAAATATCTTAGAAGCAAAATACAAGGTAAATAATTTATTTAACAGTCAAAAATTATAGTTAAGCAAAACTTTGGAATATCTATTGGATTCTTATTTGTTTGTTGGGAAATGTTTTAGTAATTTTAGCAAAAATGTGTATTTTTATTTTGGAATATATACTTAAGTGCCAAATAAACATGCAGCTTTCCTGATTGATGGAGCAAAATGATGTGAACATTACTTTACTGATCACTTATTTATTGAAATATCATTTTACTAGTAGAACAGAGTCAGTAGTTTTGAAGATTTTTCAAAGAACAATTCCAAATATTTTCCAGGGATGCTATATTTAGAACAGAATTTAGGGGGGCGGGGTGGGAATTAAGCCTGGTATGAAATAATTACTTTTGTTGATGGACAATCTTAAAAATGAGAACAAATATATTCATTCTACATTTGGCTCTGTCTACAACTATTCAATGCTAGGAATCTTCCAGTCCATTTAATTGAACAAGTTTTGTTTTTGAATGCATGCATCTGGAATGAAAAATATTTAAGTTTGAATATTTTAATCTTTTCTATTAAATACAGACTAAGCTTATTGGTAAAATTTGAAATAATCTTAATAGATTTTACATGTCAGATTTTATGTGAACCTATATTTTTTTTGTAGATGATGAAATAATTAACCCAAATGGAGAATTTCCCATGACAGCAATGACTTTGCCAAGTCAATCCAAAATTAATATGCATGCTATTACTGCGCTGAAGACATTAGATTATAGGTAGGAGTATTTTAATTTTATAAGAACCAGATTTTTCTATAACTCCTTGCCTCTGGAACGTCTTTTACCTAAAACTGAATGAATCAACCTCTTTGCTGAAAATTTGAAATCCTTTAAAACAGATTTTGATATGTATAACTATGGCTCTAGTACATGTACATGTGCAACATTTGTTAATATTTTAATTTTTAATTGTTAGTTTAATATTTGTATTAATTGTTGTTAGGGTTTTTTTTTACTATAAATCTCCTGTAAAAATATTAGAAATATAAAAACACAACAAAAATAAACAGATTTATGAAAGTATTCAGCTTCAGGGTGGGTGTGTACCCAAATTTTTTTGAACTATAACTTTGTTTGAATTTGTTTAGAACTATCTTTGAATCCAACCATTTTGGTTTATAGAATATAACCCATGGAATCCAATCATTAAGACTTAATTAAAAAAACACATGGTTTTCAAAAATTGTGGCCTGAGATCAATGTGTGAGCCCAATCAGTGGCCCCTAAGAAATCACTTATATCAGGAAATTTCTTATTTGTATTTGAATGAAAGAAATATGACAATTCACCTTTGTTACATGAATAACATTTTCTATTTAAATCATTGATATTGAGATCAAGACCTTGTCAAGCAGACATCATTACAAATGATCAGTCAGCCCAGTGTTAGTTGTGATACAGCTATTCTGTCTTGTGGTTTCGTAAGTTAGTACAGTAAAACCTTATTTTAATTGTGGGTATAGGGTCTGTTATTGAGGAAAATTGAATTGGAAAGTGAGATATTGTAGAGATTTATATCATTTGTGTACAGGGTTATGAAGTTGCTGCCCAAATTAAATGAATCAAAACATAAATTTGGTCTGTTGCATGCAAGGTTTATTGTATTTGGTCTGGCCCAATAGAAGAAATTTATAGGGATTAAAAAAAGAATTATTTTATTATTAATGTATGACATTTTGAATTTTTAATGTGTTTTTATAACATTCCAAAGAAAGAATGTTTAGAGCAAATAAGACTGACCATCTTTATCCTTTCAAACAAAATAACTTTTTAAAATGCTGTATAGTGAGAAACAGGCTGTTGTAATACCGGATGAAGTTCTGAATGCAGTTGGAGACAATCCAGTCAGTAATGTAAACTTCAGCAAGAATAATCTGACTGAAATTCCAGCAAGGTACTATGTTTTTATAGTTTTTAATATTGCTCTTTCTTACTGTAAAGAAAACGTACAGGTAGCCCTCACTTAATGACCCTAATTGGGACCGGAATTTCCATCACTAAGTGATGTAGTCGTTAGGCGAAACATCGCATGACCATACCTACACCTCTTAGCAATAACTGTTCTGTAATTCCGGTTGTGATTGTTAGGCGAGAACCATGACATCATAAAGCAAGGATCTCAGGCTTCTGCACTATTCTTTACTGCTCACCCCTACTATCTCCCCTCATCTCTGCCCTTTTGGCCACCTCACACTATGCCACCCTGCATTCTGCCCTGTGTTTTGCCAACCATGCAACCCTGTTTCCTTGGTCCTGTTGCCCTGCTCTCCACTGCCCCTGCATTCCCCGCTACACCCTGTAGCTCTATTTTCCTGCACTACACTGCCCCTGCCACCCTATGCTTCACCCCTACCTCTGTATTTCATCCCTGCTGCTCACCTTATCCTATGCTTCACCTACACTTCTATTGCCCCACCACCTTGCGCTCTGCCACTTCACCGCTCCCACTGCTTTGTGCTCTACCCTGTACCCCCACTATCCTGCACTCCATCACACTTAATATTATAAGTGCCTGGTCTCTATAGTTTCCATCTCACTTTGGGATGAATTGTAGGCTTTCAGATTTTTGGTTTTTTCTAGTGTTTCTTAGCAATTGCTCAGTGTATGTTTGTTTTACTTTGGATGGCATTATATTTTAATGTGAAATATAGGCTAGTTAAAAAAACTATACAAGCTTAAATGCATTATCAGTGTTTTTTAAAACCGCTCCAAATAATGCAGATCCTAACAACATCAATTAAATTGCTTGCTTAGTTATTTATTTTTACAATTTCTCCAGGATTGTGGAACTAAAAGAATCCTTGAGTGATATTAATTTTAGTTTCAATAAGCTGTCTTCTGTTTCACTGGAGCTCTGTATGCTTCACAGACTGACACATTTGGAACTCAGGTAAGTAATTCCTGAAAAGCTGCATTTGAATTATCTGTCTGAGGTTTTGTTTTTTCCCCAAATGCAAAAATTATTGAAAGGTTAGCTAAGAACTCAATTTAGAAGTGTCAGAGTAGGATAAAACCAATTCAGATGAGTTGCAAAGGATCCTGAAAATAAACGTTTCTCTCAAAATCGCCAGTATTATTAGGTAGGAATGTTTCAAAGGCTCAGCTTCATTTACTTCAATGAGATTACAGAATTGTGGTTTTGTGATCCCCGATAAAGTACCTTGGTTGCATGAAAATTATTATAAATAGAAGCCCTTTCAGACACTCCCTCTTAATATGGAGACAAGACTTATTTAAGTCTTATGAATCTGACTAATGTTGACTCATATATGGTTGAAGTCCAAGATTATATGATTGCATATTGCAGTATGTAAAGTTTGGGATTAAGAGTGGCTCTAGTTTACTTTCAGCCATGGAATCCTGCTGGTTGATTTTGGGCCAGTTGCACTCTCTTCTACAACATAGGATTGTTATGTGGGGAAAAAATAAGTTTTGTACTATGCTTACATACAAGCATGTGCCAAATAAACATAATGCTGATGGCAATAATTTCCTCAACATCAAGAGCAGAAACTAGGCCATACTTTGCATAATATGAGACCCACTTATTTATATCTATTCTGCTAGCCATATAGAGTAGACACAAATAGAAAGAAGAGCCCTTTAGAATTAGGCCAATGCTTCCTAACCCTGGCAACTTGATGTTATATGGATTTTAACTTCTAGACGTTTGCTAGTTGGGAAATTCTGGGAGTTGATGTTCCCAAATCTTCAAGTTGCCATAGTTGAGAAAAACTGAATTAGGCTATCTGACGTATTTCTCAATCTTACTAGCTGGAAGTTTCTAACAGGTTTTGAGAACATCAGTTCTCCTATTGTTTAACCCCAGAACTACCTTTCTTTCAAACTCAGATATATTAATTTTTGTTTGATGGGGAACATCATTTTATGTATGTTTTATATTACATAGTTCAGTTTAAATATTGAGATACAATAAAAAGTGATTGCTTTTCTGTTTGACAATTTAGAAATAACATTTTGACATCTCTGCCAGATGAAATGGAAGCATTGGCAAAACTACGGACAATAAATCTTGCCTTTAACAGGTAAATGCTCTTACAGTCTCTTCATCATGTGGTATTATGTGGTGCTGCTATTTGTATTTTGGAAAGCATTGTGCATTTATGTCACCCAACAAGTCTGATGTACAAACACAATCAACCCAGGAAACTTTAGGGAGATTTCATATTTGAAAAAGCCAACTTCTGACAATGGAAATGTCAAAATGTTATGTTCCCTTCCTCACTATTCTGCAATAATTTAAGATTGCTTCACAATCATAGAAATTGATTGGTTTGGGACATTTATAGAGTAGTTAGCAGGCAATTTGTTTGTCATTCAAAGATCAATTATACATTATTATTATTTTTTTGTTAAAGTAATATCTTCTCCCATAAGCTCTGTAAAAAAATATCCTGTGGTAAAATGGGTGGCCAATAAATAAAATAAAAATAAATAAAATATGGGTAGTACCCAAGCAGTGCTAATTGGCTTTTCAGGATACAAAATTATTAAAAAAAAAATCACTACCATTAAAAATAATTCTTTGTATTTTATTCCTTATAATTAAGGTTTTTATAAATTTCATGTGTTTAGAGTTTGCTATATAGTAATGTCATCATTCATCACTCATGTTTTTCAATAAGGTGTTGAAAGAATAGTTTGTCGCATTTACTCCCTAGCTTGATCACAAGGCTTCAACAGTATATTGTTGGTTCTGTTTCCATGGATTTTTTTTCCTTCAGTGTAATCAAATTATTTCAACTTATCTGTTTACTAATGAAATGTGTATTAATTTTTATAGATTTAAAATATTTCCAAATGTCCTCTATTGCATCCCGACTCTTGAAGCCATTCTTCTTGGAAATAATCAGATTGGATCCCTAGATCCTCAACAGTTACAGAAGATGGAAAATCTCGGTACTTTAGATCTTCAAAATAATGATCTCCTACAGATTCCACCAGAACTTGGGAATTGTGACAATCTAAGGTGACCACATTAGCTTTGAATGTTTCTAAATAACATATTTATTTTACCAAAATACTGTTACAAACAGCATTACAAACATTTATTGGGGCTTTCATAGGATGGTTTACTGTTATACTGATATCTGTTGAACTGATTTGCTTTTATTTTTGAAAATAGGTATTATTTAGTGATTTGTGGATATGGCGCATCAGATAATATTCTGTTCCTTAGTTTAGTTTGCACCATTTTCAGTTAGGAGCACTTTGCCATGTGCTGCTATTTTTACTTATTTGTTCAATTTGTTCAAATAAGTTCAGTTGCTCAGCTGTCAATTTGAGCAGCTGAACAGAGTTAAAAACACAATAAACAAAAAAATTACATCATAAAAACAAAAAAAAAATCCTTTTAAAATACATTGAAACAATAAAAAACTGTAAAAAAACTGTAAAAAACAATCTGCACAAGAGCAAAAACAATCTCACTAATAGCATAGTCATTTTGCCAGCTCCACATCACCCCTACCCCTACCCCGGTCCCCACGCAACATGGTCTTCTGCTGGACCTAATTAGGCAAGTAGATATAATTGAATGGAGGGTTGTCCCTCAAATAAATTGGCCCCATGCCATATAGGGCTTTAGAGGACATTATGAGCAACCTGAACTGAACCTTGAAGCAGACTGCTAGCAGTGCAGCTCATAGAGCAGAAGCGTAATGTGCACTGATCTAAGTGTACATATAACTACCCACACCACATTTTGTAGTGGCTGAAGCTTATGGGTTGCCTTCAAGAGTAGCCCCATATAGAACGTATTACAGCAATCCATGTGGAAGTGACCAGGACATGAGTGAGTAGAGCATTCTGATCCAGCAGATTTATGCCCTATCAAGCTAAGTAAATTCTTGAATATCATATATACCGAGTTCAATTTAATAAAAACCTCAGAATCAATTTGTTGGAAAGGCCATGTCTAAATAAATCAAATTCTTCTTTCTCCAGTTGTCTGACGTTTCCAAGTGATGGCTATGCAATTAATTACCTAAATTAGAGCAGTTCAGCTTTAAATTAAATAAACTGATAATTATTGTTCAGAATACTAATAAGGCCCAAAAAAGGTTTAATGTGTAGGCTTTTGATGTGTAGACCTTGTTTCAAGAATTTAGAATGGATAAGGGCTTCTTTTATGTAGTATGTTTCTCTTGCAAGTTGCATGTAGAACTGCAAGAGAAGCTTGTAAGAAAAACCAATCAATCAAAATATGAAGCTGATTTCAGGTCCTCCTTTGAGATAGAGAGTAGAGTTTGAGATAGAAAGTAGACTTTAAAGAGAGATACTGAAAGGACATGATTTCAAGGGTAGCCTGTAGAGGAGAAAATGACATTTTAATAAGTGGCAAAAGTATTACTGAAAGGTAAATAGATTATATATACAACATTGCTGTTGAATGTTTGTTTAATCTAGCAAAACCCTTATGCGAATGGAAGCATTTTGAAAATGTTGATTCAGCTTTCTGCAATTTCAATGAGAGGAGTCTCCATGGATTTCCGCACTCCCTCTGAATGTTTCTGTGTTCTTATAGACTCTGCATCTGAATGAAGAGCAGCTCTAATTGATTTCTATTTTTTCTCTTAGAGTACTTTTATTGGAAGGTAACCCTTTCCGAACTCCCCGTGCAGCTATTCTGGCCAAGGGAACAGCTGCTGTTCTTGAGTATCTGAGAAGCAGGATTCCTACTGTTGCTGCTGATGTGAACTAAAAAGTGTGCAACATCTTACTTTCTGAAGAACGAAGATCATGGTGTTTGTTGTTGAGAAACATACTGCTTGAAAATGCATATGCTAGGAAATTGCTTGTAGAGTTCTCAAAGGATTTTAGTCTACTTGCAGGCAACTCAGGTTGTCCTTGGGGCCATACTTGTATGGCATATATTTGGGTGAGTGATATAAAAAGCAAATGGTTACTTATGGCCTTCTGTCCCTTCAACATATATATCTGGTATGGCCATGTTCTAATTTTATATTTGGTACTTTTCAGCCATTTAGAAATCTGTTTAAAAGTTTTAAGCGCCCCAAAAATGTGTTTGCTATTCATGTATATAAATATTAAGGCTTTGGTCTGAAGGCTATTATAGAAGAAGTATAAACTAAATACCATTGGTATTTTGGTACATGAATGTAATATGTATTTTAAAATCAGATTCAATTTCAAAAATAGCATTTAAACAGGTTTACAAATGCAAAAAATACTAATGAAACAAACACACAATACAGAGTATCACAAATATTAGGAAGTAGTACCTTAACCCAGAGTATTCCCAACTTTGGGGCTGGTAGGCTCTCATGGTTTTTGTGGATTTCATAGGCATCATTGCAAATATTAGTTTTGTAGGAAGCAAACTGGTGAGGTTCTGTTCTGTTCTATTAATCCTTTCATTTCCCCCCCCCCAACACAATATCACATTGTAAATACCCTTTCCAAATGTTTTATTTGTATTCTGTCCTCGTATGTTTGTTTCTTAATTGAAAGGATAAATACACTTATTTCATTGCGGTATCCTACTTGGCTTGCTTTCAGATTATTTTATTCTGATACAAAGTCCCTGTCTGAGTGAGGATTACTGCCAAATTCCAGTCCTGAAATACTAAGTAAACATTCAGTTAATTGATGAGTTGTACTGTTGAATCATCAGTGTTAAGACTAAGGTTTTAATTCCTTGTATAAATACTATCTGTTCAGCAATATATGGAATTATTTGTTGGATGCTGGCAAGTACTGAGGTTGATTGCAAAAACTGCAATCCTAATTGAATACAAACTTGAGACAGATGGTTCTAACTCAGGTGTGGGCAACTATGGCCCCTTTACAACCTGTGGATTTCAACTCCCAGAATTCCTGAGCCAGGAGTGGCTCCTGGTTCAGGAATTCTGGGAAATGAAGTTCACAGGACATAAAGGGGCCATAGTTGGCCACCGGGGTCTAGCTTCCACCCATATAACCCCACCTCTGCCTACCCCAATCAACTGTTCCAGTAAGAGGTGATTTCTCCAGAATCTTGATATTAGATGCTGGCCACTGATTCACTAAATGAACGCCTATTATAGAGAAAGAGAAGATGTGCTGATTAGAGGTAAAGAGGATGCTATGGCATCTTCTAGATGTTTGCCTTTGTCTATATAATAAAATGTTTTGGGTTTTCTAAATATGCTGGCAGGAATTCTTACAGATCAAAGAGGTGCTTCTGGGCATTAGTTATAATCTCCAACAAGTATGCTTAAATGCTCTTGTGTAAAGCAGTAGACACTGACCTTTTTAGCAGCTGGGAAGTTAAGGATAGCATAAAGGCTACACTAGTGCATTAAACTCTCTTTCTCTGTGTGTGTGTGTGTGTGTGTGTGTGTGTGTGTGTGTGTGTGTGTGAAAGAGAGAGAGAGAGAGAGAAAGAAAGAGATATTTTACATCTAGCCAGCTCTGCCAGATGCTTTCCACCCTATATGAACTTTAGCTACAGCAGGATCATCAACCTTCAAAATTCAAAAACCCCAGGAGAGCAAATGTTCTCTCTATGCTGGCAGCTGCTAGGAAAGTAACCTTTAAAGCTGCTCTTTTATGTTCCAAACTATGCTTCAGATAAACTTGGGGAGTCTTTAAAAAATTAAAACTAAGTCTGAATCTGTGTACAAGTAAAACCAATGAGAGATTTGCTGCTGATTATTGATACTTCCTTTCTGTGAGTGATACAAGATGAAATTGTTGCAATATATTGCTCTGAAGGCAGAATGTTTACAATAAGGTGACTTTATTTATACAATAGACTTTTTAATATATTATTCAAAACACTTTTTTTAAATACTGAAAAAATTTGAGTACATCAAAGCCGAAAATGGCTCTGCTATACGCTGCACAGCATTGTTTGAGTCCCTGTATTCTTTTTATGTACAGAAAGCATCTGCAAAATGCATTCTAGACACAATATACACCTTACTAGTTAGTGTCAATACGCAAAGTAAAATGGGAAAGATACTATCTGTATGTGCAAATTAAAGATAATTGATTTCACTGAATCAATTCATTTAAAATATAGCTTTAAAGTACTTTTTCACATAAAATGAAGCAGCTTTCAAGTTCAGTAAATCTGTATACTGCAAAACATTGAATTACATTCACAATCTATGTTCATAAAGTAGTAAATGATTCTTCATTCAGCCTTATTTACAATGATACTGTAATTAAACTGAAAAGTATTTTGTCATATAGCAATCTTTTTAACACATACAAAAATGACAGTTCTGTATATAATTTAAGCTCAAAATCACAATTGTTTCAAAATATTAATTACAATACAGCTATCTCTATAATTAAACATGTGTTTTATAAAATGGTAAAATTTGTAATAAAGTAAGTTGTTGGTTTTTACTTGATTACAGTACTCACAAGTAGAAAAATGTAACTAATAAGTCTTTGTCTTGCCCAGTGTTAAGCCACTTAAGCTAGCAAAGAGGCAGGAAAGGCCCCGATTTATAAAAATTCAGCCTCTTGTGCTGAACTGGTGTGGCTTATCGATGTTCAGAATAAAACTTCACAAAGGGGCATGAACATTCTAGATGGAATGAAATAGTGTGGAAACTTAATGCACATTTAAAGTTCATAAAGATTCAAGACTAGTCTGAATTCATTTTTTTAAAAAAAGAATATCAAGAATTTGTGTGCTGAGACAAATATTCTTAGCCTCTGGGTGTCGCTGTTGGATTTCTCAAACAGGATTAATTATTGTAAGTACATAAAGTGAGTTTTTAAACTACAAGCAATGCATTTTTTAAAAAAAATAATTCTAACTTCTGATTTAAAATTTGTTTAATAGTCTCCTGTTTGGAATGTAGGATAATAAAGGCAGACATGAACAAAATGAAAAATATAATAATAATTCCAAATGGATCTTAGGTATTTTACTAAAAATAATGTTTTATAGCTCTTAAGTACTCTTCAATTCCACCTTTTACTTTAGGAACATGAAAGTTAAAAGCATAGAAAACTTCAGTCAGTTGCTCTTGGTGTGATTGAATCTTACCAATAATTCTTCTCATTTGCTTGGGCATTTTGAAAAAAAAGGCATGCACTGTTGCCAGAAACAGAACTCAAAACACTCACAAGCTAGCTCAGTACAATGCTTATATTTTTACTGAGAAATATGAGGCACAGCTTGCTGTGAAAAAGTGTTTCATGCGCTCCTCAGTTAATATATTTTCTCCAAAATGTCATAGGCATGAGATTTACAATGAGGTGGTTTTCTTGAAGACGTTTCATTACCCAAAGTAAGTAATATCAGTGCTATCTATTCCAAGCACTGATAATGAAATGTTTGCAAGAAAATAACTGAGTCCAGGAATACCAAGGACCCCTCATTTCAACCCTGAGCTACAAATATTCTTTATAGATTTACAGTGATTAAATCTTCATGAAAAAAATTAGATTTGAATTCAAAAATCTGTCCCAATTTAACGCTGAAGCTATGAAAGTAATAATAAATCTGATATTGCCGTGTAAAGCTACAAAGGGAATCTGTCAGCTACAAAGTGAAGGAAGACGATCCTGACAAAACTGGGAAGTTTGACAATACATTTTGTGAGAGATTTTAAATGGTACTCACCATTGGCAGCAAGGGCAAAATAGAATTCACAACAGCAAAACAGTTCACTTTCCTAACCATTGTCCTAATGTGCCTTCCTGATTAATAGTTAATTGTATCTCATACTAATATTTACACATGAATTAAAAACTTTACATCATTTGTATGAGAAGAAGAGAAGTCTAATTTTAACCAGTTGTAATTTTTAAAGAAGCGCTTGTATGAAAGGTAACTTTAAAAATGGCTGCCTAGATAGTTCCTTGCACTTATTTTAATTGATTTTTTTAAAAAATGTCATACCTATCAAAATGATGCCACGTGGTACTTACAAGGTGATGTTTAAAAATTTATTGTACCTCCTAAAATGATTCCATATGGCATCTTATTAACTAGATTGCTTTTTACATTACTTTCTATAAATAGTCCTGGGAAGAAAATCCGTAAGAAGGGTTCTGAGAGCAAAAGCTTGCTAAAATCGTTCTGTAGAAGGTCTGTTATAGGCAAATTGGCCTAGCTGCAGGAACAGATGCAAATCCATTTGCTCTCCTCACAGCAAAGTCCTATTTCTCCGGTATGTGTGTGTCTGTGTGTGTGTCAATAAACAGCTGCTCTGCTGAATGGAAGCCAAAAAACCCAGAGCTGTCCGTTTCTCCTGGTTCTTTTAATCACGCTTTAAGGCATGTTTGGGCAGAGTGCCTTTGTATATAGTCAGGGTTGGCTAGTACAACTGTCACCATGGAAACAAATGCAGCAAAACCCAATTTGAATGAGAAGTAGGAGCTGAACGGAGCAGTTCAGCTTCAGCTTCTGCTTTGGAATTCGCAGGAGCCTTTAAAAAGCCTTGCCAAAGATGACTGAATAGATTTGCTTGGATTACCTGTTTGGAAACGGGAAGGGAGATTTTAGCTATATAGTCTCTGCTATGGGTTTTTCAGAACTGTCTAAAGACCATGGTGGGATTAGTGACACACGTGCAGTCCTTCACAAATTGAATAAATGTTATATATTGTGTGGAGCACTATATTTTATTTATCACCGCCTTTCATTCAGGAGCTCAAAGCAGGGTACGTTTTCTCCCACAGCAACAACCCCGTTAAGTGGGTTGGGCTGAGAACGACTGTCTGAAAGCCACCCGATCAGCTTCCACGATTAAAGATAGACTTGAATCTGGGTCTTCTGGTGCTGATCTAACAGTTTAAGATCACGTTATTCCTTATCCGATGCTCTATAAATTTAAGGGGACGGGAAGAGAGAAAGATTTCCATATTTAACTCTTCTTCCCAACTAAGCTCCCTTTTCTGACATGGATGTTTAGAACTCAGCTGGATGTGATGTACTTTGGCTGAAGACATCTGCCATTGTCCTCGGGTGTGTTTCTTGGTCTCCCAACCTCTGCATTCCCTAACTGGATGGTTGCAAGATGGGAACTTCAGCTAGCTATAGTTAACTTCAGAAGGACTACTAGGACGTGATGGAATGTGATAGTAGAGAAAACATGAATTGGCTTTATACTCGCACTAACCCTGAGAAGAAGGAGGGAATTACGTTTTCTTAATGATTTCATGCCCTTCAAAAAGGTAGATTCCTTAAAGGCCCCTAAATAGCATAAACATTATTCTGTTGGGGGAAAGCTGTCCATGTATGGCAATTAAGCCAGTACTTGACTTGGAAATGCTGTGTTCACTGCTTTGTGATACCATTTTTTTTTTAAAAAAGGATCAAAACAACCAATGCTAATTAGGACATACATCCGACTGCACTTTTCCAAACTACATGTTGCCAAGGTGCAATTGTACTTTTAAGAAGAAGTGTAGTGTAATACACATCCCAATGCTGATTTTGATAATTAATTTATATTGGCATTTTAGAGAAAAAGCAAAGCAGTCTCATTTTCCTTACTGATGTCATAATCTAATCAAATCTATATGATTTAAGATTGGTTGAGATGATTTCAGTAATTAAGATGAAAAGAAGGGCTTTTTTTAAAATAATAGCAGAACAAAATCATGACTAAAATGTAGAAGCAAAGGATCTTTGCATTCCTACAAAGCATTTTTTTTTCCTTTAAAATTTAGCAGAGCTCTAATTTATATTGTGAATTATTTAAATGTTTTTTTATCGCTAGGAGGATAAAATATTAATTTTGTACAAGGTTTTTATAAAGGGTTAGGGAGAAAGTGTTAATAAGTATCAACTTGTTACATAATTAATTTTCTACTCAGGTTGAGATAACCAGTTATTTTTGTTAGGAATGAATAATTCCAAACCAAGGCCTCTTATTTAAACTATAGAGTATCTATCTTTGGAATCAAAGAAATTTCCTTCTCACCCACAACCTGGAGTAATATTTTTGAACAATAAAGTTAAATCTCATCTAGACAAGCACTAATTTTTAAAACAACTAAACATTGCCATTAGTCTATAGAATATTTTATGGATTAATCTGTAAATTTCTATTTACTACGTCCTCAGTTCTAAGTCAAACTGGAAGCACATTCCCCTCCCCGAGTATTTAATATTATTAAAGCCACCCCTTTATTTGCACATTGTGCTAATGTGCACATTATGGGATATCTTTCCTGTTTAACAAATTTTTGGTATGGACATTTTTCTGCACAGAAGTTTTTTACACCAATTTTCCAGCAGTTAAGACTAATTTGACTCTAGAAACAATGCACAAAGTTGGTAATGCAAGTGATCATCTAATTGTTTGGAGTCCAGGATACCAAAGGGAATAATATTACAGACAAAGCGGAGACATTGTCCATAGCAGCATGGTATTCAAAATTCAAGAAACAGCTTACTTTATGGTCACACACAAATTGTGAAAAAATGAAAGTTTTCTTGATCTTTCCTCTCCTTATTTAGAAAAATATTGGACTCTCGGGCTAATCAATCTATGGCAAAAATTTTAATTCCCGAATTCCAAAGTTGGGCTTGTTTTCAAAGTCCTTTGGCTGGTAAAGATTGGATGTATGGTGGCACATTTATGCATTTATGAAATTTCTACCTCACAGCAGTCAAAAGACTCTTGGCAGTTTTCAGATGCCTGACATTTGAGTTACAAGAATATTCAATTACATACTTTCTTAGACTATGTGAGGGGCAACAAAATACTTGTATTTCCTTTCCTTCCTATCATTGTGTTCAGAATGGTAACATTCTAAGCCTGCCCATATCTGAATGTTCTGGTAACTCAAAGTAACATTTCATTCATCTAATGATGGTGGACTACAATCCTCAGAAGCTTACACCAGCTTGTCTAATTTAGTGTCTTCTAAACATATAGCCCGAACTGCCAGCATAAACAGAGGTTGGGATGCTTGGAGGTTATGGAAGTTGTAACCATCTGCAAACCATCAACAAGGTTGATTCAGTATCCCTACTAAACATCTTTTACTGTTACTATTTTTGTGATTTATATTCTAAGCTTCTTTGAGGTAAATCTTGGAAAGGAATATATGTTTTTTTAAATAATTAATTGTGAGCAGAGAAAAGCCTGGTTTTGCCAATGTAGACTCCCATTACCCTCCCAAATAAATTTAATGTTATTTTAAATTGGATATTGCACTCTTAAAAGATATATATGTATTTACATTGTAAAAAAAGGGGAAAATGAAAAAGCTAACAGGTCTGCAGTACAACTCTAGACCTATTTCTACAGAAGTGAATCCCATTATGTTCAATTCTCATGTTACTGAATATAGAACTACTAAAATATTCTTTATAAATAATTTATATCTTATGTGAGATAGAAATACTTTATGGGAATTATAACTTTATATAATTTTCTTTTTAAAAACATAAACAATTGTGAGGCAGTAATTTTGATGGAGACTAAGATTTGTAAAGAACTTGTGTGTGTTTCTGTGTCCTGAAATAAAGACATCTAGAAACAATTAAAAAGAATATTTTAAAAATAAGCTGGTACCAATGCATAGCCATAGACTTACAAAGAAAAATAATACATAATCACTTGGAAGTTATATTTATATAGTTATTTTTCCCCAGGGTAATCATTACTAACATATAATATTATACATTTGGCACTATATTTGCCATTGGTCCAGCAATTGGCAAAAAATGTTAGGCATATTTTATTATTTATAAAAAAATATTTAGACAGTGAGCTCACGTTGAATAACTAGGTCTACTGTATTCTGGAAACTCTTCAGAAGTAATACAGCTTTTTCATGTTCCATATGTACAAAACTGTGTCCATTTGCCTGCAACAGACAAAATAGAAAAAAGTAAGTGTTTTAGAATTTAGTAACATGGGGCATATAGTTTAAAGATCAACCACTATCCCATGATATCGTATAATTTAGAAAAGCAATGCCGTAGTACAGTGTTTCTCTACTTTGATCACTTTAAGATGTGAGAACTTCAATTCCCAGAATTCCCCAGCCAGCATCATTATAATGACATGCTGTGAAATTTGTACACATTTGAAACTCAAACATCTGTATAAATTTCACAGCATGGCCTTAAGCAATCATCAACTTTATTTGGATGTTTTTCCCATATTATGCCAATAGAGTTGTATTTTGTTTGTCTAAGTAATTTGGTCAGTTTAGAGAAGTCATTCCCAGCATCGTACCCTCCATGTCCTTCTAGAATTCCCATCATCATGCTCAGTAGCTCATACTGAATTCTCTATAAAAATGTCAGATGAGGATGAGCAGCGAAGTAGCTATGCATGCATTGATCTTGTTTTTTAAAAAAAGTAATTTGCTGCTCGGAATGCTTTGCGTGCAAGAGATTTACTTATTTACCCTTCCTTATTGATTAAGCAAAGACCCCCAGAGGAGCTTGAGATTGCTGAAACAAATTTAAAAGTCCTAAATAAATTGGTCACAGAGATCAATTGAATTGGAATATTTTTAGGATGTCCTGTGTAGCTCACAATGCTTTGAAAAAAAATAAAACCTTGCCTCATAATAAATGAACAACAGGCCCAACGACACAATCTGGTATTTGCTTCATTGTACAAGCCATCAAGTACTAATCTCAGGCATTTCTGTCTAGCAAACAAGCTCTTAAGCAAACTTTCTTTCTGACTTTATACATACATACATACATATATACATATATACGTATATCATATATATCAAATATTATATATATATATATATATATATATATATATATATATATATATATAACATGTATCTATCAATTATCAACTCATTTACCTATTATCTACCCTAACCCTATAACTATCTATCTAATCAATATTATCAATTATCTCAAGTTCTAAAGAATAAAGCTGCCTTTAAACACAACTCTAATTTTAATATAATATATCATCTGGAAGGTATTAGAATACGGCAAAAGTCACTATCTTCATCAAGTTTTTCCCAGTTGTTTCGAAATTCCACCAAGAAAACAGAGGGAGAATCATCAGAACAACAAAAGTTGATAATGGTCTTGCATAAAACTGCACTCAGTTAAATAATCCTAGGAATTTCCCACTTACTGAACTCCAACAGCCATTCCCCAAAACAATTTCTGCCTATTATTCCAGGCCGGAAAGATTTTGAATGTAGCACAACTTCTAAATCAACTATGTCTTTATGGCTAGACATAGGAACAGTGTTCCAACAGTTAGGAACAGAATAAGCCAGGTCATAGAGTTAAATTTGTGAACTAATTGCTTACAACAGCTGTGTCATAATCCAAATAGCCTTTATATCAGACCAACATTTCATATGCAACAAGCAGAAGTCTATCAAATGCTCAGTGTTAATGGAAGGAAGCAATCTACATTAAGAAGTTTCCCCACCCCAACTGTAGCCTGAATTAGTGACTATGTCTAATTGGGATTTGGGTGTGTGTGTGTGTTATGTGCTTAATATTCCTATTTAAACTATTGTGATGTCCTATGGCTGTATCATCTAGGACAACTATTTGTGGAATATGGAATTTATTTTTGAAAATATCACTAACCTTAATTTACTCCAGACTTCTCCAAGACTTGGATTTTATTAGATTAGAATCTACATGCAAAGTTTAGCATTTTATTTGAGCATTCTAACACATGTATAATTGAAGCAGTCCGGTCATATTACTTGCATAATTGCTTATTTGAATAAAGAATATGAGTTTCATGCCTTATGCTTGGGTCAATCTCAACTATTTCTAATAATCATTGCAATGAATTCCATGTTTTAGAACTCAAGTTTTATTTTTTAATTTATTCTTATGCATGTTGTCGTTCAGAATTTTAATTTATGTATACAGATTCTCCTTCACCTGTCCCACACATTTCATTTTTATACTCTCTTGTGGTTTGAGCAAACCACTTTTTGTTTCCAAAACTGTGCATTCAAATTCTGACTTGGAGGCAAACTATACTGTAGTTGGTCAGTTTGCTAGCATGACAATTTATAGCTTGTTCAAATGTATGAGGGAAAGAAATAAATGCAAAGGGAGGAGAAAATCAATAATTGCAAAATCCATTTAAGGAAAAAGTGTTTTTTATTGGAATAATTATTTTCTTTAGTTCAGGTCTGAGCACCATGCCCGGATAGAAAAAATATTGGAGCAAATTGTAATCATATCTCAAATATCTTGAGTGTGTTAAGACAATCCACGTAATTTCTGGTTGTTGGGATAGACAATATTATATTGGCTTGCAAAGCAGACTTTAGAGCTCCTAATATGAGCATGCTTGAAATAAAATTACATGTGGCAAGAAGACTATAGCTGGTAGTATGACTTTATCATTAGCAGAGCGAGTTTCATATAGCAAGGGTATAATTTGAGGTTAATAACCTAAAACTTTTTCTTATTTGGAGTGTTATGTGAAAATTGTGGCTGCTCAAAGCCATAGTATGAAATGAATAGGTTTGAATAACGGGATGTTTTGCATATGTATGGAGTTGAAAGTTGATTGCTGAATGCGACAAGAGCAGTATATGAGGAAACAAATAATGTGTGAGACTTAATGCAATGATTAAATGGTTCAATCACAGAATATGACAAGAATAAAACAATGTCCAATAGATTGTTTGATTTATTTTTGAGTAAATTTATAAAGAGAGTTTTTGGTTTGTTGGGGATGTGGATATATATGTACTTTGACTACAAGATAATGCTTGCTGCAAAGAACCTAATATTTACAGCATTTGCAATAGCAATAGCACTGAGACTCATATACCACTTCATAGTGCTTTACAGCCCTCTCTAAGCGGTTTACAGAGTCAGCATATTGCCCCCAACAATCTAGGTCCTTATTTTACCACCTCAGAAGGATGGAAGGCTGAGTCAACCTTGAGCCTGGTGAGATTTGAACTGCCAAATTGCAGGCAGCCAGCAGTCAGCAGAAGTAGCCTGCAGTACTGTACTCTAACCACTGCGCCACCAAGATTCATTTGTTAGACTGTTTTGCAATGAGTATGGATAAGAAATCAAAGCAGTCATGTTTGACACTGCCATTGGCGTAAATGATTGCAAATAACATGTGCATTGTAAAAAATTAAAGCAAATAGCTAAATTTGTGTATCCTGGTAGAATGGTTACTAAAGTTGGGAAGATGCTAGTCGTGTATGGTAATGATGGTAAATGATGTGCTTGTTTAGTGAAATGAATGTTAAAGGAAATAAATGTTGTGGGGAAGTGAGTGTTGGATATACAATGGAAATGCATTATTTCAGAACTTTATGTGGAAAACAAGAAAAAATAGAGTTAAGTAAAACTAGGTGCTGAATCAATGTGGATTGGATTCAGGAAAGAATTATCAATATAAAAATATGTAGAGAGAGTTGGGTATATAGAAAGACTGAAATAGGATGTAATATTAAATTGCAAAAGAAATACATGAAGGAATGAGGAAACTCAAGACTGTTATGGTTGAATGGAGTTGATGAGGTTCTCAAAGAAAGAGAAGACTTTTCTAAAGAAGAAAAGTCAGTCTACTCATAAAAGCAAGGATGGTTAAAGTTTAAAATAGAATCCACAAGTAGTGTACGGTGAATGGTATTGACCAAAACTAGATTTAGCTGCTTACTGTTCTTTTTCTGCACTTTGCCTGATGCTCCTTATCCAACTTCCTTCCTTCCTTCCTTCCTTCCTTCCTTCCTTCCTTCCTTCCTCCCTCCCTCCCTCCCTCCCTCCCTCCCTCCCTCCTTCCCTTTTTGTGTTTTCAACATAGTCTTTGAAAATGGACAATATGACAAAATATTATCTATACCATAGGCAAAATTTAAAAAGAAATATATCAATGTGGTCTTAGGTTCTTTTATTCAAATTCTCAATTTTTCTTTGATGAGTTTCTTTGAGTTTGATGCAATATACATGCTCTCACTACTCTCTCATAAAATCTATAACTATACACAGAAGCATCATCCTATTTCACTAATAATAATAACCCCTTAGATAGAGAATGACTGGGTTTACTTCAGATGCTTTTATACTCTTTACCATTTTTTATTTATTTATATCAAATTTATATGGCCAGCCATCTCATAAAGGAAACAATGTAATAACAAGTAACAAGATATAATTATTAGATTACTATTTTTAATTGCACTGATTTTTAGAGAAGGTTATAATAGCAAGCAGTAATAACGAATCAAACTTATTGAAAAAGCTAAGAAGATCAAATTTTATTAACATTTATGTGAGGTGGGAAACTATCAAGAAATTCCAGACTAATTGAGGAAATAAAATAGATAGTAAGAAACTTCCAGTATTTCTATATTGTAAGAAAAAAAAAATGGACATGACCATGTAATTACTAGGAATCTACTTTATAAAGTGTGTATTTAGATTTATAAATTTTTATTCTATAGATTTGTAGAAATTATATTAAAATGTTTACAGATACACTGAGATGTGTTATCATTCTATTTGCAGATAGCTGATACCTGCATTACGCAGACACTTTAGCTTTAAGTTTCATAGTTTATAAAATTTACTACTGATGGGGAACTCAGCTCAGAATAAAATAGCTATAGGTTAGAGAGTTTGGCTCATTATTTGAAAATGTTTCTTAATATCTGGTTTATATCTTGAAATTAATATTGTTAGAATTTATATGCTAACCTTGCATTAAAATATACTGCTAGGAATTAATAATAAATATATTCTGTGATGTGAACGATTTGTTTTCTTTGTTGACATATGTCAAATAAACTTATCTACCTTTTAAATGTGAATATTGGTCTGAACTACTAATTTTTAGTTGCTTAGGTGAATTTGAAGAAATAATTTCTCACATAGAGTTAGAATGTTTTCCCTAGTATAGTTGAACAGTAATTATTATTTTCTAATGCCTGACTGATCATACCACATGTGTATGTGAGTAGTATACCAAGGAACAAATAGTAATATATACATTGTCAACCTATTGCTTTTATATAACAGAGAAGAAAGTGAGAAGTGTAATAATAAATAGAGAGTCCACACACAAAAGATTTTTTTTAATTAAGTTAAATGTTGCTTTAACAAACAGCAAGAAAATAATTTAAGAGAAAGAGTACAAATTCCAGACAGATAAAAGACATTCAACAAAGCCTTGAATTTCATGTGCAAAACCTTAGAGGAATATTTCTGGCAGCCAGGTTTATGCTGGCCTCTATTTAGGTTTTTTTTATATAAAGGCTGATGGTCCATCCTGTTGTAGTAAGTAGCCTTAAATGCAAAAACGTCTGTCTGTATGTCCCTTTCTGGTTTCCTGATGGCCTAAATTTGATTTCCCAGCTAAGAATTGAAAACCTCTAATTTAGGCCACAGTTCATCTATTTACTCCAGAGTTATCTTATTTTTTTTAATGGCAAAATAACCTTTTAAAATGATGTTTTGATTGGAAATGAGCAAAACTATTCTTTTTGTAAAATTCTATTTGATTTTATTTAATTTGATTGTGATGCAAATTGTGATGCAGGGCAAAGGCCGATCACATTTTCTATCCAAGGCATTTAATCAAAGGATCAGTATGTGATTCCTAAACATGCAGCATGGATAAACTGACACATGGTATATTGGTTGATTTACTTTACCGTAAGCAAGCTTTCGGCCTTCCTTCTTTTACAGCTTTCCCCTGAACTTTAGAGGCAAGTGACTACAAAGACTGCTGGAAAGTCTGAGGATGCATGAGGAATCCCTGCTACGATAGTACATGCTCCCAGATGGTGACACAAATGGAAGCAGAAAAAAAAAGATCATTTGGGGCAAAATTAAATTATAAATGGTAAGTCTCTCAAAAGCTTAGAAACATAAGATAAATTAGAATTACAGTAAACTTCAGAATGTGAGGATGGGAAATATGCAACCAAGACAAACAGATCTGCTTGGTTCCATCCTGCAGTGATACCACTTCACTTCAAATTCACGATTGTCATGGACATTTATAATTTGTAATGGCAACATGTTTTGCTAAAGTGCAAGATGAAAATTTAAATGGAGGTATAATACTGATCCGACAGATCATATATGATCTCCTTCAAACATAAACCTACACCATTGTCTTTAATAAGAATTGCATGCTGGTTGTCTAAGTAACGGATCCTTGTATACCGCATAATCCATTTCCCTAAGATTAATTCTTGAAAATATGTTGACTTGAAAAAACAATTATTTCTATTATGGGAGTTACTCTCTCATTTGTCTTTTGTTTGTTTGTTTTAAACAGAAGGTAGTCTTTGTAATGAAAAACGTCCTCAGTTGGTAAGTTCGGTTAATGCATGAGGCAGGCAAAACAATGTATAGGCAAACTTTAAGCTTCCTTAACTGAAGCGTGTTGATGATGCTTTGGAGTGGATTGGCTTAGACACAAACAAGTGGGATTTAAGAAAAATCCAATCCTTCTTGTGTATTCGGGCCATCTGTAATAAGAACAAATATATTTCAGAACCTCAGTGCTAATTTTGTTTGACAGCAATTCTTATTAGGTTTGAATTCATTGCCGAACTTACCATGAAACCACCCCAGGTTTGTTGGCCACAAGTCAGGGTAATAACCAGTTTCTGAAATCTGAAAAAGGAAAGTATTGTGGCTGTGGTTTGGCTACTTTGCCACCGCCCAATTTATTGATAACTGGTACTTAAACAAAAGCAGTTTCTATTGAAAGCCTGAAACATAATCTATATGCTAGGGAGAATCTCTCACACCTCATTTTTCACAACACAGATGTGCTTTTAAGATGGGATAATTTCTGTTTTGCCCACTTACACTCTGGATAAAGGGGATGCGAATTATCAGAGTGAAAATGGAATGCATTCGAGGCCCAATTACCGTACATGGTTTCCAGACCTGTTTTTTGTTTTTTTGTTGTTTTAATTTAAACACCATTTTGCCCACTTATATACACAAGAAATAAAGGGCTAGGGAAAGGTTCACAGCCCACATATCTCAGGGGTGTACAGGGAGCCAAATTTTACCTCGTGAATCCTTTCTGGAGTCCTGGGTCTGAGCACTTTTCTCCTGTTGGAACCTATTCTTGATGTTGGGAATCAGATGAAAGCATTTTGATTTAGGGGACTAATTGTAGTAAGTAGTTGATACCCTTATCTCATTTTATTTAGGACTAGGCAAATTTAGACTGGAAGAGTGTTAGGGTTACTACCACAACACATATTAATTAAGTAGTCCCCAGGAAGTCACATATCTGTATATAACTACATTAGTAATAGTAATTATGTAAATCTTGTTATATTTGTCTTAGAAAAGTGTTAAGTAGAAACATTCCACAAAAGTTTATAGTTCCAGTAAGATTACATTTAAAACTAACAATTTGCCATATCTTTTCAAAAATTGTAAACAATAACAAAATAAGATTTTATATTCTCCATTTCTGGAACTTTCTGTGAGCCATTTTGCATGAAAAGTTTACTGAGAAGAGTAAATGTTCATGTCCAAATGACTCTTAGTGGGCTAATTCATTGTGTGAACTGGACCTAGCGGGTGGTTTATTATAATCTTAGCATAAAGACAAACTTATTTTCATGCATATTTATCAAGTGTATTGTTCAGTTATAATGTGTATGTATGAATGATCCATTATAGATGACAGATAATCCTTGATTTACAATCATGACGACATATGACCAATCCTTGATATTATGACCATCCCACTAGACCATGATCACATGATCACAATTCAGCAGCTTGACAACCAGCTTGCATTTACAGCATCACATAACCATGATTTGCAACCTTCCCAGCTGGCTTCCAAGTCAATTGGAACAAGCAAAGTCAATTGGGGAAGCTGGATTCACTGAATGACCACAGTAATTTACTTAATATCTGCAGTGATTAACTTAATAAGTGCAGTAACCATGGTCATAAAATCAGGTTTGGTCATATGATGACTTTTAACAACTGCATTGCTTAGTGACGGAAATTCTGGTTGTAAATTCTTACAAATATAGTTGTAAGTCAAGGACTATCTATAACAACTACAGATTGAACTATCATTTCATGACAATTCAAACATTCCAGGCTACATGTATGAACTATTAATTATCAGATGATAGATTTCAATATGATTATTCTCCCTGGCTCTTATGTAACCAAATAGATTGTGGACAATAATTAAACAACTATAAAAGGTATTTTAAAGCATGCTGAATATGTTGCCCATAAATGAAGTAAAATGCTCTGGCCCTGCTTTGTTTGAAGAGTCCATGCCAATTGCACTCCAGGCCTTTCACTCTGCAGCACTTACACAAGAGAGCAAAGGACCAATTTCTATATTTATTTTGGTATAAGGTCAATAGGAGATTCTATGTCAATTCTTTATCACTCTGAATACATCTTCTAAATGGAGAAATGTACCACCAAGAAGGACCTTTCTCTTCCTCTTTCAATCTGACAAAACAAAACACAGAGCAAAGACTCACCTGAAGCTTTCAGCATTCAGAAAAAGGCCTTCCACTCTGCAAGGTTGACAATAATTCAACACTTGACCTACTCACCCAGTAGGCAGGGCATGCTACTGGAAACCCTTCTTCTCTTTCCTGGGCCCTGCCTGATTCGACATTCTTTACCTGGTTTTTTTTTTAGTGGAAGTTAGGTCTATTAGCCAAAATCCATTAATTGATAGATTTCAGCAGCAATTATTAGTTGTGTTTCTGACAAGGGAGCACACATATTTTTTAAGACCACTCACTCATACAACTCACATAATTGCTCAGTTAGCAAAGAAAAGCTCTAACAATGACTTAACCATATCAGAAATGAGCATGGAAACCAAGCCTAAAGTATAAAAAAAAATAAAGCAAAGCCAAACCTGAGGACCCAATGTGATGGGAAGAAGAGAGTGTACAAGTTGGCAGTCATTTTCAATCTAGAATTCCTCTAGTCACGTTCAAGAAGGAATTGCAAATGTCTAACATTATCTGCAAAAGGACCCTTGATATTTTAAAATGGGTTAAGTTTACTTGGTGGCAGAATTCACTATGATTTAGGTCTTAACTGAATGTCATCAGTACGGCTCCTGAAAAACATATAATGAAAATTCATGCCGAGTATGCTCTTTTCAGAACAGTTTCTTTCAAGCTGTAAGCAACTAAGAGATACTTAGAGATAAATAAAGATGTTCTGAATCTGCAGGAAACATGTTCTCTTTATACCTCTCTCAGTGTAATGGTGACAAAACATATAAGCAAAGAGAACATACATCTATTGTGATGACGCTGTAGGTAAAAATAAAATAGCCTTTTGCTTTCATCACCTCATTACTGTGTCTAAGTAACTAACAAATTGCCTTTCCATCATCAGCATTCAAATGCTCTGTGGAACAATAAGATCTTAACTGCCTTCCTAAAGGCAAAGAGATTAGTGGCATTCTGTTTCCTTAAAACCTCAGGTTCCACTCTGCTCACTTTTCATGCAATGCAAACCCTTGGCATATCCTCCCAGAAAAGTATGCACAAGGTGGGCTGAATCTTGTCAAGGAAAATGATCCTGTAAATACCCAGGTATCAAGCTATGGAAAGTTTTAACATTGACAATCAGCACTTTGAGATGGACCTGGAGGCAATTAAAATAGCAATGTACCAATACTATCATTAGTGTTAATGTAGAGGAGAGAGAGTATGGCCCTGAGGGACAGGAGGAAGAGTCACTGCCAAGGTAATCATCAGGTAATCAAAATCCCCAAGTCTGGCCTAGAACTCTAATGCATGTAAACATCTCACAAGCCCCTCCCTAGTTCACACAAGGGTAAAGGAAGAGAGGGGAGAGGTGCACTCAGACTTGCAAGGACCTATTACTATAACTTTAAAATAAAAGTAATATTGATCTTCATGAATTTGGTTTCCTAGTCTGGTCTATGTTGAAGGGCTAATCATTACATTATTAAATCCGCCAAATCACCCAGTTAGCAAATAAACAGACAGGACAAGTATTAGCTTTCAAATCACCTTAAAAAGGCAATCCAATATTAAGTGGCTGCAGTGGTCTAACTATGAGGTGATCAGGATGTGAGTCACTATTGTCATGGTAGTCCAAAAAGACCAATAATTGGCACACCAGCCAAAACTGAGTGAAGGAACTCCTGGCCAAGGCCTCCACCTCCTGTTCTAGCAGGAGCCACAAAGCCAGGAGAATCTTCAAATCAAAGACTTAGTCTCTTAGTGAGAGACCACATGCAGAGTCAAAATTAAATCAAGCCAGACCAACCATGCACAAACTTCTTGCAAAGTTTTGATCCATCTGTCCTTCACAGACTGGTCATCCCCATTTTATAACTAAAATTGTATCTATCTTTAGTTTGGATTAAACTAGATATACAAAGAATGCAAGAAATCCTATAGCCTAAAACAAGGAAATACCAGAGTAGAAAAACCTAAGCTACAAACTTCTTCCTCTTCCTGCAACTCCTCAATTTTCCCTTTACCTATACATTCTGGCCTCTTCCACTTATGCTTACATATGTATACTTACCAACCTATCTACTGCTGAATTCTAGATCCACTCTAATAGTAATTGAGGGGCCAAGTTCACGAAACGCCTCTTTACCTAAGCCTAACATGTATTATTACATGACAATGCTGGTAATATTAAAATAACTTAGACAGTTGTAGAAAATAAGTATTGAGGTTTTCATAGTTTATTTGTATTATGAATTTGTATCTCATATTTATTAAAATTGATTTATATATTTATTTTTCTCTGTAGATGCCAACATAGGACACTGCTCTGATAACTGGGAAAGGGAATGAATGAGACAAAGAGAAGGAAAAGAAGGATTCAAAGAGTGATTGCATTTGAATAATAAAAAAGGGAATGATTGTGTAGGATATATGATAAGCATGTTTAAAAAGCAAGTGCAACAGAAGCTTAGTTTTGTTATTCCCTTAAAATATGTTTCCACTGACAAAGAGACATGCCACATATAAAAGTGAACCAGATCCATACCAATAACCATAAATGTGTAGATCAGTGACTTAAATTGAGTATAGTTTCTGTGAAACATCTTGATAGAGCGGATCCCAAAACTTATCCTATAGAAATCTGCTTGTCTATCAACATTTTCAATAAAATGATTAGCTTTTAGTTCCACTCCATCAAAGTTGCAGTTGATTATCATTATAAGCCACAGTCATCTTGCTGGTATCACTACAAATTTGAATATTCTACAGTCTGAATGTAGCTCACATTACTTGAGCAAGTACTGTTAAATCCAACAGTGGATTTGCTGTGCTGTTAGTATGCTGACTGGAAAGAAATCTTATTGAGTTATTTGGTAGTTAAGCTTAAACATGCATGCTTTGGAAATAATGACTAATTGGCTTAAATAAAAGCACATTAATTTAGCAAGCATGTCGAACAGGCTATCCAGTTCAATACACAAAAGACAATTCTTTTACATTTATTAGTTGAAAATTTATAAATGGTGGAAGATTACAAAATCCTAATTTGGAAATGTTTTTTTTAATTAATTGTTTATTTACTGCAAAATGCTTAAAAGGCATAAGAATTTTCAGCAATTTCCCGGGACAAGTTTTATGAGTCAGTGATCCAATCAGATTAAGAAATGTTCACACTGAAACTCTTATCTGATATGAATACAGAATGGCACTATGTCTTAGACATTGAAATAAAATTGCATGGTAATGGTGTTCATTTATAGTGCAAATCCTTGAGGAACAGGACTGTGTTGGCAAACATAAAATCACAGATTGGGTGTGCACTTAAATGTCTTATGGAATGGTTATTGCCACAGAGAACATCTTGAGTGCAGGCTGGACGTCTACAGTTTAATGAGGAATAGACTCAATGAGGTAACTGGACAAGATTTTTTTTCTTTTATTTTATAAAAATTACTTATTCAAACTCTTCACTGCTGTGATACTGAAGAACAAGTAAACAGTAAAGTAAAAGTAGGCAAAAAGCTTTAACAAAGGGAGAAAATAATCAAAATCTCCTCCTTTATTTAGAGTAGTGAACTACCATACAGAATTTGAAGGCAATTGTATTTTGGGTACAATAAAATCCAATAAAATGGATTTATCCCTGTGCTAGCATAAATATTTATAACATAAACTGATAAATAAAAATTAATATAATTCTGGGGGGGGGGTTACATTGGTTAACTGAATCTCATTATTATAGTTTACAGGGTAAATCAAATCCCTTCCTAAAAATTATTTGGCTATGTTACTGGACAGTCAGCTAACACACACACACAAAAGAGGGTGGTGGTGTACTGTAAATCCTGCTTTGATTCTGCTTTTTTTTTTTTAAAAAAAAATGTTATACGTAGGTGTCTCTTCAGCCAGCTTCACATTCAGGAATAAAATACCAAGTTCCATAAGTAAATAATATAGGTCTTAAGTAAATATTGGGCAAACTTCATGTTAATATTGACTATTTCTATTCAGAACATACTATCTGATTCAAACAACCTGCTTCCTCTTTCTTCTTCATACTTAGCCAACAACAAATCCATTGTCTATTTGTGAGAGTAGCAATCCTGTGCAGATTGTCAGCACTTTAGCACTTGAATATCAGTCTCAGACCATTTGAAACTTATTTTGGGCAGGCAGTGTAATGTGGAATATGACAGCATGCAGATGAGCAAGGATATCTGCAGTAAAACCCATGCTTTCATTAAATAACAGTTCTCATTTACCTGAATAATCTTATCACCAGGCTGAAGCAGGTTGGATGCAGGTCCATCAGGCTGAACCCTAGTAACAAAGATACCCTACAAGTCAAAAGCAACAGAGATTAGACAACTGAAAACTCATTAAAGATTTTTGTATAGATTAAATCAGTAACTGTCATAATACTAATAATGATCACTACAATAGTGGTAAGCAATCTCTTTGCTGATTTGTAAGTTTTCCATAAGCTTTAAAGCTTATTGTTCAGGTATACATGTTCATCTATAATTTTATTGGATTGGAAGCCACAACCTCCGAAACTGTCATACATATGTATGTTTTCTGTGTTGAGATATCTTTCTCAGTCTCTCACAAAATGAAACGTATAGATTTAATTTCATATTAGCAGTTTTTATATTGTCCTGAATAGTATCTTTTGCTATAAAACAAAACAGTATCAGCAAAGATTTTTTTAAAATGTTAAATTGTATTCTTGAATTAACATGTGGAAGAAACAGAATTTCAAGAATTTCAGTACATCTATTGAATGTACTGTAGGAGATGACCAGGCTGAGCCTGACGTAGGCATCAAATGCGCCATCAGTTTTGAGCCCCTTCATGCCTACAAGAGATCTAAGTTCAGGCCACCTTGAATTCCACTGACTCTTATTTACTGCCTATTTGCTCTGACCATTAGTAGGTCAGATTCTTGTAGACAGCATAACCTTGCAATAAACCTTTATATTCTTTGAACTGCCTGGATTTCTGGATTTTCCTGTGTTTGACATATACAATGTTACTAAAGAACTAAAGAAATGGAGCTTTCCATTTGTTTAAATTCTGCTGGTGGATAAATGCAAGCACTTGTCTTAATACAATGTTACAGATGCATCAAAAAAATGTTAATGCATCTGTACTATATGTATGTATGAAACACCGCTTTCAACAAAGATTCTAAATGCTTAATTGAATAAAAGACAATAAAGAATCAAGCACATTTGGGAAGAAAAGATGTGAAATTATTAAAAACAGATTAACCATAAAGAAATTGAAGTTAATTACTTCTCCCAAGGATTGTATGTTTTAAATTCCAAATGGCCTATTAAGGATTGAAAGCCTTTGCATTTTTGAAAATGTGATATATTACCTTATCAGACGGTTTGAATGGATTTCCTTGGCCACTTATTCCTCCACTGATACTAAATCCAAGTCCTGGATTCTTCTCTATCCTTACACAAAACTATATATAAAAGACACAGAGTTATGCTGTATTCTTGCATTATTCCGATAATAAATATAAGTGTTCCACTGATTATTGTGCTGTAATTACTGTTATTTTAGTAAGACTGATTTTGGTGATTTTTATTCATTATTTCAGAAAATATTATTCCTAGAGTAAAATTCTGCATTGCTATATATATATTTCATCATCCTTATATCGTCAACAAAAGCTAGTAATAAATACAATGTAGAGAAATACAAAAATCTTAATCATTAGGAGCAAAGGAAGTGCAAAACTCAACATTCTTAAAACTCTAGAACATTCCTTTCCTTAATGAAGCATTTCAAAACCTGTTCCTGGGCTTTTCTCTTTTGAAGTTCAGCAATTTACAGAAAAAAATAATAATCTTCTGAACTAGAAGGAGTCCTGATTTGGATAATTTACTTCGGAACATGAAAAACTGTATCAGAATTGCAAAGAATATTCTAGGTTTCTGAAGGATTTTTGTCCATTCCTCTCAGAAACTGCTTGCATAGTGTTCAGTGCTAACCTTGAATTCCTTAAAATTAGAAATTTGATTGATTCACACATGGAACTAGATATAATTCAGAGTTTTTTTGCTTGTATGCTGATGAGCTGGAAAAAAAAGACCAAATTTATAACCCAATCATAAGTTTCTTGTTAAAGAAAACTAGACAAAGATTGCTTTCTTAACCAGATACTTGGTGCGAAACTACTGCAGTGTGATATGATATCATATTGAGCTTCCCTCAAAATCTTTTAACAATTCTTTTACCCACATGATATTCTGCAACACACCTGTTCTGGATAACCATCCATACTCCTCTGTCCTTTAGTTTGGATGAGACACCTTCCTGCTTGTGGTGCCCGAGAGCTCTGAGATGGGATCTGTATTGGCAACGGTGGCTGATACTGCTGGATTGTTACTTTGTTCATGTTGCCCTCATATGGCTGCTCTCGACTACGATGCTGAAGACTTTGTGATCCCATCAAAGTCTGAATATGGCTACCTGCCTGTGTATAATATCAATCCATTAGGTCAGTAATGTATATAATCACAAAAAGCAATCCATAAAATTTTATAGTAATACAAACCTTTTCTTAGTCTTCAAAGGTCAAGTGTTAGCTCTAGTTGCAAATAGCTATAATTAAAAATAGTGTCATGCATTTTATTCATTTAAAAATTTTTCAACTACACTTGAAACTAAGTGAGCAGAGAATCACAAAATGGAAGCACTGCTGTTTTTACTTATGTAATGTGCTCATTTTTTCCAAGAAAACTGATAGCTTTACCACTGTCTCATGTAAATATTAGTGTGGTGTCATGTAACGGTGACTTGCAATTTCATGCCAACTTCCCTATTAATGGCTGTAAGGCCATAAATGGCGATCACATGACTGTGTGATGCTGTGACTATTGTAAATGTAACCATTATAAATGTGCACCAGCTGCCAAGTGCCTGAATTGTGATAAATGCCTGCGGTGATGCTGCAAATTGAAAGACCGGTCATAAACCTACTTTTTGGGGGCATTCTATGGATAGACACTGAACAAGCAGCTGATAAACAAGGACTACCTATATATCACACATATCAATAAAATTAGGATAATTTTAGCTTTCATGAATTATTTCATGCAATATTCATATATGGTGCTGCAAGTCTGGAAACCAGGATTTTATAAAGATAATTCATAATACATAAAAGTATTATTATGAAATTCTGATTTTAAAACTTGAAGCACCATATATGAATAACATAAATTCTGGAAGATATCTGGTCTACATTTGAATTACTAGGACTTTTAATTTGTTTTGAGTATTCATTCTAAGTTTAACTTTTTAAAAGGATTTTGAAGTCGGATGACCTGTATTTTTGAATTTTTTTGCTAGTAAAGCAGAAATAAGTTACTCTGAGTCAAATGCAATGAGAAGAGATAAGCTCTGCTAAAATTGCATGCTCAAAAAACTCTCAATTGAGAGTGATAGATAAATAATTTTTAAATTCATTTTTTCATCTGTTGAATAATTTGTTTTGCAAATCTTTAACTTACTTTAATTTAGGTATCCTGATAGAATCTACTGATAGAATCTACTGCATAAATGATATGCAGTATATGCAGGGTGAAGTACCATCAGTACGCTGATGACACCCAGCTGTACATCTCCACCCCGGGCCACCCCAACAATGCCCTTGAAATGATGTCCCGGTGCCTGGAGGCCGTACGGATCTGGATGGGGAGAAACAGGCTCAGGCTCAACCCATCCAAGACCAAGTGGCTGTGGTTTCCGACGTCCAGATATAGTCAGTTGGTGCCATCGCTGACTATTGGGGGCGAATCATTGGCTCCCACGGAAGAGGTTTGTAACTTGGGCGTCCTCCTGGATTCATGGCTGTCTTTAGAAGAGCACTTGACAGCCGTGACCGGGAGGATTTTTCATCAGGTTCGCCTGATCTGCCAGTTGCGTCCCTTTCTAGATTGGGACTCTCTACACACATCACTCATGCCCTCGTCACCTCTCGTCTGGACTATTATAACGCTTTCTACATGGGGCTACCCTTGAGGTGCACTCGGAGGCTCCAACTGGCGCAGAGTGCGGCCGCGCGGGTGGTTATGGGAACGACGTGGAGTTCCCATGTAACACTTCTCCTGCGCGAGCTGCACTGGCTCCCGGTGGTCTTCCAAGTGCGCTTCAAGATTCTGGTTATCACCTTTAAAGTGCTCCATGGCTTAGGACCTGGTTATCTACGGGACCGCCTGCTACCACCAATAGTCTCCCACCGGCCAGTACGCTCCCATAGAGAGGGGCTGCTCCGGGTGCCATCAGCCAAACAATGTCGACTGGCGGCCCCTAGGGGGAGATCCTTCTCTGTGGGGGCACCTACGATCTGGAATGAGCTCCCCCCAGAGATACGGAGGATCCCGGATCTGCGCACCTTCTGTTGCGTGCTTAAGACTTTTTTATTTCATCAAGCTGGCCTGGCCTAAATCTTCTCCCCTTTTTTTAAATGTAAATTTTAATTTATTTTTAAATTATGGGGTATTTTAAATTCAGCCAAATTATTTAATTCATTTTTATTCTATTTTAAATTTTTGTATTTATGTGATTTATCCTCTGGCTGTTCACCGCCCTGAGTCCTTCGGGAATAGGGCGATATAGACATTTAAATAAATAAAATAAAATAAAAAAATATAAAATCCTTTTCCCCCAGAAAAACAATGTGAAACGATTTGATTGAAATAATACCTTCTATTGTTTCCACTGATCTTATTAACCTTTATGTGCAAACTTGCACTCTTTAATTTACAACACTTTTCAAATTATTGTCAAATAGTATAACAAATACTGTAATGTGAATTGAATAAATTATCCTCTGGCACTAATAAATTAATAAACAGCATAAATAAAAATGCCAGTAATCATGCTTATGATTGGTTTTGAAATTAGAAAAGAATGAAACAAATTGTGAGCTTTCTTTCCACATCCCTTTCTTTAAATGAACTTTCCCATTTCACATCAGTTCACAGGAATATGTATTAGATTAGGCAAAACCCATCATCCTCCAGCATCTTTTTCTCTAAGTCATTCCTTGAAAGCAGGAAATGGAAATTTACCTTTCTCCTATCACTGTTGTCTTGCATCTTTTATTTGGAGACATGCTATTCCTAATGTGAAGGTGACATGACTGGTCCTTGACAGATACCTTCTTAACAATTTATCCAATATACTCTTGAAACCACCTAAGTTAGCTATCATATTGTTTTCTGGTAACAAATTTTACAGATTCAGCTTAGTGTGGCTATGGTATCAGGACTACGATTAATGTTAAAAACTCTAATTTGAACTCATTTACCATGTTGAATTTTAGTTTCAAACTATGGGCAAGATGGAATTAATGTAAGTAACAATATAATATTTAACCATGTTTAAATCCAACTGAAAAATGTGCAGTGGAGAAATCTCATGACACTATGGTCAGTTCCTAGATTTTCAATTATAACTTTGAGATTACTGGCAAGTATCAGTTTTAGTTTTATACATTTATATTATTTCAGCATTCATTGTTTGTGATATATGTTACCTTTTTAGCAACAGTTTCTGGTGGTACATCTCGCCTTCCAAGTGGATATGGATTCCATTGGTTGCCAGAAGAAATATCTTCCTGTCCATTGTCTAAAATGCTGCTTTGTTGTGATGGGGTCTATTTTTAAAATATTGATACATTACTTAGTCAGAGTAATGCAAGCACCTCTTTTTTATTTACTAAGTTACTCTATAACTGTATAGACACATATCTGTATAGAATACATATCTTGCAATTTACTAATTATGCACACACATGAATATCAATATATACATATGTACTTAGATACGTATATTATAATATACTTTTATAGATTGCTAAAAATTGGATAAAGATCTTAATAGACTTCCAAAGAATATGTAGAAGGTTCCAATATCAGAATATTACCATTGTTTAAATATGGTTAAGATAGAAGGCTTGGTTTCTATTTCTAAATACTTTATAACAGGCATAACTATCCAAATGGAAGAAAAATGATCAATTCTTTCTCCCATCCAAAATTTAATGTTAGAATGGAACTATAATTATTTCAAGCTGCCCCAGTGTAGTTATATCAGTGTGATTGGTGGCAGATAAATGAATGAATGAATAAGTAAATAAGGATTGTACAGGTAGTCCTCAATCTATGATAACAATTGAGCCCAAAATTTCTGTTGCTAAGTGAGACATTTGTTAAGTGAGTTTTGCCCAATTTCATGACCTTTCTTGCCTCAATTGTTAAATACATCACTGTTGTTGATAAATTAGTAACCTGGTTGTTAAGTGAATCTGACTTCTGCATTAACTTTGCTTGTCAGAAGGTCGCAAAAAGGGATCACATGACCTTGGGACACAACAATGGCTATATATTTGAACCAGTTGACAAACATCTGAATTTTGATCACATGACCCTGAGGATGCTGAAAAGGTTATAACTGTGAAAAATGGTCATAAGTCACTTTTTTCAGTGCCATTGTAACTTTGGTCACTAAATGAACTGTTGTAAGATGAGGACTACCATAACAATATAATCTTTGTGGCCCCATAGTAATTTTTATGTTATAAATATGAAAGGGCTGGTTTAAGTAGAGGAAGAATTAAAAAAAAGAGATTATATGACATCCATTATGATAGGTGAATAATTTCTGTATTTAAAGGTTGAGTTACTAATTTTAGATGCATCAAGGAAACAACCATCTTGCAGGACCTTAACACTGTTACTGTAATATGGTATAATGCTTTTAATGTCCAAAGAATAAAAGCATTTGGAATTAGATATACAGGTCCTTTTACTGCATTTGTCTATATGAAAACATAAAGTTCAGAATGATAAAATAATCATAGGAAGAATAATCATATACTCCTGATTAAAAACATAATAAAAAAACTGAATGAACTTTACCAGAGTCAAACTTTTTTTTGCAGTAGAATTTTACATATCAGAAAAAAGGTGTCTTAGGCATTCTTTGTAAAACATTTAATTAAGAAACTATACGTTGGTAGAAACTGCCAACCAAATGAGGCTTGAAAAGATACAACTGCTTTAGTTTGGAAATTTTGTAATACTTTTTATTGAATGCCTTGTACAGCCCTTTTTTCCTAACTTTAATGAATCTTTAATGAATTTTCATTAGAGAGTTTTACATGGAGACTTGATCGCCATTTTATTAAGTGAACCTTTTAATCAAGGAATGTCCAATTCACAGGAAGATCAACGGATGACTGAAATTAATGATTAGTTTAAACTACTCATAGTATTACCAAACATCTTATTATGCATATTTTGATTGCTTGTAAAGAAGCAATCACATGTTTTTTAATAACACACTCATTTCCTTTCTTTAGTTATAAATATTCTTGGCATTATCAGCCTTACTTGGTCGAGGTAAATAAATATGCACATTTTTTACACTTTAAAGGTGGGAGACAGGAATCATAAATGTATTTAAGTCAATCCTGTAAAGATTCTAGTACATTTCTAATCCAAAGGAATCCTATGACATTATTCTAGAACAGGGGTGCCAAACTCACATTGTCCCGGTGGCGTCACGTGACCCCCCCCCCTTTGCTAAACAGGGCATGGCCAGTGCGTGACACATCCAGCCTGTGGGCCGGGAGTTTGACAGCCCTGCTCTATAACATTTCTCTGTATGCTTGGGAACTAGCCTTAAGCAACACAGTCTGGCATGAATCCAGTGGTCTGTATTTGTAGGAATACCTACATCCAATTTAATTTTAAGTGGATAAACAAGAGCTTGCAATGGGATAGAAGTATTCTATTTATTCTGCATTCTTACACGACATGGTCGACATGGTCATAAGTTAAAATTTGATTAATATTTTCCATTAATAGGAGAGAATCATATTAAGATGTCAGAATCACATTAGATGAAAATTACACAAACTTAAGGAACAATTCATTAGTTCTTCCAATTTCAAGTTCATATGTAGAAATGCAAAATCAGCTCAATAATAAAAAAGGATATATATCAATGGGGAAAATCAAAGTATAGTTATTTCAATGCCAGGACCCACTAGCTTGTTTCAGTGATGTCCAACACCTTCTTATACACTGAGAAAAAAACATATACCTGCTCACAAGAGGATGCTTCCTTTTTTTAAAAAAAAGAAAAGAAATAAAATGAAAGTAAATTATTAATGTTGCTAATTCTAGAAAGGACAAAGAGAGGGATCAATATCATAAGTATATACAGTAATGCAAAGTGGGTAAGAGTCAAAATGTGCATTGCTATATCATTATGCAAGTCCCATTACTTGCATAATTGTGTTCAGGGTCAGGACACAGGTACAAGAATACTTTATAATTTGGTTCCGTTAATTCATATCCTCTATTCAGAACATCTTTTGCCCATTTGTGTGTAGTTGAACAAGTTAAAAATATTTTGAACTTATAATATATTTTAGAATACCACTTACACAATCACGAGCCTATTTCTTTCTGCCCAAGAAACTGACTGGATGAATTTGAACTTCATTCAGAACTTTCTGTAAAATGTTGTGGGATATATCCCATCTGGATTTTTAAATACACTTGGGGTTAGATACAACATATAGCTAACTCTACAACAGTTTACATACAGAAACACACAAATACAGTAAAAGATGTGAGCAGGACATACATCTGACATTTCTCTTGAGTTATAAACTAGTCTTAATCAGGAATATAGTATCTGTAGATTCTGATTCCTGAAATGCTATCTTAAATTAAAAGAATTTGTAATGAAGTTTTTGTAGTAACGTTAGGTAGCTGAATGGCCCATGACATCTCTAAACATTGACAACATGAAACATAATTCTTAGATCTTTCTGGTTAACATATGGAGTTCTGTACATCAGTCTGCAAGAGAAGAGCAGAAAGCAGCATGACTGAGATGTGTTGAGCCAAATTACTTGGAAAAGCAGAAAGGTCACATGGGCAAATTAGGTTTAACTTCGCTTTTTGGATCGCTTTTGGGACACAAGCATGAATAATAGAAATGAGCTAAAAAGGGAGAGGAATATGGAGGAGAATTTATTATGTGACTTTGATATATGCAAGCTATCTCATACTTACTTTCGGTAGAGGTAGCTCTTGATGCATTTGGTTTTCAAATTTAGATTTAGTCTGCAAGTTTAATGTCATGCTTCTGCCCGCATGCATTGCTGACAAACCTCCAGAGCGCAGCATGCCAAGGTTAACAGTGTTGTGTTTATAAGCAGCAGTCTGAGTAGAGGAAATAACAATCACGTGACGAGATATGAACACACATGCTTATTTAGAAAAAATACTGCACATATATGATTTTCACATAGTCTCAATTAAAGCAAACAAACAATACCAAGAAATAAGGAGCTTATTTATGCATGCACTGTAAGACAGAAGCACAGAGAGTGCTATTTGTACATAAAATGGTTACAGTACCATAAAAAGACACTGACATAAAAAAAGCAAACTTCATAGCAATGGTCTCTAAATCATAGTTAATATACAAAACCAAGTTAACTTTGTGAGGAAGGAAACACTGAGATACTTTATTTACCTCTTTACAATAAAATATCATATGTCATCTCAGAAACTAAATAAATTGGGAAGAAAATGCAGAAGGTCCAGAGAACTTTGAGAAAGAAAAAGTAGTTTAAACCATCAAATTTGGGGGAAGACAAAAATGTTTAAAAAGTCAAATAAAATAATACTTGTTTGTGAATAAGCTTAACCACACCAAAACATGATGTGGCTGGATATTTGAATCTTTCACAACTGACATATTAATTCCTAAACATCAATAAGCCCAACAGGTGAATTTCACACAGAACACAAGACAACATTTATTAAACTTGACCATCAAAAGCTGTATCTTAAAATTGATTTTACTCAATTTACTAATGTATATTGGAACGTACAGTATATTATTTCTGTGTCGATTATGATGAATATATACTGGCAAAAGATTATGCATTATATACTATCTAGAATCCAATTTAGAAAAAGGACAGAGATCCTGACTTACTCCATTCCTATTAGGTCTCAAAACAAACTATGCTGATTTAGTTTATTCATTAAGCAAACCAATGATTCATTATGTCCAGTTTTGCCAAATACCAGAAATGCTGGTTTCAACAACTGTTGTAAAATGTAGTCATGTGATCTTAGGAAGCTGCAAACAGCTTGTGATGACCCAGGGCACGGCAGAGAGATAACACAAACAGCTGGCAGTTCAAACTGTCCCTTTATTGCTCCAAAGCTCCCCAAACGCTCCCACATTTCTGGCAACTCCCAGAGCAGAGTGAGAACAAACCCCCACACAAAGCTCAAGCAGCCTCTGGCTGCAATTAGTCCAGCCAGCGCTTTCTGCACCAAGGCTGCACGGCAATAAATCCCAAATGTTTTTGGCAAAACAAGAGTCAAGCAAGGACTTCAGGGAGCAAAAGATTCAGATAATTAGTCCAGAACTCCAACAAGGAATGCAAGGACTCTTGGCAAGTTCAAACGTCAGCACACAACACTTCAGGAACTCAGCGTTCCTGACAAATGCCCCTCCCATGACGTCTTCTTAAGTCTCATTCCCCAGGTGTGCCTGATGGAGCTGGGTGGGGCACTCTCCTCGCGCTTGGCCTGCTCTGTCTGCACTGATCACGCCTTCTCTGTACTCTCCGAGCCCTTGCATTAGGAGGAGTGGTTCTTGCTCCTCATCTGAGCTCTGTCTCTCCTTCCTGCCTGCAGGCCTTATGCATTCCGAACAGCCTTGCCTGGACTGACTCTGCCCTTCCAAAGTTTCCTCTAAGGCTAACAGATCTGCCCTCTCACTCACTGTCAGTTCTTGTTCCAGCTCATCTTCCGCCGTAGATTCAGACTCTGCCGGGGGCATGACACTATCCCCGCACAGGGCCCTCTCCACTGGGACCATGCAGATTGGGATGTTGTGGACACTGGGCATGGAAGTCATGGACCAGTCCTCCAGTCCATAACCTTTCCATGCCACAAGGTACTGAAACTAGCCCCTCAACTGATGGGAATCTTAAATGCTGTCCACTTTATTCTCTGCCTCTCCCTGAGGGGCTACTGATCCTGGCGGTGGTAGAGCTGGTCGATGTGAACTGTCAGCTGATACTAGTACTAGCAATGACCTGTGGAAGACCAAGTGAATCCGCATGGTCCGCAGCAAGGATGACGGGAAGGTGGTACCGGTTCCGTATTGTGATTGCATTCAACTTGTGATAATCACAGCAGAGGCTTCTTCTTGACAAAGAACACTGGTGCAGCCAATGGAGAGGTAGAGGGCTGAATAAACCCCTTCTGGAATTTTTTCTCCCATAAAGTCCCATAACGCAGCCAACTCCATTTCTGACAGGGAGTAAATCTGACCCACTGGCAATTTGGCATCCGGCACCAACTCAATCGGGCAGTCATAAGACCGATGCAGGGGAAACTGATCTGCCTCCTTTTCACTGAACACATAAGCATAATCTACCAAGTCCACAGGTAGGTCCAGGTCCACATGCCACATCCCCTGCACAGGCCTGCAGGCGATGGGTGGCACACTTATTGCCGGGGAACTGCACTGCCCCAGATGACCAGACGATCTATGGACCATGAGCCCATAACCATACCACTCCAGCACTACCGGGAAGTGAGGCACTGCGGTAACATAAAACATGGCTTCTTCCACATGTGGTCCAATGTGCACGGCAACCATGGGACCTGAACGAAGGGACCGACCATCAATCATTTCCACCATGACCAGCAGTGACACCTGCTGCTGGGGAATGGACCACTGCATGGCAAATGCCGAGTCCATGAAGTTGGCCATAGCCCCTGAGTCCACCAGGGCCTGAGTCTCCACCGCTCCCTGACCTGGCACGAATACACTCGCTGCTAGAACGAGGTGCTCATAAAAGCTGTCTGTGGTAGAGATGGTTGGCCCAATGCCCTTTGAGCCTGATGTACGGAACCCTCTAGGCTGGGCCATGCCTGTTTCCACCGCTGCTCCTGCCGCTGCTTTGGGTGCCTTAGCAGGACACTTGGCCGCCATATGGCCTTGGCCACTGCAATACAGGCAAAGGCCTTCATGGTACCACCGATCCTTTTCAGCTTTGGTCAGGTGAGGTTGTGCAGCCCACAATTGTATCGACTCATCAGGTAGCAGTACCAAAAGCAGCACTGCCTTAAAAGGTGCGGGCATGGCCTCCGTCTGTTGTGGAGGCACAGGTGTCCGATGCAAAGGCACAGGTGCATGACCTCCTGGAGTGTTTGAGGGAATTCGGTGTACACCAGCTCATCCAGGAGCCCCGACGAAAGACCTTCCTGGAACTGGTCCATAAGCGCCACCTTGTTCCATTGCAGTTCCTGGCAGACCACCCGGAAGTCAGCAATATAGTCGGTGAGTGAGCCACGCCCCTGCCGCAACTCTCTCAACTGCCTGTTAGCCGTTTGGACCCTAAGAGGGTCTTCAAACATGGCCCTTAGCTGACAGCAAAACTCAGCATAATTATCCAACAGCTGGTTGGGCTGGGTTAGCAGAGGCATCGCCTAATGCGCCGCTGAACCCAACAAAATGCTTATCAAAAATCCCACCTTATCCTGGTCAGTGGGGAAGTCCTCAGGCCAAAGGCTCATATAAAGCTGGCACTGCCAAAAAAATGCTGGAAATTGGGCCAGCGAGCCATTAAATTTATCCAGCACAGCTACCGGGTATTTGCGGAGTGGCCTGGCTGCTTGCATCTGTACAACCTGTGCAGTCAGGAGGGCCACCTGCTGGGCTAACTGATCATTGTCTGCTCGGAGCTGATCCATGGTCACTCAACGTGGTACGGAAGAGCAAGTTGGAGTTGGGTTGGGAACAAAATGTGATGACTCAGAGCATGGCAGAGAGATAACACAAACAGCTGGCAGTTCAAACCGTCCCTTTATTGCTCCAAGGCTCCCCAAATGCTCCCACGTTTCTGGCAAGTCCCAGAGCAGAGTGAGAACAAACCCCCCACAAACATCAAGCAAGCCTCTGGCTGCAATTAGTCCAGCCCAGCGCTGCCTACACGGCAATAAATCCCAAATGTCCTTGGCAAAACAAGAGTCAAGATTCAGTGCCTGAATTTCGACTATATGACCATGAAGATGCTGCAATGGTCGTGTGAAAACTGGTTGTAAGCATTAAAACTGATCGTAAATCACTTTTTTCAGTGTTGTTGTAACTTTGAATGGTCAGTGAACAAATGGCTGTTATTTGAGGACTACCTGTATCCAAAGGGTCCCCTAATCCAGGGCTGAGTGCAACTGATGCACAAGATGAATCTGTGTCAAGGCCTTCTTGGCTACAGCTGCCACCTACTCCAACGAGAGCTACAAATCTTCAGGGGAGAAGTGCAGCCCCATCTAAGATTAAAGATAGGAAGGATAGATAGATAGATAGATAGATAGATAGATAGATAGATAGATAGATAGATATAACTGAAGGGGCACTGGTGCAAATATCCACAATTCCTTGGTTTCATTCCAGTCCATTACTCCCCTTAACCACCAACCTCTAGACATGCACCCAGGATGACAGCATCACATAGAAAGTTATAAGCACTGCTGAAAGCCTTCTCTCTAATGTCATATTTATATAGCAATATCTCTTCATTTTAAAAGAAACACAAATGCCAAATTATATTCATTCATACACACATTAAAAGAAAAATAAAATAAACTAACCAAAGAATAATGTTCACAGCTTGCTATAGCCAATTCTTCTTGCTTTTCTTTTCCCTAACATTCAGATTTAGGATCGACAGTCAATCTTAGATCTGAGCCTTTTAGCAGCATGTAGCAAAACAAAAAAACAAAAACAAATCTCAAGAAATAAGATATTCGTTTTTCTTTCTGCTTTCTGAGCTCCCTTTCTGTGTTCTCTAAATTAATGCACTTTTTCCAGGGATTAGAATATGAGCTTTGTTGTTCAGAATAATGATTCATTGAAGCACATTTTTTTGAGAATCTGCTTTGAATTATAATTTTCCCACTATTAATCTCCTTGTCTCCCATGCTCCTATGTGAGATTGCAATTAATTTAAGCATAGGAAAATTATTTCTTTATTTGACTGATTGTGGGTTAAAATTTTAGTCATTTATTTAAGCACATAAGTTTCTTTTTAAAAAGAGACTTCAGGCAAGCAATGTGGAAAACAAATGTGATGAAAAAAATAATTTAAATCATAGCACCATTATCTAAAGCTTTTTTGTGATAAGGTGACATATGACAGCCAGTTTGATGTAAGGTTAAGGCAATAGCCTAGAAGCCAGGAGCCTCTGAGTTCTAGTCCTGCTTTACACATGAAAGCCAGCTGGGTGACTTCAGGCCAGTTATTCTCTCTCAGCCTAACCAACCTCACATCGTTATTGTAGTGGAAAAATAGGAGGTGGAAGGCGTACTAGGTATGTTTGCTGCTTCGAGTTACTTTTAAAGTAATAAAGGTGGGTTAAAAATATATACATACTGTACAGATAGTGCTTCTCATCTCAGAGGGAAGCTCTTCTATCAAAGGATAGAGCTCCATGGCCATAAAAAGATGAATCGTACAAGTGATCAATACTGCAATATTTACTTATCATATTTATCCATTTATAAAATTTTAATTCTTTGTTGATGTAATGAATAGAAGGAATAACTTTGAAGACCGAAGGAAGAGACGCGCTAAAATAATGGTCAGATGAAAGAAATTTGAGTCCAGGGAAGAACTGTAACCTGAGGAAATGTCTCACACAAAGTGCTTCCTATTTCTCCTAAGATAAAGGAAGAGAGGAGCAAAGCGCATTCAGACTTGCAAGATTCTATTTCTATAATCTTATAATTAATGTTAGTTCAAGTCCCATTTTAGCCATGAAAGCCAGCTGGGTGACCTTGGCCCAGTCATTTTCTCTCAGCCCAACGTAACTCACAGAGTTTTTGTTATGGGGAAAATAGGAGGAGGAAGATATGCTGGATATGTTTGCCGTCTTGAGTTATTTGTAAAAATAAAAAAGGCGGGATACAAATAAATAAATAAATAAATTAGTATGCATGGTCTATCTTGAAGGGTTGACAAGTCTCCCACTGTTGCATTCATTTATGATGGGTAGGCGGGTATACTGCTCATTCCCAAAGACTCTGGGCGGCCAACAAGATAAGCATAAAATAAAAGGCAAATCCTTCAAAAATAAGACCATTTATAAGCGTGATGGCAAACCTATGGCACGTGTGCCAGAGGTGGCAAACGGCACCCTCTCTGATGGCACATGAGCTGTCATCCCAGTTCAGCTCTGCCGTGCATGCCTCCCGCTGGCAGCTGGTCTTCGGGGCTCTGCCATGCCTGTGCGGGGCGTGTGTGGGGGACGCATGCGCATGCACGAGGGGGCAGCGCATGTGGGGGAGTGCATGCATGCAGGGAATGGGGTACGTGCGGAGGGGCCCGCACACCCATGTGCGGGGCTGCATGTGCATGTGGAGGGGTGCACACGCATTGTATTTTGGGGGTTTATGTACACATGCATGTTTGCGCGCGTACTTTGGGCACTTCGTCCGGAAAAGGTTAGCCATCACTGATCTATAATATGGGCAAAATTGCCCTCAAAATGATAAGTAGTAAGTATACGAAATTATGTGCCTACAAAATTCCAACCTTTACTCACAATGTATCTTTCTTCTGTGCTATATGGAACAATCAGGTCCATGAAACCCAGGATGGAAAGCGCAAAAAGGAACTCCGTAGGAGGGAATCCCAAAATAATGGGAGCAGCAATTGAAGATGCCCACTTCTAAGGTCCCATCAGATAACAATCTCATATTACATGGGGCCTGGCAGGACTTGACTATTCAGTTTGATTATAACAGGCAGATGTATACAGAAGGTGTTCCTTAGATAACTTGATCTGGAGTTATCTAAGGTCTTAAGGGTGACAATACCTTGAATTATACCTAGAAACCATATGGTAGCCAACACAGTTCCCAAAACAATGTTGTCTGCCAACTACATTAGGATGTCCATCCTCGTTTGGACTGCTGAATTTTGTACCAGTTGTACAAAAGGAGGGCCCCATATAGAGCACATGATGGTTATCTGAATGAGAGGTGATTATGGCATGTGACTGTTTATAAGCTTATCAATTCTACTACTTTCCACTTTTCTGCTCCTATTCACTCAAACTCAATTTTTTCCCCTGCAGAAAGTTCCAACTGTGTGTTAGTTGTAGAAATATGCATTTATAATCCTGAATGGAAAAGTGAAGGTGAAGGGAGATGGTTTGGATTTTGTAAACTTCTATTTCCAAACTTTTAATTGCTGTAAAGGTATCAGTATTTTCTAAACTATTCTCCAATATGGCTATTCCAATGATAATGACGTTAAACCACTTTGATTAAACGTTTAGTAAGTTCTTAAACATTTTCAACTAGATTAAACCCATGCAGATTTTGAGTTTTCATTTCCTGATGATTTAGCACTGAAATTACAATCAAAAACATTATAATTCTGCATTCATAGGATTATACAAATCAACAGTTGACTCAGCCTTCCATCCTTTCTAAGGTAGGTAAATTGAGGACCCAGTTGTGGGGGCAATAAGCTGACTTTGTATAAATATACAAAAGGATGAAGGCTATTGCTGAGCACATTGTAAGCCGCCCTGAGTCTCCGGAGAAGGCGGCATATAAATCAAATTAAAAAAAAACCAAAAAAAAAAAAACCCAGTGTATATTTCTTTTGTTCATGAAAACCAGATAAGCTAAAAATAAGCTCTGTGATATAGTTGCTTTCCACATATGCAGTAACAGAGAACTATAAAGACTGTATTAGTTGTTACAACCAAATGGTTAGTTTAGCTCTTACTGAATCATAGCTAAACTGAACTGCTTTCAGACATTCATTCTTGTTCATTTTGCTTATTTAAACATGCAAATGCAGCAATAGATTCTGAAATATACATAGTGGTCAGGGTAACAGTAATTTTATGGCAAGAGCCAATTTGGTGTCATGGTTAAATCATCAGTCTAGAAATTGGGCGCCAGTGAGTTCTAGTCCCATCTTAATTACAAAGTCAGTAGGATGGTTTTAGGCCAGTCATTTTTTCTCAGCCCTATAAGAAGGCAATGGCAACCCAGTTCTGGAAAATCCTTGCCAAGAAAACTTCTGGAACTTGTCCAGGCTGTCTCCGAAAATCAGACACAACTGAACAGAAAAAAGTGACAGAAAATTTGAGCATAAAGAAAATATGAATCATATAGACTATTAATGATTGATATTTTCCAAAATAATTCAAATATTTTTGCTAATATATTTGTTTATCTGAATTTTGCATTTTTTACAAGAATCTACAGAGATGAACTTCTTCACATTTAACCTACAATCAAGGCAATCCAGATGAAGAAAAAACAGTATATAGTAGACAAAATAAATAAGAAAATTGCAGTGCTTTAAAAGGTTGATGAAAAAATGTTCTGAGAAAGTCTATGAAAGAGATAGGTCTTTCAATAAATCAAAAGCAATACATGTACACATTTAGTATAATCTCATTTTTTTGAACATTTAAGTATTTTTTACACTTTAACTATGAAATGCAGTTTAAGACAAAAAACAGTTCTGCAATTATTTCAGTGTAGTTCAGTGTAATTTTCTAAGAACATCCTGAGTGTTCCCTTTTCTTATACACGATTATAAAGTTATAATTTCAGGTGGAAATAGTATTTTTTAATTCTTTCAAACTGTTATCCTACTGAAAACTGCTTCTCTCTATTGCTTTTACTCTCAGTGGATAAAGAGTTACAAGTGGCTGTATTTTGCATGGAATTCGTAGGTCTGGGAATAATGAATTCATTTCACAATAAAAACAGAAGCAAAGGAAGACATAGAGAAATTTTCCCTGCAACAGTGTTGTGCTGAAATTACAAGTTCAGATTGAATTAGTTGTGAAAAATAGAGTCAGAGAAAATCCTAAAACCATATGTGATACACTGCTCCTTTCTCTGCATATAGGACTTCTAAATTATTTCTTGCTATTTCAGTTATTATAAAGTATTTTATTCAAAGAGTAAGCACCAACATCCTAATTATGGCTCCAAATAATACAATGACTTATAATTATATTTACCTAGTGCAAAAAACATCAACTTCCATTGAGTTAATCTGTACATTTATCAGATATTTGTTACTGAAGAACATCATTCTTATGTACATTTGTAATGTAACTTGGAGTTAGCCTACTCTGAGGTGTTTTTACTTAGGTAAAGCTAAATATACCTAGATATACTGTAAATTAAACTTAAAGCAGTTAATTTACTTCCAAACACATTGGTTTAAGGCTTAGGTATCAGAATATCAATATGTAATTAATTCCTGTAATTGATCTTCTATCCTGGAAATCAACAAATTAATCTGCCATGACTGAATGGCACATCAATCATTGTGCAACAAAAGAGAGTCTTATTCATAAACACAGAAAAAACTCTGTGATTTTAGGGGGTTTCTCTGGATGTCCTTCAGAATTTTGGATTGTGCCTATTCAGCGAAATCTTTCTGGACCATAAATATACATAGTTTTTGTTTGGAATTTATTCTGTCATTTTCTCTTTATAATGTAAAAAAAAGTAGAATATAAATACAGCCTCAGTTTAGTAGTGTTCTGATAAATATTTTAACTTAAAAAATACAGTAAGTCATCACTGAAACATTATTTGAAATATTTTTTTAAAATATGAGTGATGTTTTTCCTCAATTCTCACTTCAAGAATTCCTGAAATGTATACACATTTATCTATCTTAACAGAGAAAGGCTTATAATATTAACAAATAGCATATTAATCACTGCAAACAAAAATTTTGAATATAAAGAAAACTCAAGGCATGAATTACAAAGAAATGCCAGACATACCCTGTCTAACCTTCTAGCTTCTATATGTCTAAGTAGCTGTTGTCTCCAGTCAGCAGGCATTTTACTCTCATTGCCCTTCACAGGAGTAGGCCTTGTCTTTAAATCAGGATTATCTGACGGCTTCTCACCATAGTTACTCAAGTTATAGTCAGACGGTATTTTTTCCAACAGAGCCGCCATTGTCGGCCTAGCTGAAACTGGCCTGGTTTGGGAGGTACCATAACTCTCTGTACTGTAGCTCCTTGCAGACAAAGGCCTCCTTTGCGTTAGGTTTTTAACAGGGAAGCTTCCAGACTGGGTTTTCACTTCTTGATATGAAGGGTGTTCATCTTCATACCTGCCATTTCTTTTGAGGAACTGGGATTCAGATACTGAAATGCTGCTTTGGCGTTCCACAGCTCCTCTATACTGATGTCTGTTATACCTATCGCTTTGAGGCATTTCATGAGGTTCACTGACTCTTCTATACATGGACATTTCAGTGGAGCTGGCCAATGAATCTGCTCTTCTTAAAAATCCAGCCCTTGATCCCTGACTTGTCAACTGAGTATTGACAGTCTCTTCATTAACAGAAGGCTGTGAGAAGGAAAACATGTGTTCCATGGGTGGATATCCTCGGTAGGCTCTGGGACTAACCAAATCCTTAGAGACATTTTTCGTCTGTTGGGGAATGTATTCTGGAGTATGTTGGAAAGGGGGCGGTAGTCTTTTTTCAGCTTTCACTTCTACCGATCCTTGAGGATTAAAACTTTGGTCAAACTGGTATACTTTTTTAGTCACAGAGGGCTTTTGCTGTTGGACCTTTACACTTCCGTAAGTCAGAAGTTCATCATCAAGCATTGGCACAGACTGGCTACGGGACATACTAGACATTCCATGTTCTGGCCCCAACATCTTATCTTGTCTGTCATGTATCCCTGCGTTATCAGTAGTAGCTGCATAGTTCTCTAATGGTATGTTATAAACTTTATATGCACCAATATCTATCTCATCTATACTTTGTGATTTCTTAAACCGGCTTGTTTTTAAATCTCTCATCATTGGAGAAAGCCGCTCTGTACTTTTGCTGATGGAAATAATATTTTTAGAAAGCTCTGGGCGACAGTGAATGTGTGAAAAGACATTGCTGAGACTTCTGTTAGTATTGGAATCATGATATTCCCATGGTGCACCTGGAGAAAAAGTACTAGATATTTCAGGAGAGTCTTTAACAAGGTCTTTCCTTTCAGGTAAAGGGCTGCTATTAGGGGTGATCTCCAGCTTAGAAGGAAAAGCTGTCCTATCTTCAAAGGGGCTGGGTGTTCTTGTCCAGTTCTGCCAAGGGTTTGATGGAGGCACTTCTGATTCAGGGGTATTTCGGATAGTGGGTTGCTCAAGTTCTAGGGGAATACCAACTATCCTGTCTTGCCTAATTAAAGGCCTGCGTCCATGAGCAGATGTGCTTCTTGATTTGGAGCTTAAGAGAGGATTAGTGCTAGGATTCTCCACTGTGTTCTCCTCTGCCACAAATCCTGTGTTATCATAGTGAGAGCTGTCATTCCAACTGTCAGCAAAGGCATCACTCATTGGACGCCTATCATTGTGTTGCTGTAAATTTCCTGCTGGAGCAGATTCCCGTTGACTGAGTAATGGCTTGGTCTCAAGGGGTTGTGGGAAAGATTGGACAAGTCTGCAAGAAACAAATATTTTTTAAAAAGTGCATCAGAAAACAATCAATTACAGCAGATTAAAATGTTAACAAATACCTGATCATTATTGCATACATAGTTTAACCAATCTATTACCAAATGGAATGTTAATTTAGGTTGGAGTAGAATACGAAAATTGATTGGATGATCTGTTTCTGCCAAAGTTGATTTGTTTTAAATTCTGCAATAGAATTTTATACAAAATATTATACAAGCAGAAGAGACAAATTTTCGGAACAACGAGGCCAATGAAGCACTTCTAAGCTATATTGATGTGCTTAGCTCTTTTCTTGTTATCAATGAAATCCACCTTGGAATGAATTGTTTTCCATCCAAATAGCAGAACTGGAATGAAATAGAAATTGGACAGTGAGGGAGGGAGGGAGGGAGGGAGGGAGAGAGAAAAGTAATAGAAAAGCAAAAATAACTTACTTACTCCCTCCCTCCCTCCCTCCCTTTGTAATAAATTCAGGAATACATTTAAATACTAATGGAACTTAAGCACATAGCAATGAGCTTACCATCAATGTCAAAGCCTCTTTCAAAAAGTAATTGGCTATATCCCTGAAGGAATAAAATTGTCCAGGAGTTAATTTAAACAGGTGTATATTAATTGAGAAAAACTAGATGACACATAATCATTACATAACCTTCTATGACCTTTGATTAGTATTTTCAGTAGAAACAGACCCTTGGTAATTTGTGAAAGGTATAAGAAGTTTTGATTTTTGTTTCATTCATGAAGCATACAAAAATTCTGAATTCTGGATAGGAGATTTGCAGAAAAATCAAGAATCAAAGACAAGAATCAGGCCCTAAGCATTATTTTCTGAATTTGGCTGAATTTGTACTTTCAGTTTTTTTAAAAAATGTAGGATTTACTGGGTTTTTTTTAGCTCTGTTTATTTAAGCTTTTTGGTTAAATAAACTATATATCCCTATAGTCAACTTGAGTTTAATTAAATAAACACACCTGTTACCCCACAATGAATTATTCACTGCATCTTTAGCTGTAGTCTGCAAAGATCCTATTTTAACATGAGCATTAGAAGACCCGGAAGAAGCTTGTGATGGAGAGTAGTCTGAGTAGGTGCCTGAAGAAACACTGTTATTCATGCAGTGAACTTTATCGGCTTCAGACTCATCAGTTGATTCTGGAGAAAACAAAGTAACTTGTTAATATGAAATTAAAAATCCAGGGATGAATTTTTAGAAAAAAAAAAATAGCAATAGTACTTAGACTTATGTACTGCTTCACAGTACTTTACAGCCCTCTAAGCAGTTTACAGAGTCAGCAAATTTCCCCTAACAATCTGGGTGATCATTTTACTGACCGTGGGAGGATGGAAAGCTGAGTCAACTGTGAGCCGGTGAGGATCGAACCTCTGACAGTCAGCAGAATTAGCCTGCAATACTGCATTCTAATCACTGCACCACCACTGCTCTTCATATATACAAAAGATATAGATTAGAATAGAATAACAGAGTTGGAAGGGACCTTGGAGGTCTTCTAGTCCAACCCCCTGCTTAGGCAGGAAACCCTACACCACTTCAGACAAATGATTATCCAACATCTTCTTAAAAATTTTCAGTTTTGGAGCATTGACAACTTATGGAGGCAAGTTGTTCCACTGATTAATTGTTCTAACTGTCAGGAAATTTCTCCTTATTTCTAAGTTGCTTCTCTCCTTGATTAGTTTCCACCCATTGCTTTTTGTTCTACCCTCAGGTGCTTTGGAGAATAGTTTGACTCCCTCTTCTTTGTGGCAACCCCTGAGATATTGGAACACTGCTATCAAGTCTCCCCTAGTCCTTCTTTTCATTAAACTAGACATACCCAGTTCCTGGGTATATAGGTTATAATTAAACTTGGAAAAGTGATTTCCCATCCTTTTCTGTTCTGTTTAGCCACATATCTGCTTCTGCTTGGACTCCATATAAAAAACAAATGCAGCTAATCAGCATTATCTTCTGCTTGATTTTCTATCTTCAGTCACATGGAACACTTGCAGAGATGATAGCAATGAATTAATGCAGATTGCCTTACACAGTGCATTGATTTATTATTATACTTTTGTGCTTTGCTTCTCACATATGTTTGTTAAAATAGCTATTTTTCTTTGATTAAAATATATTAACTATATTGGTATATAATTGAATTGAATTTTTTGTTTTGCTATTGAAGGATGCTTTTGCAGCATTCCACACTCTCCATGAGCTTAAGCAAAGTGCAAAGGTCACAGACAAGATGACCCAAGAACTTTGCTTGAAGATGAATCTGTTGTCTTTCCTCAGTAAATGAAAGTACTGTAGCTATTATCAAGATATATTACTATGCAATATCTTCTTAGCTACAACTTCAATATGATGAAATGTTCATAATAATCTATCACCTCTGTATTATAAAACTATTTATAGTTTGGTGAGTAAACAACTATGCTACTCTATTCAGTATTCAGGATCAGTCTGATGCTTTATAATCATATACTTAAAAACATTTACCACAAAGTATCTCTGTATAAAGAACAATAGCAGCTCTGCATCGTTCTTCACCCATTATCTTCAGTTATGACACAGGTGTTCAGAAAAATCAAATACCTTTTTTTTCTTTTCCTAAGAGAACAAGTTTTGGTTGATATAATGGTGCATCAGTCATTGAGGGGCGAAGTTCTCCTATCCTCATGTCATTCACTGGGTGTACAAAAGAATCCTATAAATTGGAATTATATTGGAGAATTGAATATCATAAAGACACTAACAAAGATGCAATTTTCAGTGGACCTTAATCTATACTTTTATGAGAACTATGAATACTAAGTACATTCACTTGGAAGATAGTGGCAAATATTATCTGGCAAAATTCAGTGTTAAAATTATCCAATACATTAACCTACATATTAAAAATCAAGAAGCATGACTAGCAAACTCATGCTCACAAAAACATGATGACATGCCCCTGGCCTAATACACATACTTAGACAGCTTGGAACTACTGAGAGCCTGCTGCCTACTTCTCAGTAGTTCCATGCTGCAGAGTAGACCTGAATAGCTGTGGAATTCAATCCTGCTTGCCAGAGCCTTCCGCCTCAGGGACCTCTCAGCCAAGACCAAGTGAGCCAAGTCCTGATCTGAGAGATACTGAGTGCACTTTCAGGAGGCTACACAGCACAGAAGTGCTAGAAGACTGTATGTTTTGGCAGGAAAATAGATGAGCTGCTACAGGATGATTGATGAGGCTCAGCTGTACGCTAAAAATGGACCTAGGGTGAAATATCTTAACATTCTCTTGCATGTGGAAATGATTTTTACACTGGGCGTATTGCTTGTTTTACTATAGTTATAATGTTTCTCTTAGACCAGGGGTTGGCAACCTTAAACACTCAAAGAGCCATTTGGACCCATTTCTCACAGAAAAGAAAACACTGGGAGCCATGAAACCGTTTTAACATTTAAAATGAAGATAACACTGCAAATATCGTTTTTTACCTTTATGCTATGTATAAAAAAACTATAGTGTGTTGCATTTATATAATCAATGAACGGCTACAGAGAAAACAAATTTTTATTTCTGCATGCAACAAAAACATTTTGAACTCTGAAAAAAAAGATGGGTCGAAAAGCTCAATAAATCACGTGCTGGTGGGTGTGGCACATTGGCTATTGTGACGCATGTTTTGAGCGACAGAAAGCCGCAGCAGAGGGATGAAGGAGCCAGATGTGGCTCCAGAGCCACGGGTTGCCGACCCCTGTTTTAGACCTTTAGACCTTATTGTTTGCTTGTTTTTCTGTGTTTCCCAATTTGTTTGGCATTTTAGATTAGTTTTCTATATCTTTTGTTGCAGCATATGTTTGCCTAAGGTATTTAAAGTCAAACTTGATTACTTCCTATTTCTTGCTGTTGCTTTTTTCACAATTTACTTCTGTACCTGGCATTGAAGAGTTTTATAACTGGTCAAGTTGCAGGACAAGCAGAAAACATGATAATTTTTTACTATTCTTTTAATTTTCATCAATTAATTCCCTCCTGCAATTAATTGCCATTCTGGATGAATTTATTTTCATATTATACTACCAAGGTTCTTGTTTACTAACATTATTTTTTTGTTATCTGTAATGGTTTAACAATGATTTTATTTAGTTTTTACTATTAATAAAACACTTTTTAAATAAAATGACTTGTGTGCAGAAAGTCATCTACCTGTGCAATTGGTTTCTAATGTATGTGCAAAATTGCTGAAAGAACACTCCATCTTAAAATTAATGATTATACTTTTCTCATAAGTCAAAGAGTCTTGCATATTACTTAAAACCGTTATGAAGCATTCTACCTTCTATATCTATCTTCTCTTGAGAAAACCAACTTTTCTGTTGATCATCTACTTTGGACCATCTAGATCTAGAAGTTCTCCAGATCTCCAAATCATATAATAATTACTAATAACTACTAGAGATATAGTATATTATATCTCTATATTATAACAATAGAGATAGATAGATAGACAGACAGATGCTGCTTCAATATTAAAACCATTACTTTAAAGAGCACTGGTGTTTATTTTTTGTTACCTCTGACAGCTCTTTTGTTGCCATGGGCCACTTGTGCTCAAATTTGTCTTTCACAACTTGTTCTGCACTGGCAGATGGTGCTGAATTCTCAGGCCTCACTCCATGGGTAGATTTGCCCACCAGATTTTGAACAGATTTCACCATGTTCTTTAAATCTTCTGGATATGGAGTTGGATAACGCTTTAAATTTATTTCAACCTGAATATGTAGTTAACAAAATAAATTAAAAGTAGAAGCAGAAAAGAAGAATAATCGTTAAAATTTTCACTTTGATTATCAAGGTGATATATATTGCAAAACACAGACAGTGAATTTAGGAATTTGAGACAATGTTAACATAAAACACCTGCTACACTGCACTTTTTGAAAAGCAAAAGCCAGTATCACTTAGAATAGGATGGTGCAGAATTCCAATCCATTGTTGTCAGTGATAAAAATTTGATTAAAATTATACCATGATAGTTATGATGCAAAATATTCCTCTAATAGTTTAGGCAGATTCTAGAAATTCACTAATATGTGGAATGTCACTCTGGATCTATAACACAATATTGTGACTGCTTATCTGAATATACTGTAGCAACCCAAAAAGAAGCCTAATTGTACTTTAGTCTATAAAAGCAATGAAACTTAAGTGAATTGCATTCAATATTGAACAATTATTTTTCTTCTCTGATAAATGGGTATACTTGAATAAACTGTGACACTTTATTTACCACAAACATAAAAATAGATGTACAGCCAAGATTCCAAAGCATACAGAGCTTAATAGGCGTCCATTCAAAAAAGCTTGACTGATATGAAAAATACAGACTATGGTACAAACTTACACTCAATGTTGAAGTATAATAAAATACGCATTACAGACAAGCACATCCAAACATAGATCTCAGTAGCAAATATAAAATATTACATAACGTCAATGTACAGGTCCAGCACAAGAACTACTTAACTGTAATGAGTGGATATAATATCACTAAAGCTCTCATTAATAGTCTAAAGACTGCAAATGCTGATAGACTCATCTAAGCACTTGTATTAATACATGACCTGGGCAATGGTTTAACTGATGCCCAATACAATCTAAAAAACAGGAGGGATATAAGCAAATTGTGCATGCATTGGAAAGGCTACTAAAAATACAAAGTAGCTAAACTAAAACAAAGAAAGATATCTGGGTAAAGCAATTTATCCTAGGTCAATATTATTTTTCAGTGATAAATTATTCTCAGATGTGCTAGATAGAAGTAGGGTGAAGGTATTCCTATATTAATATTAAAAAGGATAATTACCAATGCAGTCTAGACTCCCTTTCTATTCATGGTCTTTTATGTTTCACATTTAAAGTTACCTCAGAAGTAGCATGCCGCTGGGGATAAAAACCTTCCAAAGTGCAATATTCCTGGATAGAAGAATTTCTTTTTTAATTTCTACTGTCAAATTCAATTCAGCAAACAATGATATACTTGACCAAAAGCAAATGTTATAAGAGTCATCAATGCAAATTTGTTATGAAAAAATGTGTTATAAGAGCTGTTTCAATTAAATGTAAAAAGCAACTTATGGGTACATAGCAGGCTGCTTTAGGACAAGCATTTTCTTGAAAATCAGGCCTTTGATGTTGATGGTTCTTTTGCCCCTTAAAATAATGCCTTTATATTTACCTAAGAGAAAGATATCTGCAGTGCATACGACAGAGAAGCAAGATATAAAATATTTTGATCAGTTCTAAGAACCTATAAGATGAAATCTTTACTTTATGTTACATTACCTTGATGACATTGCAAAAAAATCATTTTTAAAATACCCAAATATTTGCCGGTCAGTAAATATCTGATCAGATATCGAGATAGATAATTGCAATATGAATTTCTTCAAACATATTTATACGCATTCTAGAGCTAAAGAACACACTGACTTTACTGAACTGTAATAAATTCATATATCATTGCAATATTTTCAAGTTTCTTAAATTTTAATTTTGAAAAACTTCCCATGTAATTAGACTTGCCACCATTTTAGGAAAAATGCTGATCTTTTTCTGTATTTACATCTACAGTATGATAAGAAATGAATAGGCATATGTACACTGTCTCTTTAATATGGGGATTTAAAAGAATGTATTTTCAATTGTCCCAGATTTTGAGTTCTTGCAGAGATATTAGTATATTAGCAAATTTTATCAGGATAAATTCTCATTATTATTACATTAACAATAATTATGGCTAACATGAATTTTTCTTAATCCAAATCTAGAATCAAATTAGTTTCAGATTTCATATAAATTCTGAATGGGTGAATTCATATTAAGTGTGAATAAATTCAGTTTACTTTCAGAATTTAGCTTCTGACTTGTATTGTTTGTTCATAGGTTTGTATTGTACTATATATTGTGGTTAATTAAATTTTTCAAGTCTACTATTAAGGTTAGATTATATTTTTAATCAAATGAAAATTATGATCGATTTGCTAAAAATCAAAATGTATTTTGCACTTTGGAAAAAAATTGTAATGTATTGACAAAAATGTATACGGATGTAATCTATTTGTTATTGTTCCGTTTGAATCCATCAAGTATAATAGAAATCTTACTGGCAGTGGCTCTTGTGCAATTTTGTAACTATCAGAAGTACTGAGAGTTTTCACATGAAGACATAACTTACAATGTAAACATTTTTAAAACGTATTTATCATATATATGCTACCTGCCTGAATATTAAAAATGTAAATTTTAAAACCTCATAAACAGCCTACAGAGAGATGGGAGGAATAAAGTAGAAAGTTATTTTTATTATTTTATTTTATTTAAATATTTCAGTCAATTTCTATTTGCTGCTAAAATATTTTATGCATTTTGAGGGTTTTTTTGTGAATATAAAAATATATATATAAGTTAGTGGTAGTGTTATTTTTTTCTTGAAGTATAAAATTATTTTTACTTGAAGACTGCATAAAGACTAAGCCAGATTGTATGTTTGTAACAGTCATTAATGAAACATCTCACTAAAACTAGTGATCCACTTTGGAAGAAACAAAGTGGAAAGAAGCAAAAGTTGTATTTATGCAAAGAACTCTGCTCCCACCCACAATTCATCTTGATGCTTACTGCTAGATCAACCAGCTTCAAAGAGAAATAGGAGATTTACTTGAATGTTATCATTTTTCTCTTGTTCTGGTTTCAAGCGCTATGTTTTTTGAAAAATAAATGATTTGGTTGATGAAAAGTTAAGTTAAGTTAAACAGGGTTGCATTGGACAAATAAAAAAAATATGGAAGGTGGGTGCTTATCAGTCTTATCTCAAAGGACTGTGGCGGACACTTTACAAACTATTTGTGATTCATCACGGGCTGTGAATGAACAGAATTCACAGCTGTTGAAATAAAAAGAGGGACTAATTGTGTGCTTTTACTGTCTCAGGAAGCCTAGGTCAGAACAATATATACAGTATATATATATATTGTATATATACTGGATAGATAGATAGATAGATAGACATATTACAGTATATATACTATGTATATGTATATGTGTATGTATATATATATATATATATATATATATATATATATATATATATATATATATAGTATGTGTGTATGTATGTATATGTATGTGTGTGTGTGTGTGTATATATATATATATATATACGCTAATATATTTTTGCATAAGAAATATTGTGTGAAATATCAACCTTATTGGGTTTACTTTCTTATAAAATTGAGATAACAGAAGTAAACCTCAGGGATACTGAAACTGAAACTGAAATGCAGATCTTCAGTTAAAGGATTTGCTCATACAGTCACATTATTTTATAGCCAAGGCTTTTCATTCTTGCTACAATTTTGTACATTTTTATATGATCTACTCTATCCTTAGACTGAATGAAATAACCGTTTAAGGAAGCACATGCTAATAAAAGAGTGTAATCATTGTAATCTTCAAATTTGGAGATTGTTCTGCATTTCTCATGTATTATTGAAAGGGTTGAAATAACATTTGTGTCAAACTGGTTGATTTCTATACGTGGAAGGAGGCGGAAAAGGAAGGTGTCATTGCTTTAGACCAGAGCTGTCAAACTCCTGGTCCACGGGCCAGATGCGTCACATCCTGGCCATGCCCACGCCCAGTTTAGCGAAGGGGAAAAAAGTCCTGGTATATCATGTGACACCGACGTGAAGATGTGAATTTGACACCCCTGCTTTAGACAGCAAACTGTTCTGGGCGACCTCAGGTGAATATGGAATGGAGATAGTTTCCTTATATAACATGTAGAGATTCAAGAAAAAATTGAAAACAAGAAGGGTTCTTATAGTTAATATACAAAATTCTATGAAAGTAGAATGATATTTTCCATAGGATTGTGAATAAGGTTTCATTATCGATATATTGTATCAGTTTCCTTGTGAAATAAAGGGTTAGAATTAGGGTTTTGCAATTTTGAAAAAAAAAGACATTTATGTTAATATGAATGAATTAACTGAATTCTTATGATATTCCCTGTTGTGTAATTATCTCTGGTTTGACTTTGTAAATGAATCTAATGCCCTTTTTCTCTCTCTCACTCTATTTTACATAGAATGAATCTCCTTTACTAATCTCTTTAAAATGACAGCTATCACTTAACTAATAAGAGAAGCCATTTGTCAAGTTTAGGCATCCAGTTCCATTGATCATATACTATTCTTTTTTTTTGAAACAGTAAAAATATGGCATAAGAGGCATTTAGAATGCAGTCATTTTAGTTCTGCCAAATCTAATCTGCAAGAAGGCAATATGTAATTTCAATTTCCATTCAGTAGGTATTTATAATACTGACAATTGCTTTCTTTCTAAATGTCACAAGTCTCAATGGGCCATTATACCAACTATCAAGCAAACCATGGGCATTAAGACAAGATGGCTAATAGAGGGAAATCATTATTTTGAAAAGAGGATCAGAGTCATAGAATGTCCTTACACAATTTAGATTTAGAAATATGTAGATCTTTCACACTGCCAGCTATGGAAGAGGAGGCGCTAAGCATTTGCAGCATTCCATCTGTCATAGCTAAAACTGCAAATTCCCAGAAGACAATCCATATTTCAAAAGATATTCCTATGCAATCAATAATCTCTCATATATATGTAGATATTAGATACTACATTGATACATAGATACGTGGAGTAGATACCATTCCAGTGGTCGTGTATTTATAGTACTCCAAATGTTGCTGAATAACAACTATCAGTGGATCTAGTCAGTCTGGCTCAAAGTGGAGTACTGACAACTTAGGTTCAGCACGTTCTAGAACAGGGATGTCAAACTCGATTTCATTGAGGACCACGCCAGGGTTGTGTTTGACCTCGGGGGGCCGGGATGGACGTGGCCAGCTTGACATCAGTCGTGTCAGGGGTGCCTGTGGCCCGAGTGCTCTGCCAGTGAAAACAGGCTCTTGAGCTCAGTTTTCAGTTGGGATGGCCATCTGCAACCCTCTGCCAGTGAAAACAGACCTCGGGAGGACCATACATGGCCCTCTCGAGCTCCGTTTTCCCTGGGAGAGGCACCATGGGCCTTTGCTGTTTCCAGAGCAGCCCTACAAGCCAGATCTGAGCATCCTGCGGGCCAAATTGAGTTTGACACCCCTGTTCTAGGAGGTCATAGTATTCCACCCATAATTTATTTGTTTTCTATGTTCACCGAACTGCAACTATAATCGAGAAATATAATTCCACTTACCTTAACTTTTCCTGCATTTTCCTCTTCTTCCTTTTTTTCCTCAAACTCAAAGGCCACTGTCATACGTTGCTGCCGCTGTTCCTCCCACAGAGTAGGATTAAAACTATCACTATCAGACTGGAAATCTGTAATTAATTTAGAAATGAAGGCTAGAATCAAATAAACTAGCTAACAAATGTTACTTGCTATTCTTTTAAATTTATAATGATTCTAAATAAAAAGGCACAGTTGCATGCCATGTATTATTATTATTTTTTTGCATTTCTACATTATTTATTTATGGATTCTACACATTTCTATTTTGCTTACCTATGTTTAGTGCAAGTAGACAAAAATATTTCCTGGCCCTTCGAAAACTATTGAAAATTATTCAGAGCTTAATTTCACTCATTATAAGTCTTTATAGCATAACCCCACAATTATGACAATATAATACACAGCCTAAGACTTGCCATCCTAAATATAGAATTATTTTGATAGTGAGATCTGTTATTTCTAAATCTGTGCAGGTTCTATTTTCTGTAACACTCTGGCTTTGGGACATAATTCTGACTGCAGAAAGCAAATGCTAATCTAAGATAAATTGGCCAGGAAATCTGTAAAACTAAACAAGGCATGCCTTCCTGAAATTGCTTCAGAAATACATAAATGATTTCAATGATATTACAGTGATAAAAACAACAGAATTATTAATAAGATTTCTACTTACTTTTGGATATTAAATAACCATTGTGTTATTTTGTGCGTTTAGAAAAACTGGTTAATAATTTTACCTTCATCACCACGAGGTTGCTGAGGAAACATGTAGTTAGTTAATACTCTTTGCTTTGTTTCTGGATGCGCTTCAGTTTGAAGAGGAATCAGAGCCTTAGACTGTAAATTAAAGAAAAACGCACACACACAATATATAACATTCTATCTCATGAGGAAAAAAGTGACAATGAAACAAATTAAATTATGGTATTAAAAATATTATGAATGCTAACAGTAGTGTTTTGTTACAAAGGGTACTGGTAATAACCTTTATTTAAAATGAAAACCTGCTAAAACAATATTCAGGTACAAAATTGTATTGCATTATGACCTCTGTAACATCTACAAACAACAAATGATAACGCACTATTGTGATTTATGTACTGTTTGTTATGTTGCCATACTGTTTTGATACAGAAAGGAAATTATGTTGTCTTTAAAATTACGGATACAATTCAGAAGCACACATGAAATACACACACACACACACACACACACACACACACACACAAGTTTTACATACGCAGTATATCCTTTCTTATAGTATCTCTGCTTAGCTCACTTAAATCAGAGAAAAAAATGCAGTATCATTTTTGAAGGGTAGAGTAGGGATAGGATAATATCAAACAGGTCTTGAGCTTCTTCTTGTTTGAAACATCTTCATAGTGCCTCGCTTCATACAAAATACTAAATCACAATATGATTTGCTTTTAATTAGTGTGATGCTCCAACTCACTCTTCCTGGCTTAGTACAATGTGCAAACTTGGTGATTTTATGAAAGGCAACCACTCCATCAGAAGATTTTTACATTTATCTGAACAGGAAAAGACACTGTGAAAAAAACTTGTCTCACTTAGTCTGACACTTTAGGGGAAAAGATATCTGAGCACAATTATTGGGGGCTTAGAACCTAAGAAACTTTTTCTATTTGCATGAAAAAGTCAACTTTTTTGCATGCTTACTCAAAAAAAAAGTTTCACAGTGGAAACTTAGATATAACTTGTATCTAAGTGAATGGTTTATATAAATAAATAGAAGGGATGCTGTTTTTTTCTGCAGGTTGGGCTAAACCTTTTTATTCATGTTGAGTAGATGTTTGTGTCCTATCTATGAAATAAAAACATCCTCTAATCTCCTTGTCATGTTCCATTCCCCCATCTTTCCTGTTGGAGTTCTCCCAACAAGAAGGAAAAGACATGGGATACTTCTGCAGAGGAGAAATCTGAGTGATCCTATACTTTGTGAGAAACAAAAACTCTAGATATTGTAGACAGTTTCCTAATACTCAGTTCTTTTATCAAGAACCGTAGTTCTTTACCATCAGCAGATTCACTAAAAAAATCTGTGATAGATAAAAATTTGGGGAAACATACAGTTTAAACTTCTATATCCAAAACGCACAATCTGAAATTATGGCTTAATGATGTCATGATGACAATGAATTCTATACCAGTCCCCTTTTGTTTAGTTGTTATGTATAAATGGATATTAAATACATACCTGGTTGTCTGAAAGCCACAATGCTGCAAGTTCTTTAAGCTTTGTAAAAGTGATGGGTAAATTTTTTAACCTGTTTTTTTAAAAAACAACAACAAACAAACACAAATATTTAGACAAAATGAATCCTTCCTGAATACAACATTATTTGGTCAATTATTTAAACAACACTTTACAGTGATTCCACAATAAACATTTAGTAATTTTTAATATATCTTTTAATTATTAAAAAAAAATCTTTTAACAGAAACATTCATTTAACTTTTTCATTTAAAATGAAAAATGTTTCTTAAATCTTTAGATGGTTAAAATAATAAATAAAACTACTGACAATTTTAGCTATGATTTGCTCATCTATATGAAACAACTGTCAAGTACTTTTGAATTAGTTGGGAACTAGAAACTTCACTTTTATTAAAAAGAATAGAGTTTTTAATATATTTAATAGGAATATATTTTACTGTTTTAAAAATATTTTTGGCTGAATAGATTCCAGCTAGTCCTAATATCTGTTTTGTGATGTTGCTTGGTTTTTTTTTCTTATTTACAATTTGAAGACATACATTCAAATTAGTTGTCATATTAATTTTCTCCATGATAATGTACAACAGTAAAAATGAAAGATTGAGATTCTGATTTATTAGATTTATTAAACTATTATTTTGGAACTGGTGCTAATACAGGTAGTCCTCAATTTACGTCCACAATTGAGTCCAAGATTTCTGTTCCTAAATGAAACAATTAAGTGAATTTTGCCCAATTTTATGCTTTCTTGCTTTACTTGTTAAGTGAATCACTGCAGTTATTAAGTTAACTAGATGGTTGTTAAGTGAATCTGGCTTACCCATTAACTTTGCTTCTTAGAAGGTCATAAAAAGTGATCACATGACTCCAGGACACTGCAACTGCATGAGTCAGTTGCCAAATAACTGAATTTTGATCACATGACCATAGGGGTGTGGGAAGTCATTCTATTTCTATTTGTAGGTCTTGGTATTTTGTGGTATTCTCAAGTTCTTTCTCTTCTATTATTATTAATTTGTAGAAAATATATTATTTAGCCTCATGTTATTCAAAATATGACTTAAAACATTTAAGCCTAAAATATTTGAAAAGACTAACAACTATTTAAGACCATTGAAATCTTTTATGCACTGCTTAAGTTTTACTTTAAGAATTGGATATAATTTTCAACTCCAAAATTGAACCTTAATCATCAATCACAGAATAAAAATCTCATGAGAGATTGTGGCCAGAGGCCCACCTTTTATATGTGAACATCAGAACATATTTTGTTGTGTCCTAACTTTCATACTGATGCTACAACGAGCTTGAAGAATGTAGCCATACACTTAACTCTCGTCTAAGAAAGAGTTTAAAGCTGTAGAGAATTTGTTAGTTAACCTTTGAACATCTACAAATTGTATACACTAGTCAAAATGAAAACTGTCATAGTGTCTTCTCAAAATTACATTTGAAGGAATCCCTTATGGTTTTTTCTTCCTTTACCTACAGGGGAAAAAGATTTGTTGTTTTCTAAGCAATAAATATTTTAGGTGCTTTTTGGGACAGGAGGATCCATTCATTTCATTTTTTGGGGTCAGACTGCCAAGAGAAATGTCAGCTAGACTCAAGGATTTGTACTAGCATAGAGAATTGAAGAAGGCCCAATGAGAATTAAAGAAGAGCGCAATGTGTATCTGAGAAATGATGAGTTCAGAAATTTGTTTTTAGCGATAAAATGGAGCTCTCAACTTTTTTGGATAAGCATCCAGTGCTGATTACTTTTCCTTCTGCCAGTTTTTTTGTATTTGCATTCAACTCCATTAAGCAACTGGCAGTCAGAAATAATTTCTGAATTACTGCACCCAATTAGGTGACCATGTACCGTAGATACTGAACTACTATCCGTTACTTCAAACCTAACCTGATTTTTTTGTTTTGTTTTTGCTGCCTCTTCTTGTTTCCTTCAATTCTAATTATATGATTAGATTATCATTGATCAATTCCTTAAAAAAATCTCAGCTGATGTATGATAAGAATGAAATAACTAGAGCAGGAAAATATAACAGTTCCAAAACAGAAGTTCTTCCTGAGGGCAAAATAACTAGGAGCAAAGAATATAAATTTATATTTGTTATTCTGTCAACTGATAATCTGGTAACATTTTAAAGAAGAATATGTTAGAAATTTACACAGCATATGGTTCTCTATCCTTGTGATGTTCATAAAACAAGTAAATTTAAAACAATAAAAATATTACCTGTTGTCACTCAAATTTAAGACACGGAGTTTCTGCATTTGACCAATTTCATCGGGAAGAAATTCCAGTTTGTTTGAACGGAGGGACATGACGGTTACATTTTTGCAGCTGCCAATCTGTAGACAAGAAAAACAATTGTTAGACATGTTCAATGACACTACAACAGTTTAGGATTCATGAATTGTGATGCCTTTAAATTAATTAAATTTCATTAACTTTCACAAATGAAGGGAAATATATGTGCCCCAGGATATTGTGCTACTGTGGTTAGTTCAGCGGCCCCTTATGTAGGCATGTGTCTTGGGAGGCGGCTCTTCCCCATCATGATGCCATGGTGGCATGGCCATTGATGCCCATGGGCACGTGTCCACTCCTCCCCCAACCGATGCCTGTGGGTGCGCGTCTTTTCCTCCCCTGCCCGAATGGCGGTCCTGTGCCATCCAGGCCATAAGGGTGGGTGAACGAACCACGGTAGCAGAGACTTTGATTCCTTTTGGATTGTTGCTTCGTGCCGGGTCCGCGTTTCCAGATATACAATCTAACATCAACTTGTGTTCTGGCTTTTCTTACGTGGGGCATCGGAACATGACAAGGATCCAATCTGGGTTGGTCACTGGGACCAGGGATTTTGTCTTCCGAACTTTCGGACTCATGCTGGAACCCATCTCCAGCATGAGTTTGAAAGCTCAGAAGACAAAACCTCTGGTCCTGGTGACCAACCCAGATTGGATTCATTAGTTTTATATGTTGCTCCACATAGCTCGGGTTACAAATGGATTAAACTGAAATTATGTTTGTTGTTAATAGTCTCTGTGCAATGTCACATGAATTGTCATTTAGCCTGCCTTCTTCAAGGTAAATACAGAAGTATTGAAAGGATATCCTGATTAGCATTTATACTCATCCTAGAAAAGTCTGTTAAGAAATTTAGCAGCTTAAAGCTCTTATGTTCTCTGAATGAGATGCCTAATATGCTTATTTTGCGCATCATTTCTCTAACAATGTGATATCATAAGTGCCTATTATCCTATTATGGGAGCATGTTTTAAAAGCATTTTTGCTTTGCATGCACAAGCCAAATTAACTTTTTAAAAAAGCAAACTTCCTCTAAGTTGCTTGTAATCCTTCAAAGGTGTTGTGACCTAGTTCTTTTCTCACACCAATGGGGACAATATACATATGCACTCGGGTTAGCAATGAAAAATGTATCATGTGCAATCAATGTGCAACACACACACACACCTGCGCTATCCGTGCTTTTGGCACATGATGGCAAAAAGGTTACCGGTGGGCCTGATAAGCCCTTTTTTTGCCCTCCCCAAGCTCCAGAGGCTTTCTTGGAGCCTGGGGAGGGCAAAAACTGGGGAAGCCTCCCTTACCCCCCCGGAGGCCTTCCGGAGACTGGAAACGGCCCATTTCCCGACTTCCAGTGGGCCTAGAAGGCCCAAAAATCAACTGGCTGGCATGTGCTTATGCACTGGAGCTGAGCTAGGGCAATTCTCGTGTGCCCACAGACATGGCTCCGTGTGGCACGCGTGCCATAGGTTCGCCATCATGGGTATATGCCATTCCTACCTAGGCAGCTCACAATAAAATATATTGCAGGGTCCAATCTGGATCAGGGTCCCAGTTTGGACCCTACAACATTATCCTGAGACATGTATATTTGCCTTCATTCATAATAAAATATATCTATGAAGTGACATTTTGAAAGTGACAGTTAAAAGTCCCTAATTAATGTTTAATTAATGTGTTATGTATTCCATGGTACTGTACGTTTCTTTTATGGATAATAAAGTGATCCAATATCTATACTGCTAGATAGGATGAAGAAGAGGATGGAACATGGTCACCTACATTTTTGAGGATTACAGACACATAAGAAGCTCCTTTTAGATCTTTCCTCTGTCTATTTAGCCACCGTGCATAATCTGTAGAGCCATGAGGCAAAAGTGGGTGGGTGTTAATGGAAAGAGATCACACAAGAAAAAAAAAGTTTTTTTTAGAAAAAATTAAAATAACAAAAGACACCTTGCAACATTATTTATAAAAATGGAAGAAGAAGGGCATGATGATATGCATATGTTCCAAATGCAGAACAAGAGCCCTGATTGTCAATTCTCAGATTATGCCACCAAAGGAAATCAACATTGAAAACTAGTCCATCATTAGAAATAAAAAGCTTCACTTGTTTCATCTTGCTCAGCTTTTGCAGTTTTCCCACTCTGCTGTACTTCAGATCCATTAGATAGCAGTGTTGACCATATAATCATCCTGATTCTTGACATGAATCAGTTTCTAATTCTCAGAAAAACTTTATTTTAATTAGTTTTTCCTAATCTGGATAGAGTTAATAGAAGCTGTGGTCCAACACATATGGAAGGCATCGATTTCTGAAAGGCTGTTCTAAAGTAATATGCGTATATGAAGATAATATCACATTGCAACTTTTGAAAGCATCCTTTGAAAGAATAGAAAAGAACAAAACATATTTGAGAAGCTCCATGTTTTCAGAGGCCAATGGATTAATTTCTTTTTGGAATTTGTTGAATAATTTTGTTCATATCTGATGGTTGTTCTGTTTTTTCAAGAAATTAACACTTCATCTAAACTATTAAAAGACTAAGTATAAGTTTCAGGTCTTTAATGTAGAATCCATTTACTGTACCAATATTCCCTTGCTCTCCTTTAGAAATATTTTTAAAGAAATTGAACTGGTTATTGACTCATATTTTCCCCTTTGTCAATCTCACTTATAAAAAGGTAAAATTATAATATATGAAAACTAAAACATGAGACTCTACTTAAAAAACCGTCAGCATCAGAGAAATGGCCCAATATTTTAACAAAACTTAAAAGTATTATACAGAGGACTAAAGGTTCTGTAGCCTCAGGATATGATTTGCCAAATACCACAAACATTATGAAAAAGTATTAGAAGACTGATTAATTTATCCAAAAAATTATTAAAAAGTGGACATGATGAAAGATGAGGTAAGAGTCTTTTGGAACAAATTAAAAAGAAGAAAACCACAATAGTGATTAGTGTTATGCTGAAGGGAAACCTATAAAAGGATAGTTGGTAGAATAATGAATTGGAACAGTCTGCAGGTAACAAAATGTATGATTTATTGTAAAAAATGAGAACGAAAGATATTGTGTAGTACGAAAATCAGGAAACAGTGTTGGAAAGAAAGTAACAAAAATGTATAAGAAACAGTAAAGATTAAAAGAAAAAGAAAAAAAATGCAAAATGATTTTGATGGAAATAAATAGTTTGGAAGATAATGAAGCAAGGAGCTCCTAGCTGAGTGAATGGAATTAAAAATGAAAACAGTAGATGTATTTGGAATGAAACTGAAGTGAGGGAATGATGGAAGACATATTTGTAGTTTTTTATAAAACTGAGAGTGGTATGCAGAAAGTTTTTTTTTAAATGCTATTATCACAAATATTGAAGAAAACTAATAAGGCCACAGAAATCTTAAAAGACAGGTATTAGTTGCTTATAAAGTAGTTGTGTAAAGAATAATGTGTGTATGAAGGCTAAATTCATATCCAATGACAAGAAGTTGCTGCTTTGTTCACTTTAGGAAAGGAAAAAGTTATTTGGAATGAATGTGAAAACTACAGGAGGATTACTTTATCAAATGTGTCTGGGAAATATTTGTAGCAAAATTTTGAGTTAGAAGGTACATGAAGAGATAATAAGAAAAATTTGGAAAATGCAGGATAGCTTTATGCTGGGCAAGGAGTGTGCAGACCAAATTTTTGCTCTTCAATATATCATGAAATCATATGGTAACATAATCAAGCTTGAATAATGGAATTGTATATGGAGTTGGAGATTGATGAAGGAAATAAAACATGCATGAGCATGAGTGGCATGGTTAACAAATAATTCAATAACTGAATGAAGAGGCTAAGATAAGGTTTTGTGGTGTCTCCCTGGTTGCTTCATGCATTTATGATCAAATGTATAAGGAGTGCAAGTGGTGAACATAGATATATGCTTGGGTTGCTTGGGTACATGAATGTGCCTATACTTTTGTATGCAGACACTGCTGTGTTATTAGCTAAGAATTTATATGATTTATAGTGCAGGTTACAGAGTGTATCAGGCATATCTACAGATCTGAAAATCAATGTATTAAAGAACAAAGCAGTTGTATTTGAGAAGAAAAATGAAGTGAATGATTGCAAGTATTATAAATAGCAAAAATTAAAGCAAATAGATGAATTTCTGTACCTTGATAGAATATTTACTAAAGATAGGAAGATAGCAAATGCTGGTAGAAAAGTAATGGTAAATAGCCAGTCTGTCGAGAGAAAAGAATGTCTTTCAAAAGAAGCAAAATGGCTGTGTATAAAAGCATTCTTTTACCCACTTTGTTATTTGAAATGAAAGGCTTGTCAGAAGAGTATGAAAATAAGCTGAATCCAGTGAAAATGGATTACTTAAGAAGTGTGTGTTGTAAAAAAAAGAAGACAGAGGGTCAAGTGCCTTTATTTGAATGAATGTGGAGTAACCAGAAAGAAGTACATGGAAGTGGTTGGATCATATAGAGAGAATGGTTAGGAGGGTAGTTGTAAAGAAATATATCACAGAAAATATCTTTGGTGGAAAGGAAATGGTGGTTGAACAGAGCTGAAGAGATCTTAAAAAGAAAGAGGTGAGAAGTATAAAGAAAAAGCAAATGTATGAAGCATGTTATGGATATGGAGTTATAGCATGATGGTATACATATATAAACGGGAAGCCTATCTGTGTCAGTATTTTTTTCCTGTAGCCAGTAATCATGTCTCATATGTTGAATCAACCAAAGAAAGGTGGTCAAAATGTCCATGTTCCAAGGGAAATCAATGAAAAGTGTCTTTTCTGGAAATCCTTCTAAGCCCTTAAAAACAGCTCTGCTCTGTGTTATTTGACTGGGAGAATGAACGAACTAGCATCTTTCCAAACTGCCTCTCCCATAAGAATAGATTGGGGAAAATTTTCAGACATTTTTATTTCCACAGCTTTCATCACAAGCCATCAAGTTTGAACTCAATCCTTATTTTGCTATTTCATTCTCCCCCCCCCCACTAATATTTGTCCTCTCAGAATCAGTTTTTGGAGTTATCCTGCTGATAGCAGACATGCAGAACCCTGACCCACTTTACTTATTTTTTTCCTGACTTTCTATTTGGTTCAAAGGCTGTCTCTTAACCAAAATAAGCTAAAGACCACTGAAACTAAAGAAAAAACATAATGTGATCATTCTACTTAGGTCCTGTGGAAGAATGTTGTTCAGATTTCTAGGAGGGAAGGCATGCATTCCAGAGGAGCAAGAGACAGCACCGTTTAGAGAATTTGTGTGGGTGAAAGAGAATTAAGACATCTTAAGAGTATATGTTTTATGGTGCAAGTGTTTTGCTTTAGTTTGGGAAGATTCTGTCTATAGGTGGGAAACAGTAAAGGAAACTGCTTAGAAAAATCTCAAAAATGTCTTTCTTGCTTTTTGAAGACTGATGGGTCCAGTTAACAGCTGTATGTTGAAATGTCTTCAAAAACATGAAATTCCTGCTGTGAAATTTGTTGAGCACTCTGAGTAGATAAAATGACCAGAGACAATGATTAGCTGGGCAGTCAATGAATGAATCTTGTTTCTTACTTTGTATGACTGAAATTAAATGAGAACATTCTGAAACACTAAAATGGCAATAGCCATCATGTTTGATCACTAAAATTTACCTGCACAAAAAAAAGAGAAGAATTTTCTCTTAGACTGCATCTAGGATAGACTTTGGATGATTCTTTAGTTTCTAAGTCATCTGCAGTACATTTTTATTACTGTTTACTGCAAAATAATGGATACTAATGTTCACTTATGATCACATTGTCTGACTCTAGACTTTAAACCACATTCCCTGCCAGTTCTGCTTCTTGGATTTCTATACACTATGAAAGGTATCTCTATAACAGATGATGCAAGTCATGTGGAAGTATATTTTCTATTAGATGTGTATGTTTTTTTCACTCATAGATCATAGGTGCATTGTCCATGGATACAATAATAACACAGACCTAATTTTTTTTTTCTTAATGAGGGCCTTATGAATGAAATGAGTGATAACCTGGCCCAGCAAGACTTAAAACTGTTTCTTCTTCTTAAAACTGTTAAACTGTCTGCTTACTTGAGTCATAGAGGAGGGATGATGAAGAGGAAGGAGAAATCAAGTTCTTCTAAAACTGAAAAGATTGCTATTGGATGTGCCCATAATTCTTCTCATTCAATAAATGAGTCATTGTGTCAGGTCTCAGAAAGGTAGAAATCAGAGTTATACTATACTCTTCTAATTATATACGTTCATGATTGGGCGTTCCAGCTATTGGTCTCTCTCTTGCAAGCTATGTTAATAAAAGGGAAGAATCAGACACTATTTTCATAATAGAAAGCCAGTTGATTCTAATGTCTGCTAAAGATGCGGGACTAAGAAGGTAGCTAAAGATGGAGGGAAAGAATAAGATGATTTTTAAAATCATCTTTAACTGATTACACTGACTGCTACAGACGTTTATAGAAGCCAGGAACTGTATGGAATCTGAATCATGAAAACTTGGGTTTTTATTGAAAATTATGTTGTTTCTGTTGCAAAATATTCTTGTGAAAATAAAAACAGTAACAAAAGGTTCATATACAGAATAAAAAATATGCTTCCTTGATTCCATGATTAGAAAGATTGAAAATAAAAGTTCTCACCCAATAAATAACTAAAAATTTGGCCAAGAGTTTTCCAAAAATACTACTACTAAGGCAAAATAAATCTGAAAGCAAAATGAAATTGGTCCTCCTTGATTATGCTTACGGATTATGGATGTGGTCTGCTAGGTGCTAATAGTCCTTCAACTATTAAGGAAGGAAAGTCTCTAGTAATCCATTGGGTGTTTTTGCAATATAAATTATTCAGAAGGAATTATATAGGATAGCTTTTGCTGCCTGTTAACACAGTATTCATCTAACCACTGTTCTCCACATTACAGACCAATACTACTTTGATATCATAAAGAAGTTCCTTCAAATTTCCTGAGACTCTTATCATTTTACCTTTGAAATGCATTAGCTGCTGCATTTCTTTCTGGACAGAAAGCAATTTAGTAGTACTTGATGACTGAGGGAGTCATCAATACACTTATAATTAAATCTGGCTATTGCAAACTAGAATAGTTCAAACTCTACCTGGATTTTTGATACTGTCATTTCCCATCCAATCAATGCCTAAAGCACACAATCCTGATACCTTTTAATAATGTTACAAATGAAAAAAAATATTTTAGATGAAGAGTAGGCATTACTGAAGTAGATTATATTTCCCAACAAATCCTTACTTCTCTGGGAAGTTCACTCAGGAAGTTTTCATCTACAGCTAAAGTTCGGAGACTGTGTAGATAGCCAGTGGTGGGAGGTAGAGACTCCAGTTCATTACAGCTGCAGTCAAATTCTTCTAATAAAGATAAACTGAAATGTTAAGTACATTTGTTAGTCTAGCTCTCAAAGGGATTAATTTGCAATTAACTTTCTACATTCAGATTTGTGAATTACACAAAGAGGCATAAGATTTTCAGTGGGTGAAAATATCAATTATCTTACACATTATTATTATTATTATTATTATTATTATTATTATTATTATTATTATTGAATTACAAAATAAAGATACACTGCAAGTGCAAAAGAGAGAGAGATTTGGAGCTGCTTTCAAATTAAAGCAAGCAATAATCCATTCAATACCACTATTGTCAACAAAAACTGCCAGTTTTCCAGACTAAAAGCTACTTCACACCTTCTATGTGAAGGTTTAGTAACATGTATGCAGTAATGTAAAAAAATACAAATTACAAATAACTACTTGTTAAAACATGCTGATAAATATATATATATATATCAAAATTAGATTTCTGTGTAATTCTCTACTGTGATATGTACATAAATGAAATAGAAATTGTCAAATTCATAACTATCAATATTTTTAAACTATCAAATCCTGCAAGAAAAATGACAACATTTGAAGTTGAAGTATTATATACTTGTAACCATAATACAACATTTGATTTTTTAAAAAAAGTTTTAGTTTAAAAACTTAATGATTTGTTTGTTGCTATTACTTGAACCCTATATTTTCCTTAGGCACTATTGTTTGTTCATAATCGTTTCTTAATTCCAACTGCACTAAAACAGACTATTTAATAAAATAAAACTTTATACAATATATCTTCCCATTTTGATTCTCTTAATGACCATAAAGAATAAAAATTCACAATTAAAGTTATGTTACTTGCATCAGCCCTTGTAAATGAGGCATTCAAGGGAAATTTTATCATTTGTAGGAATGATTTGTTTTCAGACTGATAGGTAATATTCTATATAGACCTTGAATCGGAAAAAGAAATACAGTGAAAAACAATTGCTGCTAAAAGTATTTGGTGATATGATTACAGGTAGTCCTTGACTTACAACAGTTCATTTAATGACCACTCAAAGTTACAATGTCATTGAAAAAAATGACTTATGACCATTTTTCTCATTTACAACCATTGCAGCATTTCCATGGTCTTGTCATCAAAATTCAGATGCTTAACAATTGACTCATACGTATGACGGTTGCAGTGTCCTGTGGTCACTGATCACCTTTTGAGACCTTCTGACAAACCAAGTCAATGGGGAAGCCAGATTCACTTAACAAACATGTTACTAACTAAACATGTTACTAATTTGTTAAGTGATTCACTTAACAAATGTGGCAAAAAGATTGTAAAACTCACTTAGCAAATGTCTCACTTAGCAACAGAAATTTGGGCTCAACTGAGGTCATAAGTCAAGGACTACCTGTAGTTATTGTAAAATTAATGCACATATATCAAAATATGAATTTGAAGTTGTTTGATTAAGTACATTATATTGTTGTCTAAATTAGAACTTCAACAATTTTACTGGATTACCTTCAATGTCTTTATTTGACTCTTTACAAATATCTAAATCATCTCTGAATAATCTAAGGGAAGATTTGGGGCAAAGAGCAATTATTATTTAACAGGAATATTCTTGGTTACCAGTTATGAAATGTAGGCGGAAAGACATCTCACAGTCTGTAATAATATGTTTTACAGATGGCCAGATTCCAAATTTCTTTTTCACGAACTGCCTGGACTCATGGAAAAGTATGAGCATCCTTTAAACCCTCAATTCTTTTGTTTTCTTTAAAATTCCTTAGGCTAAGAAATCTAAAACAATTTATCTATAACCAATAACCTATTTAGTTCCCCATATATATATTTTTTGCAAGTAGCTACTCAACTTGCATGAAAGGCTGAAATCTATCATCCCTTTTAAAGCTATGTGGTGATTAGTGAACTAGATTGCAAAGAGAACAGCTGAAGGCTCAGTTAGGTTTTTGATTTTATTGTTTGTGCTGCCAAGCTGTCATTCAAACCGGGGAAAGCAATTGTTTTGAAAGCTAACATTCAGACAAATTAGCTGAGATCCACTTTATGCTTGCACTGACAGAAGCTAATCCAGCCATAAGCATTGTACTTTAACAGACCACCTGGCAGAACAATCATGATTCATTGTCTCTACAGCATGCTAAAAGATGTGATATTCCTTTATAATTGTCATTATGGCCTGAAATAAATAAAGCTGGAACTATTACAGGAGAGAAATTCTGGGTTTCTGATGACATTCATGGTAATAAACTCTAAACATTGCATGTAATCTTATAGAAAAAAACTCTATAATTCTCCAGTCTGAAAATTAATTATTCATTTATACAATATTGAAATCATTTGTTTTGAAGTTAAATTAATAAAAAAAACCTATACATTAATATATTAATGATATATTATTATATCATTAATGAAATAACAAAATTATCTATTATGGTTCCTCATTACTTTAAAATCAATTATTCTTATTAAATCCTGTTCAGAGAAACTTGACATTCTAAGACCAAACAGGTCTTAAGTATTGCTTAAATATTTTAAATCTCTTGATTCATGAGTGTAGAATGATGTATTTTAGCTGTCTTCAGAAATTTCTCTGAACATTTAGTGGAAAGATCACTTCATCTCTTTAAAAGATCCTTGCAAAAATGTCTTCCTTTACTGAAATATGAGAAGTCATAGTTCAGTGACCAGGAAGAAAGGATGTCAGATAGATAGGTTTGCTGGCTGGCTATACAGATAGAGGAGATTTCAAACTTCTAACAAAATTCTTTGTCAAAATAACGTTTATGTAAAAACAAGACCTCTTGAACATTTCTTAGTCAGGTAGGAGTTGAGATGTAGAACTCAAGCGAATTGATCAAGCATACTGATATCTAATCCTCTGTTGACTGATGATTTCACCCAGTGATTAAATGTAGATGATAAACAGGACTCTCTGGCTCAATCTCTTTTTTCCCTCTCCCCATCCCAATACAACTGGAACTGGCTGTGGAAAAAGATTGAGAACAACATTGTGCCTGTCCCTCTGCCTCCTCTCCTCCTTCCTTTGCCTACATTTTGTCCAGAAAGATAACATGATCAGTTGCTGCTGTTCTCAGCTGCGGAGAACAATTGCACCATCACTATCCCAGCTCTGCCATAGGTCATTAATAAGGGTGATCAATGCCAACTCCATACTATATTCTGGTCTGAATCCTGATTTTAAAAAATGGTCTAGATTATTCACTTCATCTTGGTTCTTATAAGCTGAAAATTTAACAAGATGATAAGAGAAATTGTTCTGACAAGCGATGGCTTCTTGAGGAGAGGGATGAGCCATTCCCTTACTCAAGGATGCATTCATTACCACATGGCCCAGCCACTTGTCACTATCTGGACAGCTTTAAATAATCAGGTGGGTCATGAATTTAAAGGATAGGTGGCCACGTTAATTGCACCAAATATCTTGTCTATCTCCTCAGGATTTACAGGGTCAAACATCTATCAGTTAACAGAACAAAACAATGCCTTAGTCAATTCAAACGGACTTGTCCAGGCAGAGTCTAACTCTGAGTAGATTCGAGCAACTTTATATGAGAAGTGCCTGGAATATTCCTCATAGTGGCCTTGAGGTTATTCCTATGACTCCTCCGTCCTCAACAGAGTGTTTCATTCTGAACAAGTCACTACTCCCTGATGCAATAAGAATGGAAAAAATAATCATGTTTTGCTGCTCTCCTTGCCATGATGTAATTCCTAATGTGGCCCTTATAGATGTTTAACTGTATTAAACATGATTAACTGTATTTTATGTCAGCAGTTTGCTGAATATTATCCGAAACAGATTTGTGTTAGAAATGGAAGATTTCTTACAAGTACTAATGTGAGAATGCATTCACAGATTGCTTTTATGAGATGCTGCATATAATTTATTATGGACACTTGAACAGACATTAAATTCAATTTATAATCCATAATATTCCACGCTGTCTGTTGCATGTATTGGCTTTGGATGCTACCACTGAAACATGAGACCAGGAATAGATAAGTATGATTTGTCAGAGATAATACAATTTATAAATTCTTCAATAATGTCCAAATATTTTATAAGAAGAGCTGGCCTTTAACATGGGAAAAATTGGGAAGACTGCAAGCTTAACAGAACTGTAATATAATAATATATTATTTAATTTTAATCATTTGTATATTAAGCTGCAATTGGAAGAATTGACTATCATTTATAGACAACTTGAATAGGCTTATAGAACGTTTTTATTGTTCTTTTTCCCCAGAGTATAATAATAGGCTTATTTTAGTAGATTATGTAAAGGTAAAAGAGTCCCTGCGGATTTTACTCTGCTAGTTGTAGCCAACTATACAGGATGGTGCTCATCTCTGTTTCAAAGTCATTGAGCCAGAGGTGTCTGAAGATGTTTCCATGGTCATGATTTTAGTAGATTACAGATAAATAATTATTCTCCCCACTATTATTTATTTGATCCAAATAAAACTTCTTTCAGGAGAAGTTCAATTTATATCTTTTGTTTATAATAATAAAATGCAAGGACCATTAATATTCATAAGAATCATAAAAATGCATCACCCAGATATAATGCATTTTGTTAATGTTTTACATATAAAACGTTTTGCACTAAGAAAATTATCATGTCAGAAAAGAGTTTAGCCTTTTACATAGTATTGTTACCACTATCATTTTGTATAAATGTTTTAACTGAATAGCATAGGTTTATTGAGAAATATTATCTACATTAGCTATCTTATATTATATTTCCTTTCTGTGAAGACTTATTAGATGTGGAAATAACCTAATATTGCTCCCTATGTTGTGTTTTAAGCAACAGAGAAAGAGCTCAAAAAGCAAATCTTGAACTTTTAAAAAGATCTTGTGATTCTTTCCACACCAGTCAAATTATATCCATCAAAATGTCCTCCTATGTGTAACATACTTTGCAAAGGAAAAAAAATCTTACATATCATTGCAAAGATGAAGGGAGCCATTAGCAGCAGGAGAGTCTAGCTAATTACCATTTAAGCAGGCAGACCTACTAGTTCCAGACTTTGAGCTGATACTCTAACCATGTTCAAAACTGTCATTTATCTGGAATTAGCAACATGATTAGCCACAGGCTAGTTCATGCTGAGCTCATTTCCACCAATTATGCCTTTCTCACAATAAAAAGATTTGTCTCTATCCCACAAAAAGGAACGGCATGATACTATACCAAATCACTTTCTAAGAAGATTTTTAATGAGTGCTTCAAAATCATTTGTTGGTTTTATAACAATCACAAAAATATTTGTAAAGAATTAGATTATTTCTAAGCCTAGCAGCTTGCAGTTGATATGTTGATTAATGGAGAAGAAAGGGGAATGTCTGAAGTGTGTAAGATCCTACTATAACCAAGTGGGTTCTTCTATGACTTCCATCCAGACGTTCTATGCAAAATCATATATTCTGTGCTAAATACAGTAGGTGAGATAGCTTCATCAAGCAGAACTCCATGAAAATATATCCTGTGTGTGAATTCATAATAATGAGAGACAGTAGATGGAAATGAGTTGATTTCATCTGAAATACTGTTTATGTTTTGCTTTAAAACATGCAAGTGTTTTTTAAATGAAAAAACTGGAAAATACTCTTAGATGAATCAAATACAACTGATTTGGTGTTATAAATGTTTTTAGTACTACTTATGTGGTTGTCATCCTTTGCAGGGATAAAAGTTATGATCACTTGAGGTATACATGTCTAATTGAAAATATCAAAAAGGGTTCAGTCCAGGTAGTCCTTGACTTACAATAATTCATTTAGTGACCATTTGAAGTTACGACATTAAAAAGTGACTTATGACCGTTTTTTACACTTTTGACCATTGTGGCATCCCCAAGATCAGGTGATCAAAATTTAGATGCTTGGCAGCTGACTCATATTTATGACAGTTTCAGTGCCTTGGGTCATGTGATCAGCTTCTACGTCTTTCTGATAAGCAAAGTCAATGGGGAAACCAGATTCACTTAACAAACATGTTACTGATTGTAGTGATTTATGCACCAACTGTGGTAAGAAAGGTCATAAAATGGGACAAAACTCATTTAACAAATGTTTCACTTAGCAACAGAAATTTGGGGCTTACTTGTGGTCATAAGTAGTTGCCAGTTATATCACTGAAAATAAATGATTCAGGAAATAATTTATGCCCAGTCAAAAGTAAGGGCTCTATGATATAAATTTGGCACTTCGCAAAACATAATCAACATGAGAAAGAAAGAGAAATAAGACTTTTCTGTTGCAGCAATTTGATTAATAAACCCATATATATTGTATACATATGCACGATTCTCACTATATTTCTGCTAACACCTAAAAATGCTAACTTTATAACTTAATACAACTGCATAAGTTGCCTACTACATTGATATTGATTTTTAGTTTATTAATTCATTAGAAGTATATGTTAGTTTTCTCTGGGGGCTCAATATGGTGTGCACAGTACCCTCTCTCCTATTTTTCTACCCTTTTAAACTTTTGTTAAGTAATTTACACTCTAAACAAATAAAACATATTATCAGTTTTAGTCAGTAAAGCAGATGGCAAAATTTTATTTAAAAAATATTACAATATTAAAAATAGTCCAGATGTTTGTTTAAAACAATGGGACCAAAACCAGATACAGGTTTAAAATATATTGCTCCTTGGATCCTGATATTTGCTGTTTTTGACTTCATATCAATTGATGTAATTTAAACATTAACAAACAATATAACCCTGATCTAGAAACTACAATGGTTGGATGTTCACAGCATGCAAAACGAAAGCCAACCATACTGTAGTGAAATATTTTCTGTTGTTGTTATTCTATGAAAATTGTTAATTTTAACATTGTTTCAGAAGCAGACATATTCAAAGGTTAAAAGGCTGGAAAAGTTTAATATACTTATCTCTTCATCAACTGAAATAAATCAATATTTTAAAAAGAAAAGCAAGATCGTTTGACTTGATTTTCTCAAGTAGTTTCTTATATAGGGACATTTATGGGGCTTTTGGTCTTGCACAGAACCATAGGTTGAACTTCTAAAGTTAGGCAATCAACTTTTTAGCAGGAAATCTGTACCAAGAGCTCACTGGACATGACTCATGTCATCCAAGAGTTTATTTTCCATAAGGAATAATGAGTAAGAGCAGATTATAAAAGTTATAAAAGGAGAAGCAAATATTGTATAACAAAGAACAACAATTAGGAAAATAGAATTAATACCCACTTTTGATAAAGAGTATACTCCCGTGGAGAATGATGTCTAAGTATTACTAAAAGAAAAGGCCATGCCAGTGGGAAATGCTTTCTCATCTGCTTTCCCATCTGGTGGAAAAGATGAACCAAAATGATTAATCAGAATAGAGCTGGAAGGGATCTTGGCAGTCTTCTAGTCTACTTGCTGTTCTATTACACAATAATGTAATTATTCCATTATTGTAATTATTATTATATTATTATATATTATTATTAATGTAATAATTATTACACTATTACATCTATTACATAATAATGTAATAATAATGTAATTTCTATTACACAAATAGAACTTAGATGAATTGAACTACATTATCTATAGAGTTTTAGTAACTTTGGTTTTGACATTCCTACGGATAATATAGAACAATTTTTGAATGCTTGATGAATCCAAGGTATAATGGAGCCCAACAATACAGTGAAGACCGAAATAACTCAAAACTCAAAAATACCAAGAAAGAAATTATGCTGCAGAAAAAAGTAAAGGAAGAAAAGGAAATAAGTGTTTTCTTTTTGTTAAGATATAACCAAATGAAAAGTTTTAAAATATTTTCCACTTACTTTCCGATAGCATTGGGCAGAACTGTAAGTTGATTGTCATCTACTTTCAAAGTGGTAAGTCTTTTCAAGAGCCCTGAGAGAGGAGAGGAGAGAGGAGACAGAGAGAAAGAAAAGAGAGAAAGAGAGTGGTTGTTAAATAGTTGGTTAATGTTTCTTAACACTGGTTAAGAGACAGAATAAAGCAGGGGTGTCAAACTCAAGGCCTGCAGGTCAGATCCGGCCCACGGGGTGCTTAGATCTGGCCTGTGGGACTGGCCTGGAAATAGCAAAGGACTAGTGCCTCTGCTAGTGAAAACAGGGCACAGGAGGGCTGCGTGCAGCCCCCCTGTGCCCCGTTTTGGCCAGCAGGGTGCTGCAGGAGGCTGTCCAGTGCAAAAATGGGGCACAGGGGGGGATGTGTCCCATCTCTTTCCCAGCCGGCCCACGGAGAACAACTACAATGCTGATCCAGCCCTCGAAGAAATCCAGTTTGTCACCCCTGGAATAAAGGGATAGTGCAAGCATATACATCATTTGTTTTGCAATGCAAAGTACAGCTTTTGTTGTTTGGTAGTTCTGAGTACTATGTTATGATGCCTATTAAAAGATTTCTGAACAGAAGTGACTTGAAATAACAGGATTGAAAGAGAGAGAGAAACACACAGAGAGAATCTGCTAGATCAACTGAAAGTGTTCTTTTCTATAGATAAACACACTACTTTTCCAAAGATACATCAATTTTTGCTGCTGCCAATCAAAATGGATTGACATCCCATTTAATTCCTACACGCTTTTTAAAATGCACTTTGAAACTTATATCTGAAGATGTTAATTTTACATCAATAATTATTCTTGATGACATCTTCTAAACGAAATTACTATATCCATTGTAAGATTATAATGAGCAATTTAATGAAATGCATTTCTTTAAATTTTGAAGGATGACATAACTTTCATTTGTGTTCTTTAACTTAATGTAAGAGCAGTATATAATTTTCAAGTTAAAGTTGCTAATAGCTTATGCTTACTGGTTTTTTTCTGTTACTATTGAGAAGAATCTAAATGAATTTCATCTATTACCCCAAACCCAATTCCAGAGTAGTCATTATTCAGTCAATACCTATAGAATCTGGCAGTTGTTGTAGCATATTTGATGACAATAGTAGATCTTCAAGGGCTTCACATCCTGATATGTCCAGATCTATACTTTCTATCCTATTTTTTGACATATCCAAGTATATCAGTTGTTTTAATCGTCCTATAGACTTGATAAGATTACATAAGAATATAGTTAGTTGATTCAACTATTCATTGCAGTTACTAATATTTAATACAGTAATACACTACAAACTTAAAAGTTAATGAACAGGCAATGTCAATTTATTGAAGCAAAAGTAAACTGTCTTGATGTTTCATTGATCAGTTTAAATGGAAAAACCAAGAACAACCAAAATATATTAGTTTCTAATATTTTGACTGAAACTATAATTATTAAGCTTTGAGCATTTTGTGTAATATCCATATGAGCATCTCCTATACAGCGCATTGCAGTAGTTGAATTAGGAGGTAACCAGAGCATGAGTGACCGTGAGTAGAGCTTCTCAGCCTAGGAATAGGCACAAGTGGCATACAATACAAAGTTGTGCAAAGGCCCTTCTAGCCAATATGGGGGATATATTAGAACAGGCATGCTGCATGCACTTCTATGATACCGAAAGTCACCAAACACATAGTCTATTTATATGAGTATACCTTTATACTGGATTAAGGTACACATTTTGGTAAACATCCTGGTCTCTTTGATACCGCAATACAATGTTGTGTCCTTACAGGAGGCGGTAACTGTTGCAGACTCAAAATAATACAATAAGTTCATTATTTAAATCTGGAAAACCAGGTCTCATCTGAAACGATGGACTTTTGACAGGGACATCCAGCACGATTTAATTAAAGCTCCAACTTTGTTTGTATTGCCTTTCTATGGGAGACTGCTCTCTTATACTAAATATATCCTGTGAACCCAGCTCACAGGACGGCTTTTATTTTCTACTGCTATATAGTGATATTGATCTTGTTACAAAAACAAGGTCGTAATTTTCCTGTCCTTACTCAGGGAGTCCTTACTCAGAGAGAAAATAAACAATTTGTCATGTGCTCTTCATGTTGTCCCTTTTGAACAGCATGCAAGCTTAATAACAATTCTTAATCTGAACTCATGCTAATTTGGAGATTATTTGCCTCATCTTAGTTAAATATCTCCAGAAACATCACTAAATCTGTTGCAGTTGACATTATTTTGGTTTTATGAACCTAATAAAGATTTATTTGATTTTCAATTGCCATAGTTACCGGTCTAATAATTTTGGTAATTTGCTTCTCCTTTTAAGTTGATTTATTCTTTTATGCTGATCTATTCTTTTATTAATTACTCTTTGTTTTCATATGAGTGTTTCTTTCTTTTTCCTTTGGATTTATGTACTTTTATTGTTAAATCTATATATTATTGAAAGTCTCCTGTTTGTCTGTGTATAACCTTTAACTGGGTGAAATGGTCTATCGTAGAGCAATAATTTTTAAACCAAGGTACCTCAAATAGGCTAAACTATAGAATGCGTCCAAAATCAGATTCTGATGGAATAGAAATTGGACAAATTCTATAAAATATTTTGTAAAATAAAAGTCATTAAATATTTTATGATATAATAAAAATGTCACAAAAAATTCCTGTGGTCAACTTCTGATGTTTGACTGTGCTACACAGTTCAACATAGGCTATTTTTAAGGCAGATGCATGTCAATATTTCCCTGAATTTTTACGAACTTTTTCAGTGAAGGCAATATCAAAATAACTTCAGTAAAGAAAAATGATCTGCACTTCCAAAATATATTTATTATACAATTCTGCAACATTATATACTTCATATATACATATATGTATATACAGCCATACCCCAGGTAATGTTTGAAGTGAATTGTTGTCCATCCATAATTCTTTTAGGTTTTGTATTTGTTCCAGAACTTCAGGCTGCAAAAAAACAGCTTTTACATAAACATACAGTCTTAAGTGATTATTACATTAAATATTATTGAAATTCATATTTTGATTTATGAATGGTTTAATCCAGTGGTCACCAACCAGTGGTCTGCAGAGAAATTTTTGTATTTTTGCATTTTTGCAGGTGGTGCAATACGGAAAAAGGAGCGCAGCCCTTGCCGTCTGGAATGAATAGTGCTGTTGTGGCGGTGGGGGAGGGGACAGCACAAGCAGGAAGAAGCAGCGTTTGCGATGGCTGGAAGCTGTGGGAGCGAAGCACTACTTTCATTTGCACGGCAACAGCATTCCGCCTCGGTATATTTGTGCCAGCCAGTGGTGCAAGGCAGCCCTCGTCTCCTGCCACTTGGGATTCGGAACAGTAAATGGCATCTGGTCTGGAAAGCAGCCAGATTTTGCTGTCTATTGCGGACACCAGATCGGCCCCCTGCAAGCTCTCGTCTCTTGAGGAACGCTCCCTGAAGTGGCGCTGGAAACTTTGGTCGGGCTGCTCGAGAGACGAGAGCTTGCAGGGGGCCGATCTGGTGTCTGCAATGGAGAGCAAAATTGGGCTTCTTCTCTCTGCTGTAAGTGCGGAATCAGGATTCCGCCTTGGTATATTTGTGGCACAAGGCAGCCCTCATTTCCTGCCGCTTGGGACTTGGAGTGGTAAACAGCATCTGGTTCGGGAAGCAGCGGAATTTTGGTCTCCATTGCGGATGCCAGATCGGCCCCCTGCAAGCTCTCATCTCTCGAGGAGCCCGACCAAAGTTTCCAGCGCCACTTCAGGGAGCGCTCCTCAAGAGATGAGAGCTTGCAGGGGGCCGATCTGGCATCCGCAATGGAGAACAAAATCCGGCTGCTCTCTGGACCAGTCACCATTTACGCTCCAAGTCCCAAGCAGCAGGAGATGAGGGCTGTCTTGTGCCGCAAATATACCAAGGCAGAATCCTGATGCCGCACTTACAGCGGAGAGAAGAAGCCCGGTTTTGCTCTCCATTGCAGACACCAGATCGCCCCCCTGCAAGCTCTCGTCTCTCGAGGAACCTCACCAAAGTTTCCAGCGCCGCTTCAGGGAGCGCTCCTCGAGAGACGAGCTTGCAGGGGGCCGATCTGGCATCCACAATGGAGAGCAAAATCCGGCTGCTCCCCGGACCAGTCACCATTTACCGCTCCGAATCCCAAGTGGCAGGAGATGAGGGCCGCCTTGTGCCACTGGCTGGCACAAATATACCAAGGCGAATGCTCATGCCATGCAAGTTCAAGTAGTGCTTCACTCCCACACTTCTTCCGGCCCTTGTTGGTGCTCCGTGCACCTCGGTCTCTCAGGGAGACGCTTGACTTCCTCTCAGCCCCAAGACACTGGCTGGTCCATGAGATGGGAGAGAGAGAGACAATGAGAGAGAGAGAGAGAGAGAGAGAGGGAGGGAGGGAGAGAGAGAGAGAGAGAATCAGAATGAGACAGAAAGAGAAAGAGACAAAGAATTAAAGAGAGAGAGAAACAGAATGAGACACAGAGAGAAAGAGACAAAGAATGAAAGGGAAAGACAGAATGAAAGAGAGAATGAGAGGAGAATGAGAGAGAGAAAAAAAGAGACAGAGAGAAAGAGACAAAGAATGAAAGGGAAAGACAGAATGAAAGAGAGAATGAGAGGAGAATGAGAGAGAGAAAAAAGAGACAGAGAGAATCAGAGACAGAGTGAGAGAGAGAGAGAGAATGAGAGACAGAGAAAGAGACAAAGAATGAAAGAGAGAGAATCAGAGAGAGAATGAGAGAGAGAGAGAGAGAGAGAGAGAGGATCAGAATGAGAATCAGAATGAGAGAGAGAGAGTGGGGGAGAGAGAGAGAGAAAGGTAGGAGAGAGAAAGAGAGAGAAAGAGGGGAGAGAGAGAAAGAGGGGGAGAGAGAAAGTGGGGGGTAGAGAGAAAGAAAGAAATAATGAGAGAGAAAGAGTGGGAGAGAGAGAAAGAAAGAGAAAGAGAGAGGGGAGAGACAGAGAAAGAGAGAATGAGAGAGAGAGAATGGGGGAAAGAGAGAGAGAGAAAGAGGGGGAGAGAGAAAGAGAATGAGAAAGAAAGAGTGGGAGAGAGAGAGAAAGAGAATGAGAGAGAAAGAGTGGGAGAGAAAGCGAGTAAGAGAATGAGAAAGAGAGAGGGGGAGAGAGAGAAAGAGAGAATGAGAGAGAGAGAGTGGGGGAGAGAGAGAGAAAGAAAGAGGGGAAGAGAGAATGAGAGAGAAAGAGTGGGAGAGAGAGAGAAAGAGAGCGTGAGAAAGAGACTTCAGGCTTCTGTGGGGCAAGCCTGAAAAAGAAAAGTGGATAAGATAGGAGAGGCTTCTGTGGGGCAAGCCTGAGGGAGAGAAGGGGATAGGAGAGGAGAGGCTTCTCTGGGGCAAGCCTGAGGGAGAGAAGGAGGTAGGATAGAAGAGACTTCTGTGGGCCAAGCCTGAGAGAGAGAAGGGAATAGGAAAGGAAAGGCTTCTGGAGGGCAAGCAGAGGAATCCACAAAGGAGCAGAAGCGGTTGAAGGAGAGCTCAGCAGGCAATTCAAGACAGGGAGAGAGGAGAGAGAGAGAGAGAGAAAGAAGGGCCAACCAGCCACATGAATACCATCTCATCACGTGACCCACCGGCTGGGAAAGACTGACCATCATCCCACCACTTGACCTGCCTGCTGAGAGGAGATTGATCACCACGACACTACATGACCCAGGCCAGTAGAGGAGCCTCAGCTATACCGGCAGCTATACCAAGAGGGCCAGAAGAACCCGGACTCTAGTGGCCCTTTCGGGGGTAGCGCAGTGGTGAAATCCATTTTTTTTACAGCTGGTTCTGTAGGTGTGGCTTGGTGGGCATGGTGTGGCTTTGTGGGCTTGGCAGGGAAGGATACTGCAAAATCTCCATTCCCACCCCACTCCAGGAGAAAGATACTGCAAAATCCCCATTCCCATCCCACTCTGGGGCCAGCCAGAGGTGGTATTTGCTGGTTTTCTGAACTACTCAAAATTTCCGCTGCCAGTTCTCCGAATTGCTCAAAATTTCCACTACCGGTTCTCCAGAACCTGTCAGAACCTGCTGGATTTCACCCCTGGGGTAGCGCTACACTTGTATCTTTGTAAAATGATTTATATTGTTATATTTAGTTTCCTAGTATGATTTAGGTTAATTCAGGGGTGGGTTCTAAATTTTTTTACTACCGGTTCTGTGGGCGTGGCTTATTTTGTGGGCATGGCTTGTGGGGGGTAATATGACTGGGTGGGCATGGCCAACTTTTTTTTTTTTTACTTTTAAAAGCATTTTTTCTACAACCTTAAGAGGTTGCAGAAAAAAATGCAAAAAACATCCATAGATACACTCACAAGACATTTAATTGCCTACCCTTCTTTCGCCCCCCTCTGCGTACCCAGTGCCCTATTACAGCTGCTGCCTCTGGGTCCCGGCTGGGCAGCCAGCAAAACCTCTCCCACCGCTTCCTCCTCCTTCTCCTCCTGCTGCTGCAACAGGGAAGCCCCGCTGAGGGGAAAATGAACTACCCTAGCCTGCCCATCAGTTCCTTCTCCTTCCTCCCCTCAGTTTACCTGGCTCCATCAAAGCAGCGCCGGAACCCCTAGCCCGGCTTTTATCTGCTGCCCCAAGTTTGTGCACTGAAAGAAGGCTCACTCAGCCCCTGGTGGGCGTCGAATGAAAACCCCAGCCGGCCTCCCCTCCCAAGCTCTGCAGCCGCAAAGACGGAGGCACTTGTCTGGGGCCGGTGGTGGCGCCTGCAGAAGCCGAGGGGTGTTGAGGCGCTGAGGCAAACCCCCACATCCTATGCCTACCCCCAAGGCACTCTTTCTGTCAGCCGCCCTTCTTCCCCCCCTTTACAACCCCTTGAAGAGAAGCTTGGTGCATCTTCCACAGTCCCGACGGAGGGAGCGGGATGGAAGTTCCTGCCCCTTGCAAGAGCGGAGTGGTCCCTGGTTTTAGGAAGAAGAAAGGCGCTAAGCAGGGTCGGGGATAGGCATGTCCTCGGTTCCTCCATGGACACTTTTGTCAGCCAATCAGCCCTCCTTCCTTCCATCCCTCACCCGGGGATCCGCCGGGCCCCGTGCCTCCAACATTGGCTGAGCGAAGCTAAAGATAGCCCCAGGCCTCTGGAGGGAGGGAGGGAGGGAGGGAGGGAAGCCCTGGCCTGCTGCTCCTGCCGCCGCCACCCCCTTGCCCCCAGCAAGAGCGGTTCTTGTGCTGCTGCTTCTCCGACAGCACCAGGAGCAACTGCCGGGGCAGAGAGGGTGGGGCAGGCTGGGATGGCAGGCCGTTCTCACCGGGTAACAGACAGGCTGCTCCTGGAGCAGCCAGGAGAAGGAGAAGCTGCCAGCGGGGAGGCGAGCCAGCCCAGGAGGACTGGAGGAGAGCGCAGCTTCTCCTCATGGAGATCTACCGGTGGGAAAATGGCAGCAGTAAGAGGTGCGCTGGTCAGGAAGTGGTTATGCTCCCTGGCCAGAGAGGGTTGCACAAACCTTTGCTGGAGTGAACGTGCAACCCTCTCCGGCCAGGGAGCATAACCACTTCCTGGCTCACACATTTCTTACCACGCCTTTATAAGCCTTTATTTTAGTAATTTTTATGTTACTTTCTTTTAAAGCAAGATCACTATCTGCACTTTCCCACATTAGCTCACAAAATTTACAGCACTAGGTACAATAAACAAATAACTAGTTATATTTCTGACTCTCCTACTCTCTTCTAAAAAAAGGATCACAGACAGAAATAGATCCATTATCACTCCATAGCTGTTTTTTAAATCATCTACGTAGAACAGAACTTTGTTCAACATATAGAGGAAATTAAATAGTGTAGCAACTTTTTTTCTCAAAGGAGCAAATTTGCCTTAAAGAGCATAATGATATGGATCATTAGACTGAGGATTTGTATATTAAATGACTGCTTCTTTTAGAATGATAGTTTTGTTTGTTTTTGAACAAATGTTCCTTACCAGCTCAGAAAATTCATTATTACCCAGGTCAAGCCTCTCCAGTTGGGTCAGTTTGTGCATTGACCTACAAAAAAGCAAAGACAATTATAATCATTTTATCTAATAATAAATTTAGTAAAACTACAATATGCAAAGTGATAAGGCATGCATTGTTATTCACATTGTTAAAACTAAAGAAGTCATATCAGTCAGCATTTTTTTTTTGTCAAATTCCTGCTTTTATTATGAAAATACTTTTGGGCACACAATCTTATTATGGATTGAAGACCCCTAAGCTTAAAATACATGATATTGTGTGAGGTGGCTCTCATTTTATTTTAATTGAGATTTTAAATCTGTAGAAATATCAAAATCTGATCCTCTTCAAGGATCATTTTGATAAATGGAAAATGATTTCTGCAATATAGTATTGAAAATGATTTCAATACTGGATCAAAATGCTAGTATTTTGTAATAATGGGTTGGGGAATTTTCCAATCCTAAAGTATTGAAAATATTCTATTAAATATATAATATGAATATGCTAAGCTCACTGTACATGAGCTATATGAACAGAGATACGAAACCATATTTTGCAATACTGTAATACATATGCTAAATATTAAACATGTAATACAAATTATTCTGGCTTGGGTTTTCCCTCATTGTGAATTTTATACTGTTTCCCCTTTATTGTTGGAGTAGTTTCGATATTAAACAATCAAGGCTAACTTCTGGCCAAACAATGCAACACTTCACTTCAATATTTGGATCAATTCTTCCAGTGATGCTGTCTAGATGTGTTGAATTAATGTTCTGTAATTCTCTGCCAGAATAGTCTTCAGATTATCATCTCAGAAAAAATAGCAGGAAGAAAAAGACTAGTGTAAAATAGGATTGTAGAGAATATTGATACAAAAAAGTTGAAAACTGTCACTGTTTGACTTGGAAGTTTATACAATCTATCACTAATGAATTTTGTATATTTCAACTACTTTTATGTATCTGATACTGTCTGTCTAACCCCATAATTTACTTATTAGTAACTTTTTTAAACATAATGAACAAGACATATGAGAGATCATATAAGACGTATTCTCCTCCAAAAAGAAATTGGCTATAAAAAATGAACATTATTTGACTACATAACATAATATTTTCTGTTCTAAATTTTCACCTGACTTTACTCCATTCTGTTCCTTTGATTCTTTGTCCCAATGTGGCTATTAATCACTGTTACAAACTAACTAGTCTTTGCCTTGTGGCTGGACATGGAAGGCATGAACAAACTGCCAGCTACTCTTTCCCAATGTCTTCTCGATTTGGGCAGTCATTAATAAAAAAAAGAAATTAACTGATATGCAATGAAGCTTTATTTACATCTTCAGAAGAATATGTGTTGTTAGATTAATTATGAAAACTCTTTTACAAGTAACTATGATCCTTCCTCCTTTCCTCCTTTCCTCCTTTCCTTTCCTTCCTCCTTTACTCCTTTCCTTCCTTCCTTCCTTCCTTCCTTCCTTCCTTCTTTCCTTTCTCCCTCCCTCCCTCCCTCCCTCCCCCCTCCCTGTTTTATTCAATGCTGTTAAATTTACCGGGACCATAAGTGAAGCATTTATTTGGCATAAATCATTTATCTCAATGTTATACACCATTGCCTTTTATAATTACAAAATGGTTCTTTGACATTTCTTTGAGATACGGCCTTTTGAACAACAAACTATTTCGCATTATGGAGAGTCAAACAATTATATAAGAGAAAATCAACAGTAACACTGCTCTAGATAAGTACTGACCTCATAGGAAGCAGATCAGAGAATTTTACCCAATCTTATTTTTAGACTTTTTTTTAGTCTTGGAGGCAAAAAAAATTTCAAGGTACCGTATTTTCCGGCGTATAAGACGACTGGGCGTATAAGACGACCCCCGACTTTTCCTGTTAAAATATAGGGTTTGGGCTATACTCGCCGTATAAGGCTACCCCTCTTCCAATGCACACCAAATAAAAATTAAAAAACATCAACTGGCTCACCCACAATGTAAAAGCAGCTGTGCTAGACCCAAAATGGCCCCTGCAACAAGCAGGAACCTCACACAGCCACAAAAAGCCCCAAAAAACAACTTTCACACTTTACACACACACAACACAATACAACTGGCTCACCCACAATGTAAAAGCAGCTGTGCTAGACCCAAAATGGCCCCTGCAACAAGCAGGAACTTCACACAGCCACAAAAAGCCCAAAAACCCAACTTTTACACTTTACACACACAAAATTCCACATACAGCTTTGTGAGATTTTGTGTGTTTGTGTAGATAGAGTGAAACACTACAGAAACACACTAAATCTCAGAAAACTGCACAAATATTATTTTATTTTATTTTATTTTATTTTTATTTTTATATGAAAGCTAAATTTAAAACTTCCTAAACTTTAAATGGCTAGGTCTAAAAAAGAACAACTAAAAAAAAACCCAATTAACTATTTTTTTTAAAGCTTCCAAAGGGGAAAAAAACTTACCCAATAGAACAAGGGTCTCCAACCTTGGCAACTTTAAGACTTGTAGACTTCAACTCCCAGAATTCCTCAGCCAGCTTTGTTTTGCTGGCTGAGGAATTCTGGGAGTTGAAGTCCACAACTCCCTGCCTGCTTGATTGCAGGCAGGGAGTGGCTTGCTGATAGAATGGATTCAGGCAAGCGAAGCAAGGCAAGTGTTATGACTAGCAGCTAAGGTAAGCAAGCTGGAGGGGGAAAACTTTTTTCCTTTTACATGGCTCTGGCGATCCCAGCTGAGTTTCCTGATTAGCAGGCAACTCAGCTGGGATCGTCAGAGCTTGGATCGCCAGAGCCATTTAAGGCTCGTCAGAGCCTTTCGGGCTGGTCTGCCTGGTTACAAGAGAATGACACCCGGCATATAAGACGACCCCCAACTTTTAAGAAGATTTTCATGTGTTAAAAAGTCGTCTTATACGCCGGAAAATACGGTAGGTATGATATGGCAGGCAAGGGCTCCAGCAACAACACAAAAGAACTAGTGGTCCAATGTTATGCACGTGAATTTACAGGGAAGCCCAACTGGGTACTTGGGAATTTATGCGATATATACTGGATTCACGAAACTGAAGAAGCAAGAAACATCTAGGCCCTTCTGAGACTGACACTGTTGGATGAGCACTGATGAGACATCTATAAATTATGACTCCTGCATAAAGGAACATTTTATTATGTAGGGCACACATGCATAAAAATGAAAAAGCACTGGATATAAATACATATGCCCCAAACTTTAAACACTATTATTCAGATGAAAACTGAGTTTTTTAAAATTAAGACTTATGGATGTGAGAAAGGACAATTAGAAAGGACTTATGGATACCTGGTTTTATGAATGATATTATATATGATAATTGCAACAAGGTTACTATATACACAAATATGGAAAAATACAGAAGTACCCATAACGGAGGGATTGGATAGTGAAGATGGCAGAACTTGCAGAGAGGGCAAAATTGACTTGTTTAGTTAGGGAGACAACAATAACTACTTTTTGCCAAAAATAGACTTCTGGGTTTGCTGATTTAAATGGTCTATAGAAGAAAGGAACTATATAATGCAGTTCTAAAGGGGCAAAAATCAGTGGTGGGATTCAAATTTTTTTACTACTGGTTCTATGGGTGTGGCTTAGTGGGTGTGGCATGGCTTGGTGGGTGTGGCAGGGGAAGGATACTGTAAAATCTCCATTTCCACTACACTCCAGGGCAAGGATACTGTAAAATCGCCATTCCCATCCCACTCTGGGGCCAGCGAGAGGTGGTATTTGCCGGTTTTTCGAACTACTCAAAATTTCCGCTGCCGGTTCTCTGAATTGCTCAAAATTTCCACTACCGGTTCTCCAGAACCTGTCAGAACCTGCTGGATTTCACCCCTGGGGTAGCGCTACACTTGTATCTTTGTAAAATGATTTATATTGTTATATTTAGTTTCCTAGTATGATTTAGGTTGATTCAGGGGTGGGTTCTAAATTTTTTTACTACCGGTTCTATGGGTTAGACAGCTGGGACTCGGGAGGCAGAGAATAGATGGGGGCGAGGCCAGTCAGAGGTGGTATTTACTGGTTCTTCAAACTATTCAAAATTTCCACCGGTTCTCCAGAACTGGTCAGAACCTGCTGAATACCACCTCTGTCAGAAATAATAAAATTTTGTAACTGAAAAGAAAACTGGAAGCTGCTTTTTAAACTTTTCTTTCTCATCTCTCTCTCTCTTTCTCTGTTTCTCTTTTTTCTACTTTTTTATGCTTTTGTTTTTGTTTATCTTTTAATAATGTAAAAATTTTTCAATAAAAACTACTAAAATTTTCTTCTGAAAATATAGGAGATATTAATAGCAAGGTAAATGTATACAATACCAACCATTTATGCTAAAATCCTAATCAGATCTATATTTTATATTTCAAATCCACTGAGATGAATAGACTTGTATTTCAAGAAACTGGTAGGATCAAGTAACACTAATATTATAAAACATTAGAGAAATATTTCACCAACAAATATTAGATGTAAGACAAAGAGGAATACAGAATTATAGCAGTAAGAATAAATTGGCAGGATCTAAAAGCATTCTTAAAATATTCATATACTATTAGACAAAGTTCCACTTATATACCTAATTGATTCAGAAGCCATGATAACTCATTACTAAGAAAGCTAATGAACCCAGACAATGTCCTCTCTTGTCTGCAGAACACTTGCAAGACTTTCTTCTCTTCTATGGCTGCTGAAGAATAAATGTATTCTGCTGCACTAAATGGACACTAGAAGTATTGCTACTAAGATAATCAGGATCGCTTATGACCATAGCCAGCGTCATAACTGATTGTTACAGCCCATGGAATCCTATTTAGGCACCTACATGCTCTAAACCAGGGCTGTCAAACTCATGGCTCACGAGCCGGATGCATCATGTGCTGACCACGCCCATGCCCGATTTAGCGAAGGGGGAAAAAGTCCCGATATGTCACGTGATGATGTAAGTTTGACACCCTTGCTCTAAACCTATGAGAAAAGTATTAAACTAAAAAGAGACTAAATTATGAAGGCCTACTAAATCCCTCAAATACCACGAAGATTCAGGGGCAATTCTCAGGGCTGACTTTTCATATGTCATATTAAGCAAAATATATTACATAATGACTTAATTTTTTAAATAATTTTTAAAAATTTTTATAATATATAAAAATTCCATTTTTAGTTAAACAGTGTGTTGTCTGGGTACAGATATTTTTAGGAAATAAAAATCAAAGTGTTTACAACAATATTCATTACATTGGTATTAGTATAATAATAATAATAATAATAATAATAATAATAATAATAATTTATTTGTTTATTTATTTATTTATTTATTTATCATATTTGTATACCGCCCTGCTCCCGAAGGACTCAGGGCGGTGAACAGCCAAGATAAAATACAAAGACATACAAAAGTTAAAAAACTATTAAAAACAGATTAAATAATTTAGGCTCAAAAAACAAATTAAAACATCCAATTTATCTAAAAAAAACATTTAAAACCCGATTTAAAAGCCAATTTAAAAGGGAGAGTTAGGCCAGACCAGCCTGTTGGAATAAAAACGTTTTTAGGGCACGGCGGAAGATGCGTAAGTCTTGGATAATAATAATAATCCATTTTAACAAACCTCCCTTGTGTCCTAATAATTTAGAATTATTTGTGCCCTAGGAGTTATAAATTAATGAAAATGGTCACATATATAGAGTGAACTTCCACCAGTAGCAGTTATTCAAAATAGTCTCAAGTTTGTTTTACTCCACAGATTAAAATCAAACTCATTTTTATGTGGAACACTATTCAAAACTACATAATATACTATAAGATGTTAATTGTTGATTGGGCTGTAATTTAAGAATTTATATGAAAAATTTAATCCAATATTTAAAATAAAAAATTTAAATTTAAAAAAGAATCTATATATATAATTTATACGAGACCCAGAATATTTAATTCAATACTTTCTACATATATATTACTAACAAACTATAAAATTAATAACATCAACATATGAAAGCAAATAAATTATGATGTTCGGTAATAATATAGTAGAAATATTTTAGCTTAGTCAATTGAATATAGATCATAATGCTAAAATTCCAATTAAAGGATTAAGGATTAATTTATAAAATTGAAATTGATTTGAAATCAGTTAGCTTCCAAAATTACACAGTATCAAATTTTGAATTTTAAAAAGTGTTCACTCTCTCCTTGCATTCCTATTGGAATATCTGATGATATACGGTATATATATTGTGATCATATACTTTATATTTTAATAGTTACATTTAAATTTCAGGTATAACACCTCTACTGTGAATTGGTTCTGCAGATAAATAATTTTATTTTCCAAGTAATGAAACCTAGAAAATTTTCATTTTAATGCATGGGGAAAAGGTAATCTATATTTTTATTTATCAGTATTGAAATGGCTCTAAAATATTTTTAAAAAATGATTTTTCCTGAATAAATTAAAAAGAATTCAACATCCATCCTTTTAATATTTTACTACTATTTCTAGTTTTGCTAAACTCTGTTCGTATCATCCATCTGCAGCTGCTGTCAATTATTTAAATTCACCATAATCTACTGCCATAATCTACTGCTACTTTTATCAACAACACATTATCAATCTTTTAAAACATAAATCTGAACATATTTTAAATGATATCAATGAAAGTGTACATCACTCAATAAAGCACATGCACGCACACACGCGCACACTCACCCTCACACACACACCAATAGATGTGCAAATGTAGTGAGAGACATTGTTCTAATACTACATATAAATTCCTCTCAAAATGACATGGACTAATATAAGCTATAAAACAAGCAACCTGTAATCAGCCTTAAATTTAAAATGCACAGTAAATATATATTCTTCTAATGCACAATATCACCAAACATAACATACCATTTTTAAAAAATCCAGAGTGTAATCAAGAGAGAAAACATGAGTGACTCTGGCCTCCTATCTCAATCTTCATGTCTTATTAAAAGGGAGATACGCATATTCCTGTCTTGGAGAAAAGTCACATATATCGTCACTGAAGATACGGAGATCTTGAAATTTCAGTGCAACTCAGAATATGGAAATATTAAAAAAAACAAGTCACTCATACTTCCACTCCTGGTTCTTTGCTAGGAAGTACCTAAGGTTTCCATCTTTGTCTTGCAACTCTACATTGGTGCAAATCTTTCTAAACAACTGAGTTTTTTGTTCTTATCCTCCAATCATCCATGAACAAACTTTTAAAGGCAAATTTATAGACGTGGAAAGTTATAATTTCCTACATTTAAGCTATTATGAGTTATTTAAAATTTATTACTTTTTTCACTTTTGGAATTGTAGGAAGCAAAATGGCTGCTTTGACCAAAATGCAAATTAGTAACACTGCTCTTCAGTGATAAAATTCCTGGGAACTGGCCCAATTTTATCCTATCTAGAAGTATAAGTGTGGAGAGGGCACATTCTCTTCTCAAAGAAAAAGTGCATATTCTAAAACACAGTAAACATTTGGCTCAAAGGTTATCTAATAAGAGGCAGCCTCCATCAGCATGTAGTATCCCCAAACTGTTTTGATTTCATAGCATAGCATGGGAGAACTACCTCAACATAGTCTACTCGTGCTGATGCTCCTGATGCTGCCATTTCAGGTGTTCGAAAAGGTGCTGCCTTCACATCCTCTGCTGTTGGTGCCATTGTACTCTCCCAGGCGATGGGGCAAGGGGTACACTCTCGATCTTCACATGCTAAGATGAGAAAAATCAATTTCAATGCCCAAAAAGATGGAACTGCTTGAGCAGAAGAGGTGACTAAAACTACCAAATGGATTATGGCACTTAAAAGAGAGACAGCTGACTTACAACATTAGGAAATGATTTTTCCCCCAGTTTTTCTAAGTCATGTTACAATAAAATTAGAAATTTGGAGACTGAAATTTTCCCCTTCCTTAGGCCAGAGTTAAGTTGCAGAGGGCTAAGATGGGGGGAAAATATTTGCTAGTAAATATTGTTAGAAAGTCTTGATTTTTAAAAAATATTCCTCCTTTTAAGGGTCTAAAATTGTTTGGTCATGAAAGTGATTTACCTAAAGAGCTAGTTATAACATCTTATTTTTAATAGAATTCTAAGTCTAGACTTTTTTCTAAACCCAAACAAATTTCTTGTGCTTTGATTTGATAAAGTCAATACCACATGATTGTCATGTGATAAATATTTCTAAGTGAACTTTTACATAATGAAATATAGTCTCAAGCCGTTGAAGCCATTCACTGAAAATTAAAATATATATTTCAAATTCCAAATTGAATTAGCTAAAGGAATATTAAGGAAATACAAAGATTATGAAAATTGGGATTTGACTTTGAAAAATCCCTAATGTGTTAACATTTTAGGTATATTTTTTTCTGTATTATTAATATGGAATATAAAAAAAAAGAATTCTACAATGCAAATAAACTCCGAGTTTAATTAATTAAACTTTAAACTGAATTCATTAGGTTACAGTTAGAGTTCAATTAATTAAACTATGGATCTTATTTCTCTAAATAAACAAGTTTAAGATTACATTGTAACTATGATAAACAGATTCAAATTCTTTTTACATATGTTGACATAACAATACTATTTTAGTCTCACTCTAGAATTGAATTACTTTTGGAATACTATTTTTACCCTGTTTCCCCCAAAATAAGACATCCCCTGATAATAAGCCCAATCGGGCTTTTGGGCACATGGCAATAAGGCCAAGCGCTTATTCCAGAGTTCAAAAAAATATAAGACAGGGTCTTATTTTTGGGGAAACACGGTATTATCAAATACAACTCAAAGAAAACTACACTGTATAAAACTTAAGTTTTACTTTTTACATATTCTCTTCAATGGACAATGTGTATTTCACCTATAGTATGTAAATGTTTGTCAGCACCCGGATTTTAATTATTGCAATTTAAGAAGCATGTGAAGTCTAATGATATCTGAGGTCACACACTTACTGGAATAGATGACAGTAAATGCAGTGCAATTAAATCTGGGCAAAGCAATGTTTTTAGTCAGGAAACTTAATTTTCTAGAGAGAAATGCTTATAGGTGGATTTATATTCTTCTTGAAGGATTAGTTTTATAGTTTGGAGATGCTCTGGGATTCACCTTTACTTTTAATATTATCCAGAAGGCAATTCTCTCAAAGAGAGCCTTTTTTTGACCTTTAGCTAATATACTGAATCAATTATTGAGGCAGGCAATTTGGCTATAATCTTGCATACAATTGTTTCATCTTTCATGTAGGCTGAATCACCTTAATATATTCTATCTTCAGAAACTCCAGTTAATGTAGAATGCTGCTGCTGTGGTTAAGTACCAAGATTCTCTCCTCTGACTGCAACACTATACTTACTATAAGCATTCTACATCTGTTTTAGACAACGGATAACATCTTCATCACGTCTTTGCCAATCAACTGAAAAAAGATTAACTTTCCGAAATGTTCTCCTTGAGCTGAAAATTATATTAAAAAGGCCACGACATCAAGATTTGGAAAACAAAACAAAATAGCCTTTCCTTTTCTAACAGTAGTTCCATGGATCCAAACTGTTAGTGGTCCCCTCCTTTAGAAAACTCACTACAGATTCTACAGAAACATAGATGCAAGTTTAGGTATCTTCACTGAACAGATCTGTACTGTATGCAAGAGAGAAATATAATAAATGCCACCCTGCTAATAGATACACATAATTCAAGACATCCTATAATTTGCTTTTTTAAGATTAATCATTATATTGGACAAGATATAATGATACATCTTTAATTCTCAAACTATTACAACCAAATAATGCTTAATAGTGACTATTATTCCATGTAATTGTTTTGTGTGACTGAATGCTTGTATATCATCTCCTTTTAATGATCCCATAATCCCTTGCAGGGTGAAGTCTGGGCAACTGAATGGAGCTGAGTGTTTAGTGGCTGGATGCCCTTCCTGTCACCAATGCGGAGTTATATTCAGCAGATATATTCTCATTGTGCCCAGAGAGAGAAATATCTGCCTCGACCTAGGATCAAATTGACAGCCTCCTGATTGTGAAGCGAGAGCTCCACCTCTAGGCCACTGCACCACTGACTGGATGCTTGTACAGATATCTGGAAATGGTTTGGAAATGTATTGTGCTTTCCATAGTGTTAATTTGTTTTTACTTTTAAGGCACTAGATTTTATTATTAGGAAATAAATGGTATACAAAAATACAATAGCATTCAGGTCTCTGACAATCATCACATCTTTGGACCTACTATCAGAATTAGAGCATAGACCTTTAAAATGACAGAATCCTACTCCTGATTTCATACATATAAAAATGCATCTATATACATTAAAATATATCAATAAAGGAAATTATAGCTTCTACCTTGATATAATCTATGGTTTTTCATCCTTTAAGACAGATAGACCAAGGTGGAGATAGCAATTCCCTACAATGCAAGAGTAATTATCTAAGTGAGGAGCTGTTTCCTGCAGACTCCCTCTACATGAACCAGCCCAAATTAGGCATATTTGAAATTGCACTTCCAGCTAAAATTAGGAGATATTTTAAGTTCCTAAATTAATTGATGCAGAAATATTTATAGCCTTCTGCAATTTCATGTTGGTGCTGTGTAACATGAGCTCTTATAATTGTCAGATGCATGCAATCTTCCATAAAGAATGGCTTGAGAATATCCAAACTTTAAAGCTTTAATATTCACACAGAATTAATATTTAGATTTAAAAAACACAGAAAATCCTGATGGATTGTTAGATGAGTTAAAATATATTATTCACAGTAATGAGGAACACAAAGCATAAACTGTTATTATTGCAACTCATGCAAATTTAAAGAATGATGTTGAAGGATGCTTCAGGGTTAGCTCAAGGCATTTTTTTGTCCTCAGTAAGGAGGAGAGGCTTTCTTCTCATTTTGGGTATAAAAGTTGATGAGACTGAATTATGTTAAGGAATATATTTTTCTATGTGTATGAATAATTAGCCTATAAAAATATTTAGTTGGTTTACATGAAAAAATGTATTACATCCAAATTGCAACAGCTTGCAACTAAAGACATGGCTATTTCCATACGTTTAGCTTTCGCTTTAATGCTCGCTTTAACATGTTCAGGCCCTAAAGTCAAGTTGGATCCTGCTGAAAAGCCATGCAAGAAAGCTTGCCATTAAATAAAGGCACTATGGAAACTGATAGTACTAAAGGACCTTGGGTACTAAGCAGTGGTGAAATCTAAAAATTTTTGCCACCAGTTCTGTGGGCATGGCTTGGTGGGCGTGGCCTGGTGATCATGTGACCGGGTGGCCAACATGACATCACTCACGTCACTTTCTTCTCTCTCTCTGTCTCTCTCTCTCTCTCTCTCTCCCTTCCTCTTTCTTTCTTTCTTTCTTTCTTCTCTCTCTTTCTGTCTCTCTCTCACACACTCTCTCTCTCACTCACACACCTGGTCTGAGTAGCGGTTGCTGCGGGAGAAAGAAAAAAGTGCTTTGGGAGGGCAGGTGGCCCAGCCCGGAAGCGGCACGTCCCCCATCATGGGCTGGATGCCGGCAGTGGAACCTGAGGCGGAGGGGAGTCAAGCAGACGGCAGTCGCCCAAAGGCCCCACGGAAGCCGAGCGCACCAGGCCCAAAAAGTGAGCGAGCCTCACCATGTTTCCCCGAGGTGGCTCTTCGGCTGAGCGCAGCAGGTCTACCTTCCCCACCACCAGCGTCGGCCTTACATCTGCCCGCCCTCCTGGGGCTGCGCATGCATATCCCAGCGAAGCAGCAGTCTCGGCTCCAGCGGCAGGAGAAGGAAGAAAGTGAGCGACCCCTCTCAGCACTGGCAGCACTGCTCCTCTCAGCCCCAGCACAAGGGGTTGTTGCATCTCCCCCAAGGGCCGCTGGGCCAGCGGGAAGCAACTCTCTCCCATGCAAAGGCTGGATTCCCGCCGCGAGCAACAAGAAAATCTGATCGGTCTTTGGGTGGGATGTGGAGGGTTTGTCTTCCTTCCTCATGAATTAAAAACCCACGTTAGAGCTTTGGAGGAGGAGAGGGAAGAGGGGGTCCTGCTGCACAAAAGTCCCAAAGGCCATGCAAAGTTGCAAATCTCGGGCGAACTTGCAAAACGGCTGGGTCTTCCTGGCCTTTGCTGGACACTCTCCCCCCTTGCCCGCTCCCCCCAATCACTTCTGAAAGACGCGAGAAGTGTTTCGGGCAAAGGTATTGTGGGGAGTTTTTGCAGCAGAATAAAAACGCTCTAACAGACCTGGATTGTTGCGGGGCTCCCCCTCCCCTTCTTTATTTGTCTGCCCCTGCCATGTCTGGTCCCTTTTTATTTAGTTTACTCCTCTCTGGCACCACCATCCCTTTCAGTCCCAGCACAGCTGCTGCATCTCCCCCAAGGGCATGGGGGTTAGGGTTAGCTGGACACTGACCTTGGAAGGTAAGTGGGCATGGGGGACCGTTGGGAAGGCCGTGTGGAAGGCAGGCAAGCATGGTAGGGTTGCGGGGAAGGGAGTAGGCTGCTAGCTCCCTTCCCCGCAGCCCTGCCATGCTTGCCTGCCTTCCATATGGCCTTCCGCTTGCCTACCTTTGCAAGCTGGCCACGGGAATGCTGGGAAGGCCGCGTGGAAGGCAGAAAGCATGGCAGGGCTGTGGGCCGCAGACCAGTTTGGGGGTGTGGCCAGCCAGCAGTTGCTACCGGTTTGGCAAACCAGCCCCAATCTCCGCTACCGGTTCACCTGAACTGGTCCGAACCAGTAGCATTTCACCCCTTTTACTAAGTCTAGAAAATACTAAATTTAACTTCCTCTTGGAAAGAGCATATAGAATATATTCTGATCTGGCTTATACCCTGGCCATGAGTGCTTAATTTATATAGCTTCATTTATATAGGAAACCTCTGAAAATTTTTATCAGTAGTAAAGAGACCGATGATTAGGATGGTGCCATCCTAATATTTTTACATTGCCATTTTTATTCCTTATAAAAGGGCATTCATTATGGCAAGATCTAATGCCCTACACTCAAAGGTCATGGAGAAGAAATTTAATAACAGTAAATATATCTATGCATCTGGACAGAGGCAGAGATTTGAGACAGCTGCACACGTTTTATTGAAATGTTTTATTGGTCTGAACTTTATATCTTACCTAAACACAAAGCTAAATTCTCTTCTTATTAGCAAAAATTTGGTCTGGCCTCAGTCAGTCAGAAGTTCTAAGGTGTTTTTTTAAAATTAATTAAGGATCATGCTAGTAAAATTTCTGGAAATTTGTAAAATTCTTTGTCCTCACAATGCGTATGTGTTGGATCTGATTCATCCCTCGATAAGAATCCCTAGATAAGAATGCTGGTTTATGAAATGTTTTCTATTGTTTTATCCTTTTTAGATACATTATTTAGATACATTTAGATACATTGTTATGTTATCTTTCGGTCTAGGCTTAACCAGCATCTAAATAACCAAGTAATGAAACAATCCACAGAAGAGGAATCACTAGAAAGAACTGCTGTTTAAGGTATGTGAAAAGCCAAGAACATAAAATATAATGGATATCTATGTAAGCAGGTAGGGTTAAATGGCTTACAGGTAATAAAGTAAATCAACATTGAGGTGTAAGTTCCTTGGCCAAACTTCTTTTTCTACTGAGATTGCAAAACTGTTCAGACAATAGGTGGAATCCTAATTTTCCCTCTATTTTGGAAATGTCTAATTTTTTTGCAGCTGGGAGTATTGGCTTGCTTGCAGTAGAAAATATCCCACTTTGTAGGTTCAGTCTTTCTAACTGAAAAATTCACCTCTCTCTGTCTCTAGCTGCAACTTTTAACAATTTTCTGTTTGTTTCAGTTTCCGTTTTGTTAAAGTTTTCCTCTTTCTACCTCTAGAATTCAAGCTCTATTCTTTTTTCATAATATCCAGGCTTGTTTTTCTCTTTTCTTCAGCTCAAGTCGGTCAGCTTCACAGTATAGTTTACTGGACTCCAAGGTGGGTTTGAGCTACCTATCTCAACCTCAAGCACTACAGTTTCAGAGTCTGGTACATTGTACTCCACTACGTCTTTCCGCTACTCAACAGCCCAGGCTATTTGTTGGCCTTCTGAGATAAACCAGATAGGAATGACAAATAGATTAGCTTTACTTAATTGTAAAGCTACAGAGAGAGAATCGTAGAAGTCTGAAACTACAATCCTTCCCCCATTTCTTCTACAGCCTAGAAACTAGAGACGTTTCTATGCCTCTTGCTCCACCCAGTATGCAATTGTAGGCTCAGCGGTCTCTTACCTGACCATTCCTTTGGCAGCGTCTCTTTGCCCAGTCTCTCTTAGGCAAATACCATTACACTATCTTATTTAAATCCAGAAGCTAAAAATGAAAATAACTTTTGGGTACAGGTCACTTTAAGCTAAAAATTATTTAAGAGAAAAAAGAAGTAGTAGTGGGGCGGACTTTGTCTACTTATCCTGGTTTAGACTCTTATTTCTGTGTCAGGCATAAAACAATATCTTAAAAGAAATGTGGGTTGGTTTTTTTTAAAAAAAGGAAAAGAAATGGCCCTGGAGTTATCCTAGTGTCCACATATCTCACCTCTGCTACTAGGTAGCAGCATTATGGCAGAACATGTAGGGTAAGGTATAAGAAACTCTTCTTGATTCCAGCTTTTTGTTATATTAAGCCCTCAAAATCAAAATCTTTACTAAACATTATATTTAAATTATCTCTTTTGCTGTTTTCTCTCTGTCTCTTCCATTCTTTCAACATTTGAACATCTTTCCAATCAATATTTCAACTTATCCTAAGTATTAAATCATCATTTTAGCGCTACAAATAGTCCTTAATGTACCACAATTGAGCCCAAAATGACTGTTGCTAAGCAAGACAGTTGTTAAATGAATTGTGCCCCATTGTATGACCTTTCTTGACATAGTTGTTAAGTGAATCACCCATTGATTTTGCTTGTCAGAAAGTCACAAAAGGTGACCACTGACTCCATGACACTAAAACTGTCATAAATATGAGTGATTTGCCATGCGTCTGAATTTTGATCATGTGACTATTGGGATACTGCAGCTGTTGTAGGCATAAAAAATTGTCATTAGTCACTTTTTATGGTGCCATTGTAATTTTGAAAGGTCACTAAATGAACTGTTGTAAGTCGAAGGCTACCTGTAATTGAATACTTCAAGAACTCCTTATAGAATAAAAACATATTAGTCATGTGCAAATTGCAGACATGACACATAGTAAGTAGCCCCAAGGAACATACTGTACAAGTATAATAAAACTTGTTTAAAAGCCCTCACAATGATATGGAATGCTAATCAACTCTTGAGAAGAAAACAGAGAAATAGAAAAAATAAATAAAGAAGCTTAATAAAGTAAAGTGATTGAAAGATAGAAAAAATATAGGAAAAACTATCTGCCTGGATATTTTTGATTCACTTTTTTTATTAAATTTTTAAAACTTTAAAAAGTTATTAGAACAGCAACCACAAAACTATAAATAATGAACAATATAAGTGTACTAGGGGAACCAAATATTGCATAACTGACTTTGTCAAATTGTCAAGGGTTTTATCTACCTATGATCAATTATTGTCTATGATGAGCCTGCCTTCAGTCATGGTTCTCTGCATATTTATGCACCTCTGCAGAGACCCAAACATAATTGTTCTCACTTTGCTAACGGGAAGCCCGGAATTAAATTAGACCCCCATAAGGCATAATTTTCAGAAGAAAGAAAAGGCTGGTATCAGTATAAGATCAGATTTCATGCCATGAATTGTACAACAATCTCAGAGCAGGCCAGATTTTTAGTCCTGCTGTAGACAAAAAGCCAGCTCTTTCTCAGCCTTAGGAAAAAGACAATGATAAGCTACTTACAAAAACATTGCTAAGACAATTGCACAGTCTTGCAAGAATAGTGCAAAAGCATGCAGGCGTGTGTGTGTGCGCGCACACACACACACAAACACATAGAGGGAGGGCTAGAATTTGATTTGTGCACGCCAGGGGGGGGTTCTAAAAATTTTTACTACCGGTTCTGTGGGTGTGGCTTATTTTGTGGGCGTGGCTTGATGGTCATGTGACAATTATTTAGGATTTAGCAGAGGTACTGGTCTACCAGGCTTTTAACTGCTTGCAGAGCTGTATTAATCTTCCCATTTATTTTTTGCAGGCACTGGTCTACCCATTTATTTTTGCAGGCACTGATCTACTCATGTATTTTTGCAGGCACTGGTCTACTCATTTGTTTTCTTTTAAGACTGATCAGCTGTAGGGCGACCCTTTGAAGCCCCGCGGCAAGAGTTTAAACAGTTTTTTTCCCTCTAGCCATCAGCTGGAACTCAGGAGGCAGCAATAGATTGGGGGTGGGGCCAAATAAAAGGTAAGAATGACCGCGGGGGGTGGGGGGCACGGAGGGGCGTGGTGCATGGGGGGCGGGGTGGAGAACCGGTTCGGTGATGTCATATCATCACCGCTACCGGCTCGGGAGAACCGGGCCGAACTGGGAGGAACCCACCACTGGTGCACGCCCATATTAAGGTTGTATCCAATTTGGCACAAATATTCTTAGAGTTAACTAGAACTGAAACTTGAGCGCAGAAAATAAAATAAAACTCATTATTTATATTTTTTTAAACACTGTCTGAAGAGCAGGGAGAAACTGTTTCTGAAGGCATACCAATCAATTACATGGTTATAATTTTATTTGCAAAGCTTGAGGCTGGAAAAAAATGAAACTATTTCAGCTCTGTTTTGTCAATTTTTTATAATAAAGTGGAAAATGAACCTTTGAAATGTATTCCTTCAATCAAAAGAGTATTAAAAAAGGAAGACCAAACAATAAAGACAAAATAGGACACCAAAGATTTCCTTCTTTTTGTATAAAAATAACCCTTTGCTGCTTGATACATGAAAGAGGCACAGTTTAAAATTATATAAGCATATGGTTTCCATTTATTTGTTATAAATAAACCCTTTAATATAAACACCTGTTTTTTCTACATCTAAAATATATTTCATGTACTTCTTTAGAACACTTGAGACCCTTAGAACCTTTTGTATCTTTCACATCCCTGGATTTCTCAACAGCAAATTTTTATTTTCTACATTTCTCCAATTAAATCTGTCCTGGGATGCTAAACAAAATCAGACCCAATGAGTCTTTCAGTAGAAGACTAGCAGGTGAAATAATATAACTATAAATTAAACTTGGAAATGGAAAAATATTCTAAAATAAGACAATGCCAAACCACTTTTTAATATAGCCAATAAAACCACAGAGATATGTCTACAAAGTCACTAAAAGAAGCTCTTCACATTCTTTCTTTACTTAAGAAATTTTAGATTCGTTATTATTGTTTTAAATTTAAACTAATTCCCCTGGTGAAAAAATATTCCTTTTTTCCCTACAAAGTGATAAAATAGGTTCAAAGAGCTGGCAAAACTAATGTACATTGTTCATAATTATAATGAACAATACACAAATTGTTCTCTGTAATTAGGTTTTAAATGTATATAAATTGATCAAAATTAATTGTGTTGTTCATTAATTTGAATATGTGATCATTTTATGAATAATTTCACTTTAAATTCTTAATCAAAACTAATCAGCTCCTCTGTTTAGGAATATAATTACAATAACTCAATAATTACTTTATAAATTATAAGATTGTTATTAATTTGAAATTCATTCCATAACATTCATATTAAATATTGTGCTCTTCCAGATTTTGTTTTCAAATATTTGCAGATGTTATATATCAGGGGTTCCCAATCCCTGGTACCAATCCGTGGCCTCTTAGGAACCAGTCCATGGCAGTTAGTGAAGCTGCACCTGTATATGATGAGGTCTAGGTAGCGTGTGAAATCATCCTTCCTACCCAGTCCGTGGAAAATTTGTCTTTTCCTGAAACTAGTTCCTGGTGCCAAAAAAATTGGGGACCCCTGTTATGTATAATATATATCAGGGGTGAAATCTAAATTTTTTTGCTACCAGTTCTGTGGGAGTGGTTTGGTGTGGCATGGCTTGATGGTCATGTGACTGGGTGGGCATGGCCAGTTTGACGTTATTCACGTCACTCACCATTAGAGCCAGGAGTTCCACATTCTGACACAGAACAGCAGCATATTCTGTCTTTCACAGAATGTCACAGAAGCCAGGAGCTGCACAAAAGCACATTCTGCCTTTCTGAAGCCCCCAACACTTTGAGTTGCCCTCTGGCTTGTCTGCCTAGGCGAACCTTGGAGCCTTCTCTTGCCCTGCTCTTCATCCCGGAGGGCCGCGTATCCCCACCCACCAATCCTCCATATAAACCGCCCACCTCGTTTCTGCAAAGGCAGAGCCTCCCCCTTGCAGGGCGATCCAAAGAGGGGAGGGGGATGCTGCTGAAAAAGCTTCCTTCAACCTGGGCCTCATCCTGCAGCCAAACGTGTCCAGCCTTGCTTTCTCAATTGGGCTGTGCATGAGGTGCTTGAAGAGAGAGTGAGCAAGACAGCTCTCCAACGTGTGTGTGTGTGTGTGTGTGTGTGTGTGTGTGTGTGTGTGTGAAGGAGGGAGTGATCTGAAGCCGAGGCACCCAAACTTCTGGCAGCAGCGGGGGCAGCTTCTGAGCAGCCAGCTCCACCTGACCTACTCCCTGAGTCTCGCCGTTCTCCTCGCCCCCATCCCCATCCCACTCAAGCAGCGGCTTCCCTGTTCAGCCCGAACAAGCTATGCATCCATGGTGCCCGCACCAGCATCCCGAGAGAAGCAGAGAAGATCATCGCTTGCAAGCAGACAAGCAGAGATAGCAAGCGTACGCCGTGCTGTGGGAAAAATGAGAGGTCCTGTTGTCCTGCAGAGCCTGCCGCTTCTTGAGTGGGGTGGGGGTGGGGGCGAGAAGAACGGCGAGACTCAGGGAGTAGGTCAGGTGGAGCTGGCTAACTCAGGGCTGCTCAGAAGCCGCCTGCACCGCTGCCAGAAGTTTGGGTGCCTCGGCTTCAGATCGCTCCCTCCCTCCCTCCCTTACACACACACACACACACAAATTCTCTTGCTCTCTCTCTCTCCAAGCGCCCCATGCACAGCCCATTTGAGGAAAGGGCACGCACGGCTGGGCGCGTTTGGCTGCAGAAGGAGGCGCAGCGCAATGGGGTTGTTTTGTTCACCAAGGTGGTACTTCGGGTGGGCAGGCGGACGGCTGCAGCTGACAACTATAATGAATATGTCCACCTGCCCTCCCGAAGCACTACCGCGGCGAACAAAACAACCCCATTGCTATGGATGCATAGCTTGTCAGGGCTGAGCAGGGAAGCCGCTGCTTGAGTGGGGGGGGAGACAGGGCGAATAAGCTGCTAGCTCCTTCCCCACAGCCCTGCCATGCTTGCCTGCCTTCCACGTGGGCCTCTGCTTGCCTGCCTTCACAAGCTGGCCACCGGGACGCCAGGAAGGCAGCATGGAAGGCAGGCAGGCATGGCAGAACTGCAGGCCGTGGACAGGTTCGGGGGCGTGGTCAGCAAGCCATTGTTCCCGGTTCGGCGAACTAGCCTCAATCTCTGCTACCTACTCGCCCGAGCCGGTCCGAACCGGGAGCATTTCACCCCTGATATATATTTTACTTTCCTTAAAATGAAATGTATTGTAAACTATTGGCAGCAATAGATTTTTTTCTTTTCCCTGGAAAAGGTGATTTGATAAAAGAAAAAAAAAACCTAGGATATCAAGATTTCTGAAGTTACAAAGCACATGTTTTGTTCAGAGGCAGATATAACACATTGTTGACAGTGAAGAAGGCCAGATTATTGACGGCAATGAGCATAGTGTTTATAAAGATCCTCAAGATATAGATCACCATTGTAGTTCAGATGCTGATCCTCTTATTCTGAAACTGTTTAGGCAATCTTATTTAATTCTATTTTGCCATAATAAATAAAGTTTCTGAAATATAAAAGAATTAGTCTAGGAAGAGCTTTAAAGATCTCCTTTCTAACACTTTTGCCTCTGTACAGTGAGAATTCATACCTATTATCTTAGTTATTATTCAATAATTATTACAATGTAAAAAACAAGGCAGTGTCTTTCAGACCCTACATTGCATATCAATCATTAAAGTTTCCTCTTAAAAAATCATATATTTACAAAGGAAAAATATTAATTGAGACACTTAGTTATCAATCATGTATTTAACAGGTATCAAATAATCTCTTGTAGAATTATAGGAAATTTACTAATCTGCCATGCAATTTCGATATCAATTCTGATAATGGTATCAGGTAGATACATACAGTAATAAATATTGCAAAAGTCTCTTCCTCCCTACTATAGTAATCAATTAAGACACCAGGCATCAGAGATTTTGTGAAATTATTTTTTTTCCTATGTACCCACCTTAATGGAAACCTAAGAGTCTAGGGTTCTGTTTGGAATTATGATATAGCTATGGGATAGTCAGTAGTGCTATTCAGCTGGTTATATCCGGTTTGGGCGAACCGGTAGAGGCGGCTGCGGGAGGCTCCGCCCACCCACCTAGACATCATCACATCCTGTTTTTGACGCTCTGCGCATGCACAGAAGGTCCTGAGCATGAGCGGAGGTAGCATGTGCAAGCAAAGCGCGCTCTCATTTGCGAACTGGTAGTGAAGGTAAGTGAATACCACCCCTGGGATAGTCCATTGAAATGGACCATCTGCAAATATATAGCACATCTTCTTGATTCATTGAAGATGTTGCAGTGAAGTTAGGACTGATGTATATTGGCTTAATACAAACTTTGGTAACAATTAAAATACAGGTGATAGTTAAAGGCAATACTCCAGATATAAATAACTGGGAATTTATGAACAAATGCAATGAAAAATAATGACTTTACTGACTGTATAAGCACCCTCTCAAACAGAATATTTACAAAGCAGGTTAAAATTGATCTGCTCTTCTCATCACTTCTGTAGCCCTTGTTATATTGAGAATGTGCAATGATTCCAGGAGCCAATAAATGTTCTTCCAAATGACCAAGAAAAGTACAAAAAAAAAAAAAAGTTTAACCCAATCAGTATTCTACCCTCTGTACGATCACAGACCTTGAAGCAAATAAAATCCTTTCATCTCCCACAGAAGCCTGGGGGAGGGGGGGGGAGCTGTTAGCTCTCCCATTTCTTATCTCCATCCATATTTATGTGTGCATTTATTTAGCTGTTTGCAAAAATAATAAAATAAAATAAAATCTCAGTAGGAGAATGTTTATGGTGTTTTGAATTTGTTGCATTTAAAAGCCTCTTACAAATCATGATGATGAAATGATTGCATATCAGCAGTTGTATAAGTAAGGACTTTCCCCAATAGAATGAGGGATAGGAGAGGAGAAAGACACATTTTAAACAATGCTTGCACAATTACCATAAGCACCATGATGAAACAAAAAAAGGTATGAGTGTGGGGGACAGTAAGAGAAACCTGACGTCTGAAGCCAATCAATGAAACAATATAAGAAATCCAACCAATGGCAAAGCAAACTCTCCGTGTGTTTCTGCAAAAAGTCAAAAGAGCTTTGATCAAGCTTCAAATAAAACTGCAGAGAACCACAAATAAATTGATATAACCATCAAGATGATAAACAAATACAGAGTTGCTTCTGAAATGCTGCAAAAGTTTCCATTGGAGGTGCCAACAATTGTATCTAATTAGCTTTTCCATACCATTCCCTTCATCAGTGCAAGAATAGTTCTTCCTTTTTCTATATTTTTCCCACCTACCCTCAACATAGGTATTAGAAGATTCAAGGATACTGCAGTAATTTTTAAGTCATTTCAATGGCTTTAGTTATATTCCAGGTAATTTACTTCCCCAGGACTCCAATAAGTGTCTAATGGATTACATCTATTAATATACAGACAACAAAAATAATAGAGCTGGTGTGTGTGTTTATTTGGGGGGGAGAGGGAGAGGGAGGGGGAGGGGGAGGGAAAGGGGGAAGGGGAAGGGAAGGGGGAGGGAGGGAAGGAGGGAGGGAAAGAGAGAGAGAGAGAAAGAAAAAGAGATATCCTTTTTCGATACTATAACATTCGCACGAGGGAGTCAACAAAGATAATACTGCTTGAAGAACATCTCTCTCGCATCTTTATTATTCACATTATCAGTGGCTTGCTGATAGTATCAGGGACTTGCTGATATCAATGCATGTAAAATCACATCTGCAAATATGTTTTTCCTACAGATATTTGGTCTAAAAGTTTGTTTTTCTCAAGGTGCAAGATATTGTGAGGAGATTGGGAAAGTAACAAAAGAAATGTTGAACCTAAATAGCCAGTTTGGCCCAAGCTGCAACAGCATGGCTAGAAAAGATTCAAATTTGTCAAGAATAAACCACAATGAAATAATAAATAAATGAAAATTCTATTATAGTTACTAGTATTTTATAATCATGTCATTAAGATTATACGTTATAGAAGTCTGTGTATGGTAATTCTTTTACCTTACTTGTGCCTTGCTATGAGGGCCTAAAACTAGGTTTGATGTCATTTGAGCAATATTTACAAAGCACAAGGTTTCCCCAGAGCAATCTATTACAAAGCATTCCCGCGCTTAATTTTCCAAAGTACAGATGCCACTCTCGGAACAGAAAGGTCTTAGGCTTTTATGGTCAATGTGAATTAGTAGAATAAAATAATTATGCTCAAAGCTATATGTTAAAATCGGATTTGCATCATTTTCAGAAAATATAGTAAAATGTGAATGACCCACTACTGTCATGTTAAGCATGTAGAACTATCTTAAGGCTAAGTGTAAGTTAAATAACCAGAAGTGATTTAAGAATGAAGTGGAATAGTCATGCAATTTATTGTATAAGCTATATGAATGTATTTGTTTGTTTCTTTGTTAAATTTATTTGCCGCCCATCTCACAGTGTGGCTATTCGGAGTTACTTATAACAATAAAATGGAAAAATTAATATAATATAAACATAACAATAGCAAAGCAATGAAACAATAAAAATAAACAAGGAAAGTACAATAATATGAATTAAAAAATGGGCGGAAGGGGAGCAAGAAGCACGGGGGTGGGGGGGGGAGGTGGGGTCAGCTAATTAGCCAAATAGCCACCTCCAGTGTGGAATTACACTTTTTTTCTCCAAAGATTTAGGGAAAGACTTTCTTAAATCTAGTTCTGACATTAACATGAGATCTCAGGAGTTAAATCTTCTTTGGATGCCAAAGATATTACTACAATTACTACCAACCTGCCTTCCATTGAGGACCTGTATACTGCACGAATTAAAAAGAGGGCTGTGAAAATATTTACAGACCCCTCACATCCTGGACATAAACTATTTCAACTCCTACCCTCAAAACGACGCTATAGAGCACTGCACACCAGAACAACTAGACACAAAAACAGTTTTTTCCCCGAACGCCATCACTCTGCTAAACAAATAATTCCCTCAACACTGTCAAACTAGTTACTAAGTCTGCATTACTATTAATCTTCCCATTGTTCCTATTACCCATCTCCTCCCACTTATGACTATATGACTGTAAACTTGTTGCTGGTATCCTTAAGATTTATATTGACTGTTTCCCTATGACTATCATTAAGTGTTGTACCTTATGATTCTTGATGAATGTATCTTTTCTTTTATGTACACCGAGAGCGTATGCATTAAGACAAATTCCTTTGGTGTCCAATCACACTTGGCCAATAACGAATTCTATTCTATTCTATTCTATTCTATTCTATTCTATTCTATTCTATTCTATTCTATTCTATTCTATTCTATTCTATTCTATTCTATTCTTAAATAATACATAATTATTCTATATGCTCCTTTAAAATTTCTAGATAAGAGAATTAGTTAGGCGATGGGAAAATTCTTTTGGAATTTATAGCTCCTAAATACACACTGACAAAATATTTCATGGATTAGTACAAATGCCTTATTACTTTTAGTCACTAATATTTATAAAATTATAGGGATGATTTATAGCACTTTTAAGAACACTTAGAAATATTAAATTCACATTTCACAAACTCATGTTGTTCACTCAGAAATAAATTCAATTTACTGTTGTTCAAATTAATAGTTGTGAAAGGAAGAGTATAAATAACCACATAAATTTATACCCAACTGAAGATCCATATAATTAGATAGACTTAATTTTTCATGAAATGTGAGAAATTGTACAAACAGAAGCCAAACTATTTATACCAGATAAATAGCCACTATGCACTCAGACAATCAACTGTTTATATAAATACACTATCTTTTAACAATATGAAGATCTTAACAACACAAGGATTTTGATGCAATTCTCTAACAAAGTATAAAATTAGATAAATTATTATTCTGAAAAATCATTTGCCATATTCAGTTACAGTTATGCCAATTTTATGACACAAATGATTAAATATTATAGGTAGCATAGTTCCAATATCATCTTAAAAAAAGAAGAAGACACGAAAAGAAAAAGCTGATTGTTGAGTAGAGAACAATTTTCTGATTCACTATTTCTCCATTTTAAACCAACCCTGCTGCTTTGCTTTTTATCAGATGCATGGTCAGTCAAAGTGCAACAGATAGTTAAAAATTAAAAGCTTTATAATGAAGTCAGGTGAACATTACCTGCTTTGAATGAATATATAAATCAGGAGCTTCTTGTTTATAGAGATAAAGAAGCAGTGATAGTATTGACTGTGGCAACACAAGGAACAGCTTTAGTTCACATAATAGCAAAATCCCACATTTTAACTGCAACAAATGTTTCAGGTTTACTATAATTTATGGAATAAAAATATGACAACAATACCTTGCTCTTGTTTTTATTAGCATGTGTCAAAACGACATACCTTACAAGAAATGTTATTCTCCCATGAATCCCAATGATTTTTTTTAAAAAAATCAACATCTTCTTCCATAATGTAATCCTATTCTTTTATAAATTTTACAGTTCTTTTATAACACCTTATTCCCATTATTAGTGTAATTGATTATTTTGCTGGGCAATGTTCCAAGTATACTTAAAACATATGTACATTTTTACATATTGGAATACAGTTTGTATTATAATACTTCATCTTTAAGAAATATTTTGGACTTATTTGCTTTCCCCAATTCCAAGCGCATGTTACAGAACAAATGAGATTACTATCAATAAAGATGCTCACACAAATCATTATCCTTGTTTTGGCTTAGTACTTTCAAATCTTATACTGACACCTGAATTTGTTGGCAAGCATTGAACCAAAATGATATGTGTTGCTTTTTATCATGTTATTAGGGAAAACAGAACTCTGCTTTGATACATACTTTAATTCTGTATTTACACTGCATCTTCAGTCAGTGTCACAATTCACAGGTAGGTCACAATTAATGCAAATTTGAATAATGTGCTATTCAATTTAGATACTGGGTCACTGTTAATGTGATTCAGTTAATGCAATTGAGGTTAGTGCATGTGCATTTGTGATTGGGGTATTACACATTGCTAATCTATGTTTGTGTAAAATGGAGAAAAGGAAGATTCTGTCAGAGGAAAACAGTACAAGTTTATAAAAGATGCTCATGATTAATAAGAGCAAAAAATGGATATAATTGAATGACATTCAATTAGTCATATGGCATAGTCATAGCAATACTCTAACAGAGTAAGATGTAGGAATCCCTGAATCAATGGTATAATTTTTTGTTTTTATTTTGTTTCTATAACTATTTAGTGACTTTATTAACCATAAGTTTAAATTATAAGTATATTGTTTCTATCCTTTACTGTAATATTTCATTACTATACATATAAAATTTTAGATTTAAAATTTCAACTATGCTGGAACCAATTACCATATGTTCCATAGAAACATCACTTTGAATAGGGCAAATTAAAATAATACAATCACTTCATAGGATTCACACCTGCACTAATTGCGACTTGCCTGTAATCTCAATATGAAATTAAGGTAATATTTAAATTGGTATGAAAATAGTGACAATTCTAATGAAAGGATTGTGTGACCTTTTCTGTATCAACAAACGAAAATATCTCAAAATCAGAAATCTGAGGAACCCATATAGACCTTTTAGATATTCGCCTAATTTTAAATCTATGCAACCCAGTTTTTAACTTCATTATTAATTAAAATATTTTTCAAACCAGCACATGCAATAATCCACAGTCAATTCAAGAATATCTACTGTTTTATTTTATTTTATTTTAAATATTGCTTTACTAACACAATTCTCAGATATATGTAAAGTATTTTGAAATTGTCCATGAATTAGAAATAATATTTTAGCAAACTCTTTCACCAAACTTGACTTTATGAATACATAAGGTACCAGTTCTTCAAAAATAACACAGATATTTTTTCATCTCAATTCCTGAAACTATGTCTACATATGGCACAAACTAAATTTAAGTTTTGAAAGAACAAACATAAGGCGCTCAATCAATGAGATATATGATGATAACAGCAATAATGCTCCCACTTCAAGATAAATATTTTATGTCTCATCTTAGTAAGGAACATACTACAGAGTTAACTAAGTGTTCTCTGTGGATGTCTATAGTAGGATGCTAAAGCTTAGTAACAGTATCAGCCAGACATCAATTATATATATATTCACACACTATCTCACCTATATCCACATTGACACATTATTTGCACAAAGATAGCAGTTATTAATCTTACTCCTATATCATTTCCTCTCTTCAAGTAATTGCTCTGTCAGAATGTTTTTCAAGAGTAGCAATCATGCACTTATTAAAAGGACTATTTCCCTTCTTCCTGTATAGGCTTGTTGAAGCAAATTTTTAGCAATCCTTTCATCCATATCAGATAATTAATGCAATGTTATTACTAAGGATCAACTAGATACCTGAAACCCTGTCTTCAATTAACAGGTTATACCAATATCATTCAAGTGATATGGGATGGGATGGGGCTCTTTTAAATTGCACTGGATATATGATCAGTAGCCTTATAAAAAGAGACTCATCACAACTAAATTGCAGTCTCTTAACAGTTTTTAAATTGTTTTAAACTGTTTTAATTCGGACTTTTAATTTCATATTGTATTAATGTCATTGTGTATTTTACTGTTGTGAGCCGCCCTGAGTCCATTGGAGATAGGGCAGCATATAAATCACATTAAACTTAAACTTAAACTTTCCCTATTAGACACATTTCTTGTTCATACGCCCAACAGGTATACTTAAGGTACAATACCACCACAATCTTTGGAGAAGGGATACTTCTTGGGTTTTTTTTCTGTTTTGTATTTTATCTTTTATGATAAAACAAAATTAATATACCTAAATAAGAAGGGATGCTTAGTACAATCACCTGAGTTTCAAAATACATGATTAAGGCCTGGTCTAATTCAAGATGGAAAGAAAAAACAAAGATACTTTATTGTTCCAAAAAATTCAGAGCAAAAATTCAGCCATTACTATTTTATCAGCTTTAACACTTAAGGCACACTTGACATGGCGATAGCTATATTGATTTTCTCTGAGCTAATCTTCTAATTTCTTCTGTTAATTGTTTTTTTGTTTTTTGTTTTTTTGCATTTGTAATGTATATGGGGCAGGCATTCCAAAGTTGGGCTTTTTTTGGAAGAGGGTAACAATTTATGTTTAAATACAATTACTAATTATGTTCATAGGACCTTGGCAACTATTGATGATTAAAAATAAAAACAGGAAAACATTCTATTTATTTTTATTTATTACTGTCTTTGTTATTTTTTGTAAATAACTTAAGGCAGTGAACACTTTGGGTCACTTACTCTCTCTCAGCCCAATCTCCTCCCAGAGGGGATTATGGGAAAAATAGAAGGAGGAAGGAATATTATATTATTTTTTCATATTTACAATGTTTTAAAACTGCCCTATCATTATCTCATATAACTTTGTTCAGCTTTTATAAATGTTCTCTATTTATTAATTCACTTCTCTCAATTAATTTGTAAAAGCTAATTGACTACAATGCAACTGATTATTTCTATGAATGGAAAGCTCACTTATCCAGAGGAATAAATGGGAAGGGATTTTTCTTTTCAACTTCCTCTTATCCTCTGTAGCTTTCATTGCCCCTTTCCTAGGCTATATAGAATAAGGTCAATATTTTGAGAGATCATGTGGGACTGTGTGGAACAGAGGTAACATTGACAAAAATAATCCTTTCAGCAGAAAAGATAACTTTCAGCAAAAGCCCTGACATTCTATATAAATATAACCTACATAGGTGGTTATATAAAACTCTTGTTTTCCAAAATATAGTGCAAATATTAATAGGAGTGTAAGTATAATGTAAGGGGTGTAAGTATAAAAGTATAATGCATACTGAATTTTTGTAAAAGAGGCATAAAGACATTTAATAACATTTGACATTTTGACATAGCAAGACTCTGAAATCCTTTGGTCATTATTAAGAAATAACTCGGTTAGGTTAACTTTCATCTTGCTTATGTATGTCAAATTTGATGGGAAAGACAAGAAATTTGCATCAGAATGGATTAAGAGGGTTTGTGACTAATTACTAACCAAAGCTAACAGACTGACAGAACATTATTTGTCTATGATGAATCAAAAATATATTTCATGTGACAAATTCTTGATAACTGGAATGTCCTAGTATTTGAATACAGCATTAGGTGTGGGAGGTTTTTATGTCAGCAGGTGGCTGAGATAGATAATTCTGTATTGAGTGCATTAGGGACACTATGAAAATATAATGCTATCCAGTATATGAGCTCTTATATAAATTGTGTTACTGAATTTTGTTTAAAAATATATTTACTGCACATCAAACTGAGCTCCTGTTTTTAAATTTATTTGCTTTTTTCTAAATATTTGATTATCATTTTATGATATTAGCTATTTATGATATTTATGATATCAGCTATTTGTCTAGTTACTATAGTTTAAAATAAATTCCCCAATGAATAATTTCAAAAGATATAAGTCACAACTTGAAATGAGAATTGCTCAGGAAAAAAACCCATACTGTACAATATTTAGTGAAAAAACAAATTACGTTCTTGGAAGATTTCTGTATGCTACAATACACAGACACTTACTTTGGCAGCGTTTTCAAGTGATTCTCTCGTAATTCCAATATTCGTAATTTAACAAGTCTGGAAGTAATAAAGATTAAAAGAAATCAAATTAGGAATTCATTAATTGCTATGGAGTTTTTTATTCCACTGCCAATAATACAAGCCACACATGTACATTGAATTATTCTTATGCACCTGCAAAATCTCAAATGACAATCGTAACTGTATGTCTGCAGCTGAAATTAACTGGTTTAAATTCATTTCTGATTACATTTACGGAAAATATGCTAAATTCCACATTCAGCAGACATTTCTAGCTCTAAAATATTAACTTAGATGACATTAATCATCTATGATTGCTGGCAATGTTCTTCAGGAAATCTTGATGATCCCCATGAGAACAATTAAAGAGGAGAAAAGTACAAAAGGCTTCAATAAATGTAGGCTGCCATCAATTAATACTTTTGAGATTTACTCAAGCCAGAGCAAATGCAAAATATCATGAGCACGATTAAGCATCTATACATTTATTTTTGATTTTTCTATAGCACTAACAAAAATGAATTAATTGTGTCTTTGTAAGTTAATTGGTAAAGAGGAAACTTAGCAAGAAAAAACATCCTGCTGCTACCGACGACCTCCCATCGACCCGTGCGCTCCCACAGAGAGGGCCTCCTCAGGGTGCCATCAGCCAAACAATGTAGGCTGGTGACCCCCAGGGGGAGGGCCTTCTCTGTGGGGGCTCCTACCCTCTGGAATCAGTTGCCCCCTGAGATAAGGAGAATCCATGACCTCAATGCCTTCCGTCGTGCCCTTAAAACCCATCTTTTCCAGCAAGCCGGGCTGGCTTAAGAAGAAATTTTTAAATTCTTTTAATCAGTTTGTGACTTCTTAACTTTCGGGCCAAATTTATATATATTTTTAACTGTTTTTAATATTTGTATTCTATGTTCTTATCTTGGCTGTATATAGCCCTGAGTCCTCAGGGAGAAGGGCGGTATATAAATTGGAAATTAAATTAAATTAAATTAAATCCTATGGGAGATAAAGGAGTTTTTTTTTTAAAATGTCAAATCTTTGACAGTGATAATAAGTTATTAGTCCTGTAATCTTTAGTGTCTTTAGAGAGAATAAAACATGTAATGTTTTCAAACATTTCTCATGATGGTTGATAAAGAGCTATAGAGATATCAGGTAGTTAAAATGCTTAAAATAAAATGCAATATGGCAATCTGCAGAGTAAACAAACTATTGGAAAACCTATAAAATCTTTAGTTATTAACTGCTATTTTTAACATACATATATTTTAAATAAACATTCCCTAGATAACTTTTTTCCTCCTATAATTTAGAAGCTTTTATTTTATCTGAAAATACCTTAGAATTGTATTTACAGGAAATTATTTTTGTGGGAATATATATTTAATGCAACATGCTAAGTATTCTATTTTGCTGTCAAGACAAAATTACAAGATCCAAAATTGTAACATCAATGTATGTAAAAGCTATATAGATGCTTTTATGTTAAAGCACGTAACCAACTGACTACAATGAAAGAAAGTAAAATTATAATATATCAAAAAGGGAAATGATATGTACCACGTTTTGTCATACTAGGAGACAAGTCAATACTTATTCATGCATCAAAAAATCATAAGTGTGAGCAAATTGCACTTGACCTTCCCAATTTTTTCTAAAACAGGCAAAGTGAATTTGGAGCATCTCAACTGTAATTAAAATCAGTGAGCTACAGAAGGTATGTGCAACTCATAAATTATGTCTATGTGTAATTCTTCAACTTGCACAATGCACATTATATTTCTGCTTGCTTTCCTTGCTTTTCTGTGAAATATCTGACATAACCTATTTCCATACAAATAACTGGATACATGATATTGCGTGTATTGGAAACAATTATTATGGGATGATCAAGTAGATTGGGGGTCCCCTACCCCGGTCCGTGGAGGGGAACCAGTCCGTGGCATTTCAGCAACTGCAAACAAGCAAAACCCCACCCTCAGGATGCAGACAGCACGCAAAATCATGCTCCCTCTAGTCCGCAGAAAACCCTTTTTCCACAGAACCGGTCCCTGATGCCCAAAAGGTTGGGGGCCACTGAAGGAGATGACAAACCCTTACTGGATTTATCTATACCTTTTTCAATCAAGTGGTCCCAGTGCCTGGGCTAAGGTGCCAAATTTTAGACTAACCAGTCTATTCAATTAAACAAGTATACTGTCTCAAGATCCCGGTTAGTAAACTGTTCCTTCAAATGTATTGGATAAGCCAGATATAATATCAGTTTGCGAATTGTAATGTTAAAACAGCTACATACTATGATTAAAGATCCTGGTTAGTAAACTGTTGTTTCAAATGTATTGGTTAAATCAGATATAAGCTTTAAAGAAGAGAAAAGAAAGGAGAAGGAACATTGTCTTACTATTTCTGTGCAGCTTCAAATTATATCTGGATTATATAGAGCTGTGGTGGCGCAGTATTTAGAATGCAGTATTGCAGGCTAATTCTGCCAACTGCTGGCTGAGTGTCAGCAGTTCGATTCTCACTGGGTCAAGGTTGACTTAGCCTTCCATCCTTCCAAGGTCAATAAAATGAGGACCCAGATTGTTGGGGGCAATATGCTGACTCTGTAAACTGCTTAGAGAGGGCTGTAAAGTCTAAATGCTATTGCAATATTAACAAAGATCTGAAATGACTCTGTTCTAATACAGAACATTTTGAAGTAAAGATTTATTTTCAAACTGCAGTCATTAAAATCTGAAATGATCTAGACAGAAGAATTATTGAGGCAAATAAGTGCTGGGAGTTGATCCCCAAGCCAGTTAATTCAGATCACTTTGTGAAGAAGAAAACATAAAGAAAATGGAAGTAGGGATCAGTAAAAAAGACTCATTTACTGTTGTCAAGTTCAAGTTTTAACTGTAATTTATATAGACAAGAACAAGAGATTCCTCATTTCATAATCAGCTTTTTCCCACTTACTATCTCAACAAATGGCCACGTCTCAGCGTGTGCAAATGTCTTCAGAAGAAATCTTAAGCAAAGTTGCAGGAGCACACAGTATTTATAGTTCTATATCGGCATGACTAAATCACAACAACTACGTTTACCAATAGTTATGAATACAATTATGTTTGCTGAAACATACATACTTTTCATAATTCTACACACATGTATTACATACACATTCTCCTTTCTTTCTGGAAGGACAAATATGATTTAATATGCAGCAATATAAGATTAGAGTTCAAAGCAGTGGTGGGTTTTAAATTTTTTTACTACTGGTTCTGTGGGTGTGGCTTGGTGGGTGTGGCATGGCTTGGTGGGTGTGGCATGGGCGTGGCAAGGGAAGGATACTGTAAAATCTCCATTCCCACCCCACTCTGGGGGAAGGATACTGTAAAATTTCCATTTCCTCCCGATCAGCTGGGACTTGGGAGGCAGAGAATAGATGGGGACGGGGCCAGTCAGAACTTTTACTACCGGTTCTCCGAACTACTCAAAATTTCCGCTACCAGTTCTCCAGAACTGGTCAGAACCTGCTGAAACCCACCTCTGGTTTAAAGTTGAGACAACACAACATGACTAAGATTTTGGCTTTCATAGATCTATTCTCCTTGTTTTACTTAATTACTTAATTATCTTAATTACTTATTAATATACAGCAAACCAGTTTTCCAGTACAATGTGCATATTTGCATAATAAATTAAACCAGCCTATGTGTCTGTAGAGATTCTCAGTCATCCAGATCATGGTTGTCCCAAAGGTGCTTTTTTAGAAGGCAACTGGAATTTCTTGTTTTTTCTTTGAAGACGTTTAGCTTCTCATCCAAGAAGCTTCTTCAGCTCTGACAGGATAGTGGGGTATAGAAGGATTTATATTCCTTGCAGAATGGATGCAAATGACCAGCTGTCAAAAATCCATCAGATTTTTTGTTTTTGGCAAGCCAAAACAAAAATATTACTTTCTCAGCAGTAGAAAACTTATTTCCTAACACAATTGCAGTCTAACAGACAATTAGCTGTACAATCCACTAGTGTAGGTACTCCAATTGATTGGTTGTCAGATATGATTCTATATTTATATCAACCCCACTATCCTGTCAGAGCTGAAGAAGCTTCATGGATGAGAAGCTAAATGTCTTCAAAGAAAAAATAAGTCCGGCTTCAGGCCTGGGCACAGCACGGAAACGGCATTGGTCGCATTGGTGGATGATCTCTGGAGGGCTCGGGGTAGGGGTTGCTCCTCTATCCTGGTCCTGTTAAATCTCTCAGTGGCTTTTGATGCCATCGACCATGGTATCATGTTGCTCCAGTTGGAGGGGTTGGGGGTGAAGGGCACCGTTTTGCGGTGGTTCTCCTCCTATCTCTCTGACCGGTCGCAAACTGTGTTGGCAGGGGGGCAGTGGTCGACCCCGAGGTACCTTGTTTTTGGGGTGCCGCAGAGGTTGGTCCTCTCGCCCCTCCTGTTCAACATTTATGTGAAGCCACTGGATGAGATCATCCGTGGCTTTGGGGTGGAGTTCCATCAGTACGCTGATGACACTCAGCTGTACATCTCCACCCCAGGCCACCCCAATGATGCCCTTGAAGTGATGTCCCGGGGCCTGGAGGCTGTGCGGGTCTGGATGGGGAGAAACAGGCTCTGACTCAACCCTTCCAAGACCAAGTGGGTGTGGCTTCCGGTGTCCCGATATAGCCAGCTGGTGCCATCGCTGGTTATTGGGGGCGAGTCATTGGCCCCCAGGGAGAGGGCTCACAACTTGGACGTCCTCCTGGACGCATGGCTGTCTTTAGAAGAGCATATGACGGCCGTGGCCAGGGGGGCTTTTTACCAGGTTTGCCTGATACGCCAGTTGCATCCCTTTCTGGATCGGGACTCCTTACGCACGGTCACTCAAGCACTCGTCACTTCCCGCCTGGACTACTGCAATGCTCTCTACATGGGGCTCCCCTTGGGGTGCACCCGGAGGCTCCAACTGTCCAGAATGCGGCCGCGCGGGGGATTATGGGAGCGACGGGGTGCTCCCATGTGACACCCCTCCTGTGCGAGCTGCACTGGCTTCCGGTGGTCTTCCGGGTGCGCTTCAAGGTGTTGGTGACTACCTTTAAAGCGCTCCATGGCTTAGGGCCTGGGTATCTACGAGACTTCCTTCTGCCGCCAATAGCCTCCCACCGGCCAGTACACTCACACAGAGAGGGGCTCCTCAGGGTGCCGTCGGCCAGACAATGTCAGCTGGCGACCCCCAGGGGGAGAGCCTTCTCTGTGGCATCACCCGCCCTCTGGAACGACCTACCCCCAGAGTTACGTATGATCCCAGACCTCCAGACTTTTCGTCGGGCCCTTAAAACTCACTTATTTCATCTAGCCGGGCTGGCTTGATCCCATCTTTCGGTTTTAATTCGTAATTGATTTTATTGGGGTGTTTTTAAATTGTGGGCTGAAATTATTTAATATCTTTTTAAATTGTTTTAAATTTTGTATGCTATGTTTTACCTTGGCTGTTCACCGCCCTGAGTCCTGCTGGAGAAGGGCGGTATAAAAATAAAATAAAATAAAATAAAAATAACAGATTGGACAACAATCTTATGTTAAATGTCTAGGCCACTGGGGATTGTTACTACTCTGAGCTTAGAACTATTCCTTCATCTGTCATATTCTTTTATATGCCATTGCAATAGTTTTCCTGTACTGGGACAGATCTCTTTCCTCAAGCCTATAAAACAGTTATTTCAAAGAAAAACCTATTAAATCACAGTTTTATTTCTGAAAAACAATGAAGATTCATACAACAGTCTGTTATTAGTTTACAGGTCTTTAAATTGGTAATCTATTTTCTGTAATCTAAAATCTTCTAGTTAAGTGGGAATTCACACTTACCTTCCAAAGTTAGCTGGAAGAAATTCCAGAAAGGCATCATTTAGATATAGCTGGGCCAAATTTAAAAGCTGTGTGAAACCATCTGGGAGCCTAAAACAATGAGTAAAAAATTTAGCATTGATGCTGGAGGAATTGTTAAAATGTAAGTCCCAACAGATCCATATCTTCAACCATATGCTCACTACCTGACCCATTTGTTAGAGGTAACATTTTGCCTGTTATAAAACAAGTAACAATGTGTACTGCAGTAGTGGATAATATAAGCTTATACCATTTCTTTTGTTTGTCTATGTCTATGCTTCCCAGTCTTTTGACTAAGATCAAGTGTATGTAAGTATTTCAGTGGTGAATTAAATTTCAAAATAACTAGATGATCTACTTTGTACAGCAACTAGAATCAATAATTATGTACATGCAAGTTTATGATGACTGAGGATTACTGCTATGGAAAACATGTTGCCATTTATCATTTATTTATTATTATTTATAAGACTACATGCTGTATCTTATTTGCATTGCCAAAATTGAAGTGCTCCATCAAAAAATATAGGGAAAATAAAACTGCATGGAAGAATTAGTCATATTGTAGAGTTTAATTAAATAGAGGGCAAAGGGCAAGACCACTAATTTGTGCAGAAGAAGAGGGGGGGAGGCTTGATATATTTAATCTAAAATATTGATAATATCGGTTAATTTACAAAAAAACATTTTAAGGCATCTTAAATTCACTCCATGAGTATTTTGGTGCATAATTTATTAACAAAACCATAAATAAAACAAATAAGATGAACACAAAAGAACGTAAATAATTCCCAAACTAGATAGTAAGTACTATGAACCACAGCTCTTTAGCTATATCTATCACTGTTCTAATTTCCAAGTTTTATATCATATCATTGGTGAATTACATCTCTTCAAAGTAAACATTACTGTCTTGCAGTCTGTATTTCTTTGTAATTAAGGGAATGGCAACTATTTTTCAACAAATATGCCAATTTATTATTCTTGGGATAATCTTTGTTTACAGTCTGTCCAGAAAAAGTATATGCTATGATTTGTCCATTTAATTTTTTATAGAAAATTTGGTAATCCTGAATTCTAATTGGAACAAAGCTCAATTGTATTCCACAGGTCACTTTTCATTACAGTGTTATAAAACTACAGCCTTAGCCAATGTATTTGTTCCCTCAGTATCACAAAATTGTAAGTGATCCTTACTGTTACATGCAGCCCAACTAGCTGACAGTACCTATCTAACTGGATTTTGAAAAACCAAGGAGGATTGACTCTGGATAGGGGACTACTAGTCTATATCAGGGTTATAGGTTGGATTGGAAAGCTGAAAAAATATCTCAAAGGAATAAACTACTTGCATACTGTTCTCAAGAAAATTTCATGGACTTAGACAAGTCTCCACAAATCAAGCTTAACTCAGCAGGCTTATTTTTATTGTTACATCTAATTTTAATAGTATCATCACTTCGATGCCAATCTAAAGTATTTTATGGATAGTGCTGTAGATCTTGTCACAGATGCTTCATAACAAGTATTAAAAGAGATGTAATTGAAGAACAAAACCAGCTGTTAAGAAATAGGAGTGTCAAATATCATTGGTTCAAGTACCAATCATAAAACAGAGCTTCTCTTCCCACTTTAATGTAAACTCTTCTGGAAAATTAGGTTTTTCACATTTCCAGAACTATGTTTTTTATAAATTCATGTCTGTTTTTAACCCTGATGAATTAGAAATCCTGCCCCACACTAAATAGAATTGTATTGTTGAGACAACTCATCTGATGCATTTACTAGATTGTATTTGCTGTTTTTAAAACAAGGGCAGTTCAAAGATGAATGTTTGATACATGATAGAATGTTCTACCCATCCATATTAATTTTCAAGCTTGCACATAAGCAAGACCCTTTGTAGAGTGTATGTGAACTGTCCATATTCTTCCCTATCATCTAAATTATAAATGGCAATCAATAAATAATTTCAAGATAAGCTTTGTGGCAACATGCAAATGTGCTGCCACATTCATATTTCTATCTTTGTTATAAAATATGTCTGCTTTGCCCATATGATATACCTTCACCATATTGGCATATGTTAAACCCGGCATACATAAAAGAGGCAGAGAAAAAAATCCATTGATGAACACTTACTTAGAAATAGGATTGACACTTGCTTCAATTATTGTTAAACACTTACAGCACTTTATATTTTCTGGAAAATCTTGAATCCCTAAAAGAAAAACAAAGCTGTTACATCTATGAGCACAACTGATAACTTTCCTCATTTCAGTAGAAAAACGTAAACCATTCATTTAATCCTAAACAGTTCTGAACTCTTTGAACTCATGACAAATCCCAAGGTTCAGTCTTATCAACATATATTAATATTTTGCACAGATTTTATTCATACATACTTACTATAATACCTCAAATTTCACTTGGTTTCAAAAGTTCCTTGAGCTGAATAATAGTTTCCTGGCCAACATAGTTATCTACCAATACAAGAAAGGCCAGTTTTGCAGGAAAGGTTTTACTAAATCTAAATTATATCTATAAACCATTACTTGTAGCTGAAATAAAAAGGCTAGCTTCTTAGATAAAGTATATGGCAAGCAAGCATGAGGATGAGTACACTATTGAAAGTCGAGGCCAGGGACATATCTTCATTGAAAACACCTACTATTGCTAAGAGTCAAGAATGACATGACATAATCAAATAAACACAGTTAATGGCCCCTGGACACTTGTTTTTTAAATATTTTCCATATATGAGAGGTATATTGTACAATACTTTAGTTATAAAATATGCTATGAAACTCGTAATGATGTAATTCATTTCTAAAGGAACTTTTTTAGTTTCTCCATTCTTGGCATAAATCATGTAGAATAAGTATAGGCTTACTAAATTTAGATGACATAGAATGTAATTCATTCACATTCTGAAACTGGAGAAAAAATTTATTATTCTTTCAGTACAAGGTCAAACAATGATAAAAAAAAGTATAGCAATAATTTTCAAGATCACACTCTGACATAATCACTACTTATGATATAAGCCTATCCATTCTGGGTATACTTAAAGATGAAAAGCCTTTCTTAAAAGAAAAGTTCTGAATTATTGGTGTAAATGAACAAATTTCATAAATCCCAATGGAAACTTACAATTGTGCAACCACCATAGAAATATCTAAACTATATGACAGAAATACTACATATGTCAGGGATGGTGAACCTTTTGGCCTCAATGTGTCAAAAATTCAAAAAAACAATCTTATTCTTCTGGTGTGTTACACCCACCCCTCTAATCAAAAGAGAAACCATTCTCTATCCCTCCACCCATATCTAGGCCCTTCTGAGCAGTGGCACTTGACAGCAGTGCTGAAGCTGGGCCTGAAGTGAAGGCCTAGGCCTTGACTTCAATCCTAGAGCCACCACACAAAAAGTCTGCCTCACACTCTTTTCCAAGCAAGGTATGATTGCCCCCATGGTATGATCTGCTGCATGCAGTTTATCTTCAGGCAGTGATCTCTTTTTGTTGAGATCTGGGGAGTGCTAGTTCATGGGGGCAATCATACCTTGCTTGGGGAATAGTAAGGCAACCTTTTTGGAATAGTGGCTCTAGGGTTGAAACTCAAGACTGAAGCCTCCAATTCAGGCCCAGCCTTGCTGTAAAGTACTGCTGCTCAGAAGGGCCTACTTGATTTTTTTTTCTGGGTTGCACAAGGCCTTTATTCTTGAAGCGGCTTCAGAGAATGCTCCTCTGCAGCCTATGCAGACACTATCCACGTGCAATTTTGGAGGCTGTGGAGGCCTCTTGACTTCCATAGGGTCTGAAGGATGTAAGACTATATTCCATCCTCATGTGGCCTCCACAGCCTACTAAAATTGTACAAGAATTAAGGCATGCTTTTAAAAATAGTTGTTATCAGGTTTTGGAGAATGCTGCCATGTCACCCAGAATATCATGGCATGGCATGTTTGAAATGCATGTCGTAAGTTTGCCATCACTGACTTTTGCGATACTCAATGGAGAATAAATGGCAAATTGGATTTTGGGGGCGGGGGGATACCAGAAATACACTGATAATCAAGGCAGGTTTTTGTGCTGAATTTGACTGCTGCAATCAACTGAAATGTCCTTTTCCCTTCTATAACACATTACAAAAGAACAGGGGCCAAACATTAAGATAAGTTACACTAAACATTAAGTTATGTTAAGATCAAACCCTGCTGTTTCTCAAAAATAAATATAGGGGCTAAACTAGATTGGAACCCCAAGGAACCAAGTTTGAAAATATGTTTAGACAACCAGTGGATTTCAGGATACACACTCTAGTGTGAATTCCATTTTTTTTAATGCTACTCTTAACCAAAATTGGGATAAAGTCTTCCATCATTCTGAAAACGTAGTAAAATATAGTATAATTATAAATTCACTTTATATATCAAAGAGTTTCTCACTCTCAATTTTTTTCTTCTTAAAATTTGTCAGCTCTTCAAGGTAGGCTAGACTAGTAAACCAGAGTCAAGCAGGCTATACTAGTTTTATTATAAGACTATGATAACTGAATCTTGCAAGTCTGAATGTATTTCCCCCATCCCTGCCTTTATCTTCATGAGAGTTAGGGAGGGGCTTATCTGAGATGTTTTCTCATGTTACAGTTCGGACTCTTTTATCTGACTGTTGTCTTATTAATGGCTTTCCTCCTGTTCTTCAAGGTTATTCCAAAACAGAATAGAACAGCTGCCTTGATTATAAAATATGAGATTCTTTCTTTGGTTAAAAACAAACTTAAATTCATTGACAAGTTTATCTGAATTCTTCTATATTCTTTCCTTATATATGGAACATTGTTTTGTGCAGTTTTTCCCCAGCAAGGAGTAAGAGATGATGTACCATTTCCCATGGCTTCTTGTTATTAATCTGTTTTATTACAGATTTAAATCAGGAGGCTGACTGGCACCCTTTCTGATATTTTTATGTCAAATAAACATCTGTCAAATTTATCAATCCCATTTACATTATTTTTGCACAGCTAAATTTTTGTTTTCAATCAGGCAGTTTCCTTTTATACCAATATTTATACTGTGGCATATTAATATTCTTGCTTTAATGCATTTCTTTCCATTTAAGTTTATAAAAGCAAAGCATACATCAAACAAGCTTAGTCCCATGGTTCTCTGAAAAGAGTTCTGGTGATAAAGTGGGACTATAGAATAAGGAGAGAAAATCATAATAACACTAGTCAGTTGTCATAAAAAGTAATCTCTTTTACTTCCCTTATACTCATGAACTTTAAAGACCGCAATATGCTGCTAAATCCCTACTGCTCTTAATCAATGCTAATTTATACCAGATACTATGCAATATGTGAATAGCACTCCATGAAAAGAATGACACTTATTTCTTCGTATTAAAAAAGGGATGGCAGTATATTTCTTTGGAGTTGCTAGGCATTTGGGCTAGGCAGACCCTACAACCACAACAAAACAGTCAAGTCTCTATACCAAAGTGCATCTTCCCAAGCGCAAGTCTTATAGGATGTCTAGAGGTAGGATTCAAATTCAAAAAAGAACTAGTTAAATATAACATTGTAAATTTCAGAGTATAAACTAATGTCTATCTGCAATTATTTTTATATAATATCTTTATTAGACTTCAACATCAAACATTAAAATACAAACTAACCTAAAGGGAAAAGAGAATGACAAAACAAATTAAAGTGACAAAAAATTTATACATCAAACAAATGTGTCAGGGTATGAGGAGTTAATAGCTGTAAACTGATGAGAAGTTGTAAGCGGAGCAACTGGAAGCTGATGCAATAGAATGAGGCAGCAGAGTTACTGTCACTTTAAGAAGCTGGGTCAGAAGCTGCCTATATAAAGGAAGCCATTAGAGGGCATTCCTTCTCCTCAAGCCTTCTCCTCATGCATTCTACATCTTGTTCTCTCGTCGTGTATATTATTGCTCTCCGTGTATAGCTGTAAAGGTATTTAACCACTAAATATTAAACTGTAGATAAAACCACTGTTATTTATATAAAATGTTCTGTGTGCTGTGTGCTGGGTTTTGCTCCTGGGATTATCTCATAATACTAGTTACGCTGCCTAAACTTTGACAAACTTAACAAATATCTCTAAATTAATTAATCTTAATTAATCTTTCTCTAAATTAAATAAATAATACCAATCTATAAAATTTTTAAAGTACTACCATGTTTCCCCAAAACTAAGACATGTCCTGATAATAAGTCCAATTAAGCTTTTGAGCACATCCGCTAAAATCAGCCCCCCCTGAAAATCAGCCCCTCCAAATACTTAGATGCATGTACAGCTGCTGCGCAAACAACACGACGTGAGGAGGTGAGGCTGGAGAGGCAGGAAAGGGAGGGGGAACATGCCCCATGCGCCCCTGTCATCCACGCGGAATGGCCTCATGGAGGCGCTCCCGCAAACCCTAGCTCGCGCGTCCCTTCTCTTAGTGGCAAGCCGGACGCACTGCTGCCACTCAGGAGAAGAAGAGAGAGAGAGGAGGCATTGCGAGAGAGCCCATTTCTGATGTTCTGTGCTTCCGGACAGCAGCTGTGCGTTCAGCTTCCCAAAACTGGCTTGCTGATCTCGGCCGGTGAGGAGGTGGGGCAGATGGGGAGGGGTGGAGCGGCGGAGAAGCAAGATGTATGGAGTGAGATAGGATTCCCCTTGCTGTTCCCTCGCCCAGCATGGCAGGAGCTGGAAGTCAGGTAAGACACGGTGAAGACAGGCAGAGAGAGAGACAGGGAGAGAAACAACAAGAGTGAATATCCTCCCATCTGCTTTTATTTGGTAATGGTGCACTGACCATTTAGCCAGATCTCAATTCCACATCTTTTGGAGATTTGGGATATGACTATTTTTATCTCCTCGCTTTTCTCTCCTCCTCAATTTCATTCTTTAACCAGGAGGGGAAGGCATGGGATGAGGCGTTTCTTTCTTCAGTTGCACAAGTGGCCTTAAAGCACCGCCCACCCTCCTCAGCCCCGAACCCGACAGCAGAGTGAAGCCTCCCCCCTATCTCTTGGGTTCAGTTTGCGCAGCCCAGACATTGAAGGCTGGGGGAGGCTTCACTCTCCATGATTGCTGGAGGCAGCGGCCTAAGTGGCACTGGCGAAGCAGCTGGTTGGCGCTCTGGGGCCAAGGTTTAGGGATAAGACCTCCGATAATAAGGCCAAGGACATATTTCAGGGGTCAAAAGAAAATAAGACCATGTCTTATTTTCGGGGAAACACAGTAATAGTCAATATACTTTTAAAAAGCCGGTATTCATAAAATGTCCTTCTCTTTATTTCTTCTGAAAGATAGTAAATTATCAAATAGAAATAATCTTACATTTAATAAGCTACAATATTTCTTTAGTCAAATCCAAGATAAACTTCAAATCCCAAATTCAAAATTCTTTTCTTTATCTTCTAAGAAATCTAACAATGGTTTCCAGATCACATAAAATGTTTGCTTAGCAATTACTTTTGCTAAGCAAACAGTTAATTTCACCATTGCGACTACTTCTATTTCAAAATCCATTCTTTCCTATGATTTGTGTTCAAATTATGTATTAATATTAGAAAGTACTGCTAATATTTTTTTAGTCACAATAACCTATTAAGAATTGGTCTAAGACAATAATAGAATGGCACACTCAAGTAGGTTTTATTTGCTTTGCCTGAAAGCATACAAATTTTCTTCTTAGCTCATGAGTCACCATCACTATAAGTTCTTCTTTTTTTTATTACTATGCATAGTGTAGATGTTTATTCTGCAAATAAAACAGAGTACATAAGCTTAGTTAAAATGCAAAAGAGGCTGCAAATAAATAACAAACAAAGAATTGCATTCTGAATTTATTGCTCAGAAAATAGCACACTGTCCTTTTCAAAGACATTTTCTCTTTAAAAAAGAATGAGCGTTTCTAATGTGTTTTATTTTTTAAAGAGCTGTTTGTCTTGTTTCTGTTTCTGATTACATTTGGAAGTAATCTAGCAGACAGCTTGGAAATGGAGAGGAAGGAATTGAATATACTGTATCTCCTCAATTTCAGTTCTGCCACATCAGTGGACCAGGAAGCACAACTACTTATGGTTCTCTATATTTTTGGTGTCTTTTGGTGTACAATCTCCTTCACTGATCTGTGAATTTAATTTAAACCTCTGGAAATTAGGAGGTGGAGAGGAGGAGGAGGAGGGAAGGGAAGGAGAAGGAGGGGAAAAAAAGACTGTAACTGGGGCTGCAAGAGGAGAAAGGATAAAAATTCCATTGAATTTGTTTAACTGGTTCTTAGTATTCTTAGTAACGTACTGTATTTAAATACTATCTGTAACTTAAAAGACATTCATTCTCTGTTAATTAAAATTTTAATGTCATGTTATCCATTTTTCCAGCTCAGTTTTAGGATGTGGACCTAAATCAGTGAAATGCTATCTTGGTTGCTGTGTTTCAATCTTAGGTTTGGGATCCTCCAATACTAGGTTTGAGATCTTCATCTAGGTGGCACTGATGGGTCAGTGCCGTATTTCCCTACTACAGTATCTTAGAAGTTCAATAATCTTTCAGAGCATGATTGAAAAAAAAAGTAAGAATCAAATAGATGAATATTGTATTTGTATTTTTAAAAAAGGAGGGCCTAAAATAAGCATCCACTGAAAATTTTTCTTATGGCAGCTGAACACTGGCAACCAAAGATGACTTTTGTAATTATTTATCACAAATATCACACAAACCAAGATCCTTTAGAAACATACACCTCTTTTATCAATTTAAGAAAAAAGATAGAATTCTTCTTAAACTGACTGCTATTAGCTTTTTTTTTTAAATCAGAGTCTTTTACTGAGGTGAACTAGTTTTAAAATATTAAGCAATATACTAAAGGATTTTCAAAACTGGAAGCAAATTCATAGAGAGGAGCTGTGAAACTTTAAGATTCTTTTAAAAAGTGATAAAATAGCACAACTGTCCCTAAGGATTTCAAAAGTAATACAATATTTATTTTAATCATGAATCTTCTACATTATCTAACACTTTATTATTCTGGCAAGATAGGATCAATAGAGTTATCCAAACAAAATGCTGTAAAATTAAGAATAAATTCATTTGTAAGAATTTGGCCTTTTTGAGGTTTTTTTGCTCATAAAATGCTCCTGTGCTTTTAGAAATTGCTTAGTTTTAGGCAATTCCCAGCCTAATATGGAAGCTATATTAAATTGCACTCTACAAAGTATACCATATCTCCTTTCTATTTTTTTAAAAAAAACTTTTTAGCTGGGTCAACAAAGATTCTGAGATTCTACTGCAAGTTATTGAATAAATAAGCATTTAAAAGCTCCTCACAATTTTCATATATATAGCAGAACAAAATAGAGTTTCCTTAAACACAGGCATATAAAGTGAATATTATTTTTCCTTTTTAATATCCTCTGTAATTAATATAACATTTTGCAGCAGTATGAAACGGGGCAGTACTTGGGCTGCACTATTGAGTTAGCTCCATTCCTAGGGAAAGTTGCACTTATAGTTTATTTCTACAGTGAAAACAGCTATTGGATTTTCAAAAATTCTCCAGGTAGCATTTCCATTCCTTATAATCATTTCCAGAGTGCTCTTTGGTTTCATTGTTCCCAAGTTGCTTACTGTATTTCTAAAAAAAGAGAGACCACTTTAGTTTATTTTCTAAATATTTATTTTTATTTTGACAAGAGGAAGAGAAATGATTTGTTCCAATGTTAGAGATCTGCAAAAGTAAAAAATGTACTTTGCATAGAATCTATCACAAGTAAAAACAAAATGTATTTAGATAAGAAATTACTTTGATGCTCCTCCAATCCTTAACAGACTGAAGATAGAATTGCCATACGCCGTATGAATATTGCCATTATTACACTATGCTTTTGTGAATTTTATCACGAATCTAGAAGATCACCAATCATGCATCTGTTATCCATGTTCTAGGTAGATTTAGATTTTTCCTCTCCATGTTCATTAATATATTGCACAAATAATTGCACAAATTTAGAAAAGATTTTGAATTACAAGCTGAATATTATATTTCTGTTTTGCTTTTGATCTCCTGCATTCTTTCCACAAGTTCTATTGACCTACTTCACTACCTCAAGCTTTCCCCATCACCACATCTTTGCTTCACACTAGTGGTGGGTTGCTCCCGGTTCAGTCCGGTTCTTGTGAACCGGTAGTAATGGAGGCGGGAGGCTCCACTCATCCCCCCCCCCGGACATCATCATGGACGATCTGCGCATGCACAGAAGCTTCTGCGCATGCACAGAAGCATGCACGCGTGCCTGCGTGCGAAGCACACTCCCATTGCAAACCGGTAGTAAAGGTAAGTGGAACCCATCCCGTTTCACACCTACGTCTCCAGCAACTGTCACTTCAAGAACTACAGATAATTTGAACCACATTTGAACCAAGACAAAAATATCAGTTAAGGCACAAAGCTAACAACACACAAATTAGTGTGATAATGCTGCATTCTCATGCCTGCCCCCACCTCATTTTTTTTCTCCAGCATACATGAGACAGCATAAACTGTCTCAAAAACAAGAGTATTTTTTAACACTAGTCAGAATCAAAGATTCTGATCCTGGTTGCTTTCAATTATAATGTAAACTAAACTAGAATTCCAGTTCTAATATCATACTCCGGCTACTTTAAATCAGGAAGCATTTTTTTCAGTCTTCTCCTTGAAGTTGTTTTAGGTGATTGAGTTCATGAACCAAGGAATATTGCTGTTGTTCAGTCAACACAAAATCTTGATGAAATTTGGAGCTAATAATTGTTCAAAACAATTGAACATTCTAACCCCTGGGCCATGGACCAGCCCCAACCCACAGCCCGCAAGGCAATGCAAGCAAGTGAAGCTCCATCCACAGATGCACGGGATCCAGGCAGCATGTGAAACCATGACCCCGGTCCATGGAAAAACCATCCTCCAGAGAACTGGTCCCTGGCACCCAAAAGATTTGGGCCACTGTTAAAATATTATGTGAAATGGTCTGAAAAGCAATATAGAATTCAGCATGCTACTGCTCTACCAGCATCATTTGGTTAATAATAAATATGATGATAACATGTCATATCATACTCCCTCTTCAAGTTTTTCACCTGTCTGCTCCTTTTTCACAATCATCCTTTATGCACATAGCAATAAATATGATAGATTCCATTTTATGGGGTTTCAGATTAAAACTGGTCATGTAAACAGACAAGAAGGATAGAAAAGAATGGTAAACTAGAAAAATGAATAATTACTTATAATATCTCAACTGATTTTTGGTTAACTGATCAAACTGATTGATTGATTAAGGGCCATCAAGTTGTTGTTGACTCTAGCACCCACATCTCTAGATGTTGTTCATTAAGATCTGTCCCTAGCTTTGTTTGCTATGTCTTCCAAAAGTCCATCCACCCTGCTACTAATTGTCCTCTTTCCTTTTGCCTTTCCCACTATTAAATCCTTCTCCATAGCCCTAGATATTTGTATACTGTGTCCAAAGTATGGCAATTTGAGCCTGATCATTTGTGCCTTGTATGAGAACTTTGAGTTGATCTGTTCAATGACACACTGATCTGTTTTGTTAACTATCTACCATAGTATTTTCATGACTCTTCTCCAATACAAATTTCAAAAGCAGTAATATTCTATCTATCCTTCAATTTTTGTTTCCACTTTTTTAATCTTATTTTCTGAATTATAGTCTATAGTTTAGTCAATGTAGTAAAAGACTATTAATTCTGTAGCTTCAACTTAAATTTAGGAGGTTATTTGTAAACTAAGCATTAGTTTCACAGTAATATACTGGTTCACAATGAAATATTACATTTATCTTTTTTAAAGTTAATTACATACATATATACCTCTACATTAACAAGAGCAGAAAGTATTTTTCTATTTTATGAGAGAACCAATTTGTATAAAGAATTTGTTTATCAAAATAAGAGAGTATTTTGTTATAGTTAACATTGACTGAATTAGTTTTGATTGTGCAAATGCAATTTAAATTCAATATAAAATGTATTAGTATAAAAGATATACTAACAACTTGTATCTTGTCCTTATAGGAATAATGGGGCTCTTCTGAAAACTGAAGCAGTTACTGCAATAGCTCTGTTGACTTATTCTCTTTCTACTTCCCTACATCATCTTAAACCAGGCAGGTAGATGCAGAATTCAACTACCAAAGGAACAACAGCAAATAGCATTCAGACACTAACATTTGCATAGTGTCATGTTTGTTCAGTTTTCTGAAATGTGGTTATTATGCGATGGAAACTGATATTTCAGTGTAGTTGGTGTTCTCAAATCAAGAAAGCTTTTTATTCAAAGGTTAAATTATCAATATATAATATTTTGGAAATAAAATTAGCTATACTTGTAGTCTTTTGAAAAGAAGAATATAATAGCCATAATCCTTCCCTTGCTAAACATTTATGAATCAGTGGTAAAAGAAAATGAAACATATTTTTCTTACCATTTTTACTTATGTCAAGTTCTTTGAGATTAACTAAACTGGCAATGCTGGTTGGCAGGCTTGAAAGGTCATTATCTGGGATACTCAGTTTACGTAGAGCTTGACAGTTGAATAATTGCTAAAAAAGCAAAAGAAAGATGGTTATAACATTTCTCATAAAATTTTAGTATGTTTTAATGTTTAGAGAAATTCTATAAGATAGCATAAAACAGAACATATATAGTATCATCGCCAGTAAGAATCAGTAGACATATTTGAAGAATTTTCTCTTTAATCTCTTTTATCATGTTTCTACTTCACAGCCACAGCGAGAGAACATTATCTTCCACATAAAAACAGTAAGAAGATATGTAACTAGCAAAGAGAGGTTAATAAGGTTTTTCTCTTAACAAAGTTTCCTAACAAGAGTGCAAAAAATAGAAGGGTTACTGAGAAAAACTTGGGGGTACATATGATTTTGCAGACTTTTAAAAGTAAGAAGAGGGACACATGCTTATCAGGAGATGGTCACCTTAACTTATAATTACCTTAAAAAGGGAAATAACACCACTATTTAAAATGTATATCATTTTATTAAAGCAGAAGCAGAATCTTGCTGCTGTAGGATTTGCAGGTTTGTCTGAGTCCGTTTTGATTCCAGGTGATTGCCTAGACAAATCCCTGCTATTTTCTTGCCTGCATTTTCAGAAATGGTTTGTCCTTCATTCTAGGGCTGAGCTAAAATGACTGGCCCAATAGCTGGTTTTGTGCTTAAAGCAAGACTAGAATTCACAGCCTCCTGATTTTTAGTCCAGTGCCTTTAACCTTTACATCAAACTGACGCTCATAGTAGAATTAATAAAACTTATTATTATTCTTAGAGGGTAAATATCTAACCTATGGGAAATAAAAATTTGTAGAATTTATATTGAATAAACTGCAAATGAAGATTTCTGAAATATCTAATATGTAGATTTGCATTTGCATAACTGCCTTTGGTATATTTCATGAAGTGACCTATTTGTTCAAAATGTATTTCTTTAGAAGTCTGAGAACAACTGAATAAAAGCCACTCTTTGCCACAAGTAAATGCAGCAGCATAGTGCAAATTAATTTCCATTACGAAAATGGTTATCTTAGGAATAATGTTTTCATCCACCTTTTATTGTGAAATAAATAATAATATAGCAAATGTGAGAAATGTTATGAAATTACTTGTAACAGCCTTTTTATTATATATATTTTCTCAGGAAATCTTATTTGTCCATAACCGATAATGATCCGGAACATTTAAGTTTACATTGCTGATATGTGCCATGTTTTTCCAAAAAGATGACCCACCTTGAAAAGAAGCCCTATCATGTTTTTGAGCACATGCAATCAAATTAAGCCCCACCTATGAAATTAGCCCTAATTAAGACCCCGTCCACTCTGGGGTGCAGGGGTAGGGCGAGGCACACAGGTAAAAAATAAGCTAGGGTGGGCGGGGTGGAGCTGCCCTACTTACCAGGCCTCACACACCCCAACACCTGTCTCACCTTCTTCTGCCGCCACTTGCCACCACTCACATGCATCTCCCTGGCCTCTGTTTCACCTTCAGATGCCTGCTGGCATCTGCAGCTGATAAGAGAGCTCCAGGTCAATCTCCAGCTCTATTATCATCTGCAGAGGGCTTTCTGGAAGGTATCTGCAGCCGATAACAGAGTTCAGGATTGATTGGGAGCTCTGTTATCGGCTGCAGATGCCTTCCGGCAAGCATCTGAAGGCGATACAGAGGCCAGGGTGATGCTTGTGAGTAGAGGCAAGCAGCCGCAGAAGAAGTGGGCCAGCAACGAGCTCCTGCTGGGTGGGGCTGTCGGTGCTACCGTCACTAGGTGAGTCAATAATTAGAACCCTCCCAAAGGAAGGCCTAGCTGTTTTTTCAGGGGTCAAAAGAAAATAAGACCTGGCCTTCTTTTTGGAGAAACATAGTAATATGTCTTGTCTAGGTTTTTAGTTATACTGGGAAGAAAACAAACAACAATAGCAGAAATAGCAGAAAGCTGTAACAGAAGTATTCATCATGCTGGGAAAATTGCATAGATGATCCATTCAAGTCACCAGGAACTAAACTCAACTTGAAAACAACTTCAATCTGTTTATTCTTTTTAGACAGAATGTCTACACTGCCAATATTACTGTTAGCATAAAAGTAGAGTGAAATATATATTCTCAGTATAGTGTATAATTCTCAACTCTGAAAGGCATCTCATAAGTTCCATAGTTGGAAAAGATTGGCATTTGAGCATGTTTGAAAGGAGCTTTATGACAATTAATGATTCTAGTCTTGAAAAATATAAATGGTCATTATAGCCTTGTTAATGTAATTCTTGATCTTAAGGAATGCCAATAAATCTTTGGACTTTAGCAATGTCTGCTCAATTAATATGTAATAAGTTGTTATGCTTAATTGGTGTATTTGTGCCTCAATGACTTTAAACTAAGCAGTTCAACAAAAGCATGTGATTTTAAAATGTTTTTATATGTCTGGAACTGTAGGCTTGAGCTGTAACAGAAAAATGGCAAGGATTATTTTTTTCAATTTAAGGTCAGCACTTGCTGATAAGGAACTGTTAAGAACAAAGCTTATACACATAATACACATTGTATCAGTTAAAACTGGAGGATTTTTATTTATTTGTATACTGCCTTTATTATTTTTATAAATAATTCAAGGCAGCAAACATACCCCACACACCTTCCTTCTATTTCCCCCCCAACAACAACCATGTAAGTAAACTGAACTGGGCTGAGAGAGAGTGACTGGCCCAAGATCACCTAGTTGGCTTTCATGGCTAGAACTCTCAGTCTCCCACTTTCTAGCCTGGTGCTTTAACCACTAGGCCATACTGGCTCTCATATTAAGCTAGGATTATCCTTTCCCCTTAAAGGGAAATGACAGGAAGTAATGATATTGACCAGGGGTGGGTTCTAATTTTTTTTACTACCGGTTCTGTGGGCGTGGCTTATTTTGTGGGTGTGGCTTGGAGGTCATGTGACTAGGTGGGCATGGCTAGCTGGTCAGAGTCATTTCTGGAAGGTCCTCGCACTTACGATCAGTCCTCGCACTTACGACCCAACTCATTTGTTTGCTTTTAACACTGATCAGCTGTAGGATGGCCCTTTGAAGCCCCGCGGCAAGAGTTTAAACAGTTTTTTTCCCTCTAGTCATCAGCTGGGACTCAGGAGGCAGCAATAGATTGGGGGTGGGACCAAATAAAAGGTAAGAATAACGTGGGTGGGTGGGTGGGTGGGTGGGTGGGAGGGCGGGGGGGAGAATCGGTTCGGTGACGTCATATCGTTACCGCTACTGGCTCGGCCGAACCGGACCGAACCGGGAGGAACCCACCACTGATATTGACACTTTAAATAATTTCTAAAGGACTTTTCTGTAGACCTGGGATAGTCTATATAAATATTTTATTTTTGAGCTGTGAGGTCTTATTCCTCCCAATATTGTCTGCTTGACTTTTCACAAGAAGCCAAGGTTTCCCAAAATGTGAGGTGCAGCTCCTTGAACAGGTGCAAACAGAGTCTGGGGGGTAGGAGTGAAGAAACTTTTTGTTACATTGTAAAAAGTGTCTACCTTTCCCAAAGTTTTATTGCATTGTTTATTGTTCTCATTTTCATTTTTGTTCCTGTTGGTGTTTCTATTTTTAGGGGAAGTGTGTACATTACGATTATTATACTAAAGAGAACTGTGATGGCATAAAAAGGAATTGTAGGAAACCAAGTTTCTGAATTGCTTTGAATTATCTCATTGGATGCAAGAAGTGAATGATTTTTTAAAAATACTTATTTTCCACTGTCCACCTATGAAGCTGTGAACAATTAATTTTTATAACTGCAGCAGATGTACATTGACTTGGAGAAAAATAAATGGAAATGGCAGCAATTGGAGCCCTCGGGTATACTACTGTAGGTGATGAAACACATATGGCTTTTCAAATGCCTCCTATATCCATAGTTATTGTATTACTGTGGGTATAGCTCATGCTTAAGTTCTAAATAGACAATAGTCCTTGAAGAGCAATTGCATTTGGAATCAATGCCAATGAAACACACAGGTTTAATAGAGTCAGGTGGATTCAGTTAGGAACAAATGGTATGTATCAATGCAACAAACTATACAGTACAGACTATCATAAAATCTCAAATTTAGGTTTTGACGTAAGATAGATCTAGTGAAGCAATGAACATGAGGAGAAAAATGGGCTACATTCTGCCAACACTCCTTATTAATTTTGAGTACTGGCAGGGCATTGCTCACTACTACTTGCTACTCCTACTCTTATTACCACTGTTCCTGCTATTGAGATAAACTGAGTTCATTTTCATTGTATTAGATTGCATGGCAAATACCAGAAACAAAAGAACACTACTGAGTTTTAAAGTAATAGTTTAGTAGTACTAAAATTTGATATATACTTCCTGTTCTATAGTCAGAGAAACAGAAATTCCAGATCAGGGAGATAAGCAGTTTTTTTTTCTCCTCATAAACAGAAAATTAAAAAGTTTCCCATTGCTGCCAACAGAGAATAAAACTAACATCTGTCTTCCTTGAAATTGAATCCTAATGGACCTGGTCATTCTTGACTTGTAAATTTCACCAAGTCAACAATTAAATTTTGGTAACCCGCCACCACCAACAATTATTATTGAAAAGGGTTAAAAGCAACAGAAGAAAATAGTTCCAAGATCATGGTTATGAGAATGTAATACACATTGTATGCCAGATACTACAGAATGTAAATTGAAGGGCCTGTTGCATTTATATCAGGAGTGTTAAACTCAAGGCCCGGGGGCCAGATCCAGCCCGCAGGGTGCTTAGATCTAGCCCGCAAGGCTACCCTGGAAACAGTGAAAGACTGGCCTGTGGTGTCTCTGCCCGTGAAAACAGAGCTCGGGAGGGCCACAAAAACAGAGCTCGGGAGCCCATTTTCATTAGCAGAGCACTCAGGCCAGCACAGGTGCTGACATGAGTGATATTGAGCTGGCCACGCCCACTCCAACCTTGCTCACCTCAGCCCCCTGAGATCAAACACAACCCTAATGTGGCCCTCAATGAAATCGACTTTGACACCCCTGATTTATATCATTAGAAGATTTCTATTATGATATGCCTTCATACTGAACAAAAACATTCGTGTGTACTTAGCCATTCGATAGCAAAATGATGCACTGGAATATGATAGTTTTATATCACCTATAATTGGTGATATAAGAAGAATTTTGTCCTAAGTGCTGTTATGTTGCCTTATTGTGGAGAAGGGAACAGGTGTGGATCCGGAGGGGAAGAGTGAAGAATGCCAGGCGTGGACACTAAGATATATATATCAAGGTATGAAAGTTAGCCCAGTTTCTTAGCTAAATTAAGCAGTTATCTATATTCAGCAGCAGCAATACAGGCAGATGGTGGAGGAGAATGCTCACTTTAGTGACAATGTCAAAAGTATAAGAATAAATATTAAAAATAATGTACTACTAGTTTTAAGATATAAACTATATTTTGCTGAATATACATTGCTTTATGCTATTTTTTTAAGCCAACAAGTGTTTTTAAATAACATCTTAATATGGTATATAATTACATAGCAATGCACACTATGTTAAAAAGAGAAAATATGCCTGAATCATACATCAGAAATTGACTTCCATCACACTTTTATGAGACAGAAAATTATGATCTGGTATCCAGAGCCTTCTCTATAAACAGATACGTACAGCTAGGAAATGACTTGGTTATGTATATCACTTTTCTATCAACCCCTGGAGAATATAATTAAATTGTTCCAGTTGTTCAATGGAGTGAAAACGTCATTGCAGCAAGCATCTGAACTGGGCTATAAGGATAGGAAAAGAGCTAAGGAAAGCCTCAGTTTAGTCTTGGATGGATATTTATAATACTATTAAGTTAAACAAATTTAAGTTCTACAGAATATTAGGAGAGTTTTAAGCACAAGTTTAATTTTATTGTTGAAATTAATGGGAGTTAATAATTAAGGTAATAAGTTATTAATATAGTCTTATTTACAGGAGAGTAAGACATATCAAAATCTGTAAAGCTTTATAGTAAGTAAATATGCACTATTTTGAATATGTATAATCCAAGTTGCACATTCTGTGCATAAAGAATATTTAATGAATGGATAATTAATAATACAAATGGTAAATGTCTTGATAAGTAATGAAATAAATCCGCATTACACAAAATACCTGTATGCATGTATGTGCTGATACTGTTTACTTTTTTTTTATTTAAGAGTGAAAAGCTTTCAGTCATATTTTCTTTCTTTCTTTCTTTCTTTCTTTCTTTCTTTCTTTCTTTCTTTCTTTCTATCAATCATTCATTCAATCAATCAATCAATCAATCAGTATAGCCATCCATCTAAACAAGATGACTCTGGGAAGCGGCCAAAATTAAAATGAAATAAGAACAACTGCAATAATACAAAAATTAAAATACATAACAGTCAAAAAAATATTATATTCTTTAATCACAAATACCACCTAGAAATGAGTCCCTGTCACACTAAAGACACTAAATCAGTGGTGAAATTTGAACCGGTTGGCTGCTGATTTGCTGGCTGCACATGCGCACTGCACGGCAAGTGCGTGCTGCACAGTTTGCACCAAATGCGCACTGCGCATGCATGCACACTACATGCCATAAGGAGGCTTGGGAAGGTAAGTAGAACAGCGGGGGGGGGGGAGAAATCAGCTGTGCCACGCAATCATCGGAACCTTTTTTAAACTTTTTAAAAGTATTTTTTACTACCGTTTTGGGCGAATAGGTAGTAAAAAATGCTTTAAACAAGTAAAAAAAAGGTTCCGATGATCATAGCTGTGCCGTGCGATCATCGGAACTTTTTTTTTACTTTTTTAAAGCAATTTTTTACTACCTATTCAGCCGAAATGGTAGTAAAAAATGCTTTAAAAAAGTAAACAAAAGGTTCCGATGATCGCATGGTACAGTTGTCCTCTTGGAAATCTTTTTTTAACCTTTTTAAAGCATTTTTTTACTACAAGTTCGGCAAATAGGTAGTTAAAAATGCTTTAAAAAAGTAAAAAAAAAAGGCTCGAATGATCACAGCTGTGCCGCACAATCATGTGAGTATTTTTTTTTTTTACTTTTTAAAAGCATTTTTTTTACTACCTATTCACCTGACATGGTAGTAAAAAAATGCTTTAAAAGTAAAAAAAAAAAAAAAGTTCCAATGATTGCGCGTCACTCAGCTGATCGTTGGAACTTTTTAAAAACATTTTTTTACTACCAGTTCAGTGAACCATTAGCATTTTTTACTACCGATTCAGGCGAACCGGCCTGAACCGGTAGCATTTCACCCCTGCCCTAAATCCATCCAAAATCCCCCAAATTTTATTCCATTATTTATATTATTTTAATTAAAAAAAATAAAAGGGACGCTGACATGACGTAAACTTTGTTTTCAAAACTACCCAGCACATTCCTGGAACCAGTAGATAAGGGTTGCAAAAATTCCAAATTTCCCCTCTAACCAAAAAAAAAAAAAAAAGATTTTGGGCCTTTGCAATAATCTCTATTCTTCTGGGGATGTCTCAGTATTATGAATTAATGGAGAATTTTGAGTCGATGCACTTGCAGGGACAAAATCCAGTTTTATCTTATTATGTAATCGTCTTATATCTGCAAGCAAAGCCAACAGAAGCATCTTTTCTAAAGACTAGAAAATGGGTTATTAGCTGCCACAATGAATTTTGCCTATGCTGAATGTTCTTTTCATAGAGTATGCTTCAAAACTTCACTTAGCTAGACAGCTGCATTTACATATTATAGAAAGAAAGCATTTACCTTAGGAAGTTCTTCAATTTGATTGGCATCCAGATAAAGCTCCTCTAATGTCCGTTCAAAGTTAAATACCTCCTTTGGCACTTGCTGAAGGCTGCAGTGGGAGTAATCAAGCACTGAGATTATTTCTTCTTCCCCTCGAAAACATCGGCATGGCACCAGGCGGCCAATAATTTTCCTTTTAGTTGTCATTTCCAAATGCCGCACTAAAATAAAAAAATAATAAACTAAATTATTTTCCAAAATCACTGCTCATTTGAGTAGAAAAATAATTAACCAATTGTCCAAAATCACTTCAGAAGAGAATCAACAAATTCTAGAAAATAGTAGCCCATTTCTTTGAACACAGAAAACCACTATCAATTTACTAAACACTTTTTGTTCGTTGCTTCTAACTTGGTGATGGTTTTTGTATATAGCTCATAAACTAATGTAGAAGATTCCAGGCAAACTCCCTAGAACCTGTGAATATGTTGTTCTACAGTTTCCTTAAGTACGGTTACTGTGTATTTAGATTCAGAAAGCCAAATAACTGAATTTTTCTTTTTTCTTTTTAATCTATACCCAGAAATATGAGTAAAAATTCCAAAACTAATTGAGAAAGAAAAAAATTTAAGATGTATGTTGAAAGTATAATGAATAAACCAGGGAAAGACTGTTTCCATAATTTACAGATGATTATAATTTGAACATGAATCAATTCTTTATTTTACTTTCACTACTCTACAAGACAAAAATATTTTAATTTAAGTAAAGTATTTTATATCAAGAAGAAGTGCAACTGTTATAATAAGTAAACAAATACATCATCCAGAGGTGTTCATATGTGCCTGCTTTCATCAAAACAATGAAAATAGCATGATTCCGTCAGCTTTGCCGTTTTTGTACATATATCTCTTGAAGCTAGTAACTATCATTGAGGAAACCCCTACAAGGGAAAAAATGGCATCTGTTATCTAGATATGGAGAAAGAAATTTGAAAGAGGTTCAAAGATGCCTATAGAGAAGGGAATAGTAGAGAAATCTCAGTGGGCAACAAAGTACACAAATGGGTGCAAAACTCAGGAAAAATACAAAGAACATTTTATAAATAAAAGGAGACAGGCAGAAACCTATGGAAATACTACCCATTTATTCAGGCTTGCATTGTTCTTCCTCATAGTGAAGAAAATTGTTTACAAAAATAATTTAATTTGAACAACTGTAATGCCATTGTACATCTTACAGAGAATAACTGAACTGATGTAATAGCAATAGCACTTAGACTTATATACCACTTCATAGCCCCCTCTAAGTAGTTTACAGAGTCAGCATATTGCCCCCAACAATCTGGGTCCTCATTTTACTGATCTCGGAAGGATGGAAAGCTAAGTCAACTTTGAGCCGGTCAGGATCGAACTGCTGGCAATCAGCAGAATTAGCCTGCAATACTGCACCACCACGGCACTTCAGAATATCTAACCTGCCATTTAAAAAAAAAAAAATACAATAATAGATATGTGGAGATTGTTGTAAAAAATAGCCAGGTTTTTTTTAATAAGAACATTCTTATTCTGAAAAGTAACCAAATTTTAGGAAAAAAACCCATTATTTTTTATTATTTACTATTTTTTAAGTGAAAAGTCTCTAGAGCAGTGGTCCCCCTAGAGCAGGGCTGTCAAACTTGTGGCCCACAGGCCGGATGCGTCATACGCTGGCCACGCCCACACCTTGTTTAGTGAAGGGGGAAAAAGTCCTGATACGTCATGTGATGCCGCTGTGACGCCGTGAGTTTCACACCCCTGCTCTAGAGCCACGGCCTGTTCGGAACAGAAACTTGCAAGTGGTGGGTGAGCGTGCACATTGCACACACACATTTGTATGCAAAGCTCAATTTGTTCAATATTTGTGCTCCCTGCTTGCACAAATGCACCTGCCACTCGCACAGAACCATCCCCTCTCCACTCCCCACCAGTCCACCAAGTTTGAAAGGTTGGGACCACTAATCTAGAATCATTCTGGAGTTGGACAGCCTGCAAATCTAAAATAACAGCAGGAAGATGCCATAGTAAGAGTAAGAGTAAAACAACAAGGAAAGTGTCTATGTGCACTGTTGCCTACAGTTTTTCCTCTTTATTCCCCAGTATAGCAAGCACTACACCATAAACATGATTGTATTTGTCTCATTTGATATGGAACTTCATTGAAGTAAAAAATATTGTTTATAACTGAAAAATACAAAAAAATAAATCATTATTTCAAAATAGGTGTTAATGTGAGGGAAAATCCACATCAGGATATATTTAAGAATTATCACTTCATGGCCTTATAAAGTTTATTATATGGTATCATACTGGAGAAACCTGTATTAAACTTGGTTATAGACATCATGATTACAGATATTTTAAGTTATATCCCCCCCTAATTTTTTTTAAATTACTGTAGTAGCTGTTTCACTACACTGTCTCCTCATGAAAAGCCAATTTTTCCTACAGTTCAAATATTTATGGCCCAATTCCTCCTAATTTAACAGCAATTTGAACAAGATTTATACACAATTTATTTATCTTTCTTTTTCCTAGACGGTTCCAGAAAAATGACTTCATAGCACTGATTAGCACATGTGGTTCAGTAGTTAAAGTATTAGATTAGGACTCAAAAGATCAAGCTGCAAGTTCATCTTCAGCTATCAAAATTCACTGGAGGACTTTGGGCTATCATTATAACTTATTCAGACATTTCCTTGAATGTGTGAAAGGCACAAAGTGGGACACAGACAGGATTTGTGCTGAGGCCAGTCCTTTTTATGTCTGTAGAGAAAGGAGATCTGGAGATCAGAATATACTCATATTGACTTGAAGGCAAGAACACATGTTACCTAACCCAGAACATAGCTAAAATAGGGCCCTAGATCCCATCCCATTATGCTCACATCCAGACCAACATGAATACAGGTAATCCTTGATTTACAACAGTTCCTTTAGTGACCATTCAAAGTTACAATGGCACTGAAAAAAGTGACTTATGGCCATTTTTTTAACCCTTACGACCACTGCAGCATCCCCATGGTCACATGATCAAAATTCAGACACTTGGCAATGGACTCATATTTATGATGGTTGCAGTGTCCTGGGGTCATGTGATCACTTTTTGTAACCTTCTGATAAGCAAAGTCAATGGAGAATCCAGAGTCACTTAACCGTGTTCTAACTTAATAACTGCTGTGATTCACTTAACAACTCTGTCAAGAATGGTCGTAAAATGGGGCAAAGGTTACTTAAATGTTTCACTTAGCAACAGAAATTTTGAGCTCAATTGTGCTCATAAATTGAGGATAGCTTCTCTTCATCACTTCCATCTTAATGGAAGCTGAAAAAAAGCATGCATTCTACTGTGTCCTAAGTTTGAACTCTTCATTAGTTAGTTTTCAACCTAACTGACTTCTTAGTTAGGTTATTGTGGGGAAAATTAGGAGGAAAAAGTATTGGCTTTACAAATTTAAGAGTCCAGAAGAAAACTCCAGCAAATAAATAGATCTTGCTACCTTCTTCTTGGAAGACATTTCAACTGGAACCCCTTGTATTACACAGATAAGATAAACTCTTCATGCAAAAAAACTCCTCATTTATAATCATTTAAGCTACGTAAGTGCCTCTATATCTGCATACTAAATGCAGTGATTAAATATTTAATTTTATTATGTTGATACTTTTGAGCTGGAATGAGCAAACATATCTACAAACATTTCAAGGTATCAAGTTCATTAGCGTCTATTTACAGAAGCAAAGTGTCAGTTTTGTAATAATTTTAAAATATTATGCTTTAAAAATTATATTTAAGCAGAGGAATATTAATGCAGAGCAGCATACAATAAGTGAAGGAAAAACATTTAACTGCCAGCCATTTTAAAAAGTACCAAAATTGGCATATGGAGCAGTAAAATGGTATTCCATTTTTTTCTGAAATTTATTTACTACATGAAGATCAATCAAAGAAAGCATACATAAATGACTCTAGTAGCAGAGCCAGACTGATATTATTTCTCTCTTTTTAAAAGCTTTCCTGAATTCTCTTTTCCAAAGGTTTTTTTTCAACAGTTTAATTATGGAGAAAGGGGAATCTTTTGCTTTAGCTATAGTTTTCTATATTTCTAATATTTTAATATATTTAGTCAGCTCAACGCTCACGTATCTTAAGTCAAATAAAAACAAGAAAATATATTTTAGAAAAATCTAAACTTGAAGTAGATAAAGGAAGTCATTCAACGGAACAGAAATTAGAAAACAAACTCTTGCTGACTGCAAATTGGTCTAATTGGACTTAGACTTATATATCACTTCACAGTGATTTAAAGTGATATCTATCTATCTATCATGCCTTTAGCTCTTTGGGACTGAAAGAGGAAAAATAAGCAGAACAAGCATATGTAGATTTTAATTCTATTTAGAAAGTGCTGAAAAATTACTCCCTGCTCCTTTGGTTAGTTTCTAATTTTTATTGTCAACATATATGTTTAAAAAACACTTTTGCTTAAAGCATAATGTTAATAAAATAGAGAAAAACAACTAACTTATTTTATTCTTTGTGCTTTTATTCTCTGTTACAATTGTGCTAAAGACTCAGATGCATATTTATTTCAATATATTTAGATCTCTGTACAAGATTACCCTACAAATACTGCCAAGACAAATCCCTTCTCCTCCTTTACAATTTCTCAAAAGTTGAAAAAGAAACAAATGGGGGAAAATGACTATCAGTGGGACTAAAGGACAGCTGGTGTCATGTTTATCCATGACAATAATGAACTTTCAATCTGGTTGCTTTCAGCCAAGGGACATAAGCTAAAACAGGGCTCTCCAAGAATAAAGCAATTTTAAAATTTAACTGGAGCAGATGCTGATGTTTGCATTTTGGACAGTAATCACTTTCAATTAAGATCAGCTGTTAAAGGTTAAATATAATTTTACAGGTTACTGTATGCAACTCAATTTGAGGATTGCGAGGCATTCGTTTTTTCTCAAAGTTGGGTGATGAAACTGAACAATTATTCCTTTCACAAATCTGAAGATACTTATTCACTATGGCATAAAATAGCACATGGGACATCTTAAGGGACGTGAAAACCTAAAAATGTTTGGTTTTCTTCAGTTACGATAATGGCCGCAGCCAGTATTTCTATAGTGAAGGCCTTCTTATATTTATTTATTTATTTATTATTTTGCATATTTTTATATAGCTGGCCATCTCACAAACACGTGATTCTGGGTGGTGTACAATACAGGAGCAATATTAACAGGAAACTTTTCAGATTCAGCTTGAGTGCTTGATTCATACTCACAGTTACATTTTGGAAGCAAAATGTGCAAAGTCTGAAAATAAAAGGTTATTCTCTTTCATAATGTTCTTGAAAAGAAGCACTATTGTATTCTAATATAACAAAACATATTTGCTCTCTGTGTCTGTATTTTTCTTCCAGCAATGGAGATCAACTTATTATAGAGAAGTAACAAATCTCATTCCTGCTAAATTTCCCCTGCACTGTTTATTTTGCTGGCATAGAAACGTGTGTGTGTGTGTGTGTGTGTGTGTGTGTATGTGTGTGTGTGTGTGTGAAAACAGAAAGCTCTATAATGTTACCCAGAAATTTTCAATATCCAGTTAAAAATGTATTCTGATTTTGCTTTTAAATGTTCGGGTCACTATGTATGTGTGTAAGAGTGAACAAGCAAGCATGTTCTTAAGAGTTTGATATTATATTAGCAATAATACTGGAGGATATTACATATTCTGCAAATTCTTAAATTGTCTAAGGCTAACAAATATTGAACAATTGTATTGACTGACATATAATTGTATTGGCTATAGGAGAAAGAGTGGCAGAGCCTAGGGTTGAGTTAAAAGAGGGATCAGCTTAGAATCTCTACGTAGTCACAAGCAAACTAAGTCCAACCCCACCCCACCCCAATGCCCACTTGAATTCCATGGAGCCTTATATAACTTCAAGCAGGTGCAAACTGCTAATTGAGAAGATTCCTGTGGATAGGCTATTTAGCAATAAATCTGTTTAATTAGACCTCCATATGTGGACCTGGTCTTTCACGGCTAACACATGTTTTTGTAAAGCACTCATCCCCACAGGCATTACCCAAATAACATTAGCATTGCATCAATTTATTGGGCTGTAGATTTAAGGCTTCAAACATATCTTAAATACAATTTTGATAGAAATCCATAAGGGACCTGAGAAGATATAGAAAATGAAGTTATTTATAATGTAGGGTACAAAGCAGCTTTAAAATGTCAACAGTACAAATAATATGCTTTTTCAATGTTATCCCAAGTCTTCCACAGACCACTCTAAATCGTTATTACATTCTTGAAAAACGAAGCTTACTATCTAAAGCAAAGAAAATTATTCTGTTGTTCATCTTAATGGATGAAGCATCATTTGATTTTCAGAATAAATATAACAATTCATCTAAGTTCTTTCCCCAACTTAGTGTGCTTCAGAAGATTTGGACTAAGTCCCAACCAATTTAGCTAGCACGGTCAATGGCTAGGGAAGAACCAAGTAGCTATTGAAAGCAAGATGAGTTGAGAAAGGTTGCCCATATAATTCATTAAAAGAATCTAGAATAACTTGCCTCTGTCTAGAATAATAAAGAATATTAATTGTGAAAGATGAAGCTAGAATGACAGAAGGCAAAATTGATTTTTCAGAATTTATTTATTAGACTTATCCCATGCCATCTTTCATCCAAGAGCTCAGGCAGTGTCTCCTTCTTCAACTGTCCTCCTTACGATGCCAAAGAAACAGACTGGATCGAGAAAGCATAATTGGCCCAGAGTTACCCAGTGACCTTCCATAGCTGAAGGTAAATTTGAACTAGGGACATTATAAAAATCAAGATGGCAATAATAGTAGCACAGCTGAAACTCCATCCCCTTTGAATGAATGGGTCAAAAGAACAAAATGGGCAAGATTTCAATTGTGATGCTTTAAGCACCAACTTGATTTTCTTGGCACTTCCTCTACTGATGCCATTGGTCTTTCTGGTCCTCATGCAACATTTTAAGATGTATGCAAATCTTTTATGAGGTGGTATTATCTTATGATCCTCTAAGATAGTCTTACCTCTTTGCTCCTCTTTGCAATATCTGATCACATACAATAAAAATATGTACAGGTAGTCTTTATTTAGCAACTGCCTTGAACATGCAAATATGGAGGGTAACAAGTTGTAATTAAATCCATTTTCTGACCAATGCATGAATTTATGACAACAAAAGGCTTCAATGTCCAGACAGTCAAATTAAGATCTGGTTAGTTTTAGTTTTAGGCAGCAACTGTATACTATCAGAAGGGTCCTAATCAACTAATCAACTAATTAAAATCACAGAGTTGAATTTGTTAATTTGTGATTAGCACTTTTTAGGATTGTACTGTGGAGAAAAGCAGCTCAGGAAGAGTTAGCTTGTTTAAGCCATCTTTTTGCCCTGCAATGAGGCAAATGAGGAGGAAAATGGGTCAGGTACAGGACACTGTATGAGTGAATTTTATTTGAAAGAGATGACAGCAATTGGTGACCTTTATAATGTTTGTCTCTTATTCTCTCTCTCTGTGTGTGTCTTTCTCTCAGTCACATGGTACTATTTTGGTGGAAATCACTGTCACTAAACAAGAACTACTGTAACAGGAGCCTTGGTGGCGCAGCAGACTAAAGTGCTATTAAATAGCACCAGCTGCCTGCAATTACTGCAAGTTCAAATCTCACCAGCTCAAGGTTGACTCAGCCTTCCATCCTTTCGAGGTAGGTAAAATGAGGACCCGTGTTGTGGGGGCAATAAGCTGACTTTGTATAAAAAAGAACACCACTTGGGGGGGCCGAAAGCCCTACTAAGCAGGTATATACAAAAGTATGAAGGCTATTGCTTAACGCATTGTAGGCCGCCCTGAGTCTCTGGAGAAGGGCGGCATATAAATCAAACCAATAAATAAATAAACAGAACTGATGTAGCATAATATACGACACACAGAGATTTATCCTAATTTGAATATATGCTTAGCATATTATGGATCTGAAAAATGTGAAATTAGACCATTTATATTCAACCATACATACAAGAAATCATAAATACAAGTAACCATGATTATCTAGCATGCAAACTTGAACACTGTTTCATTCCAGAATTAGTAGAAAATATTCTCAGAAAGCAATTTCTTCATTAGAAAATTCTCAAGTGTAGTCACTTCACTGAATAACTACATCACTCCAAAGATTTTTGACAGACTGGTATCATTGATACAATCTTGCAACAGTTTAGATTTGATTCCAAGAAGTATTTTGAAGTGAGTGGAACCAGAAAACTAGCAAGTATCTTAAAGTTTTTGAAATAGCCAAGCATTTTCCTATGAGCATATGGCTGCCAGCCTTAGAATTTAAGCCAAAATGCTGCACAGCCTTATTACATATATCCTACATGACACTTTTTTTTTGCTCAAAAACAAGAACTGTGGTATGTTGTTTAATGCATTTATTAATAAATGTATATGGAATCTTCAAAGTGAACTTAGACGTTTGCTAGTTGAGAATATAAAAATTCACATATTTTGCATGCAGACAATGCCATTTTGCTGGCTGAGAACCCAGATGATCTGTAGTGCAACTATGAACATGGATATGAATATTAATGCATCAAAGATTATGATTGCTGTGCTTGACAGGGAACTGGAGTGAATAACTACACATTATGGTGCAAAACTTGAGCACGTAAAGGGAATTGTGCATCTCGAAAGAATGTTTAATGAAGATGAAAGTTGATAGAGAAAGTATTATGATACCCAAATGCTTACAAAAAGAAACTGTGAGGAGCAAATGTTTTTTGAAAGAGGTGAAAATGGCTGTGTATAAGCATATGCTTTGCTAACTTTGTTATAAAGAAATGAAAGCTGGGAATATCATCCAAAAGTGTAAAAGTACATTGGGAATGGCTCTTTATATTCTTGCATTGCATTGGGTTTTGTAAAATATGGCTGGGAAAATTTACAGGAGAATAGGCAAAACTAGAAATTGGAAATATAAAAAACAAAAGCCAGTCTTGCACTATGGGTAACTATGCTTTTTCATCGCTGTATGTCAAAATAAGTTTAAGGAACCTTGAAATTAGAAGATAAAGAGAAGTCTACTGGATCAGCCATGTTGGGAGTATATCTGTACAGGAACAGAGAACTTGAAAGAGGATTCCCCTCACAACGTTTTCCTGTAGTCTCTATCAGAAAAGCACGGAGAACATGTGAGATTAAAGACTCTCCAACACCCAGCAATCTCAATTAATATAATTTGGTGGTGGAAAGATCCCCTAGAGATTATAATGGAGTACAATATTTTTTTTTCATTTTTTTGCGATCACCCCTGGACGAAAAAATAAAGCTTTCCACCTGTATTATTGAGATCAGGGTCTTCAGAGAGAGAGAAAAAATGTTTATCAGTTAATAAATGCCCAACCAATTAATACTGCTTCCGGTAAATCCTGCAGGGTTCAGATGTGCAGCTGTTCTGACCAACTGCATGGGAATTCTCAAAGTCAGAGGAACAATCAGAATTGATCCTGAAAATAACACAGGACTATTCAGCTGTGACAGGTAGCAACTGATAGCTCCATTAATTTCTCCAATCTTTTTAAAAAATAGTTCAAGTAGACTGAGGTCATTATATAACCCAGAAACAAATTCTATAATTTTGACTACCTATACTTCCTTCATCTTTTCTGAAGCTCATGGGATTCAAAGTCATTGCAATTCTATTATACCCCAATCTTACTTGCCTTATCCTAAGCCAAAGAATTTCAAATATGGCAACTTTTCTCATGACAGAGATACACCAACAAATTAAAAGTTTTTGATATCCTTTTATAAACCTCCTCTATCAATTTTCAATTAAATGCTAAATTTATAAATAGAACCCTTTCTTCCAAAAACCTAATAAACTGTGATACAATGCATATTACAAATCTTCTTCTGGCTGGATCAGAAATTTAAAAAAAGAACCTACTGTGTTTCTCCAAAAAGACAACCCACCCTGAAAAGAAGCCCTATCACGTTTTTGAGTGCATGCTCAAATTAAGCCCCACCCACAAAATTAGCCCTAATTAAAACCCTCGCCCACCCCGGGGTGCAGGGGGTGGGGTGAGGCACACGGGTAAAAAACAACTAGGGTGGGGATAGGGGGGTAGAGCTGCCCTACTTACCAGGCCTCACACACCCCGCACCTGCCTTGCCTTCTTCTGCGGCTGCTTCTTCTGCAGCCACTCGCATGCATTGTCCCGGCCTCTGTTTCACCTTCAGATGCCTGCCGGCAAACATCTGAACACAAAACAGAGCCTGGGGCGATGCATGCAAGTGGAGGCAAGCGGCCGCAGAAGAAGTGGGCCAGCAGCGGGCTCCTGCTGGGCAGGGCTGTCAGTGCCAACACTGCAAGGCGAGTCAATAATTAGAACCCTCCAAAAAGAAAACCTAGCTGTTTTTTGGGGGGTCAAAAGAAAATTAGACCTGGCCTTCTTTTTGGAGAAACACGGTAAGTAAAAAAAAAGAAAGAAAATGAATTTAAATAATGGTACTTAATGCCATGGCACTAGTTTCATCTTTATAATTATGTGTAAAATTTATCCTCTTTGAAGGATTTAATCAAACATTTAATCTAACAAAAATGGGGGAAAGGAAATTAATTAATTCCCCTTTTATTAGATTATCTTTTATTCAGAAAATTACTAATCTTTATTTCTCATTAATCAGAAGCTATGGTTACTTCATTCCCTGGGTGAAATTAAAATTAATAACTAAGATCCAAAACAAAGCTCTGTGATCTGTCTTTTGCTGTATCTATTATTGACACACATATATATACATACATGTATGTGCATGGTGGTGTAGAGCTTGAAAATGATTTGAAAAAATTGTTTTGAATCTCACATCAGCACTTCTCTGCATTCATTGAAGATTTTTTTCCTTTTTCAAACATCAACCCAAGCCAAAAGACGGAGCAGTTGCTTTAAAAGTTGAGTTAATTTTAATTCACTTTAAGCAGCCATACCTTTTTTCAGATTGATGTGGAAGCCAAAAAAAAGAGGAATTGTTTTAATAAATTACACAAAGTACTGTGTGCTCATGAGGTCCAACACCTTACAATAAAAATATTATTATTTTGTGCCTACTAATGCAATTTAGAAATGCTGATTTTCTTACTTATTGTTATTCTGTTTTTCTATTAATAAATGTAATCTTGATAACAAAAAGATGGGGACGGATAAAAAATATCCAGAAAAAGCTAATAGTATTGTGTAAGATGTTTTTGATGACAAAGATTTTTGAAGAAACTCTCTAAAGATATACAATATACAACCTATTATAAAATAATAGGTTTCCAGGCTTCATATGAACAGTCTTTGTTACAAGGATTCTTTGAAAACGCAACCTGGAATGACAATCTAATACTGGTATATGTTATGAAAATACTGTACTTCGATGTGAACAATTTAGAAACAGATTGGTTATCAGTTACCCATAAGTACTATTCTTGTCTTCAGGAGTTTTATCAGAGGTGGGTTTCCCCTGGTTCAGACTGGTACCGGTAGTAAAACTGGCGGGAGGCTCTGCCCACCAACCTGGACGTCATCAGCGTGCGTGCAGTTCCATTGCGAACCGGTAATAAAGGTAAGTAGAACCCACCCCTGAATTTTATAGCAAGTTTGGACAATGATCAAGAACTTTTTCATCTATTTACATTGCTTTGGGATTTATATTAAATCTATTTATATATATTCTCACCTCTTTGTTCACTCTATTTTCCTAATTTGGGTATCTTACATCTAGTGTACTTTTCAGTTATGTCTGAATCAGACAAGTGGAGAAGGAAACAGCTCAATAGAGCTTCAACAAATGCCTTCATCTTTGAGTTAAAGTTTTTTTTTACATACATTTACATAAAGTTTTATATAGTTTTTATAAAGTTTTTATTAGATCAAGCATACTTTAAGATCTAGAACTATCTTTTTAAATATTACTTAATGCTTTAGAGTTGTTTTTAAAAGTTACTTCGAAGTATGACAATCTAGAAAATATAGGCAGCCCTCGATTTACAACAGTTCATTTAGTGACATTCAAAGTTACAATGGCACTGGAAAAAGCCACTTTATGACCATTTTTCACACTTACAACAGTTGTAGCATTCCTGTGGTCATGTGATCAAAATTCTGATGCTTGGCAACTGGCTCATATTTATGACTATTACAATGACCTGGAGACATGTAATCCCCCTTGACCTTCTGACAAATAAAGTCAATGGGGAGGGCAGATTCACTTAAGTTGTTACTAACTTTACAACTATGGCAAGAAGGGTCATAAAATGAAACAAAATTCACTTAACACTTAATTTCTTGCTTAGCAACAGAAACTTTGGACTCATTTGTGGTCGTAAATCAAGGATTTACCTGTAATAGTTTTCAGTTCTTGACAACATTGACAAGCTAATCTAAATCTAATCAAACGAATCTAAAATCTAATTTTGAAATATTTCTAAATATGAGGAAACTGAAACATATATGTAATTAAGGTTTTCAGTCATCTGTAGTCAACAGGCAAGGCAGGATCAAATTCACTGGATTGACATACCATTGTGTTTTAACAAAACAATATCCATTCCAATTCCAGTTATCACCCCAAATGTCTCTTTGTAGAGCCCTCATAATCCAGGTCCAGGCTCAGGCATGGCTCCCTTTGCTTCAATCAAAGAATGTTCTACATATGCATGCCTTTCTATTCATATCTTCCATACACCTTTTTCCAATGTGAAGAAACAATGTGAACTGATCTTATGCTGGGTTCATTTAGAAGGCATTTCATATAGTCTTCTGGTTATTGCCATTGATTATTGGAGACCCTGCCTCAAATTTTCTCCACATTCTGTAAACCAACTTTTCTACTGTATAATTATAAATTCCTCCGTTTTCATTTCTATCACATCCACAAAGAGAATTTTGCACACAAAGTGTTCTCTTTGTGAGAACAATGAAAATGAGATAAGAGCATAATTCAAATTAATTATGATCCCATTGTACTTTCAATGCAGAAATGAAATTAGAAAACAGAGGACACCCCCCCGGTACACCCCCCCTTTTAAATTACAATACAAAATATATAACTTTTTTATTATATAGATTTGATAAATTAGATTTTGTAACAAGTAATGATTAATTATGAGAATGAGAGAGCTTGTGTTTAAAAATAAAATAAAGGATATATGAAAATAGTTATGCTGTTTTAGATAAGGAATATTTAAATATTAATATTTAATTAATGGGGAAGGCAGATTCCCCATTTAAATATTCCTTACCTAAAATTAAAGAAAGTAAAGATTTTACACATCTCTGCCATTGCAATATAAATTACATATAAAGATTATCCAAAACAATTATAACACAAGTTTAGACTGTGGTTGTAGTTTATAAAAAAATACTTGTTACCAAGTTCTCCATTAATTATTTAAAATTTTGTAACATTCCCCTTTATGCAATGCTAATGTAGTATGTAAAACGTATTGCACAAGGTTTCAGGAGAATTGTAGCTGCAAGTCAAGTTCCTTTTCAAATATTTTTGGAGACATCCATGTTAGAATATTGTACATAATGCACTGTCTAATAGGATCCATGAAGTGTCAGATTTTATATAAATGGAAGACTAGTCAATTACATGGTTGATTTCCTGTGTGTTAGAGCATATAGACTATTATTAAGAAACACAAAGCACTGAGAAGGGTGAGATTTATGTTGAAGAATTGTCTTCTGAAAAGCCATACTGCCACTATCCAGAATATAAAATTATGAAGCAGAACATACAGTGAACAGAAATGAAATATTGACTCTTTTTACTGCCAATCTCGTAATGCAAAAGGAGTATTATATAGCAAGACAGAATTGGCATATTTTCCCCAATGTCTTTTACCCCATAGCTCCTATCTACAAGGCATTCTTTCAACACGATAAACATTTGGATATTTTTAATGCATTAAAATGCATTTGTTTTAGCAGTAGGATAAAATCCACTCTATGCTCATTAAGAAAACTGCAGCTTATTTTGTACATTTATATATTGCCATTTATATATTGCCATATTGACTTTTGTAGCATATCATTTTTCTGGAATGAATGGAGGGCACAATCTCTTTTGTAGACACTTGGGTGATCTCTGTCACAAACAGTATGCTAATGGTGAGTTTGATAGCAACTTGGAGTCATCTAAGTATGGCTTCAGTCTGTAAAATCAATATAGCTATTTGATATGAGCTTTGAGTAAATGCTTAAATGATTGCATGTTATTGAGAGTACGAATAAACATATTTGCGAGGGGTTAAGTCTGTTTCAGCAAGGACAGAAAAATGTGGTTTTTATTTGTTTTCTAACTTTATATTGAAATTTAACTAGAATGTCAATTTAATATCAACAGATCTTAACTACTGCACCACAAAATTTCAACAGTAAATAATGACATTAAATTTAGGAAAGATAATGGAGTTGTACTTGATCATCTTGTGGTACAAACCCTTTCAATTGGGGACTTATTTATTTATTTTTATTCATTCTTCTAATACTTTTTGAGTTACCTTTCAATACTGAAAATAATCTAGGAAAAGTTCATCTCTTGAAGCCATAGCAAATTTCTGTGTCCATGATGCTAAAAACCATGAATAAATAAAAAGGGAAAGAACAACAAGAGCCGAAATATGAAACTAACTTTAAACTACACTGACAATTTACATTAATGAATTTTTGTTCGTATCTCATTTGTGCCCATTTCTATGCTCTATATTTTAAAAGACCTTTTGGGGGGCAATGTCATTAAGCTTCTAAACAAGATATCCTTATAGAATTAAAATGTACCAAACAGAGCCAAATGTTGTGTTGTTTAAAATAATTCGAATAAAGCAATGAAACTTTTTTATTCATATGGACTCATACACCAAGAAATTTAAAACAAAACACACCGTAGTTTCATTCTGTAACTGTATTTTCCTTAAACATTATTATATTGTGAGATGATAGGTAGGTAGGTACATAGGTAGTTAGATGGATGGATGGATGGACGGGACAGGACAGATATCCAATTTGGCTGGGGAATTCTGAGAGATGTCATACACCCATCTGCAAGTGGAGAGGTTGGGAACACTGTTGTTGGTGATTAGATGTAGATACATCTTCCTCAATCTCAAGTCATCTACCAGAGGCTTGGAAGTTTGAAGATTTTCTGCAGTATCTTAACTCTTCCTGGCACTGCATTCTCCAGAATAAAAAGCTCTGATACTGTCCCTGGAATCTGATGGAGCCACTCTACCAGCTAGGTGGGAGTCACAGCCTTGAGCGCTCTTACCACTACTTAACAGTACTAGGAACAGCTGAGATTGTGCCCAGAACCCTCAAACTCCCAGTCCTCTGGTAGAGGACCCTGGATTGAGGAAGACATATATCATCCATTGGGATGAGAACGGATTTTACACATACAAACACACACGTTTATTTTGCAGTGACAAATCAACAGAGGTGTTGTACGATGTCTTTAAGAGAGCTAATCTGCTGTTGTTTATCCTCTTACTGAAAAATCCCCCCTATTAGTTAGCACTGAATTTGCATATTTAAAAACCACTTACATGAATCTGCCATTCAGATAAATAAGGCATGTAGATTAACCTAATACTCATTTAATGCTATTGTGCTGACAGCATTTTATTGATTATCCAATTAGTTTATGGTGATTTTTCTCAATTTCTCTTCATAATTTGTGATATGTTAATCATCTCTGCAAAAGCTTCCAAAAGGAAAAGTGTGTCCATGGTACTGAGTTCAGCAGAATGGAAATTCCAGTGAAACCAAAAATCTTTCAAGACTGGAGAATTACAAACAATCAGCTGTAAATAATAATTACATATATTATGATTATTAAAAATAGCAGTAAGGATGATCAGGTGATTCTTGATGACCACATAAATAGATTTTATCCTGTAGGTTATTCTTTTAATTTCTTTAGTTACCAGATTCTGCACCAAAGGTGCTTTTCCAAAAGGCAACTGGCTTTTTCTTGATTTTTCCCCCTTTGAAAACGTTTTGCTTCTGAACTGAAGAAGCTTCTTGGATGAGAAGTGAAATGTTTTCAAACAAAAAAACCAAAAAAGTTCAGTAGCCCTTTGAAAAATCACCTTAGGGACAACCATGACCTGGTTGATTGCGAATCTTCATAGACAACAGGTCTGCACTTTCTCTATGAGCAATAGTGCATGTTGATATAAAAGTTGGCCTCCTCCACTCTGACACTTTCCCACAAAGCTTTTAAGATCAGGTTTTGCCAACGGACCTGGAGAACCCAGAGTGGGGTGTAGCCCATCAAATGGTTCATTTGACTGACTGAATTTTGTTGCTGGTGGGATTGGGTGGGTTATTGCTTTTTATGGTTTTTATGTTGGGTTTTTATCTTTGTAAGCCACCCAGGGTCACTGAGAGTGAGTTGGGCAGCCATACAAATTTTCTTAAATAAATAAAACATACAAGCACACTGTACATATACTGTAGTAGTAATACATAAGTTCATTTTTATTCTTAAGAATTTAGTGACGTATTTTGATTTTTCCTACATATTACGAAAAGTCTAGAACAGTGTTGGCGAACCTTTTTGGCACTGAGTGCCGAAATGGGAGCGTGCATGCGCACGCGCGGAGGAACATCGGAAGAGCAATTCCCCAGCGTGCATGTGCACCAGGAAGCTGAGCTTCTGGTTTACGGTGTGTGCATGTGCACTGGTCACCTGGTCTTCTGATTTCTGGCATGCATGCATGAGCAAAGACCAGCTGGCTGGCGTGCATGCGCAGGCTGGAAACCGGAAGCTCAGATTCCCGGCGTGCACATGCACACCAGGGAGCTGCTCTTTCGGTTTCCAGTGCTCCCCCGCATGCAAAGATCAGCTGGCCAACCCAAAAAAGCAATCAGCAACGGCTGGCATGCCTGGAGAGATGGCTCTGTGTACCACTTCCGGTACGCGTGCCATAGGTTCGCTACCACAGGTCTAGAAGTTTGCAGCTTATTCTGAGCTAAGCTGCTTCTTTTGTACTCTTGCTTGCTGAATAAAGGAGAGAATTCTCACATAGTTGTAAACCTGTGAAAATCTCATATTTTCGATTCCCATCCCAGAGTCATGTGCTATCCAATCAAGGTCAGATTTTGCAGTCACATGACCATGAAATCATGATCCCAGGTTTAGATAAAAACCTTGTGATTGTTGTTTGTTGAGAGTTTTTGCACAGAATCTAGAATTGGGTACTGTGGAAATTGGCCACCCTTGATGTACAGTATCACTGCTGTTGCTCCTGACAGCATATAAGAGATTTGGGTAGCATCTTGCTTGGTATGTGTGCTTTTTATGTTATACTTTTAAAGCTGTTTGCTTGAGTTAATAATGAAGCTTAACATCTCTTTATTCACTGGAGTGCTCATTGTCTCTGGGTCCTAAAGAACCAACCACCTGGGCACCTGATCACTGCCCTGACACTTGGCAAAACAATGGATTGTAAGGAAACAATTTTTGAAATCACTTCGTCCCTTTTGAGTTGTGGTCAAGAATTTTTTTTTTTATTTTTACGTTGTATTATTTCTTTCTATGTATTTAGTATTGTATGTATTTAAATTGTTTTATTATTTTAATATTCCATTATCAATTTAAATAAATTAAAATTATCTTTTTGTTTGTTCTCTTGGCTAGCCATAATCTTCTCAGGAGACTTCTCCAATACCAAAAATCAAATGCATCAATATTCTTCTAATACTCTTCTTCAAATCCATCTCAAATACTGATTCCCTCACCTCCAAGTGTGTATGGCCTAAAAAGCCATTAATTCAATTTGCCAGAGTTTGTCTCTAGGCATATAGAACCATTAAATATATAATTGTCATGACTACACATTTACTTAACAGATTTAACGCCATTCATAAATTTATGAAATGTAGGTCAAGGAATTGATATTTACATGTTAGAGCATGTGCATAAATGATGTGTGTATTGAAGGAAATCATCTTTTTGAAAAATCATCTTTTACTGAATCAATTTCTACTTTAGTGCTTAAGAGTGCATGTTATGCAATATTAACCAGCATGAAACTTGAGGTGAAATTTCACTTTTGTTTGCAAGATAATAACAGATCTCAATAGAATATACTATAGTCTTTCAGCCTTCACATCTGGTCTTGTATTCTGAATATCAGCACTATCATTTCTTATTATGTAACAAAGAACCACTGATTTAGCAAAAAGCAAAAGCACAGCACTCAGTTAACTTCTACAAATTCTACAAAAAATCCTTTCTAAATGGTATTTCCATGTATACATTTAGAGCTCTTTCAATAGAAAGTTGCTTTTAAACATTTGCTCATCTAGTATTATGAGAATGATTGGCATCAACTTTCAAGATTTAACAGATAAAATCCTTATCAGCCTTTATCTTTTTAAAATTATACATTCATGCAGTAACAATATTATTTGAAAGTCTAACTCCCTGCTTGCAGATAAATGGTGAAATAGTTAAAAAAATCATGGTAGAAGTATTTTAGAACATCTACTGAGAAATTGGAAATGTGATATTATTCCAGATGTTATAGAATGATGGCTGGAAATACAACAATCTGTACTGTAAAAGGAATTTTTTTTACAATCAAAGGATGCAGCACAATGACAGAATTTCTACTATTTTACAATAATATTTTGTATTGTTTATACTTCAGTAGTGAATCCTTGGTAACTAGTGACTATTGATAAGAATAAAACATAAGGTGGATTTTCTTTCTTAGTTTGTACTTTTAGTCTGCCTTTAATTAAAAAAAACTCTCTTTAAAATTAAATATTGATTTGTTATTTATATATGCCTAAAATAAAGAAAAAAAGAAAAACATTTTATAAAATCTAATATTAAAGATTTATAAATACTAGAGTTAGTACAAACATGAACAAACATATAAACAGAACAAATATAAACAGAATATTCAAACACAGGCTATAATTTGCATATTAAGTATGTGACAGAAGACAATGACAAAATGGACTGTCTTTCTTAGCAAAACAGTATTAAGAGAATTAGACAACTTTATTTTTTCTTTTAGCAGCTGGAAAGGCTACTTGACAATTGATCACCCAGGAAATTCTCACAGGAAATGGAACCAGGAAAGAAGTAATCAAGCCATTAATATGGAATATATCTATAAAAGCTTGAGCTGAAAATGGTAGTCCATAAAAGATGAACTAATCTAAGAAAACCATAAAGCTAGAAGAAGCCATTTAGATATTTGCCTATGATACTCCTGCTCACTGTTACTGGTGTCATCCTGGTTAATTGGTCCCTTTTGAAATGTTGCTCCCATTAAGAAGCCCCCCCCTTAACATTCATGTCAGCAATCTGTTTCTCTAACACTTGAATTCATTAATTTTTGTGTCCTGGAATGATTGGTTATAGGTCTTCATTTTTTCTGCATTACGTCTGTTCATATATCTGAAGAGTGCTATCATATTCTCACCCAATCTTCTCTTACGGCTAAATATTCCCAGTTATTTTTAATCTTTTTTATACCAATTGCTTTCTAATTTCTTGATCATCTCTATTGCTGTTTTCTAAAATTTATCCAGTAAGTCTGAATCCTTATTAAAATAGGATATCTAGAACTTAATGCTCATCGTGCTCAGAAAAGCAAAATAAAGTGAACAATCACACCCTACAATTTTAAGACTATAATGCATTTAATGCTTTTCTAAAATCTTATTTGCTTTGTTTACAGTCACATCACATTGCTGTCTTATTTTATAGTGAAGTAGTTTTCTAAGATCTTTTAATATGTCCAAGCCAGGCACTTCCAACCAATAGCTTTGTTTGTTCTCTGTCATCCACATGAAAAATATTGAATTTGCTCCCATTAATTTTTTTAAAAATTTTCAACCTATTCTCTAATGTATCAAGGTCATTTTTAATTTGATCATTGTCTTAATATTAGATAAGCCAGTCAGATTTGTTCATCTACGAATTAACTAGCCAAAGTCTTTTAGCTTTTGCATGCCAGTTAACTTTGCATTTATGAATTAAAACCAGTAGTAAAAACAAACTTGTTCACTTGATGCATTACTATAGAAAGTAGATAAAGCAAACTATTGAACATACCATGAAATTTCTTTAATTTAATCAGGAGCATTTCTGAATCTACGTTATTGTCAGGATTTTGTTCCTTGACTTTCTTTGGCTTTAGATATATAATCCATTCCAATTCAATTCATGGTAGAACAAAATAAATATACCTAAGTGGGGAATGGAGAATATATTCAGAGGTTTTTTTCCCCCTCCATATGATTTTTGGGACTGACAAAATGCAGCTGAGCTGATTTCATTATGAATCTGCCTATCCGAAAGAAGGCTTAGAGTAGTTCTTATGTGCCTTTTCTCCTTCCAAATTAAGCTGATGACTCAATACTGTGAGACTCCCTGCCCTGCATATGTCACCAATTTCCAGTATTTAACACCTTCAAATGCAAAATAAAATTTCTTAAGACTTTTGGTGGTTTGGGATAACACCAATGGTGGGTTGATCCCGGTTTGGTCCGGTTCTATAGAACCGGTAGTAAAACCGGCGGGAGGCGATCACACGCAAAGCGCGTGCACGAAGAGAACCGGTGATAACGCCAGTTGAAACCAATCACTGGAGTAAGGTAAATGGTCACAACCCTTTATGGTATGATTCTTCCACGCCATGCTTCCAGGCATCAATTAGACCAGAGCTGTTCAAATCTAGCAACTCTAAGACTTGTGGACTTCAACTGCTAGAATTCCCAGAATGGCTGGCTGGGAAATTCTGGGAGTTGAAGTCCACAACTCTTAAAATTGCCAAGATTGGACACCCATGAATTAGACTTTTTAAAACTTTCTATTCATGTCAGATGATGGAAGAGATCAATTGTAAGATAATGCAGTGAGGGCAGCCAAAGGATATGAGGGAAGAGGAGAAAAGAGAAAAGAGGACACAGAGAAGTGAATAATTGATTGGGACATGGGAAAGAAATAGTTCAAGTTTGGTCTTACCAAGTTTTGATTCCAGTTTCACTCAATAGTGATATAAAGCTCTTATAAGATACAGCTCTGGCCAAGGAAAATAGAAGGAATCCATTTACAGAGACCTCACATAAGTTATGAGACCAACAAGCTCAGAAGATCCAGTTGTCTTTGATAGAAAACTATTGTCTTAAACTGGAGAGACCAATTAACATGACATTATCCAGAACAGGTCAAACACTTGCTCTCAGATGTAATTTAATTCAGGCTAATGAGAACCAGTAAGGTTAAATTGATTTTGTCATGCTCAGCACAGAAAAGGGGTTTGTTTCAGTTAATTGTGTTTTATGCTCTTTAAATTTTGCTTCATTAATACAAGACTTCCCATATGAAGATTTGTAGTTCTGAATAACAAAATAATAAAAATCATATGTCACTCTTATTGTCCCTGATTGGAACTCAGTGCATACAATATGCGTGATCACGCAAACATGCATGATTTAAAGGAACAATTTGACATCAATGCTTGGAAAGAGTAAAAACATTTAAATGGCTTTTTATGTAGATCAGTAGAAAAAAACTTAGTGTTTCTTTCTCTTACTTGCAGCTTCCTCATTTTCTCACCTGCAATTTTTTTCCTCTTCTGCTCTCCCATGTGACAAGAATATCTTCCAACACACACACACACACACACACACACACACACACACACACACACACCCATTTAGACAGATTTTCATTTAGTAGTTGGAGCTGTAAGTGTAGTTGAGGGCTCTTCTTGTTGCTATAGAACCCCAAATAGATGGGTGAAACAACAAAGTGTTTGTGTTGACCTCTGCAATCATTTCCTTGCACAGGATGACACGTATATAAGAGGTCTAAACAAAACCTTGGTCTATGGTTATCCATCATACACTTTCAAAGACTGTCTTGGAGGGTTAGTGATGGAGAGACAAGGGCCAGATCATAGGGATGAAGTAGGGAGTATATTTTCATATAGATGCCCCCTTAACATTTTACTTCAACCATTGAGATAACTAATTGAATCTTCTTGACTTCATCAACAAACACTTTAAATAACAACAGAACAGAAAATATATTTTGGGAACTTGCAGGAAATTCCAAAGTAGATGTGTACGAGACATCATAAAAGAGTAAAAAAATAAATAAATGTGCAGGATAATTTTGCTTTACCATACACTAATTTGTCATTTTTCTATAACACGGAATTTGCTAAAAGATAAGAAACTGACAAACATATGAGCAAATAAGTTAGTTCATTCAGGCACAGAATTGTTGAGCACATATTGAGCCCTTATATCATAAAAGGCAACTTACAAATGGTTTGTTAAAGAAAGTGCCCAAGATATAGTCTGAAAATATATGGTACATTCAGTTTTCTTGACATCTGAGTCAGCAAGAAGGTATTCTGCAAGGTGTGATTGGTGAGAAAATGCAAACATCAAGGGATTTCGCATCTCCATCTGTTGTGCTCCTTCTATTGCTATGGAGGCTGATACCCTTGCTATCCAAAGATGATGTTGAGAGAGGCTGACAGATGACAAAATTGAGTTTATGTACAAAATACTTATACAATCTTATATTTCAGGGAAGATGGAAAAAAGCAGTTTTAAATGAGATGACATAAATAGGGAAATCTGCCAACTTGTTGAATGGTGGAAAACCTCCTGTGATTTAAGTATATGACTGCACAGGGCTTTTAAAAAATTTTTCCTCGAGATTAGCCAGAAGGACACTAATGTGTTTCCAATACACCATTTATAAATCACAAGCAAATTATGGGAAGAGATATCATTTTTAGGGCACATGATATGAAATTGACAAAGCCATCCAGTTACAGAATACAGAAAAACAGAGTTGGAAGGAACCTAGGAGGTCTTCTAGTCCAACCCCCTTTCAAGCAGGAGACTATACCACTGTGGACAAATGGCCATCCAATCTCTTCTTAAAAACATCTAGTGATGGAACTTTCACAACTTCTGGAGGCATTGACTAATTGTTCTCACTGACAGGAAATTTCTCCTTAATTCTAGGTTGGGTTTCTCTTTTTGCTAAGTCTCCATCTATTACTCCTTATCTTGCCCTCAGGTATTTTGGAGAATAGGCTGACCCCCCTCCTCTCCGTGACTACCTCTTAAATATTGGAAGATTGTCACCCTTAGTCCTTCTCTTTGTTAGGTTAGACATTCCCAGTTCCTGCAACATATGATTTAGCTTCCAGTCCTATAATGATCCTTGTTGAACTTCTTTGCACTCTTTCTAGAATTCCAACATCTTTTTTTGTATCATAGTGATAAAATGGATGCAGTATTCAAAGTGCGGTCAGAGTATAAGACGCGCCTTCCACCCCCTCCAGCTAAAAGTGGGTGAAAATTTAGGTGCGTCTTATAGATCGAATACGGACGTTTTTGGCCTCCTGAACCCTTCGTCCGTCATGTTTTCGCCCTCCCCAGCCCCCAGAAGCACTATGCAGTGCTCCTCATAGCCCATTTTCGCCCACAACGGGCCCGTTTTCACCAAAAACATGCAGTGCAATTTTCACCAAAAACTCTGCAGTGCTCTGGGCAGAGCACTGCAGAGTGCTTCTGGGGGCTGGGGAGGGCAAAAACATGACTCACAGAGGCCAAAAACTAATTTTTCTTGTTTTCCTCCTGTAAATTTAGGTGCATCTTATAGTCTGAAAAATATGGTAATAACCGAGTTGGAAGGAACTTGGAGGTCTTCTAATCCAACCTCCTACCTGCTTAACCAGGACTATTCTAGACAAGTGGCTGTCTGGTCTTTTCTTAAAAGCCTTCACTGATGGAGCACCCACAACTTCTGAAGGCAAGCTGTTCCATTACTGAATTGTTCTCACTGTGAGGAAATTTCTCCTTAGTTCTAGGTTGTTTCTTTCCTTGATTAGTTTCCATTCATTGTTTCTTGTCTTACTTTCTGGTGCTTGGGAAAATAAACCTCCCTCCCCACCCCACTCTTCCTTTTACCTATCTCTTCCCACTTATGACTATAATAACCATGTTGCTTGTATCTTTACAATTTATATTTTTATTTGTTTCCTAGTACGATTTGATTGCTTATTAGTAACCTATGACTATCACTAAGTGTTGAATCTTAGGATTCTTGATGAATGTATTTTATTTTTCTTTATGTACACTGAGAGCATATGCACCAAAGACAAATTCCTTGTGTGTCTAATCACACTTGGCCAATAAAGAATTCTATATTCTATATTCTTTGGGGCAGTCCCTCAAAATCATGACAACAGTGTTCCAATATTTGAAGGGCTGCCACAAAGAAGAGGGGGTCAACCTATTTTCCAAAGTTATCTTATAAATGTAATTACCATATTTTTCGGAATATAAAATGCAATGGACTGTAAGACACACCTAGATTTAGAGGAAGAAAACAAGAAAAAAAAATAGTTTTTGGCCTTCACGTGTCGCAATTTTGCCCTCCCCAGCCCCAGAAGCACTTTGCAGGCCAAAAACAGGCCCATTTTGGGGCTCCCGAACCCTCCTCGCATCCCATCTTTGCCAAAAAGATGCCCATTGCCCATTTTTGGCCTGCAGAGTGCTTCTGGGCCGGGGAGGATGAAAATGTGATATGCAGAGGGTTTGGGAGCCCAAAAACGGGCCCATTTTTGATAAATATAGGCAGTGTGGAGCACTGCAGAGTGCTTCTGGGGGCCGGGGAGGGTGAAAACACGATACAAGGAAGGTTTGGGAGCCCATAAAGAGGCCTGTATTTTAGTTTATAAGACGCACAGAAATTTTCACCCACTTTAGGGGAGGGAAAGTGCCTCTTATACTCCAAAAAATATGGTAGTTGCAAGCTGATATTAAATCCAGGTATAGCAAAATCCATCATATGGGCATATTAAATCAAAATAATGCTGTCTAATTATATTTTTATTATACACTATCATTTGTTCAAGAGAGGGAACCCTAAAATGTTTCATGATTAAAGTTGCAGAGAAAATATGTACTTGTACTCTTTTATAATTCACACACTTAATTAAAATTAAAATTAAATTAAAACTCATTTCCAAAACTCATTGAAAAAATAAGCTGTGTAAAGTTCAGAATCTGTATTCACCTATCTATATTTAAATGTATCATTAGCAGACCTTCAAAATCAGCAAAGCCAAGCTTTGCCAAAAATTTGTCAACTTGTTTGCCAGGAGATCAGACTGATTAACTTAAAATGCTGATATAGAGGTGTTAAATATATCCCTTTCAACAGCAGCCTTTCCTATCCTAATTTCCAATGAGGTCCTGATTAAAGCGTGCTTTAATCTTAAAAGCACACTAAGGGTTTTTTTCTTTTAAAAAGCAACTATACACAACCATTCAAGCCCTTTGTTACTGATTCATAAACAAAGCAGCCTAGAACAAGGTCAATATATAATAATTCAAGTAAAATTTGGCAGCTAACCAAAAAAAAAAAATGCAGTGTTTAAAATGAGGTCCTTACTTGTTAGCACTACAGTCTGAAACTGTGTGGTACATCCGTTCCTTGGTTTCAACAAATCAGAACTATGTTAAGAAGGACCAAAAAAATTTGATGAAAATTTATTAAACAGCATTCCATCTTACAAAATTGACTCAAGGTATTTTGCATGAAAATGGCAGTTGTTTCAACATTAGCAATAATTTGCATGAGTTAAGTGTTAACACACTAGCGTCAAAATCTCTTAGTAGATGCAGTGTTGCAATTCAAGCCTGCCCCCTTTGTATATGCACTGACACTGCACCTGCCATTTTGCAGATTCCTGCCCTTTGCCATAGATACTCGTGCCCAAGGGTATAGAATTCTATCCCAGTGCCCCATTCCTTTACTTAACCTCTCTTTATTATGGCACAATGTTTCTATCTACACTTAATGAATTAAAATAAATATCAAGTCAACAATGTTAGGAATATTGGAATTGATTACTATCTATACCAGTGATGGTTAACTTTTTTGGCACTGAGTGCCAAAACTGGAGTGCGTGCACCAAAATACCAGAACCCGGAAGAGAGCAGTTGACTGGTGCGCACGCAGTGGTAGGATTCAGCCGGTTCGCATCTATTCAGGAGAACTGGTTGTTAACTTTCTAAGCAGTTCAGAGAACCGGTTGTTGGAAGAAATCTTATTTTGTTTTTGTTTCCACTTTACAGTGCTAATCCTCTAAGGAAGGCAGGAAGGAAACATTCTGGTGTTGTTTCTAGCCTAATCTTTATTGCCCTGCTTACAGAAACTGCCTTTCTGGTTAACCCTTATTACATTGTAACAGTAAGGTGAAGCGCCCATCGACGTGAGTGACATTGAGTTGGCCATACCCACAGTCACATGACCACCGAGCCACCCCTACCCAGCTGGTCATTAGGGCAGAGAACTGGTTGTTAAATTATTTGAATCCCACCACTGTGCGCATGCCACCTCTGGCAAGTGTGCCATAGGTTCGCCATCGCGGATCTATACCATTAATCTTACCATTAATGGTTCCAGTACAAATATTTAGATTTTCACTCACTTTGCTAACATAAATGAAAAATAATCCTAAAATATTTAAACTCAGATTCAACTTCTGAGATAAATATCAAAGTTTAAGATGTCTCTTGGAGATCACGACTTGATAATGAAAAAAAAAATCAAACTAAGTTGTAAGAATTTATGCCTGCCGCTATGACCCAGGTTTCCATCATCCCGAGGCATCCCCAAACTCCACTTAACAACTCATACAATCACTCTCCTACACAATTGGGAGAGCCAGGATTGCAGTCATTGAGTGAAGGGGTCGTGCAAGTATTTCACTTAATGAGTGCTTTGCTCAAAGACTGAGATGCCAGTCCGAATTGTGGTCTTAAATCAAGGAGTATCTGTATCGCCTTCTCGCTTATCGTGACATTTCCTGTTGCTTCTGTGTCTTGTCCTTTTAGACTGTGATCCTTGCTGTAGGGCTTATCTCTCTTCCCCCCCACCCCCCAAATGATTGCGAACTCGGTAACTTCAAAAAGTGGAATGAAAATGCAGGGAATATTGCAAAAACTCACATCCAAGCAGACCAAAAGTCCCAGTTATAAAAAGCTATAAATGACTATGATGTTATCCCATTTCAAGTTAAGAGTTTATATATGCTGGACTTTTCACTATGAGAAATCGTAAGAAATACATGGTTATGTTTTCAAGTTTAGTAATAAAAAATATGTTGCATATTATTCTGGCACAAGCTTTATGATTTCAGTAGAAATTGCTTTAGTCTCTGTGCAGCAGAGTTCTGCAACAAAAGAAGTAGAATATTTAGGGATCAGCCTCAGATTAAATTTAACAGTGACTGAATTTTATAATTTAAGACTCAAATCTCTATAATGTGACATAATTATGTCTTTACATTTGCTGTAATTATGACAAGATGATCTAAGTGGACAATCCAACACACAGAATCATAAGAAAATGTATCTTTTAAAGATAAATCTAATGGTCCATATGAAAGCCAGTTTGGTCTAGTGGTTAAAGCACCAAGTTAGAAACCTGGAGATAGTTCTAGTCCTGCCTTAGATACAAAGTCACCTGTTGACCTTGGGGCAGCCAAAGAAGAAGGCAATGGCCAACCACTTCCAAAAGCACTGCCAAGAAAATTGAAGGAACACATCCAGGCAATACTGATTCAAACTCACCCCCCCAAAAAAACAAACCCCACCCCAACCAAATAAACCCACATACTATTTCTAGTAATATCAGTTATAGAGACACCTGTAAAATGACACATCAAAACGGTATACTTAAAAAATGAAACTGAATGTTTTCATTTACTGAAATGCTACTTTCAATCTAAGGTACTTATGAAGCCAAGTTTTAAGCTATATGAATGTTTCATTTTGCTCTTTCGTTCCTTAATTTTTCAAAAGAATATGTATTTTTATCATTGCAAATGCTAACCTTATATGTAAGATAAAACTAAATCTGAAGGCTATAGTCCTTTTTCTTCAGTAAATGCTTTTTGCATAGATTTTGACAGACTCGTATTTTTAAGTTAATAATTTTCTCTAGGTTCCCTTAACTGCTGAAGTGTAATTATTGTTGTTTTGCAATTATAAACCAATATAGTTTAATTTTTGTTCTTGACTTTTATTAACTGTCATTGTAAATGCTAGTCTTCCATAAACTTACTTTATAAATTCTATATTGTATGCTGTTTTTCTACGTTTGTTACTAGCAGCTATATTCTATTCTTGGAATTCATGTTTTTACAAAGAACAACTGCACTCTATTTTGAGTTGATGGAGAAATTTCTAATGCATTATTTCTGGGCAGTAGTTCATTAAAGTTGTTTCTTTATAAAACCATTCCCAAAGGGTGATGTCCTTGATTATCTCATGTTGTTCCTTCTCCAAAGTCAACATTGTAGATACTAATTCTGGAAAGATAGATTACATTGTACATCGCTCCTTCTCTCATGTGTTCTCTTTCACTAATTATATCTCCTAACCTTTTGTCCAATAGCAATTTAAAAAACTGTTTGTTAGAACAATCATCTGAGCAGTTCAAGTTTTTAAATAAATTTTAACTCTTTAATTTGCACGAATGGGAAGTAATTCTGGAAGAATGACCTGCATCTTTCTTAAAAATTAGCACTAATCTTATTGTTTCTTAAAATTCCCAACATTAATAAATATTTTTTTTTCAATCTTCAGGCTTTTGTAGAGGTTCATGTTCTTTGAACATTCAGCAATATAAAGAGATAAGAAATTCAGGTGGATTGAATGTATAAAATCAAAATGAAAGCATACCTGGAGATTCTACAATGTATAAAGTAGGAATAATATGATGCATATTACATTTCATTTGCAATTCTATGATGCTAAAATAATTTATTTTGGAGGTACCTTAGATATTTGCATAGGGTCTTTAATTAAGATGCAAAAACCACTAAGACATGCAGTAGATAAATGCTGAATTGCCAATTATCAGGCTTCACCCAGATCACTATACAAACTCAAAGGCTAACAGTAAGAAGACTGATAAATCAGAGCAGTTTTATTACATAAAGTAAAAGAAAAGTCGTAAGAGCAGAAAGTAGCACTTGTCAGTTCTTATGGCTTATTTTGCCGAGGTCTCTATATAAAATGTTCCAGGATTCAAATGCTGGAATGTCTTTTTCATCTGTGTACCTTTTCAGATTAGGAAATGGTCATTTCTCAATGAAAGAGGTGGTTGACATCTAGGTGTCTTTGATCTTAGACGTGTGAAGTTAGTACCTATACTACTGTACTGAACTCACACCGGTCATCTCTGCCATCAGATCTGTATCCTTCCTTCAGTAAACTTCCAGGTAATATCAAGAAAACCTATAATAAGCATTGTTACTCAAAAGATATTCCTTAAAAATGCTAAAGCAGAAATAGCCAGAACTGTGCCCTCTAAATATCATTCACTGATTTCATCTGATGCTATTGGATGTTATCTCTGGGCTTCTGGTTTGAGACACAGCTTCCTGGAAAGAAGGAGTAAATTCGATGGGGCAAGATGTATTTTATGATAGATTCACATTAAAAAGTAGTCATCAACTCATGACTGGTTGTTTAATGACCGTTTAAAGTTACAACAGTCTTGGAATGTCTGTTGTAATGCTTTATGGCCCATTGAGCACTTTGGGATGTTGTAAAAGTTATGCTTTCCCACTCGCCATCCCATGATCACAACCTGGGTGCTTGGCAACCTGTTTGCACTTACGACTCATTGCCAACTGTTCCACAATCATATGGTTGGCATTTGCTATCTTCTGTGCCAGCTTCCCCAGAAGGTCAATGGGGAAGCCAGCAGGGAAGGTTGCAAGCTGCATAGCTGAGATTCTCTCCTAACAGGCAGTTCTTTGAGAGCAAAGGAGCTGCTGCTGGAGGGAAATCTCAAGTCTATGTGGATTTGAGATTTTCCCATCCCATGCCCGCAAGCAACCCTTTAAACATGAAAGAGCTGCATGCCAATAGAGAATATCAGCTCCACAAGAAGCTGAGATTTCTCTCTTTCTCTCACACACACACACTTAGCACAGGCAGATCTTCAACAGTGAAAGGTCTGCCTGCTGAGGGGAGGGGAACTCCTCTGAAGGACAGCAGAAATGATTCCAAATATCTAAGCTGTATTTCTGCAGCCCTTTGGAATTCTCCTCCACACCAAGAGGGAAGAAGAACTCCTTCAGTGGGCTGCAGGAATAGAGCTGGAATCTTCAGGATCTGAGCTCCATTTCTCCACCTTGACAAAGGAATTTGTCTCCCTTCCATGCATGTAAAAGAACTGCTCCAATGGGCTCCAAGAACAGAGCTTTTTTCTGGAGCCCATTGGTGGAGTTCTTCTTCCCTCCTTGTATGGAGGAGAATTACAAAGGGCTGCAGAAATGTAGCTCACATAGAATAGAATAGAATAGAATAGAATAGAATAGAATAGAATAGAATAGAATAGAATAGAATAGAATAGAACAGAACTTGGCAGGCAGTTCTTTTGCTCCATTGTTTAATCATCTGGGAAATTAATGACCTGAACCAAAAGTACCAGAATTGTGAATGTTAAGCAAAGAAGTCACTTGAGCATCTCAACTGCTTCACTCAACAACTGAGATTCTGGTCTCAATTATGATTGTAAGTCAAGGATGACCTATAACCATATATTTGGAATAAACTGTCACTGAAGCAGGCTTCCTTCTTCTTAGAGGGAAGGTTTATAGTATTTCTGTTTTAGTTTGTGTTTGCCTATTATGTTTTTAATGTTCCTTTTGTAGATATTTTTAGTTCATCTTTGTAATGTTTTAAAAGAATGGTCTGTATATACATTGTCTATATAAATGAAGTGAATGATATTTCAAAGGTGCTTTTTCAAGAGGCAACTGGGCTTTTTTTTTGTTCTTTGAAGACATTTTGATCCTCATCCAAGAAGCTTCTTCAGCTCCAATTGGATGGTGGGGAATGGAAGGATTTATTCTCCTTGCAGACAGCTTGCAGACAGTTGGTCATTTTAGAGAGTTGTTGAGGCCATCTGGAGGTTTATGTATTGTCAGGGTCACCCGAATAGGGCAAATGGGTGTGGAACCTTCCTGAAACTGTGACCAACTGTGTCCAAGGAGTATAAATTTGGAACAACTATGACCTCGATGACTGAGAATTTCCATAGATATTTCAAATATTTGTTCTGATTTTATCAGCAGTGTCATAAGCTTAGAACTGCATCAAGACACTTATAGAAAGGTAAAAAGAGATGCATATTTGAATAAATTAAAATTCACAAAAAAAGTTACATTTAATACTTCTTTTGATACTTCTTTCCTATCAATTTGACTTAATACTGTTAGCAATCTAGGACAAGAAATGGGTCATCTTTTCCTGCACAGCACCTAATACACAATTGGTATTGAATCAATATAAAATTATAACACCAGCTGCAGGTAATGAAGCCAGTAGAATTATGAAAAAATAAAATGAACTGGAATTATTTTCTATGTGATCTAGTATAAGTATTCATAAAAACTCTGTTTTATTTTAAAGGCTGCACATGTTCTCCAACAAAGTGCATCATTAATTATTATGACAAACTGTCATGATACAACAAAAATATTACTGAATTTAATTTCATAGTGACATGAACATTAGCAAATTCTAATATTCTAATACCTCCATTTGCTAAGCTAAACACAATCAAAATAAACAAGTGTGAAGAGTTTCTTAAACTCCCTGCTGCTCTATATGTTCAATGTATATTTTAATTAACTTGAAATCTAGAACAGGCTATCATGTAGCCTTTGACTTGCCAGGTGGAACGATCTCCTACTTATCTTGTTCCTGACAGGAAAGTGGTGATTACTACTGAGTTAGAACAGTACAGAGATTTGCTTAAGATGACTGAGCCTAAAATTTTGACTGATGGCCAGTTTGTACAATTGCATCCCAGTAAGTATATCCCAGTAAGTATATCTGGTGGCTTTAATCAGATTTTTTAAAAAAACTTTTGTTCCACAAGGTTCTCTTAAAACATTAATACTTAATTTTCATCCTATTACTCCTTCTTATGCAGCAGATTGTTTTATTTGATATACTATTATCATTTACTGGATTAACTCCTGAACCACTTCAAGTATGCCTTCATCTAACAGAAGCAGACAGATATAGGTAAGGTATAGGTAAATAAAAATGAAACATGAACAAAAAGTCACATTACTTAATGTTTGCTGTTATGTTTGTTATAATATTCCCAAATATTTGGCTGCCAAATCTGGAAATGATCAATAAGAAACCAGCCAACTGGCAGGAAGAATATGTATTAAGAAGCCATTTCCCAAGCTTTGACATTGGAAATGATTACTTCACTAATTATGCTAATTTCAGACTCAATGTTGCCACAACAACAAAAACAATTTTTAAAAAGATGTACTTTATGTTATGTATGTATCTATTTTGTGCGGGAAATTCAAATGTACAGTGAATTCTGATTGGTTCATGGTTGCCTCTGAAAAGTATATAAAGAGGACTGTTGCCTGTGTTTCTTTGTTGAAGTCTCACCCTGAATTAAAGAGCTGTCATCACTAGCTTGCTTGTGCCTCTCGTTATTCCCCCGCTACAACATTGGCGACGAGGATGGGATTGAGGCCACAAGAAGCAATCTAAAAGAGCTTGGACTTCCAGCCAGGGTGACGAGTGGACTACGGAGACATATTGCGATGTCTGCCTATGTCCCGCCCAAACCTTTCGATCCGACCCGAGAGAAGTGGGAATCGTATCTGACCAGGTTCGAGTGCTCCCTGGAAGCAAGCGAAATGCAAGGGCTCTCAGCGAACCGAAAAAGAGCCCTGTTCTTAAGCCACTGCGGGCCAGACATTTTTGAGATGGCCGAGTCCCTCTGTGAGCCAACCTCAGTCCAGACGGTCCCCTGGGACATCCTTCAAGCAAACCTGAGAGCCCACTACGCTCCAGTTCCTTCGAAATTTGTACAGCGCTACGAGCTCTGGCAACGTGTACAAAGGGAAGGAGAACCGGTCAGCGCATATGTGGCCGCACTTCGAAAAGCCGCAACACATTGCGACTACAGAGACCTAGATGACGTGCTACTCGAGCAATTGATTTGTGGCGTTAGAGACACTCGACTACAAAGGCGTCTTCTGGCCAAGCCAGATCTAACACTAGCAGGTGCGCTTGACGAAGCCAGAGCACACGAAGCATCTACAAAAGCTTCTGAAGTGCTACAGCGGCCACTGCCAAGCAAAGACAGCCCGAAAACAGCCCCCGTCCACAGAGAGGAGGTGCGAACCAGCACGGAAGAAGAGTCGGACAAGGACGTCTTCCACACGGAGAAGAAAAAGAGCGAGCAGAGCCGCTGCCACGAGAACTGTCCCAGCTGTGGTAGGGATCACGAGAGACAATTATGTAAATACAGAGGCGCCATTTGCAGGCGTTGCGACGGGAAAGGCCACCTAGCACGAATTTGCAGAGCTCAATTTCCGCGTAGTCGCAAGCCATGTGACTACCGCGACCAACCAGAGCTGGCTCGTTCAAAACAGCCAATCAAAGATGACGGTGCGAAAAACAGCGCGAATCTCAAAAGCGGGAAACCTACAGCACGAGAATCGGCCAAGCCAGCACAACCGACAATGAGAAAGTCTACACAAAAGTAGAAATCGAAGGCAGACCATGCGAAATGGAAATCGACACCGGGTCTACACTGTCAATCATGTCCTGGACAACACTCAAAGCGCTCCTGCCTAAGTTCCAGAAAGCCCAGCTGTCTCGACAGAAAGTTCGCCTCCTCGACTACCAGGGAAACCGAGTTCCCATAGAAGGCGTGGGACCGTTCCAGGTCACCTACGGCGAGTTCCAGAAAGAGCTGCCCCTGACCATCATAAGCAAGCCGCTACCAAGTCTTCTGGGCATGGCATGGTTCCGAGCCCTCGGCATGGGCTTCACGGGCGTCCACAGCATCGGAGTGCCATCTCTCAAAGAAACCATTCTTCATGAATTTCGGGATGTTTTTGAGGAGACGCTAGCTACCTCAAGCCCGAGTAAGACAGAATACTTATATGGCAGCCCAGGGGTCCAGCGCCGCCCCAGCGAGTCGACACTCCCAGCCGGGGATAGCCACACCTCTGGAGAAATCCAGGAGGTTCCATTGGCGGAGCCGGGAGAGACAGGAGGTCCCTCTGACCGGCTCGACGCCTCGCCAACAACTGAACTGCGCAGGTCAACCAGAACTAAGACACGCCCTGGTCACCTGCGTGATTTTGTATGTAAATATGTAAATAGATAGGATAAGTGCCTTCTGGGAGTGGAGGGGTGTTATGTATGTATCTATTTTGTGCGGGAAATTCAAATGTACAGTGAATTCTGATTGGTTCATAGTTGCCTCTGAAAAGTATATAAAGAGGACTGTTGCCTATGTTTCTTTGCTGAAGTCTCACCCTGAATTAAAGAGCTGTTGTCACTAGCTTGCTTGTGCCTCTCGTTATTCCCGCGCTACAACACTTTAGAAGTTTTATAGGATCTATAGCATTACACTTGAAAGAGGAACAAAAAATAGGAAAGTTGAAAATTAAAATATATAGCTTATTGCCAACAGAACATTGTCCATCATCCCCACATACGATAGAATATATCAAAATATAGGCAGGAAAGCATCCAGATAATGAGAACTTCCGATAAAATGATATGAATATACTGTAGTTACTGAATATATTATTGCAAATCTATCAGGAGTGAAATCTACTTACCTTCCCCACCGGTTTGGAAGTGCACACGCCTACCGGTTTGGAAGTCACATTCACCAGGAAGTAATGATGACTGCGTGGGTGGGCGGAACCTTGCACTGCTGTAGCTACCGGTTCCCCGAACCACCCGCCACCATCATTACCATTTCGGCTGAACTGGTCCGAACCAGTAGCATTTCACCCCTGAAATCTATCTGGCAGAAACAAACAACTACTTTTTAGTCTCTTGATAAACATTTTTGTGGTGATATAATGAAAAGACGTACATAAAGGCACATTATTCTAAGTAAAGACAGAACTGTAACTGTATATGAGAACCTGGCTACATTTGGGTAGCCTTAAGAAACAACAGCAATTATTTCTCCTCCTAAAAAAGAAAATAGGTGGAGTCTTTGTTTAGATAATAACTAGCTAGGTCTTTACAAAAGGCAAACTGGGGGGAAAAAATCAGCCATGCATGAAAAGGTCCTATCTCTAATTAAAAAATATAATACCATCTGGTTCTGAGTGGAAAATGGAACCCTCCTATTTCTCTAAACATTATATCTAATTCCTGCTCTTTTTAATTAATAGTTTTTCAAAGGGCTGCCCTACAAATAGTTGTCTGTAGTAGTTTAGGCAGGGAAATAAATTCATCGGAAGCAAATTCAGAGAAATAATCACAATGCATATTTCACCACAGTTTTCCATTATATTTTGACTATTTCATCTGGTATTGATTTTTTATGGAAGTGTGTAAAAATATATTAGTAAGTTTGGAAGTCTTTTTCCAAACACTTTATCCTTTTTACATTTATGGAAATGGATTACACTAGGGTTGTAGACAGTGATTTTTATTATTAAAAATATGTTTTATTAATTTTATCACATTATACTGGAACAACTACTGGACTACTGCAATGCTCTCTACATGGGGCTCCCCTTGAGGAGCACTCGGAAGTTCCAGCTGGTCCAGAATGTGGCCGCACGGGTAATTATGGGGGCGACATGGCGCTCCCATGCGACACCTTGCCTGCGCGAGCTGCACTGGCTCCTAGTGGCCTTCCAGGTGCGCTTCAAGGTATTGGTTCTCACATTTAAAGCGCTCCATGGCTTAGGGCCCGGTTATTTATGAGACCATCTTCTGCCACCGATAACCTCCCACCAGCCAATTCGCTCCCACAGAGAGGGCCTCCTCAGGATGCCGTCGGTCAAGCAATGTCGACTGACGACCCCCAGGGGGAGAGCCTTCTTTGTGGGGGCACCCGCCCTCTGGAACGAGCTACTCCCAGGAATACGACTGATCCCAGACCTCCGTACCTTCCGTCGAGCTTTGAAGACCTTCCTATTTCAGCAAGCTGGGCTGGCTTAAAATTTTAATGGGTTATTTTAAGGGTAATGGGTTTTAATTTTTGGGAAGCCAATTCGATTTAATTCTGTTTTAAATTATTTTAAATTTTATATTGTATGTATTTTAATTCTGGCTGTTCACCACCCTGAGCCCTTCGGGAGAAGGGCGTATACAAATTTAAACAATAAATAAATAAATAAGTATTTTGAGGGATGCTCTGTAAATCTGATAAACTACCAATAAAACTACTAAAAATAATCTGACCAGTTATTTCTGAAGTCAATATAGGATCAACAAATTAATATTGTACACATTTTTCTGGAATAAACATGTATTGTACTAATTGCAAAATTTACTTATATTTAGGAAAATATAGCTTTAATTTAATACTTGAGTATTAAAGGTATAATGAGGTTGCTTTCCAAAATACAGTTTAATTGCTCATGCTTTCTATGTGTACTTTTTAGCTTTTCATATTTAGAAAAGTATGTCCAAAATTGCATACAGTTCGGAATTGAAGCACAGGAAACTCTACATGGCTTACAAGGTTCCTTGACTATCCTAATATTATAGAATATCATAAGTAAGTTTTAGATTAAACTGGGTTTTTATTCACTTGGGTTGACTGTGGCCCTTCTGTTCATATTGGACTTCTCAGTCATGTTAATGCAATTGACCATTTTATTTCTTTGTCTTTCCCTAAAAGTATGATATTTTATCCCAGGAGGAAGATGAAAAATTGAAATTTGTTTTTAATTAAGATTTTTTCCTTCTCATATAATATTACTTTATACTTTTATGTAAAATTACCATTGTTCCTTTTAAGCATACTCTTTGAAGACAAGTAAATAAGTGTTTTAAGTAATAAATATCCATGCACTCAAATTTAAAGCATATGGTATGTTAAAGTATATGATCTAAAATTCTCAAAAAAGTAACCCAACCACTTATGCTACTCAATTTTCCATAAGTTCAGAACATTAATTATTAAGTACTTCACACAAATAATATATTTTACATGTAAACATAACATTAATTCAATGTAAACCTATTTAAAATCTGAATTTATTTTCTTTATATTGGCTGTCATAATAGTTATATTTGTTCTTTTTTAAAAAAAAATTGAAATAAGAATCGTATTTGATGTCTACTTCTGTTTGCTACTGAAATCAGTAAAATAAGCCCCCTAATCAAATAATGATTATTTGATGAATTCAGCTCTTTGTAATTGTACCTAAAACAAAGCAATAATTCTATTGCTTGAATTGAAATGTGTTCAATTGTGTTTATGGTCAGGATGGGGAGACAGAATTGTATTTGTATTTTAGTAATTTTATTCTGATTGTTAATTAATATGGATATATGACTGAAAGGTAGTGAGAAATATTGAATATATTAAAAAGCTACATAAAACATTACATTTGCATTCTCACTCTTCCTAGGAACTGATCTAAACTGATTTTGTTCATGTATAATTTGGACTAGAAACCCCAATTTGGAAAATAGGGGTATCCATGTTATAGTACTGTACATATTTGCTATACTGTAGAATGATAAGTCTTAATGATGTACATATTACAGCAATCAAAAAAACTTTACTGTTATGAGTATTCCTTGTCCTCATCCTTCTCCTCATGCTTATTCATATAAAAATTCCATGTATTATTTTTAAAGACTTAAGTTCACTTATCTCTTACAAGAAAGAAGTTCACAAACACAGCATGAAACAGTGTGTTTGACGCAAATCTAAACACTGCATTTTGATTGAAAGAATGTAAGAGTCAAATTTTGACTAGCTACCAAAGGGACAGCTATTCATTTATTTAGATTTAGATTTCACCTTTCTTTTAGAACATGGAATGCATTCCCCTTCCTCTTATTTTTCCTATTACAAATATTAAGCTAAAGTATATTCTTTAAATGAATCCACTTAACAGTGTGTTACTTTAAAACATGCACTGATATGGGCATATCTAAATTCTAGGCTTTTTCTCTTTAATACAGTGCTGTGGCAGTGTTTAGATTATGGTTAGTTAAATGAATAGCAATTATTATTCACTTGGAAGATATAGTGAAGTCAAGGAAGGTCCTAGAACAGTGATTGCTAACCTTTTTGCCATCGCGTGCCAAAAGCAAGGGGAGCACAGAGGGGTTGTACGCGTGCGTGCCCACACCCATAATTCAATGCCCCCCTGCGCCCCACACCCCGCACATGCATGCGTGACCCCCACACTCCCCCCCGCTTTTGGCACGGTGGGCCTCGTAGGCCCGTTTTTCGCCCTCCCTAGGCTCAAGGCTTTCTTGGAGCCTGGGGAGGGTGAAAAAAGCCTTCCCCACCCCATCCCCAGAGGCCCTCCAGAGTTCAGAATCAGCCCGTCCTGACTTCCTGAAGGCCCAAAAATCAGCTGGCCAGCACGCACATGTGTGCTGGAGCTGAGCTAGGGCAACGCTCACATGCCCACAGATATGGCTCCGCGTGCCACAAGTTCGCCATCACGTTCCTAGAATGTTTCATTTTCTGTCTAGTATCTAGTGTCTTAGATCACTGCCAATATGTCAGAAGAAAGACAAAACACAGAAATCAAGATACATTATAAAACAACAAATTAGTAGCAAGTACTATTGATATATGAAAAAAAATGTGAAAAAAGCTGGCTAAAATACAAAATATGTAGTTTTCATAAAAGTGTATATAAAGAGAAGCTAAATTTATTACAGAGGTGATTACAAGGAATAATGTATCAAAATTGGCTGCAGACAGGACATGCTTAGGATGGAGCTGTTATTAACAATATGTGAACATGACTAAAAAACCTATGTATCTTAACCATTAGGCTGGTGTCTATCAACTAACAGCGGAGTGGGGGGGACCCTTTTATAGATCCCTAAATCTAAATAACTCCAAAGAACAAGAGGAAACACAAGTCAAAGAAGGGTAACCCAAATATATGTTTTTATCTTGCAAGTTGTCATCTGAGATACATAATATATATTTGAGAGATTTGAGAGAAAAGCAACTTTGGAATCAGCTCCTTTTGTCAACAGCCAGCAGATGGCGACCAAGTACCTTCCCATTCATTTTGTTTGTGGCCTTGCAAGAACCACAGAGAAATGTTTTGAATGAGATCAGCCTTTACAAAAGGTTAATTGTGTTCTGGAAGAAGTCATTACAGGTAAGCAGTCTTGTTTTCTATTTTGTGAGCTCTGTACAAATCAAGTTCTGGGCAAGTTCTCTTATCTGGATGTTTTGAACTGAAGATGAAAGTTTCACATGTCAGGAAGTGACCTGGAATAATATTTCAGAATGTATCACAGCCAAAATCTACATTACTCATATCTGACTCTCTGAGGATGCCATTTTTCATTATACTGATATTACTGGCATGCCCTGGGATGTACACTGTCAAATCAAGTTCTGACTCTGCTGTCTGGATTTCCTTCTTTAGGAGTTGCCCCTTCCTAAAGAAATAACATGGCTCTGAAAAATGGTGCTTTTGTGTAGAGATTCAGTGTGTCCACTCACCCCTTCTTCCCCTACCCTAAGAGAGTCTTAAATATTAAGATTCAGATTAATTGTCAAAAAGCTAATTGTTTGATTTTCAATTTACGCTTTCTGATCTTTCTACTTAGGGCTATGGGTCCTTTTGATATATTTCTTTTGTTTTACCAAGCCAGACAGTTGTACTATATACGCATATCTGATTTGACGGGGATTAGTGAAAAGCTTTGAAACAAAAAGCCTTGGTTGTTTCTTTTTTCTTTTTTTAAATCCAATTTTCTATCCTGGAGGGTGACAGAGTAACGAATGCTGAAATCTGTGACAAAGAGCAGAGTCTGGCAGCATAACCTACTTCACAAGATTAAAGGTGTAGAAGTTTGTTTGTTACAAGGTACATCTCACTATATTCTGTCAAATTATAAGAATAGCACAGTTATGTGGAGGGAAAGAGGCAATGCTAATTGAAACACTCACTGCAACCTTCAAGATTTTAAGTCATGGATAAAAACAATTGATGAATAAACATACTGGAAGATAGTAAATGCATTTTCTCATCCAGCAATGGTTGCTTATGTGGCATGAGCATTTTCATATATTCAACCTGCTATTGCACTACAAGCAACTCTTATGAGAGGCATGAAGTAGTTGTAGTATAGAGACATATTTCAAGAAATTATGCAAACCTATTACTTTTAGTTTATGTATAAATATGCACACTCTTAACTTGAAACTGGCTGAAATCTAAGGATATAATACTTTCAGTAGTCAAATAGCAACAAGGTCAAAAATACCTGTTCAAGGCTGCAGAATCATGTCATCAAAGTAAAATGTAGTTATACATTATGAAACATGATGTGAATCACAAGAAGAAAAACAGAACTGTATATATTTAATCAACCTCTCAGCAGTGGTGAAATCTACAATTTTTTGACACCGGTTCTGTGGGCGTGGCTTGGTGGGCATGGCCAATATGATGTCACTCATGTCACTCTTTCTTTCTTTCTTTCTTCCTTCTCTCTCTCTCTCACACACACTCACACACACACACACACACCTGGTCTGAGCAGCGGCTGCTGCGGGAGAAAGAAGAAAGTGCTCCAGGAGGGCGGGCGGCCCGGCCCGGAAGCATTGCGTCCCCCATCATAGGCTGGATGCAGGCAGAGGGACCCAAGGCGGAGGGGAAGGCAAGCGGACGGCAGTCGGCCAAAGGCCCCGCGGAAGCCGAGTGCACCAAGCCCAAAAGGCAAGCAAGCCTTGCCATGCTCTCCCGAGGCAGCTCTTTGGCCGAGCGCAGCTGGTCTCCCTTCCCCACCACCAGCATCAGCCTTACATCTGCCCACCCTCCCGGGGCTGCCCATGCGCACCGCAGCGGTGCAGCAGTTTCAGCTCCAATAGCAGCAGCGGGAGAAAGAAGAAAGCGAGTGGCCACTCTCAGCCTTTGCAAGCTTGCCACCGGGATGCCGGGAAGGCAGCGTGGAAGGCAGGGAAGCATGGTAGGACTGCAAGCTGCAGACTGGCTCAGGGGCATGGCCAGCCAGCGATTGCTATCAGTTAGGCGAACCAGCCCCAATCTCCGCTACCGGTTCTCCCGAACCGGTCCTATCTGGTAGCATTTCACCCCTGCTCTTCAGTATGCACCAGCAGTACAACAGATATATATTTCTTTAATTGCAGACCTACAAGGATAACATAAATCACTGTTGCAGATTAATTGCTTTCATTTGAAATAATTTAGAACTTGAATACTGCACTTTGCATTCAGATATTGAATAGTGCTATACATGCTTAGTTCAAAATTAGTGCTACGCTATGATGTGGTTTTTGTTCACATGTGACAACAAGCCAGGTATAATCAGGTATTAGTTAGCCTTATGTGTCCCTAAAATATGATTTTCAATGCTAAAGCAAATCTTGACTCAGTATTGTATGTGAATTAGACCTTGAAGTATTGAAATTAATAACATTTCAGTAAGTTATGACAATTGTAAATGTCATTGACTTAATTCTGTTTAAAGAAAAGTACACTCCAATAATTTAGAAAGCTCGCTAATGTTATACTATTTAATATGTAGAATATACTGCAGGAATGTTGCTGGTTTGTTTCATAAACCAATGAAACTTGTACAAGCTTTTGGAGGTTCATATCATAACAAAAAATATATAAAAACAAACCAGCAACACAGCAGCATACTTACCCAAATAATACTGACCCATCATTCTTCAAACATATCCCGAAAGAGCAGTTTTCACCAGCTTCCAGAAGATCCTGGAGTACTATCCTGACCACAAGAAGGAGGCTGTTTCATAAAATAGAAGTTGGAATGGAAAGTAATTGTCTATATGCCCAGATTCCTTTAATTTTCTGGAAACGGGCAGACGGCTAGCATGTTTTGCTAAGAAGCATAATCCAGGCAGGTTGATTCTTTATGAATAAGGTTGTTATGAAGATGTCTAGAGCCAAGGCATAGAGGGCTTTATATGTTAAGACCAGAATTTTGAATTTCATTCAGAAACCATTTCTTGGCAAACACAGGTATCACATGCCTATAGAAACCTTTATTTACCAAAAATTGTGCGGATGCACTCTGTATCAGCTGTAGTCTCCAAGGGATCTTCAAATGTAGCTCAATGTGGAAAGCACTTTAGAAATCCAATATTGTAATGATAAGGACATGATTCAAGATTGAGTTTTCCTGTTTCAACTAGGGCAGCCACAGCTGCACCAGCTGAAGCTAGGGAAAAGGCTTCCTTGGCACAACTTCTACTTGCCTATCTAACAGCAAACATTAATCTAGGGCAGGGCGGCCCATGGGCCGGATGCGTCACGTGCTGCCCACACCCACACTTGGTTTAGCAAAGGGAGGAAAAGTCCTGATATGTCACTTGATGCTGCCGTGACGATGTGAATTTGACACCCCTGGTCTAGGAAGACTTAAAGTTGTATACTTACTTCTTTAGTGGAGAGACACCACATCCAAAGTAAAAAATGAAGATGACAGAAAACCCTTTTGAATTCAGTTCCACCATCTAGAGAACCAATTTGGTGTACAGTGATTAAGGAATTAGGCTAGAAACTGCAAGAATATGAGTTCTAGCGTTGGGCATGAAACCAGCTGGTGACCTTGGACCAGTCACTTTTGCCAGCCCTAGGAAAGAAGCAATAGCAAATCACCTTACCAAGAAAACTACACGGACTTCTCTAAACAAACAAACAAAAAAAAAACCACCATCTTTCTAGCATTCCTAGTTATTTTTTATTTATTTTGTCCAATTTTGATTTTAACAGTCTCCAAACATCCTGTTCCACAACATTTCCAGCTTGGATTGAAGTGGAGATGTAAAACTCTATCCTTAATGGTACTTCATCCTCAACTGACAAATAAAATTGGTTCAAATAGAGATGGAAAAACAGGTAAAGAGAGTCAAATGCTCGGCACTCCAGAAATGCTCACTAGATCAATCTCTCATCCTCCATGACCACTTCCTGGAATCTCAGAACTGAAGAAACAGAAACCCATAGTTACTTTCTGAACAACGTCTCTGAGAAAGGGAAGTCTGGAGACTAGGTGATAGTATCTGAAACAGTTTGGTACAAGGAAGATCTGTTGAGGAGTGGCGTAAAATTGGCCTGGGAATCTGTCTTTTCTCAAAGAGCCAAAGATTATCCTCTGGACCAAGTTCATCATCACTTTCATTCAGCCAAAGGAGCTACAGGAGAATGGATCAAATCCAGGGGTGAAATCCTCCCAGTTCGGATTGGATTAGGTGATCCAGTAGCGATTGTGGCAGGTGGTTCAGACAACTGGTAGCGATGGCGGCGCGAGGCTCTGCCCACCTGCCCGGGTATCGTTACTTCCTGGTTTTAACCAGGAAGTAATGTGTTTTTTACCCTCTGCGCATGCGAAGATTTTGCTCATGTGCAGAGGGTCTGTGTGCGCGTGTCATGCACGCGCACTTCCGAACCGGTAAGGAAGTAGATTTCACCCCGATCAAATCCACATATGGTAGAGGTCATATACCCTAGCAATTCATAAGAATCCAAAAACTGAAAGCAGTTCCCAATAATCCTGCAAGACATTGAGTCATGTACAACTGTAGACTTCACCCAGTCTACACTAACCCAAATGTCAGCAACTTTATTAACATAGTTTTACTAATGAGTCAGAACAACGAGAAAGTGATTTTTCTTGCCCATCCTTAATCAGATTCAATTTTGGGTTTACTTTCTACCAGGCTCCAGGCATAATGTCTGCTGCTTCATTTAACCTTAGCCCATAAGTAAAACAATGAACTCCCACAATCAATTACCAGACAGAAACTGCTCAGGATCTGTATAAGATGCTCAGTGGAACTACTGGTCAAATTATTAGACAAGTCCAGAAGCACTTTTTGGAATCCCTCTCAATCTGTTATGTCAGGGTCCCCAACCCCATCCGTGGACTGGCACAGGTTCGCAACATGACAGAAACAGGGCCATGCAAATAAGCAAACCCCCATCTACGGGATGCAGGCAGTATGCAAAACGAAGCCTCCTCCAGTCTGTGGAAAAACCTCTTTTCACGGAACCGGTCCCTGGTACCTAAAAGGTTGGGGGCCACTGTGTTAGGTACATGGTACAGACCATCTTAATGGTCTACTCTGACCTGCAGAGGTATTTGGCAGTGTCAAATCTCATCCGGACCAGGAAATGATCTGACTACAACGAAGGACTCAATTTAATATCCTCCATATCCAGCTCATCGCCTGAAAACTCTGAAGTAAAGATGTGGTCCAGTGGTCCAGTTGTGTGTAGATAATATAGTGGAATCTCCAGCGAGAGTGGTGGGAGGAGTGAAGAGACTGAAAAACTTAGATTCCTTGCACAGCAGGAAGCAATGAAGACCTGAGGTTCCTCCAGAATCCCTGAAGCCCTTATCTGATGGTTCCCCAGAGAATGTAGCCAGTTGAGTGAGATTAATATCAGGTGCAAAGAATCAGACCAACACTATGAGATGATCAGAGTTGCTTCTTTATTGTTGTTTGCTTATTTACAAGAAACTCAGCTTGCTATTCTTTTCGCTCATTCCCCCATTCTAGCTGTTGATTCCATTACACATATAGCCAGCTATTACCTGAGGCAAATCCATGTTTGTCAAACCTGCTCTCAACGCATAGGAATTTAAATCACCAAGCACTGAAAATTGAGGAGACTCTAAAACCAGTCTGGCAACCAGTCCAGGAGTTTAGGAAGAGATTCTGCTGGCCAACAGAGGAGACTGTACACAAGTGGCACCACAGCTAATATCCCAGTACTCAGCATATGTAACAATTACATAATATCCGTTATATTTAAATAATTGAATCCATTTTATTTCCCCATATATTTTTAATTATTATTTTCCTCATAATATTGGAGAAAAAAAGTGTGAATTTGTGGACAAAAATGAACACACAGATTTGCTGGAATTAGATAGTGCCCTGGAAAATTGAACCACAAAAAATGAGAGCAAGTTCTTTCAGTGGCATTAAGCCAGAGTGGACATTCTGGGAATATTTTATTATCTGTGCCTAATTAGTTTGGGATTGTGTTCTGATAGAAGTGAGAGAATGAGGCCATAAAATACAATTCCTTATTGTGAGGATAAAAGCATGCATGTCATCACTTAAAACATGTAAGAAATCCAATTACAAATATTTTTCAGCCTTTCTTACCCAAAATAAAACAGATTAACACTATTTCATTCAAATACAGTATTGAATTTGAACAGATATTAACAGGTATTTCCACAGTGAGTAAATATGTCTGTGTTTTTCCTAAACAATGTAGAGTGTCTCTGGGTATTGATTCTGTTTCCTTCTGCCTCATTTTTTTCACAGGTGCATATAACTAATTCACCCGAACATAAGTCTGACAAAACTCTATAGTGGCGCATATTTTTGAATAAACATGCTTAGAATTAATCAAGTTCGGTTCAGTGGAAGCTGTTTAATAAAGCAGCAAAACATGCCTCTCTCTTTTAGACAGTTGCTGTTCCATTCCATACATAACGGACAAAAATCAAGAAATGTTAGACCGGGGTGGGGAACTAAGGCCCTTTTATGATTTGTGGACTTCAACTCCCAGAATTCCTGAGCCAGCCATGGGAGTTGAAGTCTGCAATTCTGGGAGTTGAAGTCCACAAGTCATAAAGAGACCTCGACTTACAACAGTTCATTTAGTGACCATTTGAAGTTACAGTGGCACTGAAAAAAGTGACTTATGACCATTTTTCACCTGTATGACCATTGCAGCATCCCCATGGTCACATGGTCAAATCTCAGAGGCTTAGCAACTGACTCATATTTATGACCATTGCAATGTCCCGGGAAAATGTGATCAACTTTTGCAACCTTCTGACAAGCAAAGTCAGTGGGGAAGCCGGATTCACTTAACAACCATATTACTAATTTAACAACAGCAGTGATTTACTTAACAACTGCGGCCATAAAAGTTGTAAAATGGGGCAAAATTCACTTAACGAATGTCTCACTTAGCCACAAAAAATTAGGGCTGAATTGTGGTCGTAAGTCAAGGACTACTGGAGTTCCCCACTCCTGCTTTAGACAATCAGCATTCTGAAACATATAGTCCTCCACTTACAACTGTTTGTTTAGCAACTTTTTGAAGTTACGGTGGCACTGAAAAAACTGAGTTATGAGCAGTCCTTTCACTTATATCCTTTGCTGCATCCTCACTGTCATGCGATCAAAATTTGGGCACATGGGAACCGCATATATTTACAAAAGTTGGAGCATCCTGGGGCCATATGATCACTATTTGCGACCTTCCAAGCTGGCTTTAGGCAAGCAAAATCAATGGGGCAATCTGGATTTGCTTAATGACTATGTTACTCATTTAACAACTGCAGTGCTTTTCTTAACAACTCCCTTAATAAGTGCCTTGCTTAATAACTGAAATTTTGGTCCCAATTGTGAGCATACCTGTACTCAAGTTAGCATTAAAATGAGGAACTCCAAACAAAACAAACAAAAAAGAATTAATATTAAAAAAAGAAACTACTATTCCTCCAGACAAAAGATATTTTTACCTGTCAATAGTCATGAGTTACATGATTCCCAACCTTATTTTCAGCACTTTTCTGGAAACAAACCACAGAGTGATTACTAGATTCATAAACTGCACTAAGCTGTATGTGCTTTGTTTTTAGTTTGATGTTAAATTGGGGCAGTTAATGAATAGCCCATAATTTAGTTAAAGTTGTAAATCGTAGTTTGCAATTATAATTTGCTGTTGGTTTACTAATTATTACTTCAGCTGTAGATATACATGACTTTTTATGGTTCCCTGATTTACAGTGCATATGCTTTACCTTTATGCCCTAACAAAATCTTGAATCCTAGAATGGCCAATATGTTGGATTAGTCACATGCTTTAACGAAAAAAATCTTTGAATATGTTAAGGGCAGCTCCGGATCTCAAAAATGCATGGGGCTATAAACTATCAAGTTTTCTTTATTGGGATTTTAAAGTCATTTTGAAATAGGTTTGAAATATTATTGTACTGAATATATTTAAGGATTCAAGCCACAATTTTTTTTCTATTTAACAGCTGAATTTTATGGTGGAGTATTTATGAGTGCAAAAAAAGCAATTTTGCATTGCAGCCATAATTTAGCCAATCCACAGCCAGTCCACAGAAGTGCAGAAAAAAAGGAGAAAAGCAAAAGCCACATTGAACAGGCCATGATTACTTCATTTTAAGCAACCAGTATTAAAACAAACTATAATTTAGCATACTCCCTATCATACCCCCTACCTTTAGCTTCAGTAGTATGGAACAATTAATGAATATTTGGAACAAATATAGGAATTAAAAAAGGACTTGTGCCAGGAACAAACTAATGTTAATTACGTGTAATTTAATCCTGTGTATAATTTGTCTGGTGGATTTTTATTTCATTTTTAAATTTCATTTAATAATGTTTCCTTTTTTGTTATCTGTGTGGCTGCTAAGTGAAATAGTACCACTACCAAAGTTTCAGACTCTATATTTAATGGACTGTGAGACAGCAAGTACGAATGCTACCGCCTTACAAAATAGAATCACTGAATTTTAAGTTTCCATTAATACCAATAACACTTCTTTCTGCTCACATTATACTCATATTTAATAATTAATAGCATCTGTATACAAGCAGAAGAGATAAAACATTCAAGTAAAAAGAATTATTTGAGTAGTATGCAATTGTAGAATATAAGTTTTCTGTGATTCAGTATTTTTGACCTAATTTTTCATTTAGAAGAATTCGCAGAACCCACAAACCAATTTTGGGGGGCATAGAGTCAGGTTATCTGACCTGCGATATATACATTTGCTGTATGAGTAAGCTCATGGGAAGACAAGAATATTATTGCCATCATTTGTTCCACTTGGAAAGAAATTTCATTTCAATCTGTTCATCCTTGGAGATTAAATGTTTGCCTGGAACAGATCCCAAAAACGACATCAGTTTATTGGACTGTAACTTCTCTACAAGGTTGGAGATGATAAAATGAGACATTTTATTACAGCAAGATTTATGTATGTCTAAATCTGAATCTTCATCAATATATTACAATATTTTAACAGAACTTTTAAGGATCTACATTAGGATCCCCTGTTGGAAATCCTGTCATGGCAAGAAAATAATATAGCTTTTAAGGAATATTCCTCAAGGTAGACAGTAAAAAACAAAAACAAAGAGAGGAACTCTATCAAGGAACTAAATTGTCATATCAGACTTTCCAAGGAAACAAACACGTTTTACTAGGCAGCAGCACCATTAACAAAACAAAACAAAAAAAAAGTACAATGAATAAAGATTTGTTGTTTATATCTATATTTGTGGGACAAGACACATATTGCCTCTTCTGTAAAATAACAGGTTAACTTTGATTTTTCACTCAAGGAATACAACATACGACAAAAATTGGGACTGGAACTTCCATTGCTAACAAAGCAGTCATCAAGTGACTGATTTTACAACCTGTTTTACCGTGGCCTTTAAATGAATTACTATTAAGTGAATCACACCGTTATTAAATGAATCTGGGTTTGCCCATTTATTTTGCTGATTGAAACGATGCTGGCAAGGTCGCAAATGACATGACCCCTTGGATACTGATATATTGTAAATACATGTTGGTTGCTAAGCTCGGGATCATGTGACCACAGAGATTCTGCAATGGTCATTAGTACAAGGATTAGTGCATAAAACACTTTTTTAAAGTATAGTCACAACTTTGAACAGACACTAAGTAAATGGTCATTAGTTGGATTATCTATATATCCTTCACTTGGCTGGAGCTCACAGGCCTTGTACTACTGCAGGTCCAGCCCAAGGCCAATACAGAATAATCCAGACAAAGTTCTATTGCTCACATCAGTAGACAAACCAGTCTAAATTTTTACTATTCTCACCCCAATAGATATATCTTGGGAAATTCTAGGGCAGGGCTGCCAACACCTGGCCCGTGGGCTGGATGCGCCATGCGTTGGCCACGCCCAAGCCCGGTTTAGCAAAGGGGAGAAAAGTCCAAATACGTCATGTGATATCGCCATGACGACGTGAATTTGACACCCCTTTTCTAGAGAGTGGTTATCCCGATTCTCTTCTTCTGTCTTGTGTCCACAGTTTAAGGCTGTGCTGTCTCTTGTCTTGCTGCCTGTCCCTTCTTGGAATGTGCTCCTTCCTTCCTGAGAAACTGCCACTCCACTATACTCCCTCAGACCAGTTTCCCCTCTGTAGGCACCATTCCTCACATCTACCCAAGGAGTAAATAGGCTCAAAATTTTATCACAGTAATCTGAAAGCATCCTCCTCTGCCATAAAAGTTACTTGAAATTATATGCGTATGAAAATATTTGCAACAGGTTGTATAACTGTTGCATGCAAAATTGAAAATTGAAAAGCTAGTCAAGATAAACATGCCTAAGTTATTTCAAGCTGCTCCAGATGTCAAATGCTTAGTTCACCTAAATAAAAGTACTGAAATAGTAGACCAGAACCACTTCTATTTAGGATAGATAACATCCTACAAGAAATGTGCAGGGCAGATTGGTCTAATGGTTAATATGCTTAAATAGGAGTGGGAAAACCTGAACCTAGGCACCGAATCCAACAAGTGGCAACTAGGATGGCAAAGGGCAGACAACATACAGTTATACAAATTGGTTCCTGTTATTAGTTTAGTTATTTTCATTTTTTTTACAACAGAGAAAATGGTTGGTTAATAATAGCTGGAAAAGCTAATTTTGTCCCACAGTGATTGTAAAAAGCCTTTTTACCAAGCTTATACTCTCTGCAACTTACCCCTGGGATTTAAGTTTCATTACCATTCTCTTCACCTTTAGAGAAAGTGTTAAGATTTTCCTATTGAGCCAGGTCTTTGGTTTTGGTCAATTAGAATTTTAAACCTTATTTACATTTTTTTTAAAAAAAAAACACAAGAACTACATTATAATTGTTTTATATAACTTTTTCTCTCCATTAGCCATTATTAGCAAAAAAAAGACCAATCGAGGCTCCTTTTTATTTTCTATAACAATTAAGATTCCGAGAAAAACCCAATTTACACAGCTTTTCCAAAAGGATATCACAGATAATAGTATTAAACATGACTGAGAGATGCAAGAAAAAGAAGAAGTTTCATTCTTCCTGCTTTTTTCTTTTACAGAGCATATCCATACGTTTGAAGGAGATGGAAATGTATTCTGAAAATCAATTTAATTTGAGAGTATTTGACCGTGATGGCAAACCTATGGCACATGTGCCACAGGTGGCACGCAGAACCATATCTGTGGGCATGTGAGCGTTGCCCTACCTGATTTTTGAGCCTTCTGGGCCCACCGGAAGTTGGAAAACAGGCCGTTTCCAGCCTCCAGAGGGCCTCCAGAGAGGTGGGAAAGCCGTTTTCGTCCTCCTCAGGCTCCAAGAAAACCTCTGGAGCCTGGGGAGGGCGAAAAATGGGCCTACCAGGCCCACTAGTAACCTTTTTGCTGTCGCATGCCAATCACGGGGGGAGGGTGTCACATGCGCATGCACGGGGTGCAGGGGGCATTCAATTATGGGTGTGGGTATGCATGCGCATGATCCCCGCCCCGCGCTCCCCCCGCTTTTGGCACGCGACAGCAAAAAGGTTAGCCATCACTGATATATGAAGTTGGTTTGTAACACCTAGCTGAGGAAGGGGGTAGGGACCACAGAGAATAATATGCCCATAGATACAAAAGAGATATATAGAGATAAAGTTAGGAAAGGTACGCAAGAACCATTAACAAATCAAAAGAACATTAAATGGTATTTTGACTCTAGGAAAGAAGGGAGGCGTGACAAATAGACTCAAAATAACTTTGCCTTGATTCTGTATAGCATAAAAGAGAAGCTCTTTTAACATTCAGTTATTATAGCCTAACAGTTCACAATCATAACATTTAACAAATAATTAATAACAGTTTATAGTGAAGAGATCAAATGTGTGCAAGAATTCACTTTCCTAGGATCGCAGATTAATCAAAGCAGTGAATGTAATCCAAAAAGAAAGTGTTGAATTGCACTGGGTCTCACAGCAGTTATGAGCATGAATCGATTATGGAAAAGCAAGGACATCAGCGTGGCAATGGAGATTAGTCCGCACTATCACATTTCCCATACAGTTGTGAAAGCTGGACCATGAGAAAACTAGACAAGAGGTCATGGATTCATTTGAACTGTGCTGTTGGGAGAGGGCTCCTGCACATTCCTAAGAAGCAAACGTGACAAACAAACATGTATTGGAGGATATAAAACCTGACATACCTTTGGAAGCAAAACCCACAAAATTCCGCCTTACTTATTTCGGCCATGCCATGCAATCAAACACTTGTATGCAGAATGGTTAGTAGTAAAAAGAAACAAACCGCCCAAAGTACAGTGCTTAGACATCATCAAAGCTGACACCAGCCAGAGCATTGAAACAATTGAAAGAAACTGTACAAGATGGGACACTGTGCACAGATTTGGTCCACAGCTGAGACCCAGACACGACTGAACGGACAGCATCACCATCATCACCTTGTAACAACAGAGTTCCAATACCTCATCTACCTTGAAGGGCTAACATCAATCTTGAAAGCCTCCTTATTTTCTAATCAGAAGCATTGTCCTCCGATTGTGGATCCTCAGGGCACTGCACTGTCTGCAGAACAACTTACTGAAGCATTGTTACAGCAGCAAGAGTAATTGAATAAAACCCCATACAACATCACAGTACAGAGTTGGGACATGACTTGTCTCACACAGGAACATCTCAGCAGCCTGTAGCCCAGCCAATTTTTTTTCTCTTATGGAAGTTTGCTGGAGAAATTTGGAGGAACCCAGGATTAATTTCTGATTTTCATGACTCAATGTAAAATCTGTATGGTGAGTTGGCCAGCAAAATTTCCTACAAATCGCTGCAGGGTGACTTTTGTTCTGAGTCTGCTAAAGGAAGACAAGCCAAACGGGCTTTTCCTTTCAAATTCAGGGTAATGATCCATTGCTGGATAATAATCAGAACTTCATACAAAGATTTAGAGCTACATTTGATGAGTTAGCTAGGACAGTAATAGCAAACCTGACAGATTTGTAAATTTAAACAAGGCAGGTTTGGGAATACATAACAGAATTTTCCATTTTTTTTTTTGCCAGCAATTAGGATGGAGACAACAATTAGAATCAAATGAATTAGGGTCTAACTGATCAGTTTCATGAAGGACTTGAACTAAGAGATGAGTTAATGAGACAAATTATGCCAAAAAATTAGGAAGAGCAACATCCCAGGAACTTTAGGCCATGTAAGCAAGCAAATGCCTAAATTACTCCAAAGCCTCATCCTCAGGAAACTTCACAGGCTCCCCTCCCAATGTTTTTTTTTTTTTAATTATTATCCCCTTACTCTCTGTACAACTTCAGGTTTATATACTGTGTACAACTCTCTAATCTTGTCGATAAGGATCCGAGTACCAATTTAATAGATACAACAGTCCAATAGTTTAAATTGCCCACATGATTATATATGCAGAATATTTGCTATTGTTGAACACTGCCCTCTTCTTGGTCATAATATAATCAACTTGATGCTAGTAGCCTAGATTCCAGCAGTAAGGCAATATTCCATGTCTATTCAATTAACTACATTAAAGGAGTTTCTGGATGAAGGGGTTCCCCCCCCCCCGCTTTTAAACCTCCAATATCTGTACCTACATGTTTTACTCCCAAGGGAGATAATTCTTTTAGGACTGCATGATTATAGATTCCTGATCAGTGTAACCATTATGGATCGCTAGCCACATTTACTTATTTGGACCCATTGAACCAAAAGGCACACATATTCATGAAACTGGATTTGAAAAACATTTGGAATTTGATCAGAATGAATATTTCATGCCTTTTGACACCAGATATGAAAAATTGAATATACAAGTGATATTTTTTGGATTAGTTATTTATGACATATTTTCCAGATTACTGAATGCAATATTTTCTGATGTTTTGGACATATATATACAGTAGTTGGATCACATACTGATTTTTTTCAGAAGAACCATCTTTGCACAAGACCTATGTCAAAAAATTCTTAGAAAGCCCTTACAAATAGAGCCCTGGTGGCTCAGCAGACTAAAGCACTGTTATTAACATCAGCTGCCTGCAATTACTGCAAGTTCAAATCTCACCAGGCTCAAGGTTGAGTCAGCCTTCCATCCTTTCTAAGATAGGTAAAATGAGGACTCGGATTGTGGGAGCAATAAATAACTTTGTATAAATATACAAAAGTATGAAGGCTATTGCTTAACGCATTGTAAGCCGCTCTGAGTCTCCGGAGAAGGGTGGCATATAAATCAAATTAAAAAAAAAAACCCCAGCTTTTTGCTAAGTTGAAAAAATGCATCTGATTTTCTTCAGTTGAACTATTTGTGTCACTAGAACTCTACCAAGCATGCAGATAAATTTTGCAAAATTACAATCTGTACCATCATACCAGGCTTTGCAATTCTTTTATAGAAAGTTCAATTCTAATTTTACAGAACACATAAGATCACTTTCTCAACTACTAAAGAAACGACATAATTTCAAATGAGCTACTCAAGAGGAAGCAGAATTTCAAGATTTTAACATCCCTTTTTTTGATCCTTTTCATCCTTTTGTTGGGTAAAAAAATTTCCATCAGATGAAACATTAAGAATCACTCTCCTCAAAGCACCAAAGGCAGATAGGAAAAGAGATGTCTTGCTATGTATATTTTATTCCAGATTGCTTTTCCCAGATAAAGGAAACCATGACATTTTCAATAATGAGTTGTTTGAGATAAAAAGCTCATTCCAGTAATGGAGGCATTTCTTGGAGGGAGAGCCCATCCTGTGCAAGAATGCACTGATCACAAGAATTTGGAATAGAGGAATCAAAATTCCTCATCAAATCAGTTGGACATAATATTTGTTCCATTTCAATTTGTATATTAATTATGTTTCATCTTACATAACAAGCTACAAATAAACTAAGATGTAATTCTGAATATCATCTTCTATTCTCATGCTTTGTTTCCACAATTCTGAAGCCAAGAATGCTCCTCCCTACCCGCCATATCTCAAGGGAATAGACCCTTCAGAAAGGTTGAGGAAAGGAGGTAGTAGTACTGTTGGATTGGATTAGAACATTCATATTCAGGCTGAGGTTTCATATTCAGATGCTTAATCTTCAGTGAGCTCCATAAATGAATTCTCCTTTGTCTATGATGATAGACAATTGCTTCACAACAGCCATTTATTTATATGTGCATCTTCCTTTAAAGAAAGAGATATTGTAAATTTGCTATGATAATCAATCTGTTCAGTGGTGGGTTGCTACGGGTTCGCCCCAGTTCGGATGAACCGGTAGCAGTGGCAGTGGGAGGTTCTACCCACCCACCCGGACGTCATCAAATACACTCTGCACATGCGCAGAAGATTCTGTGCATGCGCAGAAGTGGCATGAGTGCAAGCAAACCGAGCACACGCACACAAGAGAACCAGTAGCAAAGGTAAGTGAAACCCACCACTGAATCTGCTGGATATGGGGACATTTTTAAAATATCAGGTATTCTTGAGTATCAGATACTCAGAAAACTTTGCTGTTCAGGATGAAAACAGATACCACAGACTGTTTCTTCCTGATATATCTTTTACCAGGCAAAGATATCCCTGAGAAACTGGTCAGTTCTTACACTTCACTGCTAGAAATGGACTTTTTAAATATAATTTTTATTGAAGAAATTTTTAACAAGTTAAAAACAATAGAAATTTTAGAAAAGGAACAAAGAAAGTAAGAAAGGACCATGAGTAAGTAAGAAAGAAAGATAATAGAGAAATAAAAAAGATTATAAAGAAAAGGCTTCTGATCTTTTCAACAGCAATTATAAATATATTTATATTTTACCATCTATCTCTACAATTACATCATATTTTCCTTCTTTCCAAAAACTATCCTTTCTAATCCTCAAACCCATAAATCACAAGTTCGTTTTTCTCTTTTTTCAGCACAAAGTCCATAAAGGATTTCCAGTCACTGATAAATGTAGCTGTTGATCTTTCCATGGTCACACAAGTCAATTTTTCTAGCTGTGTTATTTTCCACTAGCATTCCTCCATTATAGATATTTCGGAGTCTTTCCATTTTTGTGCATATAATACTTGTGCAGTAACAAACAATTAAGGTTTGTGATAGTGGATTTGTAAACCAAGATGTCCTATGCAGAAAATGTTAAAAATGGACTTAAACTGGAAACTGGAAACTTTTCTTCTAGGCCTATTAGATCAAGAAAAGGGGGGGGGATGGAACTTTGTTGCTAGACATGCTGACAGCTGCAAGAATTCTATATGCCCAGAAATAGAAAGAAGTGTTAATTTCCACAATGGAATAGATTGAAAAAATGGTGGGAAAATGATGGAAAAATAGTGAGAATGCAAAGTTGACTGCACTAAGTAGGGACAACAATGTAAAGAGTTTTGTGGCTTCTTGAAAATCACTTTTGGCCTTTCAAGCATGAAAGAGAAAAAAAGTGGAATGTTGACTTTGGGTTTTGACAATTGAATGGGTTACTGGAATAGAAATGGCTAGTATGGTATAATTAAAAAGTTGATACTATAGCTTTATTGTGCATCCTACTGCCCCACCCCCCAAAGTCAGAAGTCACTGCTTTGTTTCTTATTTCTTTTTCCTCCTTCCCTCACTCTGTCTCCTCTGCCCCCTTTCCTTCCCCTTTCTTCCATTGTCTTTATTTCTATTTGCATTTTATATTAAGAAAAAAAACTGTTAGCAAGATATTTCTCGCAAAGGCGTTTCATTGCTTCAGGAGCCTGAACAACTTTTTCTAGACCACATTTTTAGGTACAGTGGTTTAATCGATCAAGTCTTCTCAGATCATGAATCTCAAATTTGGATCCAATCTTTAAAAGGTCCTCTTCCAGCTATCAGACATTTAGATTCAGTTGCTATCATTACATCACCTGGTCTCTAATGGATATTTGGAGAGAACGAATCAATAATTAGAACAGGACTTGAAAAGCTATGTATCTTATCAGTAGGACAACTGGATTGAACTGTAACCTTTTGCAGAGCTTGGATATAAAAATGTGATGTTTTTCCACAGGCATGTCTTTCTTTCAGGCTATCTATGGCTACCAACACCACATCCTGCCCTCTAGAACTCTGGCACCAATTGTCCTTAATATCTTGGATTTTCTGCAGGAGAGACAGATGGCTCAACTCTTCTTCAATGAACATTTAGTTTTGGCAGAAGCTACATAGAAAGGTGCTACAGACACGCACGGGCAAGATAGGGTCAAGATTGAGGTGGGGGATTTGATGTGGCTTTTCACTAAGTTTTTACCTTTTGCCCAGCCACCTACAAAACTGGCCTCAACGTTTATTGACCCTTCCAAATTATCCTGCAAATTAACCAGATGGCTTTTCATTTATAATTGCCTATTTTTATTAAGGTTGAAGAAGAGAGACTGATTCTGATGGGGAAAGTGGTACAGAGGGAAGCAGAGATAAAGCTGGCAAAGTTAGGTGAGAATTGCTAGCAGGTAAAAGGGCAGGAAATGACATCTCAACTCTGGGAATGTCAGGAGCATCAGAACTCACTTTCTGTAAATTGTAAACACATAGAAGCTGGCAGTCTTTCACGATTCTGTTATTCTATCCTACAACAATAAAATAAAGTTCCAGTTGTCCTTGCAGTGCCCATTTCCTGAGCTGCCCTACTTTGAAAAGCTTATAGATTCCTCTCTTAACAGGCAAGCTCCTTTCTTCACTTTTTAGATATTATTTATATATTTTTAATTAAATTAAATGTAATGGATATTTTGCATATCAACATACCAGCATTGTCTTTATTCTTAGGAATAAATGCCATAAGCGTTCTCAGGAAAAAAAAAACAGGGTAAATGTTTTCAACTCTTGAAGATTTACTTTTGCCAATGGATCTAGAGTCCTGATACAAAGGGTAATCCCAACCCCCATTGTATTGACTAAGGGAAGTTAGTTAGGACTTTGGACTGTTAGTTTATTTTATTTATAATTCTGGTTATTTTTTTTTTTAAAAAATATGTTTTTAATTGCTAGCCTGTATTTGAAATAGGAGAATGAAGGAATGAAGGAATGAATGAAGGAACAAATAAATAAAATAAAATAAAATAAAATAAAATAAAATAAAATAAAATAAAATAAATAAATAAATAAATAAATAAATAAATAAATAAATAAGCAAGCAAGCAAGCAAGCAAGCAAGCAAACAAGCAAGCAAGCAAACAAACAAGCTGCCATATAGTTTGGAAATGCAAGAACTTGTTCGGAAAAAGAAAAGGCAAAACAAAATGTGGAAGAAAATGGAATATGCTGAGCAGCTTGCAGGGAATAACATCAACTTTCTATTTGACAAATGACTGGCCACATTAGGATAGACCCTCTTTCCCATGGTAACCTTAAAGTTATAGGCCAACAATCTGAAGATCCTATCTGCTTTTTTGTAATTGATATTAATTCACTTAGTCTGTGAATACTTGGAAAGCAATCTTTGTGGGATTATTCCCACGTTACAATTGAAAATAATTTATCCTGAGCCTAAATTGTTATTTTCAATGTTCTTGACCAATTATCTCTCTTCAGGAATAGTACTTTTTTTAAAAAAAAGAAAACTGGTGTGCTGTTGTTGTTGTTTTTTTTAAAATTAGAGTCTGCTATATCAAAACATCTTCTCCCTATTAGCTGTAACATACAAGCAATCAGAGAACGTGATAAAGTATCTCTGCATCCTGAGCCCTTTTTATAGCAGACTGTTCAGCACACTCTATGACATTGGTTAATAAATCTTTTAATCCTTGTAGAGAGAGGGTCACTTTGTGAAGAAATAAAAACCAGAAAACTATACTGCAGTCCTTGTTCAGTTAAGTGGCCACACAATTCAAATGTCAAAAGTGTCCAAACGTTGGAACTGTATATAACCTCAGGTAACAGAGTGACTGAAAAAAACCTAACAAGGTTTACAAGCAAATAAACAGAAAACCCTGGTTCTTGCTACACGTTTTCTTCTACCCCAGATCAGAATTTAATTACTTAAAAAGCATAGATTCCGTGATCAAAAATTCAACACTGCAAGCTATTTTGGACATCAGAATTTCCATATATAATAAATTCACACTTCATAATCATGTCTTGACATGGGGGGAAGGGTAAAAGATCTGCCATATAAAGACAGTCAAAAGGAGGGGGGGAAACCCCTCAATACTTTTCATTTAAATCTAAAGTGTGAGCTCAAATTAGTCAATATGGAAATTTGTTCTGTTCTCTAACACCCACAATTCTCAGAACATTAGGCTAAATTGTTGGCATGAATAAAAACATTTGTCAAAAAAAACCCCACCATCTTCTTCATAAATTGTCAAGAGTTTAGAAGATTGAAGAATTCAAGGAATGTCTTTCTTTAAAAAAGTGCACAGGAAGGAAGATGGGTATATTAAAGCAGGTATGCACTTAGGATCACTGTAGGATACAGAAATTTGGCCTCTAACTGAACTTTGTGCACCTCACAACCCCTAAGTGCTCATGTTAAGCAGCATGATTAAATTGCTGACTTAAAAATGCAGTAAGTAGTACTACACACTGGTGGAGAGCTAGCGTCAAGCATGTTTAACATAATATTGTTAATAACTAAATCATATATTCTCCTTGGTATTATTAAGAATTTTTCAGAGCAGAGGGAACAGCCGGAAATGTAATGTACACATATAGCAATGTGCGTATTGTTTTCCATTTAGAAGTGCTTTTTATTGTTTCTTAGTATTATATATTCTATGACAGAAACATAGTGAAAGTCTTACGGATATGCTGAAAACTTTTGGCACCTGACATTTTCATAAATTTGACTTGACATCAGTGGTGGTTTGCCCCCGGTTCGGACCGATTCTATAGAAACGGTAATAAAACCGGCAGGAGGCTCCGTCCACCGACCCCGACGTCATCAGAACGCTTCTGCGCATGCACAGAAGAACGTGCACACGAGCGAAGCAAGCACACGTGGCCCGTTGTGAACTGGTAGTAAAGGTAAGTAGAACTCACCCCTGCTTGACATGATTTGCAAAGATCATGGATCCCTGTTCTAAAGTACAATTAAGGGAAGCTTCCTTACAGCAGCAGCAGCTATCTCCTGGGTCTTCCTTAGACATTAAATTTAGAGATTAAACTTGGGACCTTCTGCACACAAGTGTCCCCAATGAAATTCAGTCCTGTGATTTGAGCAGATAGATGCACCTGATCTTAAAAACAACTACATTAAATGTAGTTGTTCGTAACATACATATGTTTTATTATACACTGCTTTTGTAGTATTTCATATATTTTTCAGGATTAAAGAGAAAAATTTATAACCAATACTATAAAGAAGACTCTTTTATTTTTTTTTTTCAGTGAAGAAAAAGTAATAACAGAGGTAAAAGAGATTATTAGCTTTGAAAGGTACTTAAAACAATGTATAATGAATAGGGAAAATGCAATTTACAAGATACCTTGTGTACTATCAAAATATAAGCCTGACATACGGGGCTCTCTTCTATTTATTTATTTGTTTGTTTGTTTGTTTATTTATTTATTTATTTAAATTTGTATACCGCCCTTCTCCCGAAGGACTCAGGGCGGTGCACAGCCAAAATTAAAATATATACAATACAAAATTTAAAATAATTTAAAAACAGAATTAAATCAGCTTCCCAAAATATTAAAAACCAATTACCCTTAAAATAACCCTTTTTAAAATTTTAAGCCAGCCCAGCTTGCTGGAATAGGAAGGTCTTCAAAGCTTGACGGAAGGTCCGGAGGTCCGGGATTAGTCGTATTCCTGGGGGTAGCTCGTTCCAGAGGGCGGGTGCCCCCACAGAGAAGGCTCTCCCCCTGGGGGTCGTCAGTTCTACAGTAGTATATGTTGTCAAGAGTCACCTTTCTGGAAATTTCTGGAAACTGTCCAAGGGAAGCTGCCCAAGCTAATAAACGGTGCATTGTCCACATATATCAACTGACCATACTGAGCTTTTAATAAAAGTATTAAGCAATGTGTGTTCCCAGCTATAAAATGTTTTCCAATAAAGTAACTAAAAAGTGGCAAATTTGTATCTCCCTGTGCTTATTAAAAAGTAAATTTGAGATCATACTTTAAAAAGTTAATACTCCAGCTTGGAGCTTGTCAACATTTCAATGTTTTTCTTTGTATTTGTGTCTTCCTCACCACTCCATGCATATATTTAAGTATATAATCACTACATCTGAAGGATAGTTTGTAACGCCAAAGGCTTATTTAATTTTTTCCCCTCAAGTCAGTAAAGCTAACAAATAAAAAATAATTTTCTTCTCTAGCTATTGCTTGTTAATTTCTGTATTTAAAAAAGCATAATAACTTCATAATAGCAAAGAATACTAACATAATAAAAATGTGCAAATTTAATTATTAGAATTAGTTCAACCTTGAAAGTAAGTATGTACTGAATAATCAATGGACTCAAACTTAAAATCATTAGAGCACAAATTTGTGCTATTATATGATTCTGAATGCTGTAATGTGAAACTGTCTTTTGATACAGACATGTGTACCATTATCAATATTTCAAATTACCAATATTTAGATACCTTGCAGTTTCTCAGTAATAACTCGAGAGATTCAATGGACACTTCAGTTTTCAAAGATAATATAAACTTTAAATTACTACTTTAAATTAAATAAGTAATCAATATAATGGACATCCCATTTAGGATGCAAGTCTCATTTTCTATTTTTAAATATTGCTACCATTCCACCACTATAAATATATGTTTTACTTTAATCTTTATGATATGTAAGAACAAACAAGCTGAGTCTCAAAATATACTTGAATGCTTTCTCCTTGACTATTTGTTCTGTCTTGATCTGTTTTTTTGTAAATAAATAGAAAAACAATATTTCTTCCTTATCTCCTGCATACTCAGTTAAGCGAGTTCTATTCCCTTTATGAATGTGACGATTACACTAGTCCCGTGATGGCGAACCTATGGCATAACTGTGGGCATGTGAGCGTTGCCCTAGCTCAGTTCCAGCACACATGCGCATGCAGGCCAGCTGATTTTCGGGCCTTTTGGGCCCACCGGAAGTCGGGAAATAGGCCGTTTCCAGCCTCCGAAGGGGTTCGGGAAGGCTATTTTTGCCCTCCCCAGGTTCCTAGAAAGGCTCTGGAGCCTGGGGAGGCAAAAAATGGGCCTTCCTGTCCCACTGTGCCATTGCGTGCCAATAGCAGGGAGAGCACGGGGGAGTCGCACGCACATGCATGGTGGGGCAGGGTGCACTGAATTATGGGTGTGGGCACATGCACATGCGATACCCCTGCGCTCCTCCCGCTTTTGGCACGTGATAGCAAATAGCCATCACTGCACTAATCCATCTATCTGGAGACATTCCCCTCTTAAAAATTATGCCCACCCAAATAATTATATGCTTCCACCTAACAAGTTAAGCTTGATCCATAGGCTTGTTTCTAGAATCTTTGTTTCTAAGATTTTTATGTAGAAGACATTAATCATGTACTTAATGCATTGAAAATTCAAAAATACATCTAAAAGTATATGCAGTTAATTTAAGTGCAACTAAGTAAAATGAAATATAGCATTTTTCACAATTCAGTTTCCCCAAACACCGCAACCAGTTTCCCACAAAGAAAAAAACATATTTTTTTTCACTGACAGTCTTCAGCAAGTAAAAATTACCGTTTTTAAAATTCCCTTAATCTAACAGTTCATGATTGGTTATCCTATAAATTCTCTATTCCCTTCTTCAAAGGAAATTAGCAGAATGTTGTGCAAGAAGGTAAAATTAGGGTTAAATAACGTAAATCAAGAGAGAAATGTAGAATGGAACATTAGTCACACCAGTGTCTGTCTGCTAGTATTTTCAATGTCCCCAGTGTTAGCATTGTAACAAGCAGCCCAAAAATCTGTAGTCCAATAATCTTCATTTGACACACTGACCTAGCTGCCAAAGAATCAATGAGATTTTGCATAAACAGGATGCACACTTTCATTGGAAATCTTAATCTGCCATTGCTACAGTATTATCGTCATGAAAAGTATTCCACAGACCATACTTAGAAAGCCATTAAGCTACTGTATATGAGCTAAGGCATCATTCACTATAGCTAAATAATTTCTAACATCCAGCTCTTTAGTCCTCAGAAAATACATGTTTTTATATATATATATATATAAAAATGCAGGCTTTTTAAACATGGATATGGCTCCTATTCTTTGCTAGCAAACTTGTACAGCAGAAGTGGGGGAAATTTTGCACTTTCCTCCTGATGTTATTTAGACCAACTAATAACACAAATTCTCGAAAATTGGTAACTGCTTTATAATCCTTTTACTATATGCATTATTCATATCAGTTGCATTAAAACATTTTCTCCCAAAATTTGTGCAGTTCTTATTTAGAACTCACTTGAATCTGTACAGTATCTTCTTTCTTTCTTTGTCTTCTTAGGAAAAACACAATCTAAATTTCTTAGGATAGTCTTCCAAGTGACACAATCTTCTGCTGTGAGGGTCTTGTGATCTGTTTGGAGATTAGTGTGTGGTGGCTGTGTATTTTTACTACATAAAGCTACTTTTTCCCTTTAGAGTCTAGTGTCTTTGATCTTGGTTGATAACTTTGAATCATCTTGTGGAAGAACTGCTTACCAGAAGTTGCTGTGGTTTGGTTTTATATAAAACACACTTTTAATGGTGGACTCCATTAGGTGGTATCAAGTCTTAAAACAGTATGTCATGAATATAGAAGATGAATTAGATCTGTCAGCTCTCCCTAGAAATATGCTTCTGGGTAGCTGGTTCTCTTTTCTTAGACCAGCAAGTTATTTAAATCAAATAATCATTTCTAACTTCAGAAAAGCATTAACCAAAGCATGTTTAGACGTATTCCAGTAGTGGGTTCCACTTACCTTCTCTACTGGTTTGGAACTGGGAGCGCCTCACGTGTGGTGCTTCTGTGCAGAACCTTCTGTGCATGCGTAGGGCATCCATGATGACACCCGGGCGGGTGGACGGAGTCTCCCGCCACCGCCATTACCAGTTTGCCCGAACTGGGGCAAACCAGTAGAAACCCACCACTGATGAATACAATATGAAGTTCAGCTTCAAAACGGACAGCAATAAAAAAACAATCGAGTAAACTTTCTAGCATCTTGGATAGAAAGCACTTGTACCATTAACAAAATTTTAAAAGTATGCTTCTCGAGTGGGTATAATCTAAATTCTCAAGGTCTATATTTCAAATTCCATAATGTATTCCTATGGTGCTTTTCTGCTGCAAAACCGGTGTGACTAAAATTGGGCCTCATATTTGGACATGCAACCTTTTATATAGTATATTGGCTATATTCTTTCCTGTGGGCTTGCCCTCCTTCCTTTTTAATTGATGATTTTGCTTCTTCCTGAAGTAAGACATTGCATGAACTTTTGTAGTGCTCTGGTTTCTCATTCGAAGTAATTTTCATGGTGGAACATGAGCGCTTAAACTTGAAATCCAGTTAGATATTGTGACACTATTGTAAATACATGTTTGTGCATAGATGTTTCCCTTTTTTCAATCTGATAAGGTACTTAAGACAAATAAAAGTTTCCAAATTCAGAAGAGACCTAACAAAATTTGATGGGCTTCCAAAAGCTATTCTTGAGAGAGAATTTGGGGATATTCCACTTCAACAAAAACTTTCGTAAAGGAGCTAACAAAACACTAAGGCTAAGCCATGCTTTTTCTTTTTTGAAGCTGGCATTACTATTATAAAGTTTACTGACTAATGGAAAATTCAGAAAACCTTTTTATATATCAAGACTTTGCTTTTATGGCAAGTGAAAATGTGGTTCATGTTTTGTTGCGGTGTCAATTTTATAAAGGTGCACAGCTACATTTTATAACTCCATTTTAACTAATTTTTCAGGCCATTCAGTTCTATTCTATGTACAGTTGCTGTTAACTGACCAGTGTGATTCAGATTCCTTAAATGTGGCCAAATTCTGTTTTATTATCTGTAATATTCACTGTAACCTAATCATACCAACCATGCAACTATTTTGTTTTATTTTACTTTTTAATATTTATTTTTAGTGGAAGTTGGTTATAATGACAGCAAAAAAAAGTCTGTTCTGTTCTCAACTACTACTAATAATTCAAGCCAGCAGTCAATTGTCAGGAGTGATTGCAGTGTACAATCTTTTTATCAATATTTATTTATCAATTACGTCTGTCCTTTACCATAGCTGTGGGAGAAGGAAAAGGTAAATTCTTTTCTGTACATAAACTAATGTCCTGCCAAGAACCTATGATGAACCTGCTAGTCAGGCCAACAGTCCACTTGGTCCAGTATAGTCCTATAGTAGCCATCTAAATGCACTAAGGAAGCTCATAAACATGGCCAGGAAAGCAACAACCCACTTTCAATGCAGTCCTAAAACCTGATACTAAGAAATGCTAACTGGGGGTCCAGAGACAGTGAACAGTTGTATCTATAAGTCATTGATAGTCTTATGTGCCATTAATCTGTCCACTTTACCTATACAATTGCCTAGATCACAACTACCGTCGTGTCTAAACAGCAACAAACTCTACAATTTAACTGCATTATACAGAAAAAATCTTATCAATCTTAAATTTCATTGCATTTAGTTATAATGAATGGTCCTAGTTCTATCATTATAAGAAAAACTTCTATTTATCTATACTATTCATAACATTAATGACTTTATATACACTTTAGCTTTTCTCCTTTAAAACACTTTTGGTCCAAGCTAAATAGCCCCATATACTGTAGTATTTCCTCATTGAGAAGTAGTTTTACAATACTAAACATTTCAGTTACCCCTTTAAGCATTTTTTCAGCTCTGCAGTATCGTTTTCCAAATGCAGTGATTGCATAAACTGACCATTCATTCATTTATTCATACACACACACATGCATGCATGCATACATACAGTGTGGGGGCATGGGTGTGCATGCTTGTGTGTATATATGTATACCAATCTTTGTCTTCTATTGAAATCAGTGAAGATGTGTAATCCATTTAAGTCCTACACTAGAAGCAATTGTTTAATTAGCACAATGACATTTTGAGAGTTTTTCCATAGGACAGTGTTTTGCCAATTATGTCAGTGACCTGTGATTCATGAACCTGAGATTTCCCCTCTTCCCTATGCAATTAACATTCCCCTAGCCTGATGGTGAACAAAAGCTTTCTTTTTCTAGCAAACAATCATTCAACCTTTTAAATTTGTCAAGGTTTAGCACCATTGATTTAGTGAGAATTTAAAATATGTCTTTAATTATTTGTAAATATTTTAATTAAAATGCCAAGAAACACATTCTGTAAAAGTTCCAAAAATAGATACAGAATGAATTGTGGTTTCAAAGCTGTTGTGATTGGATAATGGAACCACGTGCTGTCAACTTAAAAAACAGCAGAGCTTACTTCAATTTGTCTCAGAGACTCCAATTATCTATTATATATAATTTTATTCTGTAGTAATGTGTAAGATTTCTGGCCATTTTTTTCAAATTTATTGGGAGGAAAGCAAGATCGTCTCATATAGCCAGTTTCAACAGTGTGTGTGTGTGTGTGTGTGTGTGTGTGTGTGTGTGTATTTGCCATAGAATTTGAAAGACTGCCTATTCAACATTTTCATTTTTTGATCTCTTGTTTTCAGTTAACTAATACGTATAAAGCAAATTAAAGTAAATCAATGTAGTTGTTATTGTCAAATTAAATTCCAGAAATTGAATCTGGAAAACATATTATAGTAATAAAAAGAAAAGTTATTTCTTTTGGTATATTTTCAGCAAGTATTGTGGGCCTAATTGGCAAAAGAAAGCCAGGACCATATTGGTTAGAAACATGCAGAAGAGGCTTTCAACCTGCAGTGAATAGACAATGGCTAAAATGATTATTCTATTTTCAAGTCCTGAGTATTGAGATTTATATAACCAAAACTGCATTCTCCAACAGAAATATGAAGAAACTTTGCAGAGTGAAAAAAGACAAAAACATAATAAAAGTCAAAAATTGCTAGAAGACTAAATGTGCTCAATAAGACAGAGTGATAGTTAATACTTTAGCGGCCAAAGAATGGATAGAGAGAACTAAAATGGATATCACAGAGTATTACACAGCAGTAGGAGGCCATAGAAATTGAAATGATAAATAAACACAGAAATTCTGGTTTTACTGGTTACTAACTGCAGATGATTCAATGGTTCCAAAGTGGTTTAAGCATTCTGTTAGTAATAACCCTGTTTGGGGTTAGATACTGAATGAAGCTTTTAAAATAATCTTACATACTGGTTCTTCCATCCTCCAAATAGGAGTTTTTCTTGAGTGACATCATCTCTTTTGCATTAATACTACAAATCATAATGCTTTTTAGCAGGGATTCAGAAATGCTAGATTGACTTATGCAACATCCATTATTTGGGGTTATTAAGGGAGAATGGAACCTTTTCTAATTTGTACTCGGCTTTTGAGAAGGCAATAAACAATTCTACTCTGTCCCTTTGCTTGGAGGGAATTCCTATCATTTTGTATCTCTTCCAAATCACTGCAACACAAAATGAAAGCCCTGGAAACTTAATCTGTATTGTTAAATTGGTAACTCTTAGACACCAAAATATGCTATTAGATCTTTTTTTATCTCTTCAGGAAACTAGAATGTCCTTGCTGAACAATGATACATTTGTATTATTTAGTTCCTTAAGGCTACATACATTTAAAATTAAGCTTTATACAACATTTATAGACTTGGACTATAAACTGCTAACCATTCCTTAGCAACCCTATTAACCAAGATCTAAAAATTGAAGTGCTTAATGCACACTTATATTGGTCATGAAATGCAGCAAAAAAATTATTCTGCTTTTCTCCAAAAATATATTCCCTGAAATCTTTTTTATATATAATTTTACTGAAACTTTTAAACAAGACAATAAAAACTAATATAAAGTGAAGATAAAAGGAAGGGAGGGAGGGAGGGAGGGAGGAAATCAAAGTAAAAAGCAAAAAGTGCAAGAAAAGAAAAAAAGTTGAAAATTAGAAAAGAAAGAAAAAATATTAAAAAGTGGCTTCTCATATTCTTCACTGCAGTTTTCTTCACAAACTTTTTCAGAAGTGGCCTCCTTCCTAGGGCTCCTTCCTAGGGCTGAGAGAAAGTGACTGGTCCAAGTTCACCAAGATGGCATTATATTGAAGGCAAAACAATAATTTTTTATCAATAACCAAACTAGCTCTTTTTTTGAAATAATAACCAATGTAAATTTCAACCCTTTTAACCACATATTTTCCCATCTATATTCTATAACCAAAATTCTTAGCACACTTTATCATGAATTCTTAGCACACTTTATCATACATTCTATAACCTGTTCTAGCCTTGTTTCAAATTTCAACAAAATACTATACATTTTGGTAATTACATATTTCAGAATTGGAAATATAACTAAGTACTGGTAAGTCATTTTATGGACAAAACTCAGCAGCACCTTTTTGTGTGGCTGTTGATAAAAATAGGATCGCCAACGTCCAATGATGGATATGGCACAAAAAGAAGTCATTTTATCCATTTTGAATATTTCAAATAACTGTAAATGGGAAAACCATCAACAGCTATATGCTTTGGCTATTAAGTGCTCTCTTTATTTTGATTTCAGTTCCCCTTGATAGTTTTCCAATAAGTCATGGTACAACAAACATTTATTTTTGTCTGCCATTTCTCTTCCATGATATTCATCCTGAGATGATATCCATGAAGGTATTTTCAGGTTCCGCCTGGGTTTATATCTATTAGATATTCTCTAATGAATATTCATATTCTCTAATGAATAACTAATGAGATTATTTTTGAAGTCCACATTAATTTTAACTTTAATGTTACCATAAATATCCATGCCATCCAAATGTCAGGTTATGTTCTTCTAACTGTAAAAGAGTCTTGTTTCTCAGCAATATTCATTCATTCTTTTTGTCCAGATCAAGAACAATAAACAAAATACAATTTCAAATCTAGCAAACTAAATCATCCTTTCCTTTGCATCAGTGGTGAGTTCCTACTGGTTCGCCCTGGATTGGGGCAAACCAGTAGCGGCAGCGGCGCAGAAGCGTCATTCGAGTGTGCATGCGCGCACAAGCAAACCAGTATCAAACTAAATTGAAACCCACTACCGCTTTGCATCTTGTAATACTTTATATTTAATTCATTATTTTCCCCGTCATATAAATTTAAATGCATCTTTCTGCCATAGTAATGTCTGAAACAAAAATATTATTCTTGACAAAGCATTCACTTTTTTCATAACACGAGTGAAAATTTTAATTTTTCCCATCTTAACATGTCCTTCTTCATTTAAGTCCATGTCTTAAGATTCTATTCCCTTTTAACAGAAGACAAAATCTTTTGTCATCTATCAAACTACTACAATTCTAATGTTATTACCTCCTTATATCAATATGGTACTAACTATGTAGTTCCATTATGGTAGAAGGGAAAGAAAAGTTAAGAAAGACAGAATCCAATTGCTATCTAAGCTTAATGAAGCTTGATCCACAGCTCTGTGAACAGCCGCTCTAGCCTTTCTTTTCATAATACGTTCCAAAAAGTCTGCTAAATGATTAGCGGGTCATACCATACAAAGTCGGCTGTGGTACAGAAGATTTGAATGCAGGATAATCAGTTAATAATTTTCTCTGCTACAGAAATTACTTCGTCAACGTTATGCCACACAAGAAAGTGGCAACATCTAGCTGACTTTGGAAGCTTAGCAGGGTCAGACTATGAATGATATTCTACTGGAAAATTTCAGCATTACAGATTAGACTTGGATTTAAAAAATAAAATAAAATTCCAGGCGGAAGGAAATAGCTATCCACTTCTGAACTCTTACCAAGAATTCTATGAGACATAGACATTGACTTGAGCGAATGTCTACTTTAGTTACACATGTCTCTCCCTATGACTTAGCCATGACATTCAGGGATGTTTTCTATAATTTATGTTAAATTTCTGGGAGATCCAAAGTCTTATGATAGAGATTAGACAGGACAACTCATTATATGAAAGGTATGTCACATGGGCATTTGTCAATCAACTTTATAAAAATCATCGCTCAAAAAAAAATCACAATATTTTCTAATTGATCTTTTAAAACAAATCCAAGCAGAACCAATGTATAAACTATATACTGCTAAAACTGCAATTTGCTGATGAAATGCTATAAACAAACAGGTTAATAAGCTTAACTATTTTCAACTTTGAAGCTTTTTGTGAAATATAAGATATATACATACTAATTAAATTAGTCAATATACTATACTAGGTTAATTATGATACAGAAATCTTCCTGAAGTGTAGTCATTTGTTTGAAAATTGCAAGGTAAATGGCAGCTACTATCAAAGTTATACAAGTCTACTAATACATCCTAAACTAAGCATTCCACTTCAGAAAGAGCGGCATTACACTACAATTCTTTGTTTGCTTCCATTTGACTTGTTAAAAATAGAGGAAGTAAATTTAATCTAAAATATACCATTAGAATTTAAGGGGGAAACCAGGTATTTTTTCTTCAAAAGACATATAACTCAGTTCAAAATAAAGGTTTACATAATTAAACTTGCTCAATTATGTGTCATAGCATTGCTATTTCTTTTTAAAATGTGCCACATTTTTCTAGAACATATGCACTCCAATATTTGATGAAAAAGGGAGGGAGGGGGTTGCCATGGTTAAGTCAGCATCTTTTGTTGAATACTGGAATAAATTGATGCATAGAGCCGACACCCACATAACTTGTCAGCACAAGTTACTGATTTTTTTTTACTTTGCATACGTAACACTAACAGAAATGTGTTAAATATAATTGTTGTTATTCAAACTTCTTTTCTTTGCTTTGCAATCCTTCCAACACCTCATCCTCAGAAAAGCAAGAATAGAATTCTCTCTTGAGTTTTTCTTAGGTGAAAATGTCAGAGGCCAAGTATAAAGCATGAAAAATGTTACCATGGTGATAATATTATAAATTCCTAAGATAAGAATATACGTATCTCCCTTGTGTCAGGAAGCTGTGCTTTAACGGGGCTATAATATTTTTAAGTGGGCCATAAAGTAACACACATCCATAGAGAGATGTAGTTCATTCTTGCCACAAAGAGACTGATTAATTTCTTACGCCGAACAACCGGAAGCAAACTATATGTGTTAGGCTACAACATGATCTCCAATAAGTATGGTCCTTGTAATCAAAATCATTGGGAGGCCCTGGGGAATTCAAGCAAGGGATAAATGAGTCCAACAGGTATGCAATAGAATCATTATCTTATATCTTTATTTTCTGCTATTTTACCTAGGATGCTAAATTAGGGGCAAATTTTGGATGGCTCTAGGCAGATTGCCTTCAAGTTACATTAAGGTCTGATTTACAATAAGGAACAAAAGGGCACAGAGTTGCCTTATTGGGGACAGGGGCAGCATATAAATGTAATAAATAAATGATTACACTCATTATTTTCAATGTACAAAAATGGCAGCCATAATACTTGTACATGCACAAAACAGAGGCCATCATTCTCTTGCATGCATCCACACATAATGCAACATGCACACAAGAGAATAGGTTTATGCAAGGATTCCCAAAACAGACCTTTGCATAATTGTAGGAATGTCCCTATTTCTTTGTCATCAAATATAATGTTTAGGACAGAAGAGACTTGAAGTATAAGATATAAAAAAGCATCAGGTTACCTCTTTCTACAGCAAGTCATTAATTTCAGCTACCTTCTTTAATAAGCAATAAAATATTTCTGTAAGCTAGTAGTGAAAAATTTGGGGAAACCAGTTATAGTCCTTTTCAAAACTCTCAGAGATTGGAGATGGAAAAATAGTGTGAAAGCTTCAGAAATATTTATCTTGGGTCCCGAACTTAGTACCTAGTGGAAATAATTTGTTCATTAACATCTATCAAGCTCCTAATTTTTAGTTCCTTCCCTCCCTCTTTCTCTTTTCTCCCCACCACTCTTTCCCTCCCTCCCTCCTTCCCTCCCTCCCTTTCTTTCTTGGAACACTGCAAGGCCAATAACCAATCTGAACTATAATATGTATTTCTAATAATGCATCTTGGCCTGGACTTTCTCTTAGAAAACAAAAAGCGGTAATAAGCCAAAGATTTGGTCACCTTCTGTCAATGGCTCTATGAGAATGCCCATTAGCTCTGAATATGTCCATTAGCTCAAAACACTGAGGACCCGTGTTCTATATAATTCATGGATGCTACACTTTATAATATAGACCTGATAAACATTATCAAATGAGTATTTCAAGAATAAGAAGATCTCAAAATGTCCATTTGAATATATAGCATGTTCCCATTTTTTTCATGCAATGTGAAATAGAACGACAGGAGCTAGTGTAGTAACTGAACATATCACAAGGTTGTTATGGAGGGAAAATTTGGAGGAATTGCTTTGTATTCCTTTTATTCCATGAAATAAAAGCATGATATAACAAACAAGCTCATTCAGAAGAGAGCATGCCACTAGGCATGGAAATCTGACTGATTCTTGCAAAAATCTAAGATAGAAGAAAAGACAGAAAAATAGTAAGAGGGAAGCAGAGTGTAAAAAATGTGTATGGCTGGCCTGATCTTTGTATCGGAATAACATTACACCATATACTGTGGGATGTTGAAATTTGACTATTTTTCAAACTGTTGGGTTGTTCTAATATTTGAAAGCAAACTTGGAGTGAAGAATTGCATCATTGATATGGATGCAGATCAGTCAAATGTTTTAATTGACCCTATTAAAGCAAACATTCTTTTGTAGATTGCAATTCTTAGGAAAAAGCTGACTTTATTAGTCGAAGTGTAGTGATACTGTTGCAAATAAATACAGTGGAATTTGAGATATAATGATAGGCACATTGTGGGTGTTTAATGAGTAAGGATAGCTAAGAAGCAGCAACAAAGTTGCATTCTTTCACACAGATACCAAAAAAGTCACCCTGAGTCACAACCTATGGAGGAGGGGAGACATAAAGAAGAGACCCCAGTAGTTTAAAGCAGCTTGATATTTCAAATGGTCTTAGCCATGCTTAAGAGGTTATGAATATTTTAAATAATGTTAATATTAAAAGTGTTTTGTAGCACCAGAAGCATAAACTAGAATAACAAACCACATAAGACTTTGCACATTAAACAAGAACGCATCTGTGATCCATGCACATTAATAGAAAGCAATTACCACTGGAGAGAGTGTAAACTACATTGAAACAGGTACCATTCTAGCTGCTAACATTTCCATTTTGCTTGCATACTCAGTCTTTCAGTGACATGTTCATGTCAAAAAGTCCTAATTTGGTTCTAAGTGTGTACAAGAAACGGAGAGATAATGTTTTTAAAAAGCTCTATGAAATATTAGGTTAAATATTCAAATCCTTAGCTCAATGTGTTTTTTTAAGTTTTCCTATAATGCCTGGAAGCCATACTTTTAGCCTGTCCCCTGTTATTAATTAATTTAATAGACCATTAATATGTTACCAATGCAAGCAGCAATATGGATACCACAGGGCAATGCCAAGACTCTCCTATATGAAAAGAGCCCTCTACCTAGATACTACTGAGATGTAGCCACTTAGAGATTTGAATCCTGATTTGAAATGAAGAACCACATTGCAACTTCTGTCTCTAGCGTCTTTTGAGGGGCATCATACTAACTACAAGTAAAACTAACAGTGTTGCCACAAAATGAGTATGGCAAAAAGAAGCTGGGATATCCACTCACTTGCTCATGTTTCTGAAGAAGAACTGGGCCTCTGGCCATCCACAAAGAAGACCGCATCCACTTGTGTTCTCCTTCATCCATGTCTAATCTCTACTACTCCAGCCCAGAGGAATTGGTGATATCTAAATAAACTAAATCCTTGTGCAGAGGCAACGCAAATTGAGGCATCCCCTCCCTCATTTATATGTCCTCTCTACCTGTAGATATTGCATCCAAAGTACAGATGTGTTCATTCCAAATTAGAGAACAATATTAGCAACATTTCTTGATAGTATCTTTCTGTCCATCCTCCAGTGAGCAAAATTATATCCACTATATTGGCATAAGCAAGGAGTGGCACAAAGATAAGACATTTCCAAGATAAAGAGTGGGAACTTGTGGCACTCCAAATGTTGTTAAGCTACTCTTTCCAGCATCCTTCACCTTTAGACTCACTGACAGGAGAAACTGGTAGTTTACCACATTGTCCTATTGGGAGAGGTTCCCAATGCATGTATGTATGTTCTCTGAACAGTGCCACATGGAGGCCAAAGAGAGAGCACAGGTCTGCAGGTAGCTGCTCAAGCAAGAAGCAACCCAATCACCTCTCCTCCATTCCTCTCTCCTCTCCCTCTGTGTTGCAGAGAAGTAGGTTCTGGGCATAACAAGCCCAATCCTACCTACTGCATTGCCTACAGCAGGATTGGAGGGCAATCAAAGAAAGGGGTTGCTTCCACTCTTTCGGGGAATCCATGCTAAGATTCCCCAAGCAAGAGAAGTCAGAGAAGAGAATTTCCTGCCAAATTCTTCTGACCGTACTATTTTAAAAAGAGAGTAAATAACTGTGCAAGACTAGCAAGTGATCCTGCTAGCATTTTCCTCCTCTCCTTTCCCAATATCCACAGAAAAATTACAACAGATATGAAAGGAAGATGCCACCACATCCTTTTATCTGTTTGCCTTCCCCCTTTATAAGAAGGGAGCCAGCAGATCTATCCGAACAAATGAAGAGAAGCTATCACTGCCTCTTCCTTGAACAGCATCTGGTTTCCACCACTCTGCCTGGGTCACCTAGAGGGAGACTACAAGAGAGTGGAAGGTGGTCGGATTGGGCCCAGGATGCCATCTATGAAGGCAGAAAAAAAAGCAGGTAGTGGCAGCTTCACTCTCTCTCTCTCTCTCTCTCTGCAGCACCACGGGGGTCCAATTTTCCCTAACCATAAAGATGGCATACTCAATCAGCCACCTCTGCCCACTTGTTCACACCCTCTTTCTTGGTGTCACTGGGATAAGGGCATGATTAAAAAAAAGGGGGGGGAGGGTTGTGGTTCAAAAGGGATTCTGAAGGTATCCACAACCAGGAACTGGTCCTACATGAGGTAAGTTCCTTAAGCGCACCTACCAGGAGAATCTGCCATCCCCCCCCCACCTTGCCACCTTGATCCCGGCTCAAGCAACCAACCGGCCCCCTCCGGACCCACACAGCTTCGGGGGGGGGGGGGAGAGGAAAGAGAAAGCTATCAAATCGACGAAGGAGGATCCCTGTCCTCCCTCTCTTGCCTTCATTGCAGCGAAGCTTTCTCCCCTTAGCAACCGCTGCATTTCATCTGGTTACCACCAGCAGCAGCACCCCGAGGCGCCTTCTCTCCTCCGCCGCTCACCCACCGCAACCAAGCCCACCCTCCGTGCCACCGCGCCAAAGGAGCGAGAGAGCCCCAGGAGGAAAAGCAGAGGGGAAAAAGCTACACACCACACACACAACCACATACACACACAACTTCCCCCAAGCCTCGAACCTGCCTTCCCCACCCCGAAAGACAGAGCGCGCGGCGCTTCCCCGGCTAACACACCCCTACAGCAGCGCGACCGAAGAATCAGCAGCAGCAGCAGCAGCTACAGCCACAGCAGCCCCTTCCCCATGCAAGGACGCAGCCTCCGAGAAAATACTCACATCGCAGGGTTGGAGAACGCGTCCTTTTAAGTCTCCGTTGCCTGCAGATAACTGACAGCTGGGATCACGATTCCTACCAAGAGACCGGGGGTCCGGGGTTTATGGGGCGTGGGAAGCTGGAGAAAAGGCGAGGGGAAGTGGGGTAGGGCGGCAGCAGGATGGCGACCGACCCCCCCTCCGGTCGTAGCTCCCCTCCCCCATTCTAAGACCACGATGCGGATACCCTTCAGGAGCACATCTGGGCAACACTTCCTTTCCCCTACGCGGCCGTCTGGAGAACAGGTACCTTGTCAGCTGAAGTCTCTCCGTTTGCCAGAGCCCCACGGCAACCACCCCAAAAGAAAGCTCTTCATCCAGTAAATCCTTGCGGAGCCGGCAGCCAAGCGAAGAAAGGGGGCTCCTGCCGCCGCTGCCGCCGCCGCCGCCGCCACCAGAGCCGCGGGAACCGCGAAGCAAAAGAAAAGGGGGGCGAGCCACCCTCTTCCCCGCGCATCTGTCAGAGCCGGGGCGCAGGAGCGAGACTCACAAAGGCGCGCGAGCAGGGCTGCTTTCCATCGCCGCCGCGGCGACGACTGGCCACGAGGAGCGCGGAGGCGGCGGAGCCTTCCCGCCCCCCAAACCCGGCAAGGCTCGCGGCTGGGGTTTCCTCCCGAGCGGCGAGGGCCTCCTGGAGGAGGAGGAGGAGAGGAGGAGGAGGCGTCGCTCCTACACAGGTGCTATGGCTGCAGCCGACTGACAGACGGGCAAAGAGGCACGGCTGCTGCCGCCACCGCCGACATGTGGCCGAGCCTCCTTCGCCTTCACCGGTTCCTGAGGGTGGCAGCGAAAGCCTTGAAAGAGAGCTCCGCGTCCGTCGGAGGCAAACGGGGAAGGGCACAAGACGACCGCCTACAAACCACCTCCCCCCGGGAAGCGCCGTCCGTGGCGGTCCTGGTCAAGAGGGCGCCGGGCAACCAGGGACTTCTCTCCTCAGGGGAGGGGCGGCCGGGGGGGAGGAAGAAAGGGAGAAGTAGCTGAAGTGGGTCCTCCAAAGCCCAGGCGCGGGGGCGGCGACGCTGAGGGGGAGGGGGCCGCTTGCACGTCGGATTGCCGGGGAGCTGGGAAGCCGCGAAGCTCCCTCACGGGGAGGGAGGAGGCCAAGTAGCAACAGCAGTTCCCGCCCCCACCAACTCCGCGTCAGAGCTGTTCAGCAGCCGCCGCCGCCGCCGCCTCTCCTCGGGCCCTTCCCCCGCTTCTTCCCGAGAGTTTTTTTTTTTTCCCCCAAACGTGGAGGTGGGGGGGGGGGAGAGAGAAAGAGAAAAACGAAGTGGGCGTGAGGACGGTGTAGCAACGCCGCGCGGATTCTGCCGCCTTCCTCCGTGCTCTGCACGTGGCCGCCCGAGTCCCGCAGCAAAGCACACGCCCCTTTCTCTCTCTCTCTCTCTCTCTCCCCCCCCTCCCCAGCTTTGCTCGGAGCTGCACCTTGACGGTTCAGTTGCGGTATCTTGATCCGGGCGTCGTAAGGCAGATCGGGGCTACCCTGCTTCCTCGCTTCCATCCCTCGGGAGGTGGAAAGAGAGATGGGGTGCCACCGTCCTGGTTCTCCATCACTTGCCGGCCACCTCTTAATTCTCGGGGGTGGGGGTGGGGAGGATTATCGATGGCAAGATTTGGACGAACTAAACAGATTAGGCGAGTGACGGATTGGTTCCCGTTGCCCTAAGCCGAGGACTAGGTATTGTTGCTTCGCCCAGCTCCGTGCATTGCATCCACCATACTAGCAGAAGATTGGGGTTTTGGTGCTGCAGATAATCCAATCCCAGTTGCTTTGCCTTTGCATGTGGTCCTGGCAATCTGTTTATCGGGGGAGAAGTCAGTTTAGAGGCTTCTGTCTGATAAATCACTGTCATTGCACTGGGTTTTTAAGGACATCCTTAAAACCATAATGGTGAAAGATAGGTGCTAGTGTTGTCATTTTCAAGGTGTCTGCTTCCTCTTAAAGATTCCTAAGAGGCTAAGACATCTGAACTGGTGCTGATGCTTGCGGTCTGTTCACCCACCACAACAGCTCTTAGGGTACAGTTTAAATAGTTGATCACATATATTATTTCCCCCCCACCTTTTAAATAAAAAAAAACACCCTTTTTATTTACTCCAGTCAGAGGGTGAATAGACAACAGAATAAACTTAATACACTGTGTGATAATATTATATATAGCTTTTTATAAAAATAGCTGTCTTTTTTGTCCTTAATTAAACAAGACAAATAAAAAAATGGAAACAATTTATAAATATATATTTGACTTCTCATCTCTATGCATAAAGATTTACACCACAGTTTCACTAAAGGTTGAACATATATCATTATATTTATCGTACATAGTCCACACTTATAAGCAACCATTCATAAGTCACAACATAGGGCCTTCAATCCACTGAGTAATTAGAGCATAAATTTATCATTCCTAAATTGAAAAATAAGTCTCTTGTTATTCAACAGAGGCATGAAGTATCCATTTCCATTGTCCAGTCTTCAATTTCAATTTAGTAGGTATATAGTTCAAAAAATATGGACATCTGAAAATATTAAATCCTTTCAAATTACTCAAATTAATATACCAATCTTAAAATTTAGCTGTTTTCACCTATGAAAAATTGGAAAGTATGAAGCGCACGCATCTATTTACCTCATGAACTAATGATGTTCAAATAGTGAAACTTTCCTACCAATCACACACAACTAAGAAAAACAATGCACTGTCCTGAGGAAAGAAGGAAACCATCAATTTACTTCATTAATACATTGTGCTATATCATAAAAGTAATTCGTTTGACTTGGATTACTTCTAATTTATATGGCTTAGCATGAGGAGGTTAGAAAAAGTTGCAGGGAGCATCTTCACTAGTTTGCTTTCTGCTAAAGACATTTTGTGATTGGGCATAGCTATTTGGGCAGCCATTTTTGGAATGAGTAGCCCTCACCAGTGAAAATGAGCAAAACTTGTACTTGAAATTCCCAAATGCCCACTGGCCAAAATGGCCTGAAATCCCTACGGTATATGCCGAAAAGATGATATAGTTGAAGATATTATCCTAGCTATTTATGAATGCCTGGATAATTATCATGTTTGCAGTATGATTGTGAGATAATAGGAGTACATTTAAAATGCTCACATGCAATGTAATGTGTAAAACTTAGGTGATAAGCAGCCCCCTTTGAGATATTTCACATGGAACAACATTTCTACACAGCACTGCAGAAATTGTAAGATTTTGTTGGAGACCTACATGAACTTTTATAAGGGAACAGTTATATTTGAATAATTTAAGCCTGAGCCTGAAGAGATTGGAATTATGTCATCTTTTTTTAAATAACTCCCCACGGTGCTTTTAAAAAAAGCAAACATTACATCTTTTTTCTCAGAAAATCAGAATTCTGCATCACCTACATCCCCTGGTGGGTATCCCAGATGTTGGATTGGGGACCAGCAGAGAGAAGCTTGAAGGGGAGCCATGGAGGAGAAGGAAGCTCAGCAGTGACAGGATGTACCTCAAGAGGGAATGAAATCAAGGGAAGAATCGGGAAGCAAAAAGAAAAAGGGTAGTTTTTTTTCTTCCTTCCATCCCACCAGGGGAGCCAAGCAGCTTGCAGCTCTTGTGGTTGAGCTCATTGCTAGGGCCCAGAGCAGCAGAGAGCAGCACCAGTAAGTTGTGTTCAAAGCTGCTACCAAAACCTCCTGAGGATGATTGGCCTCAGGAGATAAAGACAGGGGGAGAGAGAAAGAGATGGCAGAGAGCCAGGAGAATGAATCTGGGATCTCTACATGAATAAATGTCTGTGTGTATTATGTAAAGCTAGATTCAAAAATGCATAGGCAAAGGACGGAATAAATTGGTAGGCTAAGAAGGTGAGCTAAAATTCAGCTGCAGCAGAAGTGGTAAACAATTAAATAAAGTTGCTGCCAGATAAGAAGGAAAGAAAAATTCAGAAGTAAAGATAACATTGAAATATTTAAGGCCAGCTGGCAGTTGGTTACAGGCAGCTGGAAATATAAGGAATATAAAATAGAAAAGTCAGAATGATCGCAAATGAGAATAGAATAGAATAAGAATACATTTCAGACAAATGATTGTCCAGTCTGTTCTCAAAAACTTGCAGTGTTGGAACATTCACAACTTCTGGAGGCAAGTTGTTCCACTGATTAATTGTTCTAACTTTCAGGAAATTTCTTCTTAGTTCTATGTTGCTTCTTTCTTTGATCAGTTTCCATCCATTGCTTCTTGTCCTGCTCTCAGATGCTTTGGAGAATAGCTTGACTCCCTCTTCTTTGTGGTAATCCCTGAGATATTGGAACACTCTATCATGTCACCCTTAGTCCTTCTTTTCATTAAGCCAGACATACCCAATTCCAGCAACTGTTTAGAATAGATAGTAAAGTTCAGATATAGGAAGAAGCTTTAGGACAGATGCTGAATAAGGTGTGAGAATAAGCACATATGAAACAAAGTGTGCAATAGCTAACAAATCACTGTTCACTTACTAAGTCAGTGTTATAGGTTTCTTGTAGTGCACATTACTAATAAATACATGATAAGAATTTGACCCATTTCCACCCCAGAACCAGCAAGACAAATGTTATTTTTCCTTATTTAAAATGATGGACACATTGGATTGAATCCATGTTTAATAACAGTTAAAATAGACTCATTAGAATCAGCACTAGAAGTTAGTGTAATTTAATGTGAACTGATGTGTGAACCTGAACACAGAGTCATCCACCAGGGGTGAAGGGGTGAGTGGGTGGGTGGGTGAGTAACAAGTTAAAAAAACGGTATTGTTTCTCTGTCCTCACTGTACCTGTGTCATGGCTTTGCAGAGCTGGTGTTGCAATATTGCAATACTCATTTTGTTACTCAGACAAAAGCCGCCTAGCAAATGTTTTCATTACCTTCCAAACAAAGCTAATTTCATTTCCCCAAATTCTATTATTTTGCTAATGCGTTTCATTTTCGATTCCTCTTAATCTTTATGCTAGAAAGGTACCTCGTTTCCTAGAAGCCCTGGCACCCAAGAATAAGTATAACCTAAAGGCTCAGCCGGAGGCAGATTGTCAACAAAAAAAGAAACCCAGATTGGCCTTTTCCAGAAAACAATAAAATCTAAATAAAATTCTTCACCCGGTCAGTACAAAGGCCAAGCTTGTAGCATGATTCTCTGCATCTCTCCTTTGCCCGAATGTATGGAAATGGCTGGCTGAAGAGCAGAGTTGTGTTTTTGTGGGCTGCTTTTAAGGAGAAGATTATTTGTGCACTAGAAAGGTGGGAAATTGCTGTTTGAGCAAGGAATCTTTTACTGAGAGTTGACAGCATTTAAAAAGGCTTTAATGAGCACTCCCAGACTGTTGCAGCAGAAAGATTTCTACTGTAATATAAGGAGGGAAATGCTTCCAATTTTAAAACTATAGAACAAAAAATGAAGGACAAGTCTATCAGTTGCAAGCTGTGAAGCTACAAGTACCATTCTAGAATAGTTCATAATATTTATACCAGTACTTTCTCTGCATCACTTCCTAATTCAAGAGCCCAAAGAAGTTTTGTTTTCTTTTTACATTTTCCAATATGATTTCTGAACTGTAGAGGTTTGTTTAGCCCCCCCCCCATTCTTGCCATCTACTTATACCAACAGGGAATGATTTTAGTTAGAATTTGTGAATGGTTCTTAGTGTTCTGTCCAATACACAGGGGAAGGCTTAAAAAACAGGCTAGATGTGGAGAAGACAATTCCTTCTCCAACCTCAACAAAGCTAATACTTCATGACTGGATTCTCATTTTGTACTAGGTGATGGTGTGGCTTCTTTGGTCCAGCTAACTGAGTTGTGTGACTTTGTAAACTATGACTAATGGGGTTTTTGGGGATCTGGGACTCCAATCTGTCTAAAATAACAAGATGCAAAGCTGTCTTACGTTTATCATGGAATTCCTTGCCATTATCTGCTTCTAATCAGTGCAAAGGTTAGTTGCCGTTGCAAGAGAGTTCGTCAGAGAGAGGGGTTTTGGCATCTTAGTGTTTTAGAAGTGTTGCAAGATAACTTGCCTCAACTTTGCTTTTTCAAAATGCTGAGGCTGGCTATTTTAAGTAATTTCTATAGCCATTACTGTAATGTCTCCCAGAGCATCAAGGATCCTGCAGATTTATTACTTAGGGTATGAAACATTTGCTGGTATTTGTAACAGAAAAGAACCCCCCTAGATAACAGCTTATGGATGCAGCTACAAAAGCTATTAAAAGCTATGAGATGAAAAATAACTACTGGATTAAGGGACTGTAGTACTTATTTACATGAACCGTCCTTGTTTAATCATGATTTTTAAATAAATTTTTAAATACAGTTGGCTGGGTTAGCATAAAATATTAAGCCCTAGAAGCGATAGACGCTGGATTCCCACAACATACTGTACACATGGAAACTATGCAATGGTTATATTGTAGAACATTATTGTATGTTTGCTATTATAGCCATGATAAGTCTTATGTCTTAGAAAAAAAGACACAGAATTGGATAGTCTACAGTACTTCAAAGATGAGTGATAAATGGATTTACCTCTTTTTTTTTTTTTTGGTTTTTACTTTTTCATTTAGCAGAAATCAGCATAGGTGGAAGTGAAAGTCTTTGATGAAGCTGACACTGTACCTACTCTGAAATACTTCTTACTTCTTTTCCCTTAGATAATGCTTATGATTAAGACTTGAGAGAGGCAACTACTTAATGGACAGATTGTGCTATTCTGATTGCAAGCTCTGGTTTATGTATGTATATAATACATGTACCGTATTTTTCAGAGTATAAGATGCACCTTCCCCCCCCCTAAAAGGGGGTGAAAATTTGGGTGCGTCTTATATACCGAATGTAGCCCCACCCACCCACTGGCCCCCACCCTTTGGCCTCTGCCTCCCAGCAATTTACCTCCTTGCAGCAAGCAGCAAGAAGAAACAGTCCATTTCAGCTTCAGCACAGCCTAATTAGCACAAGTTGATCGGCCTCCCGACTCTCAGCTGTTTCAGGCTGCAGGGATTGCCATTGCCTATTGCTGCACGGGCTTGCTGCAAGGAGATAAATTGTCTGGGAGCAGATTTTTTTTTTCTTGTGCTTATCAAGCTATGCTGAAAACGAAAATGAAAGTATGAATGGGATTAGAGGAGGGACAGCCTTTTATGAAGCTACTGTTTGATTCATTGTAGCATCTTTTTATGCTATACTCATTGCTAATAACTTCATTTTAACAAGAAGTTAAAATGAAGGAACAGGACTACTATATTATTTAGACTCAACTTCTTGACTGAATCTGTGTTCTGATAGAGACCTTGACTAAAATAAGATCAAGATCTTTAAGGAAATTCTTTTTTTTTTTAATGGGGAGTCAAATGAAATTGAAGCCTGTGCAGAAATAGTTCTGACCCACAAGGTACTAATTAAGAAACATTTCATCCATGAACTTTCATACTTAAACGAGTTACCCAAAAGAGTAAACATTATATATGTACTGCTTTACCACAAAGTGATGGACCATAGCTTTTTAATCAAAGCTTTATGACTGCAAGTGAACATTCAATTTGTATATCTTAAAGCTTCAGCCAGACACACAAACACACACGTCCCCATTAAAAGAAAGGTAGAAAGAAAATACAATTATGGGTGTTGAAAAGGACTTGCCATAACCTACTCACTGCTGAAAGCAAGGTTGAGCTACACAGATCTCTAGTATCCAAGATTATGTATCTTCACTCATTCATGAGACTAAAGTTGCTGATGCTTTACTAGTAACATTAATGAGTGGATTCTTCAAGTGGTAGCTTTATCCCAAACTTAATTCCTAAAACAATAATTACAACACAATAAATATGCAGACAGTTTCTTTCCTCATCAACTTAGAAACAGTTTTGCATCTTGTATACTTTCACATTGCAAACAAATTGACTTAGAATAATTACTACTTTGCAGTCATGTGCTACTTCTAGTTATGTGCCCATGAAAGCATTTATAGACATGTATTGAAAACAGTGAATGCAATCTATACCAATCTGGTGCTTAAACAATTGTAATGGTAGCTAATCTATATTAGCTGATTTTTAATATGCACTGCTTTGTTTTTCCTCCATTGTTTTGCACATTTATCTATTAGAAACATAACCTCTTCCTACCTTGTCACATTTAAGGGATCAACAAAATCATTTAACACAGATAAGTTACTGTTTAATGCCTTTTAATTATTATGTCATGCAAGGTTACTTAATGCAGTGAAATTGCTTCTCAATATCTCTTAATTACTATGTCACACAATTAGGATACACTTTTTATAATCTATTGATAAGAAAACTAGTTTGGCCTACTGATTAGGGTGACAGACTAGAAATCAGGAGACTGTGAATTCTAGTCTTGCTTTAAGCATGAAAAATGGCTGGGTAATTTCGGGCCAATCTCTCTCTCTCTCTCTCTCTCTCTCTCTCTCTCCTTCTCACTCTCTCTCACTCTCACTCCACCTCACAGTGTTGTTGTTGGAAAAAGTAGAAGAAAGGAGTATATGGTATGTTTGCTGCCTTAAGTTATTTATAAAAATAAAAAAGGCAAGATTAATTTTTTTTAATGAATCAAGGACTGAGGAAATATAGTAGAAAGATGGAAAAATAAAACCTAAATATGCAGTCCTGATAAAATTAAACTTTCTTGATTTATAAATATCTACTCCCAGTAATAAATCTCTGAGGATTGCTAGCTGTTGTGTCTAAAATCCTCAATAAAATCTAATAGTACTGTAATTCTGTAGATCAAACCATTTGAAATGCGCTATATCTTCTGGCAAACTCTAATTTTCTCTGCCTGTGACCATTTCAAAATGTTAAATATGTGTTTACGCCTTTTTGAGATTATTAGCAGCAAATTTAATCACTAAACTGAAATTTATTTCTTGATTCTGCTGCAGTATGTGTAGTTATATGATGGACAGCTTTAGCCAAATATGCAATAGGTAGTTAACATGCAGTGTGGGTTTTCTGCAGTGTAAGAGACTAACAATCCATCCAACTGGTTTGCTTCCTATATCTGTCAAAGTAAGATCATATCTGTGGGTGAATGTGCATTCTTCTTTCTTTCTCATCCTTGTCCTTCATGACCTTTCCAATAATTTTAATGTATACGCAGTATATAAAAAATGCTATTCATTTCTCATTAGCATGACTTCAAATGTTCCACAACTAACTCGTTATATCTTGCTTATTTCAATCTCCTGAATGTATTCTATCTTCTAAATTATATATTTATGGAGCTCATATGCCATCTATTTTTCTCTGCATCATCACATGCTGAATTTATTATCTAAGTCCACTTACGCTCAAACATTTCAATTGAATGATAAACATTTTACTATTTCTCCATCAACAAGGGAATCTTTTTGTACATTCCAATTCAACAGCAAGGAAGATTTACTTTTCTCAGCTTATTCTCTATTTCACTACAGATTGTTTCATTTTCATTCATTTTTCTGCATGAATTGGAAATACAGGTTTAACAATCTAAAAAGGATGAAAACATTTTTTGAGCCAAAGACAATTTTTCACCTTTTGGAATGTACCAAAGGACGCGGTTCAAAATGTAGGTGAAACCAAGACCTTCAAAACGAGCAGACTCTAGAGAAAGACTAAATTGTATTGATATTTATATTTAAATTAAATGTCCTGAATATTTGTAAGTCTACCTATTTCCAGTGAAATCTCTGCCCAAGAAGATCCATCAGGTCAGGGTTTGTATGTGTCTCTTAGAGATTGACATAGCTTCTAAGTTAACCACCTCTTCCTCTGGAATAGTATCTCCACAGATATTCAAATGTTATAAATTTTTGGGTAAATTTTCTAAAAATCTGGTTATTTGATTAAGAGGTCTAAAAGTTATGACTAGCTCTTTGGATGATGAATACATTGTACTGTTGCACTGAATGTTGTTCCCCTTTTTTATATGGTTTTAGTTTTAAATTTGATTATCTGTCTGCTTTTAATCCTCAGTTATGGATTTGGAAAGTTTTCACTGCATTCCTAATGTGACAAAAATTGCTGGCATTGATCACAATTGTAGTTCGTTATGTCAGAAGTATAAATAATAACACCATTATTCTGACTAAATATGCATAGTTTTTGACAAAGAATCTGAGTTAGGTATTGATTTGCAATAGTCAAATAATCAGCAATGAACAATTATATTCAAATGCTTTGTTGTTATGTAATTTTATGAACTAAGCAAGGTATTTAACAAATTATATAACAACTATAAAAGTGTTTTTCTTGTTGCCTCTGCCAAAAGCTAACCTGATCTATTCTACTCCACTCATCTTTGAAGAGTCAGAAACATTGGTTATATGCTGAGCTAATCCTGAAAGAAATGCAGGTACTGTAGTGCTAAATTGGTGAAATATTTGCTTTAAATGATTATCCTAAAAAATAAGCCAAACAAAAACCCCAGAAAGCTGGAAAATGAAATATACATTAGTAATATTGGTTGTTCAATCAATCTGATAAACATTCTAACTTTTATAAAAAGAAAAAGACTGCAGGTTAACAAAATCTGAATCTCAGCTTTATATTATACCAAGGTTAAACAGTCCTTTTAACCAACAGCAAAAGGAATTGATAGCACCTTCCCCTCATAGAAGACCAAGCAGTAGCATGTCTGAAAGAGACCCAAACAGGAAGTAGTTATCCTGGAATTTCTGAAAAACCAATCAGAAGTTTATCTGGATGAAAAAACCAATCAGGATCTAGCTTTCTTGGATCAGAGATGAGCTTGATTGGAAAGTTTGCATTCACTGCTTGAAAAGCAACCATTCATAAATACTATGGTAACAAACCATTTTATATTCATTTTACAACCAAATGACCAATGCATGCATGCATGACCAAATTTCATGCATTTGACAACATATACAACAGGGAGATTGACACCGGTGTAGCTGCACAAGAGAACTTTTATCTGAATGAGACGGTAGCAACCAGCAATCTTCACAGCATTTCTCTCTCTTTCTCAGTCATTTGTTCACTTAATGACTATTTCATTTAATGACCAAATTGATTACAATGGAACATGGTCACTAAATGAGGAGTAGATGTATTCAGAATCTAGACTCTTCAGTTACAGATGCAAAGGCCTTATCAATCCTTGCTCAGCCTCTGGTGCTACTGAAACAACCTCAGGACACCAGAAAACTCATGCTTGATTCATACTGGCTATGAAAGCCTATACCATTACAAACCTTGATATTATTGAGTCAAAATAATCTTAACATAGAAATAATTTTGGGCACAATTCTTATGAAACTATACATGTATGATCTCAGGCCTTCATCTTATACCTTGAATATTTGAAAGGATCTTTAGTGCTGTAAATGCTTAAATGGATAATCATGGAAACGGTATTAAAATAAGAGACAATAATTTTAAAAGCTTCGTTATTTCTACTCTAGTTATATCCCTCCAAAACCAGTAGGTTACAATATGATTGCATTCTGCTGTATTCCTTTATCTGAAATACTAAACTATATACACATAAAATAGATCAGTCTTACTTTTTGAAATCATTGATCCATATTGTAATCCAATTTTATTAATAATATTTATTGAATTCAAATTATACAGAATTAACAGAGCTGTATTATTTACCCCTATAGCTAATCTATATTCTTCTGGCCTTTATTTCCCAAAGGAAAGGAGGAAAGAATTTTCTAATTGTATAGATATTTTTCTGGAGGAACTCCTGGCTAGGTTGTGCCTTTATATTCAGTAATAGGAAAATGAGTTGCAGAAGGGAGGAGTGAAGAGGCAAATCAGCATTGAGTCATTGGTATGCAGAAAGAGACCAACAAGGAATCCTTCCTAAATCTTCACTATTTATCTGATAGTTATGTAGAATGTGCTTTAGTCTGGTAAGATTCCTGTCTATAGGCAAACTGCAATAAAGAAATTGCTCTGAGCAATTCATCATGTAGTTCTTGGTTCTTACAGCAAAACAGTACTGTATATCACAAGGCAACAATTTTTGAATCAAGGAGAATCAAATGGGCTAACATACAGAATGTGTCCAAAATTCAGAACCTATGTCTGCCGAGGGAATGAAATTTGGGATAATTGTGGTTGCTTCAGTGCTTCTGGCTGCTACAAACTTGTGATCTTCATTTTCAACATTCTGTGATAGTTTCCCAGCCAGTCCCCAATCCCCTACCCAGCAGCAAGGAATTGATTCATCACGTGGCTCTTAAAACAATGACTTTAAGGTGCATGATAAAAAACCTCAATATTTTTATTGCTTTATGTGCCCTTTTTCTGATACAAAAACATACACATATATCTATATCCCATCTTTGTTCAAGAACTCAAGGCACATGTGTAATACTCTATTCTCTTATATTTCTTCACAACAATTCTATGAGGTAGGTTGAACTAAAAGTCATCAATTGAGCTGCTGTGGCTGCAGATGGAGTAGAACTTGATCTCTCTGGTATCAAATACATTAGCCATTATTATAACATAGTCCTTGCCCTCCCTTTTTCATCTCATCTGCTTCCTGCTCTGAATCTGAGTGTAGATTGGCCCCTCCTTTGGCTACTGAACATCAGGTAGACCAATCCCACTTTATTTATTTATTTATTTCTTTATTTATTTATTTCTTTATTTATTTATTTATTTATTTATTTATTTATTTATTTATTTATTTATTTATTTATATGCCGCCCTTCTCCGTAGACTCAGGGCATCTTACAATGCATTATAGCAATAGCTTGCATATCTGCTTATTAGGGCTTTTGGCCTCCCCTAAGTGGTGTTGTTCTATACAAAGCTGGCTTATTGTCCCCACAATCCATGTCCTCAATTTACCTACCTTGAAAGGATGGAAGGCTGAGTCAACCTTGAGCCTGGTGAGATTTGAACTCGTATTAATTGCAGGCAGCTGGCAGCTAAGTGCTAGCACTTAACAGCACTTAGTCTGCTGCACCACCAAGGCTCGGTATCTTTCAGGCAGTCACATGATTTGATTTTGAAACTGCTTCTTAACATTTCCCACAATTCAATGTATTCTAAACTGTTCTGAAGCAAGAACAGCAATGTACAACATTGTGATAAAAATAAATTAAAACAAAATAAAATACTATCAGCATAATTATTGTATGTGGAAAGAGAGGGGGGTGTCATGGTCAAGAGATGATACCAAATGTCATGGAGATGTTGCAAGGAGGAGGAGAGATGATGGATGAAAGGATTGTACATTTCCAGAATTACAAGGAAAGGAACAAAATGAGGAGATAAGAAAAGATGAAGGAGGAAAGGGAAGATCAGTTCAAGAATATGTGACAAATACTAATTATGGTGAAAACACGACAATGTCTGCCTTCAACAACAAGGCCTCAACAGAGAAAGAGTGAAGCAAAATGCATGACTTGCAGAATTTGGTGCAGTGGTGGGTTGCTCCTGGTTCAGTCTGGTTCTATAGAACTGGTAGTAAAACCGGTGGGAGGCTCCACCCACCCACCATGATGTCATCATGGGTGATTTGCGTATGCTCCCGCTATGAACCGGTAGTAAAGGTAAGTGGAACTCACCCCTGGTTTGGTGCCATGGCCAAAGTCTGTCCTCATCGTCACGTGTTTCTATTTCCTGGAAAAAGGTACCAGTTTCATCTGCATAAAGGGAAAGGTCCAGAAAGATAATTTGCAACCTCGACCTAATGCACTCCTCAGTTTATATAACAATGATGAACCTATTGTAAATGAG